>NC_064632.1:353559372-354201190 GCF_023864275.1 Schistocerca cancellata | reverse complement strand
TAGAAATGAGAACAGCGAGAAACTTAACATCAGGATTGATGGTCACGAAGTCAATGAAGTTAAGGAATTCTGCTACCTAGGCAGTAAAATAACCAATGACGGACGGAGCAAGGAGGACATCAAAAGCAGACTCGCTATGGCAAAAAAGGCATTTCTGGCCAAGAGAAGTCTACTAATATCAAATAACGGCCTTAGTTTGAGGAAGAAATTTCTGAGGATGTACGTCTGGAGTACAGCATTGTATGGTAGTGAAACATGGACTGTGGGAAAACCGGAAAAGAAGAGAATCGAAGCATTTGAGATGTGGTGCTATAGACGAATGTTGAGAATTAGGTGGACTGATAAGGTAAGGAATGAGGAGGTTCTACGCAGAATCGGAGAGGAAAGGTATATGTGGAAAACAGTGATAAGGAGAAGGGACAGGATGGTAGCACATCTGCTAAGACATGAGGGAATGACTTCCATGGTACTAGAGGGAGCTGTAGACGGCAAAAACTGTAGAGGAAGACAGAGATTGGAATACGTCAAGCAAATAATTGAGGACGTAGGTTGCAAGTGCTGCTCTGAGATGAAGAGGTTAGCACAGGAAAGGAATTCGTGGCGGGCCGCATCAAACCAGTCAGTACATTGACGACCAAAAAAAAAAAAAAGGTACGTGGCTGCTGAGGAGGGGAAGAAAGCCAATCTGCATTCCATGTGCACACCAGGTGGCGCAGCCAACTGCAGATGGTGGCTCACGTTGGTGGTAACGATGTGTGTCATTTTGGATCAGAAGAGATTCTCTCTGGTTTCGAGCAGCTGTCAGAAGTGACAAACGCCGCCAGTTTTGCTTGTGAGATGAAAGCAGTGCTCACCATTTGCAGCATAGTCGACCGATTGCGGACATCTGGTGCACAGCCGAGTGCAGGGTCTGAATCAGAGGTTCAGATGGTTCTGCGACTGTGTAGGCTGCAGATTCCTCAATTTGCGGTATAGAGTTGTGGGATTTCGGGTTCCGCTAAATGGTCATAAGTCCATTACACGCATGATGCGGCTACATGGGTAGCGCGGGTGCGTGGCGTAAACTAGGCGGTTTTTTAGGTTGGAGGGTGTCGAGAAAAAATAGTAAGGGCTTAAGTCTCAAAGGGTGCAGGTAAGTAAGTAAGTGTCGTGTGACTAGGGCGTCCCGTCGGGTAGACCGTCCGCCAAGTGCAAGTCTTTCGTTTTGACGCCACTTCGGCGACTTGTGCGTCGATGGGGATGAGATGATGATGATTAGGACAAAACAATACCCAGTCACTGAGCGGAGAAAATCTCCGACTCAGCCGGGAACCGAACCCGGGCCCTAAGGATTGACATTCTGTCGCGCTGACCGCTTTTTTTTTTTTTTCTTCAGTTCTCATTTTGTTCGTTTTCGTTCGATGTATGTGCTCGGGGCGGACGTCGTAAGACATCCGTTTAAGTTCGTCTTTGATCGGTTAACTCAGTTTTTTTATTACAGAGGGCTGCTAACCCTCTGACCAAACACGCTGAGCTATCGTGCCGGCTTTTTTTTTGTTCGATTTTGTTCGCTGCTTCTGCTCGAGGTGGACGTCGTAAGACATCCGTTGAAGTTCGTTGTTGATCGATTAACTCAGTTTTTTTATTACTGAGGGCAGCTATCCCACTGGCCGAACACGCTGAGCTACCGTGCCGGCATCCACTCAGCTACCGGGAGCGGACAGGGTGCAGGCCCAAAACAGGAAGAACGAAGATCTACGAACCACTGGTATAACATTTGTAAATTGTCGTGTCTGTGTTGGTAAAGTACCAGAGCTCCAAGCGCGAAAAGAAAGCACTGATGCTCAAATAGTTGTGCACTGAAAGCTGGCTAAAGCCGGAAATAAATTCAGCCGAAATTTTTGCGAAGGCCCTATCGGTGTTCAGTAAGGATGGAAATTTTTTACAAAAGACGTAACAGTGTGCAGAAAGAACAGATTACAGTTGGTGGTGAGTATGCTGTCAGAAGTAGTTAGTGAAATAGAAGCAGGTAGTTCCTTGACAACCGGAATAAATTAATAATTTTTTTGTTGTGCCTATCTGCGCCTCAGCATCTCCGCTAAAAGGTGAGTAGGAACTATACTTTTCATAATATTGTTACATTCCATCCTGTATTTTCCATTGTTTAACAATTGGTTCCTTTTACCGACTCCCCGACCCAGATTATACGGTTGCTGAACAGTTCAAACAGGAGCTCCACTCATACAGTTAAAGGTGGTTGTCACTCCAATTTATCCTCGATACATTGGCGAAAAAAACCTGTTTAAAGGCGGAGGTAGGCGCAAAACGTCGTCCGAAATCGCTCCTAATGCGTTCTAGACAACTGTTCTGAACAAATAGTCCAAGAGGCCACTCGAAGTGTAAATTGTTGCAAAAACATATTTGACCTCTTCGCAACAAATAATCCTCGACAACTAGGAAAAACCATAACGGATACTGGGGTTAGTGACAAGGCTGTTGTAGCGAGAATGAATACTGTAACATCGAAACCCCGTCAAAAATAAAAGCAAAACACATCTTTTTAAAAATCGCTTGAGGCCTTTCTAAGAGACAGGCTCCACTCCTTCGAAAGGGTGGACCAGATATTTATATTCAAAGAAACAGTATCGACGACTTTTGAGAGACATATACCAAATAAACTAATAAGAGACGGTGGTGATCCCCCATCGTAGACAAATCAGTGTTGCAGAAGCAACGGAAAAAGGAGGCCAAGTTTAAAAGAACGCAAAACCCTTGAGACTGGCGAAGTTTTGCAGAAGCATGAATGTAGCACGAATTTCAATATAAGATGCTTTTAATACTTACCACAACAAAACTCTGTCTCGAAATGTGGCAGAAAATACAAAGGGTTTCTGGTCGCATGTAAAGTACACCAGCAGGAAGACACGGTCAATACCTCACTGCTTGATAACAACGTTTATGTTAGTGGTGACACTACCACTAAATGAGAGTTACTAAATACGCTTTTCCAAAATCCTTCAGCAAAGGAGAAGAAGTAACTATTCCAGAATTTGAAACAAGAGCACTTGTCAATTTGAGTAACTTAGAAGTAGGTATACTCGCAGTAGCAAAGCAGCTTAAATCACTTAATAAAGGCAAAGCCTCCGATCCTGGTTGTGTATTAGTCAAGTTCCTCTGAGAGTAAGTTGATACGATAACCCTACATCTAGCAATCGTTTACAACCGATCGCTCGTTGAAAGATCAGTACCTAAGGACTGGTAAGTCGCACGACTTACACCAGTACCCAAGAAAGGTAATAGGAGTAATTCCGTGAATTACAGACTCCTAATGCTAATGTCGATTTGCAGTAGGATTTCGGAATATACACAGTTTCGAACATTATGAGTTATCCCGAAGAAAACGATTTATTGACAAACAGCCAATAAGGGTTCAGAAAATATCGTTCTTGTGAAACACAACTAGATCTTTATTCCCACGAAGTAATGAATGCTATGGACAGGGAATGTCAATCTGGTTCCATATTTTTAGATTTCCAGAAGGCCTTTGAAAACGAACCTCACAAGCGACGTGTAACCAAACTGCGTGCCTATGGACCACCATGGGGTCTGTTGTGCGACTGGATTCGTGATTTCCTGTCAGAAAGGTCACACAGTTCGTAGTAATGGACGGAAACTCATAGAGTAAAACAGAAGTAATATCTCGTGTTCCGCAATTAATGTTATAGTCCCTCGGCTGTTCCTATTTACATACACGATTTAAGAGACAGTCTGATTAGCACTCTTAGATAATTTGCAGATGACGCTACCATTTACTGTCTTATAAAGTCATCAGATGATCAAAACAAATTGCAAAACGAGTAAGACATGATATCTATATGGTGTGAAAAGTGACAATTGAGTCTACGTAATGAAAAGTATGAATCATCCACATGAGTACTAAAAGTAATTCGCTACATTAAGATTACACCATAAATCATAAAATTTAAAGACTGTAAATTCAGCTATATACTTAGCGATTACAATTTTGTATTACTTAAGTTGGAACGATCACATAGATAATGTTGTGGGGAAAGCAAATCAAAGACAACCATTTTTTGGCGGAACAATGAGAAAAATGGAACAAATCTAGTGAAGAAACTGCCTACACTACGCTTGTACGTCGTCTTCTGGAGTATTGCTGTGGAGTATGGGATCCTCATCAGATAGGATCGACTGAGGGCATCGAAAAAGTTACAAGAAGAGCAGCTGGTTTTGTATTATCGCGGAAGAGGGGAGAGAGCTCCAGGGGTGTAATTCGTGATTTGGGGTGGCAATCATTAAAACAAAGGCGCCTCTCGTTGCTGCAGGATCTTCTCCTGAAATTTCGGTCACCAACTTTCTCCTCAGAGCGTGAAAATATTTTACTGGCGTCACTCTGCACAGGAAGGAACGATAATCATAATAAAATAAGGATATCAGAGCTCGCACAGAAAGATATAAATGTTCGTTTTTCCTGCACGCTGTTAGAGAATGGAACGGTAGAGAAATAACTTGAACGTGGTTCGATGAACCCTTTGTCAGACACTTAGTTGTGAATTCCAGTGTAATCACGCAGAAAACATTGAATTTAACACACTGCCAAAACGTTAGCTGCTAAGACACAAACAATGATTTTTTGAAAACTTTTGAAAACTGCCAAATTCGTAACGAGCCAGGCAACTGGAGCAACGTGCACTCTTACCGCAGTTGTGGCAGACAGCTCACGCACAACACATCAAGTGCATGTCACTGGTTGTCAGCACTTCAGTAAAAACACAACACAACACGACGCGACCCGATACTAATTTGTAAAGCGAATTTCGGTTTTCGTCGATAGTTTCTCTGTCACAGTTGTTCACAGTTATTATCCACTAGAATTCGCAACTCATTTGATATCCATAATAATTAACCGTTCTCTTTGCGTATCGCTCAGTGTTAACAATGGAGATTAAACTGAATTAATTTTTTGTGTTTTCTTCGTATTCTTTCTAGTAGCATCTGTGTTTGCGCAGATTTCAGAGTTACACAGTAAAGTAGAATCTAATAATGTTTTAAACCCTGCAAATATGAAATATGAAGAACTTGATATATAATCGAAATCACCTATTTCTCCAGAAGACCTACTTATATGTTATTTATTAGATAGTTTCTTGGAAATTCATTCGAATGATGTTGACATTTCGTTGGAAATTGTGTGAATGTTACTGGTGATTCCGTGAATTGTGGTTCAAACGATGATTGTTGTGCTAATGAAAGTCCAGAACAAAATATACCTCCCAAGCCCAAAGAAAACTTATACAGTAATAGCTTTCAGTAACAAAGAATATGCTGTAAATGTTTTGTTTAAACGAAGGAAAGAGAAAGTGCTTAAAGTTAAGCCGATTTCTTGTCGTAAAATCTGAACGTAAGTTGTATAAATGGGAAAAAGATTCACACCAAGTATCATGGGCGTACCCATCGAGGGGCAGGGGGGGGGGGGGGGGACAGCTGCGCCCCCCCCCCCCCCAAGAAGAAATTCGCAGTTTTCACTAGTTTACTGTTTTATTTAATAAGAAATTCTGCATGTTTTCTCGGATTGTGCAAATGCATTCTTGTATTTAAAATGTTTATTAAAAGCAGTTTTTCACTGGTTTACTGTTTTATTTAATAAGAAGTGCTGTATGTTGTCTCGAATCCTTGTTTCCTGAGACTAGTATGACCTGCCCCCCCCCCCCCCCTAGTTCAGATCCTGGGTACGCCCTTGCCAAGTATGCAATATTGGCCAAAGTGAAATTCGCAAAATTGTGAAAGAAAAACTATTTGAAAGGAACCGCTAGTGATAGTCAATACACCATTACCGAGGAAGACCTACAAGACTGTGTGCTCTGATTAGACAGATTCAGGGAATTATACGGAAAAGAAGTCACAAAATTACAAATTTTACTTAAAGTAAAAGTGTAGAGACGCCATTAATAGGTAATACTATAAAGAAATTCGTAGCTGATGTGAAGACGAAGCTTCTCGTTTTCCATTAAAATGCTGTGCATAAAGGTAGTCAGTTGGGTTTTGTGCATGATCTATGTGCAAACCACACTTTATCATTTAGAGTGGAAAAGAGACAGACTCGCTTCTTCAATCGATGAAAGCTATGACACATTCGTATACAGCAATGCCAGTGGTAAGCATCAGTGGATTAATGTTTCTGCAGCTTTATCTGTCCTCAGAAGCCTCAAAGTAAATCAGGACGAAAAATTTAAAAAAGGGACTCTTTAGTTGAAAAAATCTTGTAACAGACGTAGCAAAATGTGTAAAAATAGGAGAGAATAATTTTCGGTATAACAGCCAAAGTGTCTTCTTATTAGTTGCACAAATTAATTCATGTCTTTCGTTGGGCTCTTGGACAGGACGTAACACCTCTGTCTTTAGCGGGACGACGAAAAGACTGTAGATACAATTCAGATTCCACTCGGATCTAGTAGTGTGATTAGTGGTGGATTTACATATAGGCCAATTAGGCATGGGCCTACGGTCTGCACCTTAAGGAAGGCGGCATTTTTTGCTCTGTACTCATTTTAACCTTTTGCGTTAGAAAATAACTGCGCTTTCAAACGGCAAAAAATTTTAATATTGTTAAAGAAGTTGCTAGTTTAAATAAGCCTTAAGAACGAAATACGACAGTACAAGCTACGAAATATACATAGTTTATATTGTGACTGAGTGGAAGTTTAACATTGGACTTCTGTCTGGTATCATATTTATGATTGTTCAAAATATTTTGAAGTAAGTTGTCAGGACGACAATCTACAGTACAATGTTTGAAACGCTATTATTCCCAGAATATTGTCGGCTTCTACTTAACCTTATCATATTTTCCCCATGAAAATACCAGGACCCCTGAGAAGTTGTGTTAAACTAATAAGCAGTTTCTTAAATATTGTAACATGTGTGGGCATCAGTACGTAAATCCTTACTCTATTTAAATTCATTGTAGAAATTACAGGAAAGTATCAAGCCAATCTTCCACCACTGTAATTAATGTGAAAGCTCTGTGCTCTTCATTATCTGACCTTTGATTTAATGACGCTCGTTTAATAAAACATGAGAATGTTTCACATTTTTAAACACATGTTTATACGAAAAGAACATAAGCAGAATATCTAATAACATGTCAGATACACTTCACAACAGTTTAAAAATTTTATTTATTTATTTACTTAGTTACTTTTTTCGGCGGAAAAAGAAGAAGAAACAAACTTTTGTTCGTCTCATTTATTGTGCTGCAGCCTCACGATATCAAAGTTCCCACTCTGTGCAATGAATAATATTCGGCATTGCAAATTTTATATCAAACTTCTTGACTAAGCTTTTTTCTTCGAGGAGATTATTTTTATTTCATGTTGGGACAAAAGATGCATTTGCGTGTAGACATTGTCATGGTCTGCGCTTCTGTATCTGCACAGTGAGTGAACTAATAAGTGCAAACTTAGCTTACCATTTAGAGCGCGGCCGGCCGAGGTGGCCGAGCGGTTCTAGGCGCTACAGTCTGGAACCGCGCGACCGCTACCATCGCAGATTCGAATCCTGCCTCGGGCATGGCTGTGTGTCATGTCCTTAGGTTAGTTAGGTTTAAGTAGTTCTAAGTTCTAGGGGACTGATGACCTCAGAAGTTAAGTCCCATAGTGCTCAAAACATCTGAACTGTCTTCTCGAGCCAGGGTGTCAAACAGACATTCTAAATAAATATGAGCATGGCCCTGTAAGGCTACTAATATCAGGTGCAGATCGTAACAAAATCATCAGATTGCTGCTGTCACTTAACTAGTATGCATGAATTAAGAAAAGTGAAAGTTTGGGGTCTAGTCTAGAAAGACAACACAGCTATTCCCTTTTTTATCCTACATATAATTTATCAACTGTGCTTTCAGGGTTCAAGTGATACACAACAATCATATTCAATTACTTTTGACACTCAGTAACAAAATACGTAATTCTTGGTCATACTGAACTGACGATTATTAAAATCTTAATTTCTACATATGAAAAAAATTTTATCACAGGAAAGGATGATTAAAAATCTTCATCAGCTCATTGAAATCTACATTTGGTGGAGAATAAATTTTACTTTTTGAACCAATGAAAAAACTCTCATATACTCAATGTGAGGGTAGGTTAGTATCCAAGCATTTGATATTCAAAAAGTGTACGCAAGTTCGAGTAAGCAATTCTAGATTCAGCATTTACTGGGGCATAATGCGCGATGGTATTTTACCTGGTGGCATCTGCAAAATGGCGTTGTCTCCTTGTTGGATCTGAAACGCTAATTCCTTACTCTGGTCTTCATTGAAATCACTCAGTCTCAACTTTCCTGCGTTCCGTAGAAAGTATATCTTTCCCTAGTCAAAATAATGGCTATTGCACAGTCGTTAATGGATGGAGCTAAGTGCACAATTAATTTGCTCCCAAAAATTCCCACAGGCATAATTATCTACCTCTTTGCAATCTGTCCCCACGACAGATTGCAGCTCTACTGTACGGTTCAATGATAATGACATCCTCTTGGGTAAAATGTTGCGGAGGTAAAATATTCCTCATTCGGATCTCTCAGTGGGAACTACTCGGGAGGGCATCATTATCAAGAGAAAGAAAACTGGCGTTCTATGGGTCAGAGTGTGGAATGTCAGATCCCTTAATCGGGCAGGTAGGTTAGAACATTTAAAAAGGGAAATGGATAGGTTAAAGTTAGATATAGTGGGGAATTAGTGAAGTTGTGTCCTCACTTCGCAGAAAGCAAAGCCCTCAACGCCGTCGTTATTTCCACACGCTTGTGCGGTCCACCGCGAGAAGAGAAAGATCTCGAAAATCTTAGTTCTCAAAATGCTTTTATATAATGGGAATCTCCCCACCGTGTCGCGTCTGCGTCGCCCAGTATGGCTTCAGCCAATCACTGCCTCCCTAGAGGTGAATTTTATTTTTCTTGCTGGGCCGAAGCATAGCCTTGTTAATGGTTGGTTTGGTTGTTTGGGGAAGGAGACCAGACAGCGAGGTCATCGGTCTCATCGGATCAGGGAAGGATGGGGAAGGAAGTCGGCCGTGCCCTTTCAGAGGAACCATCCCGGCATTTGCCTGGAGTGATTTAGGGAAATCACCATGGTTAATGTCGTGCAGCCACCTACTCTCGGTCCCGGCCGTTTTTACGTTAAAAAGAATAATGTATTTACAACGAAATGAACATCATTAACTGCTTAAAGGCGTTGACATACGTCAACGGGGACAGATGAAAATGTGTGCCCCGAGGCAGACGCTCTATCCATCTTTTTTTTTTTTTAATCTTATTTTGTTCGATATTGTTCATTGAATTTGTTCGTGGCGGACGTCCGATGACACTCGTTCAGGTTGTTCGTGGATCCTTTCACTCAGTTTTTATAACAGAAGGTAGTTAAACACTGTGACCGAACACGCTGAGCTACTGTGCCGGCTCCATCTGAGCCACCGAGGACACAGAGGATAGCGCGACTGCAGGGATTTATCTCTGGCACGCCTCCCGCTAAACCCACATTCTCAACTTACTGTCCCGCACTACATTCGTAGTGCCCCCGCCCATTATACTCATTACTCGCGGCGCGTTGCCGATTCCCGTAAGAGTTCGGGCACTGTTTGTGCATTCGCACAGAAGAAGAAGATGGTCAAGTGGCCGGTGAGCCTTAACTATATACAGGATTATTACAAATGATTGAAGCGATTTCACAGCTCTACAATAACTTTATTATTTGAGATATATTCACAATGCTTTGCACACACATACAAAAACTCAAAAAGTTTTTTTAGGCATTCACAAATGTTCGATATTAGCCCCTTTAGTGATTCGGCAGACATCAAGCCGATAATCAAGTTCCTCCCACACTCGGCGCAGCATGTCCCCATCAATGAGTTCGAAAGCATCGTTGATGCGAGCTCGCAGTTCTGGCACGTTTCTTGGTAGAGGAGGTTTAAACACTGAATCTTTCACATAACCCCACAGAAAGAAATCGCATGGGGTTAAGTCGGGAGAGCGTGGAGGCCATGACATGAATTGCTGATCATGATCTCCACCACGACCGATCCATCGGTTTTCCAATCTCCTGTTTAAGAAATGCCGAACATCATGATGGAAGTGCGGTGGAGCACCATCCTGCTGAAAGATGAAGTCGGCGCTGTCGGTCTCCAGTGGCGGCATGACCCAATTTTCCAGCATGTTCAGATACACGTGTCCTGTAACGTTTTTTTCGCAGAAGAAAAAGGGGCCGTAAACTTTAAACCGTGAGATTGCACAAAACACGTTAACTTTTGGTGAATTGCGAATTTGCTGCATGAATGCGTGAGGATTCTCTACCGCCCATATTCGCACAATGTGTCTGTTCACTTCACCATTAAGAAAAAATGTTACTTCATCACTGAAAATAAGTTTCGCACTGAACCCATCCTCTTCCATGAGCTGTTACAACCGCGCCGAAAATTCAAAGCGTTTGACTTTGTCATCGGGTGTCAGGGCTTGTATCAATTGTATACGGTAAGGCTTCTGCTTTAGCCTTTTCTGTAAGATTATCCAAACCGTCGGCTGTGGTACGTTTAGCTCCCTGCTTGCTTTATTCGTCGACTTCCGCGGGCTACGCGTGAAACTTGCCCGCACGCGTTCAACCGTTTCTTCGCTCACTGCAGGCCGACCCGTTGATTTCCCCTTACAGAGCCATCCAGAAGCTTTAAACTGCGCATACCATCGCCGAATGGAGTTAGGAGTTGGTGGATCTTTGTTGAACTTCGTCCTGAAGTGTCGTTGCACTGTTATGACTGACTGATGTGAGTGCATTTCAAGCACGACATACGCTTTCTCGGCTCCTGTCGCCATTTTGTCTCACTGCGCTCTCGAGCGTTCTGGCGGCAGAAACCTGAAGTGCGGCTTCAGCCGAACAAAACTTTATGAGTTTTTCTACGTATCTGTAGTGTGTCGTGACCATATGTCAATGAATGGAGCTACAGTGAATTTATGAAATCGCTTCAATCATTTGTCATGGTATCTGTCCGAAAGGACCATCTTAGTATATATATAGGAATAATGTATTGCTCTGGCCTTATCCCTTTCTGCGCTGAAGCTAGCCATTCTCTTGTTAAATGCGGTTTTCCGATGCCATTAACCACCTGCTCGGTTCGTCTCCAAAATGCGCTCCATTTTAACTTATTTATTCATGCCCCTGTCCCCATATTGGTAGCTATTGTTTTGTTGGTTTTCGGTGCATGAGATTAACTGCAATTGCCTTTTATTGATACATTATAGTAATTGTTTTCTGAGGATCTCATGCTGTATTGTGCTGTCACTATGGATCAAGCTTATGTAAGGTCCATAAAATCCAGACGCCATACAACATAACAGCAATGTTCACACAAATGACAACACATCACTTCATCTGCCACTAAGACTCCTTAAACTTTGTAGTTTGTCTTCTCTGCCCACAGAAACTGCTAAAACGTTATAAGAATAAGTGGGGTAAGAGTCGATCCATCACATCTCACTGCAAGAAATTGCAAAAATTATTTGCTCTCAGAATTAGAAAGACAGTGTCAAGAATGTTCAGAATATATTTGCGTTCCAGCTAAAATTCCAGCGACACGGGAAGCAGAAGGCAAAAAACGGATTGTCCCGTTTTCTTTACACGACGAATTGCAGCCGGCAGCCGTGCTTCTGCTGTTCACTGACAACAGAGAAACAGGCGACAGTGAAATTAAATTATTCTGCATTGTCGTTCTTTCATAGCATAGTTACGTCGAGTAATCCAAGTTGGTCAGTTCATTGTTCCACGTTTAAAGGAAAAAATCTTTGTGCTCCTGTGCAGTGTTTAAAGTAGAAAGATTTTTGCTCATGTGCGGTGTAGTACGATTGGAACTGGATATAGTCTTTCTTTCTTTCCTTTCACAATTTTTTTTCTTTTGTTTTTACTGTTGGTTGACAATTTTGTAAGTGCCTTAACAGGAATTGCAGTGACAAAAAAAAGTGAAAAATTAAGTGCGGCGGCATTTCAGAAATTACCCAATGAAAGACAAGAACGAGAAGTCAATGTTCTAAAAGCGCTTGGCAGAGTAGATAAATTTTTCGCAAAAAATGTTGCTGGTTCAACTTCGAGTTCAAGTAGTACAGATGATGTTTGTGGCACTGCAGCTGTTGTTAAACAAGTAAATACAGACTAAACAAAAGTTAAAAATGAAGAAAGCCAAATTGTTCCTGATTTCGAGTTTCACGAAAAACTAAGTTTCCAGTCAGACATTACAAAAAGAAATAACCTTGTTAATGATGATCCTGCAGAATGGTGTTTCAATGAATCAACAATCGACATTTTCTTACAATGTGGCATTAATCAAAATTGTAACGGTGATTTTGCTAATTCACGATCAGTAGGCAATAAAACCAGATATTTGAACAAAAATGTATTTTTCTGTAAGCTTTTGAATGGTGTATCAACTTTGCATGATTTTCTAGTATACTCCTGTAGCACCGGTGCTGTTTCTTGTGCACCACGTAAATTGTTCGTAGGTAATGCCGCAATTGCTACTAATGGTATTGCAGATTGGAAAAATATTTCTAATATTTTATCTCATCATGAGAATTCACTTGAACACAAAAATTCTGAGTTATCACTTTTAACAAGAAAAAAGTCACTCGGAACAACAGACAACCATTTTGAGTCATATGATGAGACAGAAAAAATGTACTGTCGCAGGATGTTGAAAGGGTAAAGAAGCTGACAAGTCGTGGACTTCCCCTATGTGGACACGTTGAAATATTCCATTCATTACATAATGGTCTGTTTGGGATGTCTCTTGAACTTATAGCCGAGTCTGATCCTTTTCTCACAGAGCACATTGAACGATATGGAAATCCAGGGCAGTTATCTTTCTTCAGCAATCTGTGATGAAATAATAGAGCTTCTTTCTGAACGAATAAAAGGAATTATCGTAAGTGAAATAGAACAGGCCTAATGTTTCTCTATAACAGTAGATTCTACTGCGGACATTTCACATATTGATCAATTACCTTCCACATTAAGATATGTGAAAGAGAATGGTGAACCTGTTGAACGTTTTCTTCTGTTTTTACCAAAGCGGGACACAAGTCCGAAAATATAGCTTGTAACGTCTAGAGAAACAAAAACAATATATTATGTAGTAATTAGAGAATTAGATGTATCATATTGTGTCATTGCATAAAATTATGTATTTTTTTTTATTATTTATTTTTGAAAACGTCTGCGTCGGCGAGTAATAAAACCGACACAGAAGATAAATGTTAAACAGAGATTAAAAAAGGAACTAGTATATAATGCGTGATGTAGATTAATGTCTTTGTCTTCTTGATTTGGAAGTTGTGCGAGTAAGATCTCCTGTTGTTGTCGTAGAGAACGCGAATGTAGCACTCTTTTGTCGAGACTAAGCAATGTACGCCATTACGTGTGAATTCACAAAGGTCTGTAATCACTGAGATATTTAAAGGTTTTAATAGAGTTGTTTAAATGAAAACTTGTATTATTTATTGTTAAGCTTGCTTGCATATTATCCCATCCTGTTGAGACATTTTTCAGTTATATAAATATTATCTGTGGTGCTGAGCTGCGTGGAGAACGAAGAGCCGCTGCCGCGGCGTATTTAAACGACTTACAATATAGTCGAGCATACCGCAAGGAAGCGGTAAAATAATAGTAAAATAATATTATTTCTTTTAGCTCCCAGACTGGCAGTGAAGATCAGCAGATTTTATGATGTGTTGCAGGTTGACGCGGGCTACTGATAGGATGTAATTTACAGTGCAAATAATTTAATGTACCTTCAGAATCTGATAGGAATCTTGCTGTGCTCCGTTCTGATCTGGCAAACTTTATAGTGACAACGTATTTTTTAATGAGAGTCTCATGTTCTTGGGCTAGTCGTGGTATGAAATAGCATTTTTAACGAGAAATAAAATCCACTGCGAACTTGTGTTTTTGAACGATCATACGAACTGTAACATTAGTGCTCATAACAAAGTAATTTCAACTTTTAATCACTATGAAGTAGGGAAGATATATTGATTCTTAGCATGAGTTGCAGTTACGAAAAATCGTTCCTTAAATTGTAGGCCAGATCCAGAACAATCAGACTTCCATATATACATTTTATTCCGCTAAAAGGTAATGATGATAAAGAAAAGCAAAGCACAGCATTGCTAAAAGTATTTCACGTAACTCTCTTCGTAAATGTGTTGTTACAAAGAGAATAAATAAACTAAAGAATAACAATTTTACAATCCGCGAGGGAGAGTTTTACGCGAAACTGTCGCCCAAAAACGCGGGGCCCGAATTTGCAGTGGCCACAAATATAAAATTTTATGTATTTTTCTTTCAGTGTTGATTGTTATGTATGTATAGATATATATGTATTTAGTGATAAATGTATGTATGTATATCATGATCAATGCTATGTATTAATGAATGTGTCAACACTCTTTCATGACAAAACGTACTACTGCAAACGAGTCTGAGAAGACGATCCTGATAGTACTGAGAAGCTGTAACGACTACGTAATCCGGGGGCAGCCGAACCCCGAGATAAGATAAACTAAAGGTAAGACTACAGTGTAGTTGTCCTGTTTGTAGAAGTCGAGCTCCAGTGAAGTGATCTCATTTTGCTAGTGGTGTGCATATTGTGCGTAGTTTGATGTTAGTGTTTGTGACAGGACAAAGTTGATGGTAGATAGTAATTTTTAGTGTGCAGTTAGTGTAGATAAATTAACGTATTTTGTGTGCAAGGGGCAAAACTGTCAGACTTTGTGTTTTAGTAAGCAATTTAGGAATATGGTTAAGCTGCGTAGTGAACGTCCGAGCAATATGGATACTGAGGAACAACAATTAGTTAGTGCAGGAAATGTGGAACCGGGTACCTCAAGTAGTACTAGTACTCTCTTTGAGGATATAACATGTGAGAATGTGGGGGCAGGGGCACAGGAAGTGGTGCCACCGCCCACTAGTCCTCAAGGGGATGTAGAGAAAGAAGTTGTACCACCACCAGAAAAGCAGGAACCAGAGAGTGGTAATCTGCCTGGTGGGTATTCGCTTCAGGCTATATTAGAGCGCGTGCTGAATTACCAGGCAGAATTTGCGCAACAGCAAGTCGAGCGAGACCGCCAGCAAGCTGAGCGAGATCGTAGGCTAGCAGAAAATTTACTTGCCCAGCAAGCTGAGCGAGATCGCCAGTTAACAGAAACTTTCCTTGCCCAGCAAGCTGAGCGAGATCGCCGGCAAGCTGAGCGGGACCAGCAACTTGTGCAATCGTTAGAAAACATGAAAAAAGAGATTGCAGATATGAAAAAGAATTATGAGTCGATACCTAAGGCTGTGCAGGAGCTGACTGAACAGGTCAACAACCTGCAAGTAGCAAACACTAACAGGGTAGACGAAATAGGTGTATTAGCCAATCGAGTAGAAAAGCTAGAAATAGATTCCACGCAGCTTGTAGAGCAGAAGTGGAACGAACAAGCAACTAAAATTGAAACAGAATTCAACGCATGGCTAGAAGTGAAGGAGTGTGAGATTGACAAGAACATTAATTCCAAAGTACAAGCAGCCATAGCAAATAGAGGCTCCGAATCGTTCAGTACCGCAGTAAATAGTCAGGTACAGATCGACGTGCAAACCATCAAACAAATACTCAGTGAGGATATTCCGCAGTGGCAAGTGAATATGAACAAACGGATATCCGACCTGGAGAAGGGTTTAGCACAAAGCAGAAAGCATTTGGAACAGGAACCTCTGTCGCCAACAGCCCATGGTTTTGGCAACGCACAAACTTATACGCGATACAACAATGAGAAATCTGTAGTCGATAATGTGAAGAGCTGTAGCTTCGGTTCGGAGCACACAGCATATGTCCCAGGAGCAAAACCATGTAGTTCAAAAATATTAGTGGAAGAAAGTTTAATCAAAAATAGACAATTTCAAACGTTTACTACTGAACGGAAATCAGTACACCCAGTAGTATTCATAAAAAGCTTTAAAAATATCTTGCCCAGTGTGTGGAACGAAACACAGAAAATTCAATACGTCATGTCGTACATTCAAGGTGACGCAGCGTTGTGGGCTACAGAAGTGGCAGACAGCTGCATGACATATGAACAGTTCGAAAGGGCATTTCTATCGAAATATTGGTCGCCTTGTATACAAGAGCGGCTAAGAAAAGAAGTATATAATCCCGAACCGTACTCACCTCGTCTGGGGAATTTGAGACGGTATTTTGAAAAATATATAAACAAAACACGCTACTGGGACGAGCCTATATCACCAAGAGACATAATAAGACTACTAAAATCACATTTACCCATTCATATCAAAGAGAAATTAATACACGTACCAGAAAGTGATATGGAAAACTTCCTGTCTGTTCTAGATTCTATAGACTTGATACAGGAAGACGCAAAATCAGCGGGTGATCACTCGCGGAATAATGGGTCAGGATGTAAACATGACAGAAATAGTAGTGCACAAAACCACAACCATGGAAATGGTGGGGGTGGTAACAAGCGGCAAGAACATTCGCAAAATGGTAGTAATGGTAGAGGCCAGAACGGGTATGGACAAACAACTTATAACAAAAAGCGTCGATTTGACGACCGGTACGAATCCGGAATGTCAGGGACCAACCGCTGGAAGAATGCGCGAGGTCAGTGGCAGAGCAATTATAGTGATAGTAATCGAAATTGGCAGCAAAATCAGCGAAGAAGCCCAGAGCGACAGGGTAATGACCGGTATGACAACAATAGACCACCACCGCAAAACGCGCCTATTGCGCAGCCGTGGCGGCCGACAAATCAGAGTGTACATATAGTGGAGGTCGCGGACAATAGCCGTCCAAGTACTTCACAAGTAACTAATCCAACAAACTAGAATCGGCCTCGATATGCTCTCCATCGATGGCCGAGGGATGGAGTGAGAGCAACACGAGTGATAATAATATACCTGGGATAAGTATGCTGCGATACAACGACGGTGTCAGTATGGATAAAGATCTACTGAACGAACCGCACGAATGTAAGAAAGATAATAACGAAAATGTGCAAGCTATTATCGAAGCGAAAATCAATGATGTTGCAGTGAATATAATCATCGACACAGGTGCCTCAGTAAGTGTAATGAGTATGGAGTTATTTAAGGCACTGGGAAAAGGACATAGCATTCCGACTTTCCCGGTTAATAATTGTAAGGTGTCTGGAGCCATTAGTGCACAGAGCCAATCAGTTAAGTACCAGGTGCAGGTGGAGATTTGTAAGGAGGGCGAAGCCATAGTGAGCTCGTTCCTCGTTGTTAAAGGATTGAAGGTGGCCTGCATTCTGCGAGTAGATTTTCTCCGTGAGAGGGACGCATTGATCGACCTCTCCTTGGGGAAATTAAGCACAGTTAATAGGGGTAGGAGGATTGAGTTATCTATGATGAAATCGAAGGAGGTACTTGTGCCGTGTTGTAATCGAATCAATATCAAGGGTAGGAACCCTTGGGTACTACACCTTGATGATTTGTCACATGCAGCAGACCGTAGCCGACTCGCTAGCGCCGGGTGAGGAGCCGCTGCACACGTTTTGCTTTGCTTGCCTGAGCTTGAGGATTTAGAAGAGATGACTAACCAGCTGTGCGGCAAAGAGGAAAAGGAAGTACGACCGAGGTGTAACTAACGAACAGAAATATAATGTAGGAGATCTAGTACTTATTCGTAACCACCCTAAATCCTCAGCCACCTTAAAACAGAATAGTAAGTGGCAATTGCTATATTCAGGGCCCTTTGAAGTAATAAACGTGCCACACGAATGTAGCTATTTGTTAGCACATCCCCATACGGGGAAGATCAAAGGATTGTATCCACGTAAAGATGTGAAGTTATTTATTCAGTGACATATCACATATAAAGAGTAATAGTTGTAAGAAGATTTTAATTGTGTTTTAGAATATAAGTATGTTAGTATTAAGAAAGAAATTTGTGTGTAATGAAACTTGGAGGAAGTGGATTCAGAAAGTAGGCAATAGCTTACACAGGAAAGATTTTGCTTACAGACAATTAGAGCCATTTAAAATATTATATGCTCATTAAGCAACGAACAATCTTCTTGTTGATAAAGTGAGGATTAATTTCTTGAATCATTATACAAAGGATTAATTTCTTGAACCATTTTCTATGTGTAGTGTGTAAGTGCAATTAATGACGCAATCTAATATAGTAAGGTAACTGTTGTAATTGTATTAGAATAAGGAACCCCGAGAGAGAGAGTCTTGACTAGCCAAACATGGACTTTGTAATATGCAACAATTATGTGATGTTTGCTGCCAGTAGTGATTTGAGAACGACACTGGAGCATAAGCTAATCAAAAAACAAGCCGGTTCCGTGGAAACTCCGCTTTGTATATAACAATGCTTCAATTGAAGCCTGTGTACTTGGTACACGCCCTTGAATATTCATTACGCGATACGCGAATCAAGTCAACCAATGTGGAACCTACACTGTAGTCATATAGGAAAAATCATTAAAAATAATGCTAGTGCTAAATGAAGTATTTATTGAGCAATATGCCCAAGTCAAGCTGTCATGCACATGGTAAAATCTGTTTGATAGATGGGTGATAACCAGGCAAGCTACACTGATAAGAAAATTAAAAAAATTTACAAAAGGGCTATATACGCCTAGTAACAATATGAAAAGTGTGTTGTGATAAGGTAAAAACAAATAGACGCCATGTAGATTAGAGTGAGTATGCGAAGAACAGTTAAAAGGTATTAAAAAATAAACTGTGTGCATAAACAATGGAGGAAAGGACGGAATATTGTGTGTAGCAGGGACAGAAAATGACTGTTGTATCTGCACCAATATATACGTCGATAAGTCTAGTGTTGAGTGATAAACTGTCCTAGTGCAGTGCTCAACGAACAATAGACAGTCTATAAAAACAGTAGTTATTGATCCGTTCGGACTCGAATTAAACGAACATCGCTCGACGGGGACATTTAGTATGTGTGTTACGAAACATTTTCACGTGTTGAAAGATGCTCTGGCAGTGTACCAACCGTGGAGTGAGTGAAAATGTGTAGTACAATGTGCGTGTGACGAACCTTGAATACCAGTGTCACAATGCCACAAGAAACCTGTTATCACGCCAAACCATCCTGTGCATACCAGTGAAGCGACGGCTTACTGAACAATAAACGCTTTTAACAAGTTGCATCTTCTTCCACAGCTAGTAATCTGTATCCTTAAAGACAGTACACCGTTGTGGAATGTTTGTTTCATGCGCTACGACGGGGAGCCATGCGGAGAAGCCGAGACGAGTGCCGTGCCGCCAGCCAGCCGGTCGCGGTAAACCACTGCCACTCGCCGACATCGGCGAATGGTTCAGCGCGATTCGCGACTGCTTGGGCGCCACGTCAGCACGACGTCGCTGTTACTGAGAGCCGGTCGTCGAACCCAGCGGCCGTCGGCACGCGGCGTTCCAGACGACTCTACTCAACAATTGCTTCGCGCCGCCAGCTCCGTACAACATTGTTGTCATTCAAATGAACTATCAAATATGTGTTTAATGCACTAACATGAATAGGGTTTAGTGGACACGAAATGACGTGACAAACATTTGTTTTTTTTTCTTGAGTTATTCAATACAGACTCAAAGTATTCATTGGTTCAGTGATATATAGATATAATATGTTTTCGTCATGTTAATGAAGTATACTCGCATGAATGCTAGACATTTTAAACCAATTGTCGCGAGTAAATGCAAGGACGATTCATGATACTACTGTAAAAATGTGTAATAAGTGACTTTCATTACAATCCAAAACACAAATATTATATGGGTAACAAAGAGACTAAAAGT
The DNA here is from genome assembly GCF_023864275.1 of Schistocerca cancellata. Classification (NCBI taxonomy): domain Eukaryota; kingdom Metazoa; phylum Arthropoda; class Insecta; order Orthoptera; family Acrididae; genus Schistocerca; species Schistocerca cancellata. The sequence goes on along the minus strand of NC_064632.1, from coordinate 354,181,311 downwards.
TTAACACGATCTCACAAATAGCCTTTGTTATATGTGAACATTGGATAGAATCTGAACTTTTTGTGATCAAACTGGGTATTAAAACAAACCAGGCGAGATGACCATGGCTCCGGCGCAGTTTTCCCAGGTTTTCTGATCGCACGTAGCCCGAATGGGGGAGCCAAATAAATGTAATGACCCTGGGACTAGGTTGACGGTCACCTCGCAAAGTGTAAGAACAGTATAAAAAGTGTAATTAAACCTACAGTGTAAAGGAACTAAGAAGTGTAAAGTGAATGATCCAACCAAGGTAACAGACAATAACCAAACAGACGTTAGTGGCAGCATATTGCCGAACATTTCCAACGTTAGTCAATTGCTGTCAGGGGGCATTGTAACGTCTAGAGAAACAAAAACAATATATTATGTAGTAATTAGAGAATTAGATGTATCATATTGTGTCATTGCATAAAATTATGTATTTTTTTTATTATTTATTTTTGAAAATGTCTGCGTCGGCGAGTAATAAAACCGACACAGAAGATAAATGTTAAACAGAGATTAAAAAAGGAACTAGTATATAATGCGTGATGTAGATTAATGTCTTTGTCTTCTTGATTTGGAAGTTGTGCGAGTAAGATCTCCTGTTGTTGTCGTAGAGAACGCGAATGTAGCACTCTTTTGTCGAGACTAAGCAATGTACGCCATTACGTGTGAATTCACAAAGGTCTGTAATCACTGAGATATTTAAAGGTTTTAATAGAGTTGTTTAAATGAAAACTTGTATTATTTATTGTTAAGCTTGCTTGCATATTATCCCATCCTGTTGAGACATTTTTCAGTTATATAAATATTATCTGTGGTGCTGAGCTGCGTGGAGAACGAAGAGCCGCTGCCGCGGCGTATTTAAACGACTTACAATATAGTCGAGCATACCGCAAGGAAGCGGTAAAATAATAGTAAAATAATATTATTTCTTTTAGCTCCCAGACTGGCAGTGAAGATCAGCAGATTTTATGATGTGTTGCAGGTTGACGCGGGCTGCTGATAGGATGTAATTTACAGTGCAAATAATTTAATGTACCTTCAGAATCTGATAGGAATCTTGCTGTGCTCCGTTCTGATCTGGCAAACTTTATAGTGACAACGTATTTTTTAATGAGAGTCTCATGTTCTTGGGCTAGTCGTGGTATGAAATAGCATTTTTAACGAGAAATAAAATCCACTGCGAACTTGTGTTTTTGAACGATCATACGAACTGTAACATTAGTGCTCATAACAAAGTAATTTCAACTTTTAATCACTATGAAGTAGGGAAGATATATTGATTCTTAGCATGAGTTGCAGTTACGAAAAATCGTTCCTTAAATTGTAGGCCAGATCCAGAACAATCAGACTTCCATATATACATTTTATTCCGCTAAAAGATAATGATGATAAAGAAAAGAAAAGCACAGCATTGCTAAAAGTATTTCACGTAACTCTCTTCGTAAATGTGTTGTTACAAAGAGAATAAATAAACTAAAGAATAACAATTTTACAATCCGCGAGGGAGAGTTTTACGCGAAAAGCTGTGGCCATACTAAAAGTCCTATCTACAAATTCCATTGATATTACTGAGTGTAAAGGCCAGTCATATGTCAACGCAAGCAATATGTCAGGAGCATATAATGGTTTGCAGGCACGCATTAAACAACGAAATCCGAAAGCACATTACGTGCCTTGGGCAGATCATTCTTTGAATTTAGGCGGGCGCCAGTACTGCAAACCGTTGTCGGGAACCATGTTCATTTTTCAATTTAGTGCAAAACCTTCATAATTTTTTCTCTGCTTCTACACAACGTTGGGATAAACTTCTTTCTTTCATGATACCAGGAAGCAAAACGGTAAAAAGTTTATCAAAAACACGTTGGTCAGCAAGAGAGGAAGCATGTGTAAGTCTATATCGATGCCCTCACATATATTGCCAATGATACATTTGAAAAACCACTTTTGCGAAATGAGGCCTCTGCTTCATTGAATCAACACAGCAGACTAGAAACAGTTGTCATGATGATAGTTTGGAAGGACATTCTCCAGAGATTTAATAGTGTAAATCTGAAATTGCAAAGTGTAAATATTCATACTAAAATAGTGCATGAATTACATGAATCACTTGTAGGATTTATGGCATCTATTCGTGACATGTTCGACTATTATGAAAATAAATCCATGGAGATTGTGACCGATATAGACTATGAATGCACCTATAAAAGATCACGAAAACGAAACTTCATTATAACGAAGAAGCGGACTCTGAAGAAGTTTTTCTGACTTGAAGTGAAAAATTTAGAGTCGAAACATTTCTCCTAGTACTCGAAAACTTGTACGCCGAATTTGTGAGGAGGAAGGAAAGCTATAAAACACTGCTTGACTCCTTCACAGTTTTCAGTAACCTTAAGAACAGTTCACCTGACGATATTGCTGAACGTGCAACAAACCTCCAAGCGTCATATGACACAGATTTAGAGCCTTCCTTCCCTAGTGAATGTGTACGTTTCGCAGAACTTTTGAAATCTTCTGAGTTTAGTGATATACCAGTGGAAATGAGTAAATTTTTACGAAAAGAGAGGTTACATTCCGTGTTCAGGATGTTGACATTGTTCTTAGAATATTTCTATTTATTGCACATACAAATTGTTCAGCAGAACGCTCGTTTTCGCCCCTTAAAAGACTGAAACCGGACCTACGTTCTACGTTGTCTGAGAGGAGATTGAACGCCTTGTCCATTCTTCACATCGAAGCCAACCTCCAAACGATAACCGTCTGAACTATGAAGATATGATCAACAAGTTTCTGCTATCAAAGCCAAAAGCAAACTTTGCTGACTGGTGAGTTTGTTTATTTATTCATAATAGTTTCAAGAATTAAAGTATATAATGCGATTTTTATTATAACTTAGATCACATTCATTGTATTTACGAACTACGTTTTACGTGTTTATTTTACAGTTGTCGGTGGCAGAACGCGGAACTAAAGCTCGTTTACGTGCAGACGTGACCGAAGGCGCCTAACAATACTAAACAGTACCCGAATGACACAAGCCTCTCGGCGCTGTACAGTCAAGTCATACTTACATTGTAGTATATTGCAACTGATGTGTATTCTTGGCGTCTGCTGAAATGTGCAGTTATCGCGGAAATGTACGTTATCGGAGAGTACGCTCAGAGGAAAAACTGTTAATAAATAACGTAGTTCAGTTCTGTCGATAAATACGTAAAAGCTTTGCTAATACCGTTACAAAGAGCTATAGTGAGAGCAGTAACTGCAGTACAAAACTGCTCAGCCCTTACACGGATTAAAGGTATGAGTTGTAGCAGTTCTGTTACTAAATGTAACACTTCTGTCACTAAATGTAACTGGGTTTTCTCCTTGATGCTGTCAATTGGCAGGATGAGCATACTCATGCATTCTGTCAGGGTGAGAATATTAAATAAATAAACTTTTCTCTCTTAACCACATGTGGGCAGGGTGGGTTCTTCCTTGGCTCGGGTATGAGGTAGAATGAAACAGCATTTTTACATAAGATAACTTTTATTGGAAGTTTCGTACAACTGTATCTTACTGGGACGTTCTGGTTCGGAGAGCGGCAGCCGTGTCGTTTGCGTAGCCTTCTGCTGCTGCTGCGGCGGCGGCGTCTGATTACGCGTAGCGGTGTGTATCGCCGTCTCGCCCAGCTGACCGGGGACGCGCAGCGCGAGGTGTCCCGTTTAATTATTGCGAGCGACGTCGTGCATCGGCTGGTGATACCTTGAATGTGGCGTCCCAGTGTTTCTCTTCTCTAAGCGGCCGCGTGTGTTGTGCGTCGACCAGCGGAGCGGCGCGGCGGGGGAAGGCCAGTGTCCCGGACTCGACCCACGGACTCCCGCTTGCCAGTCTTCGGCTGTCAGGTCTTCATCCCAGCTCACAGGTGACTGCTGATGTGAGGCCGTCTCCTTCCCGTCCTCACGAGTCACCCGGGTGCGTAAAATCCGACTTCAAATACCTTTTAACTTCTGTCTTCTGGCGCTGAGGCTGCTGCTTGCTATTCCATTACAGCGGCGGACTTGGTGCGTCTGTGCATGATGTAGTCTCTTCTTGCATGACGGTCTTCAGCACCGAAACTGACTTAAAACAACTGCTACGCTTCTTCACTTCTTCGTCTTCTTCGTCGCTCGTCTCCGTCTTCGTCTCCGTCTCCGTCTTCCGTCTTCGTCTTCATCTATCTGTCGGGCCCACCGCGTCTCGCGTATTTATTCACTTCAGTTCACTGGAGGTGAACGACTTCACGGCCATTGCCTCTTCTGTCACGTTGAAAACCTTCTCGAAGAATCTTCTTAACGTCGGTCATTGGCTCTTGGGATGTAGGCGAGGGCCTTTGCTCACATGCGACAACTGAGAAACACGTGAGCCGGTCGGGCGATGCCCTGACGGCTGAATCGACAGCGCCCGCTTATGTGGAACTTGCTGACTTCACGGTCATTGTCTCTTCTGTTCTGCTGTTCTGCCCGCTGAATGCCAGTATGTAACTCTCTAAACTAAACCAAGTTTTTCATTTATATTCTAATTTCTCCTTCACTTTGATTTCACTAATTTATTTACTTAAGTACCACTCAACTTACTTGTTATGCAGCATCTAACTACACAGACCCTAATGCCTTACACGTGAGCTATTGGATTATAAAACAAATTTGATTTTTCCACGCTAGTTTGTAAAATTATGTAATAGCAAATCCAGTTCTGTGTTTGTTCGTCTGTATTTACTTATTAGTTTTTGCACCTAAATCTCTATAACATTTTCGTTTCTTACACTTTCCTATAGATTCACGTATTAATAGCGAATGTATTTTTTTTATCTGCTACACGTTCAAGTTATTAGATCGTAAAACAACATTTTAATTTTGAACGCTACTCCGTAACAGTACGTATTAATTTCTAATGTGCGACACGTTCGAATCGATTTTTAGATCGTGATACAGCTTTTCAACGGTTTCGTGTAAAAGAACATAATAAAAGTGAACGCGTAAAGCAAAAATTCGACGCCTACACGCGCCGCTGAATTTTTAGGCCATGAAAGAAAAGATATTTTCCCTGTGTTCGTTTCTGTTGCCTTTCGGCAGAAAATGTGTTAACACAATGCAGTTTTAAGTTTGTTTTATACGCTGCCGTACACCAAGTACAGTTCAGGAACCATGTTACATTTTGATTGAGCGCAACGAGACCGCTGGCACGTCCTTCAGGACAGCAGATAGAAGAGCATGTAAACAGCTCGCAGCGCTCCCACCCAAAACAGCAACTGTGAAGTGATCGGGTAACATTATTTAAAACATGTTTTTTTTTTGGTGGGGGGGGGGGGGGCATATAATATGGTGTGCCTAGGGGCGCAAAATTTTTAAATCCACCACTGAGTACGATTCAGCCCCTCGATAAGGAAATGTTTCCAAAGCGCGAAGCATTTTTTAGAAACTGTTAGACAATATAATTACCAATAATATTTTAAACGTCAGTCATTCATGCACTGTCAGTTTTCATCACCTCGTTTTACATATTTCATCAAGCATTCTACATCTACATCTACATTTATACTCCGCAAGCCACCCAACGGTGTGTGGCGGAGGGCACTTTACGTGCCACTGTCATTACCTCCCTTTCCTGTTCCAGTCGCGTATCGTTCGCGGGAAGAACGATTGTCTGAAAGCCTCTGTGCGCGCTCTAATCTCTCTAATTTTACATTCGTGATCTCCTCGGGAGGTATAAGTAGGGGGAAGCAATATATTCGATACCTCATCCAGAAACGCACCCTCTCGAAACCTGGCGAGCAAGCTACACCGCGATGCAGAGCGCCTCTCTTGCAGAGTCTGCCACTTGAGTTTGTTAAACATCTCCGTAACGCTATCACGGTTACCAAATAACCCTGTGACGAAACGCGCCGCTCTTCTTTGGATCTTCTCTATCTCCTCCGTCAACCCGATCTGGTACGGATCCCACACTGATGAGCAATACTCAAGTATAGGTCGAACGAGTGTTTTGTAAGCCACCTCCTTTGTTGATGGACTACATTTTCTAAGGACTCTTCCAATGAATCTCAACCTGGTACCCGCCTTACCAACAATTAATTTTATATGATCATTCCACTTCAAATCGTTCCGCACGCATACTCCCAGATATTTTACAGAAGTAACTGCTACCAGTGTTTGTTCCGCTATCATATAATCGTACAATAAAGGATCCTTCTTTCTATGTATTCTCAATACATTACATTTGTCTATGTTAAGGGTCAGTTGCCACTCCCTGCACCAAGTACCTATCCGCTGCAGATCTTCCTGCATTTCGCTACAATTTTCTAATGCTGCAACTTCTCTGTATACTACAGCATCATCCGCGAAAAGCCGCATGGAACTTCCGACACTATCTACTAGGTCATTTATATATATTGTGAAAAGCAATGGTCCCATAACACTCCCCTGTGGCACGCCAGAGGTTACTTTAACGTCTGTAGACGTCTCTCCGTTTCGTGGTACACAACACAACATCAGAAGAACCGCGACCACTTCGTACTCCGTTCCAGTTCTTTCTAAATAAAATTAATAACTACAATGAAGTGTCTGAATGCATTAATTTTTCTTTTAACAGATGTGCCTGATGTAAGGAAAAGGACTGATTTCATCATCCAATAAACACTTCGCATTTTTGTGATGATGGCAGGATACAAACAAGGAACTATTTCATTGTTGGTAACACCATATGTTATTCAAAAATTATAATACGTACTGTGATACAGGAATTGTTATAAAGTATTTCATGTCTCGATTGATGGAAGTCGTCTCTTAAGTAACATTATACTCGGCATTGATTTTCTAGTCACCTATGTAACAATTGGGGTGTAAGGTATGTGATCCGTCTCAAACAGCCTCTCCATACAAATGCCAACCTCACCTTCACGAGTTGCAGCCAAGGATTGCTGCACGGCACACCCTGTTACCACTAACGAGGATATGGCGACCGAGTACCTCCCGGAATAAGGAGACACCCTCTACCAAGCGAAACGGCCTCCTAGGAGGGCGGATGAGCAGGTAGAGGCAGGGCACTCTCTTGTCCTTGGGATGGGAAACTGTCCCTAAAGGCGGAAGAGCCACATGATGGCCAACGGCATAGAATGAAGAAGGCAAGGAGAAACCACTTCATTAAAGATCTAATTAGATTTCTCAAGTATCAGCAGCCATAATATGAATATGAAACAAGCTCTAGTAAAAATGCAATCCGGAGTAATAGCCCCTCATTCGGATCTCCGGGAGGGGACTACCAGAGATCTCGTTTCAACAGTTCATAGGAAGAAAGGAAATAAAAAGAGCTATAGTAGAATTGGAACGTGGAACGTCCGCACCTTACTGCAGATGGGGCAGCTCGAAAACCTTAAGCAAGAAATGAAGAAAATGAAGTTGGATATACTAGGAGTGTCTGAAATGAGATGGCCTAACTGCGGAGATTTCTGGAGTGATGAGTACAGGATAATTCACACAGGAACGATAGAAGATAGACCTGGAGCAGGTGGGGTTGGAGTAGCTATGAGTCGAAAATTGGGGCAGAGAGTGAAGGGATATATACAATATGGAGGAAGGATAATACTTGTCAGTCTGGATACCAAACCTACAGAGACGGTTGTGATACAGGTCTATATGCCTACCACAAACCAGGAGGATGAGGAAGTTGAAGCTGTATATGAAGAGTTAAATGGAGCCATGAGAGGAATCAAAGGAGAAACAAATTTAATAATTATGGGAGACTCGAACGCAATAGTAGGAGATAAAGAGGTACAGCCAGCTGTTGGACGCTACGGCCTTGGTAAAAGGAATGATAGAGGAGACCGACTTATAGAATTTTGTAACAGGAATCAACTGATAATATCGAACACGTGATTTCAACATCACCCCCGTAGAAGATACACCTGGAAGTCTCCAGGGGATAGAGAACGATACCAAACTGATTACATTCTAGTCAAAAATAGATTTAGAAATCAACTAAAAGACTCTAGAGCATACGCAAGCCCAGATATTGTGAGTGATCACAACATGGTTGTTGCGGAATGCCGACTCAAGTTTAAATGCATAAGGAAGAAAATAGGAAATGGAAAACTGGATATAGGGAAGCTTGGAAACCGTGAGACGCAGAAGGAGTTCCAAGAAAGGGCTAAGGATCTAATTCAACAGCATCCTATAGATAATGTAGAACAACATTGGGAAAATATGAGAGATGGCCTAATAAAAGCAGCTGAAGAGATAATTGGAAAACAAAAACCTGAAAAGAGGAAGGAGTGGATAACTGATGAAATACTACTTATGTTTGAGGAAAGAAGGAAGCTCAAAAATAATGAAACGGAAGAAGGGAAAACGGCATACCGAGTGCTTAGGAACAAAATCAACAGGAAGTTGAAGCAAGTAAAAGAAAGATTCCTTGAAGACAGATGCAAAGAAGTTGAAGACCTTCTGAAGAAAGGGAACCTTGAATTAGCATACAAAACAGTGAAACGCTTCTTCTCAGGAGGGCAAAGGATTAGATGTAATGCCCTAATAAGAGAGGATAATAAGATGGTGTATAATCATGAAGATATAGCACTTACGTGGAAGGAATACCTAGAGAAATTATATGGAGGCAACGTACAAGATGACATGATTGAAAGTGAGGACGAAGTAGATAAAGATGAACTAGGAGACAGCATACTAAGGTCTGAATTTGATCAGGCACTACAGGCACTTAAGCACGGAAAAGCACCAGGAATTGACTCATTGCCTGCAGAAATCATCAAAGCAGCTGGAACAGAAATAAAAGATAAATTGTATAAATTAATCTGCCAAATATATGATACTGGAGAGCTGCCTGAGGACTTCAAAAAGTGTATTATTGTTCCATTACCAAAGAAAATGCCAGCAAAATCGTGTGCACAATACAGAACCCTCAGCCTAACATCACATGCATCAAAAATTTTGACGACCATCCTCCTCAGAAGAATTGAAGGGAACGTGGAATGCATGCTCACAGAAGACCAGTTTGGCTTTAGAAGAGGGAGAGGTACGCGAGAAGCCATTATGGCCCTAAGGCTCATAATAGAAAAAAGAATGGAAAAAGGAAAGGACACCTACATAGCATTTATTGACCTCGAAAAAGCCTTTGATAAGGTTGAATGGAAAAAGCTATTCCAGATATTGAGGGAAACTGGAGCTAAGTATAAGGACAGGAGAACGATATGGAACATATACAAAGAAGAGGTGGCAATAGTGAGATGTGGGGAACATCAACAACAAGCAAAAATTAAACAGGGTGTGAGACAGGGATGTGCACTCTCCCCTGTCCTCTTTAATATGTACATACAGAAAGCAATGGACGAGGTCAGAGAAAAGTTAGGACAAGCTAATGGAATCAGGATCCAGGGAAAAATAGTTGATATGCTGCGTTTTGCGGATGACATTGCTGTCCTAGCGGAAAATGAGGAAGAATTACAAGTAGTGTTGGAGGAAATGGAAAACACTCTTGCTACACGGTACAACATGAAAATTAATAAGTCAAAAACAAAAATCTTAGTTGCAAGCAAACAAAATAATCAAGCAATTACGAATATAAGGCTGAATGGAGAGAAGCTGAAAGAAATACAAGACTTTGTCTACTTGGGAAGCAGAATAACATCAGATGGTCGTAGTAGGAAAGATGTAATAAGTAGAATAAATCAGGCAAAGATTGCATTCTATAAAAGGAAAGGACTCCTCACATCAAATATGATAAGTCTGTCGTTAAGGAAGCGGTTAATAAAGACCTTTGTTGGGAGTGTGCTTCTCTACGGCAGCGAAACCTGGACACTTGGAGAGGACGAAAGAAGAAGGATTGAAGGATTCGAAATGTGGTGTCTGCGAAGGATGTTAAAAATTCCATGGACGGCCAGGATGACAAATGAAGAAGTCCTGCAGAGAGCAGAGGAAGTTCCAGTTCTTTGGAAGACAGTCAAGAAGAAGAGAGATATATGGATGGGACACATTCTGAGACATGAAAGTCTTCTCCACACTATAACGGAAGGCCTTATGGAGGGCAAAAGGGCAAGAGGCAGACCTAGAAGAAAGTACATAAGCCAGATAATGCAGGACCTAGGATGCGGAAGTTTCACGGAATTGAAGAGGCTGGCCGACAATCGCACTGAATGGAGAGCTGCTGCAAATCAATCTTAGGATTGGCAACTTAAGAAGAAGATGTAACAATTACATCCGCCAGAGCTTAGCTGCGCTTTGCTGTTGAAGAAACTGCAAGGTATTAAAAATAATCAAGATTTCAGACACTTTTAGTATGGTTCAAAGGCTTAAAATTCGCATGTGTACACTCTGGACTTGGCGCTACGCAGAACTACGTTCTCTTGTCACGCCTGCGTCTACTTATTCGCCAACTCGGATTTAACGCAGGAAGGGTTGTACAAACTGCTGTTATAAGCGGTTCTTAGTGCGTCAGAGATGACAAACGTCAACACTTTTATCAAATACTTACAGCGCGCCTTAGCGGCTAAAATTTTGGCAGTGTTTTTCTTTCGGTGTATTCTTCATGTGGGAAAAGTTTCAGGATAGGTTTCGAAATGTCGGACTGGACTATTCCCTCGTTATGACTAAAGCTAGACATTTACGTAAATCATGATAGAAATCTGCCAAGGACAGTACTTCTACTTATGGCATGTATCGGTTAGAAAAAAGCACCGATGATGACTGATATGTCGAAATCGATTTGCAGCAAGATAGGTAAATCATGTTTCAGCGACTGGTTGCTACATTCTTTATAATTTTAATAATTTACGTAGGAGTTTCGCACATATCTTACTTTTATGTAATGGATGCGCAATAAAAGTAATGAGATTTCTGCATGCCACGGAATATTTTCGTATATTATTCTCCGTATCTGAGCGGAATTTCTGTGTCTTGGTTGATAACTTGGAATTTCAAGTTAAGTTGTTTTTGTTACCCTTCAATACATGCCCGTGTCGTGTTCCTCGTCTCATCGGCCGCGGCGGTATATCTGAGGCGTTGGCTGCCTAAGTACTCTCTACCCAGCTTATTATAATAGCCGGCACTAAAATGTCCACTGTTGATGGTTCCTGTTTCCATTCATACACCTGCAGGTAACTTTTCCTAAGCCTTTCCCACATGAAACCACTTACCACTCTAAGCTCCTTGTATCTGTACAGCGCACAGTTCTCACAGCTAAGTGATACTGAGGTAATATCTATGTACAAATTTCATTGCTAGAATTTCACAGCACGCTCAAAGTGAATGCACATATACAAACTGGTATATCCTTTTAACAGGCCAAACTTTCCGGCAGGAAGTTGCAACATTGTCCAGCACTTATATTTCAAACTTGCGGATATCTCTCCTTAATTAAAACATTCCAGAGCAGTACTGTACTCTCACACAGTACACCACTAAAATATTAGTGGCAAATGCAACAAAGATGAAAATTTGCAAAAATTCCACTATAATGTACCTGAATATGGACAATCAGTTTCAGGAGATAAAAGTGAAATATTGGCGTTTTAAGGAGTCGGGTCTGTTTGAGCAGACATCGACGTGTTTAGGAAACACGTGAATTTATATATCTAGTTTATTATTTTGAGCAAATTAAGAAAAACTCTGCATAAACAAAGCTCCATATCGGTCGACATTTCTTGGGCGAAATATGGTGGATATTGAACTACAATAGTCAAAGCCATTTGTGACTAAGTATTGTAAGATAATCATTAAGGATTGTAAGATAATCGCACTGCTGTTACTGGTACATGGACGTCAAATTTGATATGAGATGTAGCTGTCATATTGCGGTATTTTGATTTCATCGCTGAAGAAAAAAATGTATCAGTCAGGAAATTGAATCGAAACACTCACAGATATTGAATTGTTAAAATCGTTTACTTTCAAATTCAGATGGAAATTAAAATTCATGGAGTGGAATATTTTGATACTAAGCAAGCCAATAGATTTAATCTTTCACGTTGATAACATCGTTGGCAAAGTCATGATGTGTAGTGTCCGTTGGAGTTCTCTTCATCTTTCCCAATTTTATTATGCCCCATTGAAAAACATTTTTCTCCGATTACAACATCGTATCAATACCTAGAGCGGCAGACAGTTTATTCTGGGGAGAATGTGGCGAGATGTGGCAACCAAACAGAACTGAGAAGAACCCCCATTGGCTGGTATTCTATACTCTACACATTGCTCGTACATGTGATCCTGTTGAATGTAGATCATAGAAGTGAAATACAAATATGTGAAGCATACGTGTGTTGTGAATATGGATGTAAAAACAGAGTAATGTGCCAATATGTTTTTCTTGGCTACGCTATGACATTATTTTAGTGTTATCGGAAGATTTTTCTTCATAAGTAACAGAGTTAACGTATTGAAAATCCGTTATTCATATCATAAGGCAGTTCATCTCACATATTTTCAGATTTCATTATAGATGGTAAAAAGCTTTCACCAGTGATCTTATATATAATCCCTCCTAGAAAAGTCGTTGTGAATCTGCTGTGTCGTTAGAATTTGCGTAAAATCTATTAAACTATCATACAACGACACTTTAGCGAAGAGAAAAATCAGCTGTCTGTAGGACAGTAGCTGATTTACGTGCAATCTGCATTCATCCGTTAGATGTAGCTTATGTTAGCAGAGCTTTTAGTGCCAGAATGCTGCACACATGTAGGTCATAGACTGCTACTGTCACAACGTGATGTTCTTTTTTTCGTCATCTATATTTGCGATGTTTTTGAGGTTTATGTTTCGATTTTCCACATTGTATAAGCATGTTTGATTCTTAGACATGTTTGATTCGTGAAGGACGACTACAAGAATAACGCGTTTTTGACAGAACTATAGTGGCTGGCTATGAGCAGGCAGCTTACCACCTGTTTTAATAACTGTAACCTCTCCCACACATTAATTTTTTATAATGAATTTTATAAATGTAGAATTATGTAACATATATCTTCACCCAGGAGGATGAGTGTGCATCTCCAGATTTTTGGTTCTCCTGCAGTATGCATGTGGGGACTATTGGCCATTTTAAAATTTAATCAGTTTTGAATTTCCTTCCATTTTTCAATATGGGCTAAAGTGTGAGTGAGCTTCTTGCATATCAGATTTATTGCCATTTTAATCTGGGTCATATGGGCTGTGAGTGCAATATTCAAAATGTTCAAATGTGTGTGAATTCCTAAGGGACCAAGCTGATGAGGTCATTGATACCTGCCGGCTGCGGTGGCCTAGCGGTTCGAGGCGCTCCAATCCGGAACCGCGCTGCTGCTACAGTCGCAGGTTCGAATCCTGCCTCGGGCACGGATGTGTGTGATGTTCTTAGGTTTAAGTAGTTCTAAGTCTAGGGTGCTGATGACCTCAGATGTTATGTCCCATAGTGCTCAGAGCCATTTGAACCATTGATACCTAGACTTACATACTACTTAAACTAACTTATGCTAACAAGATAACATCCCCATCGCACCCCCCTCAGATTTAGTTATAAGTTGGCACAGTGGATAGGCCTTGAAAAACTGAACACAGATCAATCGAGAAAACAGGAGGGAGTTGTGTGGAACTATGAAAAAATAAACAAAATATACAAACTGAGTAGTCCATGCGCAAGATATGCAATATTAAGGACAATGTAAGGTCCCGTGGTTAGCGTGAGCAGCTGCGGAACGAGAGGTCTTTAATTCAAATCTTCCCTCGACTGAAAATTCTACTTTCTTTATTTTCGCAAAGTTATGATCTGTCCGTTCGTTCATTGACGTCTCTGTTCACTGTAATAAGTTTAGTGTCTGTGTTTTGCGACCGTACCGCAAAACCGTGCGATTAGTTGACGAAAGGACGTGCCTCTCCAATGGGAACCGAAAACATTTGATCGCAAGATAATACGACACTGGTGACAGCATGTGCGTCGCATGACAGGAATATGTTGTCGACCCACCTAACTAGTACACTTGGCGAATGGGTAAAAAGATTCTTCTACCTTACCCGATTTAGGTTTTCTTTTGGATGTGATAATCACTCCCAAAAAAGTGATTAAAACATAAGAGTTTGTCACATAAACTGAAAATAAAAAGTTAAACTTTTTACTCAAGGGAAGACTTGAACCTAGGACTACTCGTTCCGCTGCTGGTCACGCTAACCACGGGACCACGGCGCTCCTGAGCTCACACTGTCCTTGATATTGCATATCTTGGGCATGGACTACTCAGTTTGTATATTTTGCTTATTTTTTCATAGTTCCACACAACTTCTTACTGTTTTCTCGATCGATCTATGTTCAGTTTTTCAAGGCCTATCCACTGTGCAAACTTATAACATAATCTGACGGGGGTGCGATGGAGAGGTTTCCTTGTAAGAACAACAAATACGCCCATGCCCAAGGGAGGGATCGAACCTCTGGCGGGAGGGACCACAGACATGGTGCCTACAACCGTGTGGCCACTCTGCTTAGCTGTGAGTGCAACACTGTTACAAGCAACATATTTGTGGTGGGAGTTGGAACTACTATCATGCACTTCATGTCCTGTGGCCATGTCGGCAGCACTGGTTCAGCATCCTGCAGTGGCCCGGTCAGCAGCTGGTCTTGGTGTGCATGTGGCATGATGCAAGACGTGGGGATACGCGTGGTGGTAGTCCGCATGGAGGACAGTGCCATGACATTTGTTTGAATAAAGATGTAAACATTCCTGTCCTAACGCAGCAGTGGTGATAATTATTTAAACATTAAATATGAGTGTAGCACAAGTGAACTTAAAATTAGCTTCAGTTTCTCGCCATTTTACACTTAGGATAGCATTCTAAATGTAGAACACTTGCAACTGACAATTATGCAGACTGCATCCATATCCTAAGACCCGCCATCATGGATGGCTTCTGATATTGAAAGGTGGCAAGAGCCCCCTCTCATATTTCTATCTTACGATTCTCCTCTCTAATTGCATGCGGTGGAAAGTTGCTATTCCTTCACACGCGGACTTCCCACGCAGCGTCTCAGGACACCCGGGTGGTCCAGTGACAGGCGGGCTCTGTTTGACTTTGAAAGGGTAAGCCGACAGGTGTGAGGGAGTCGAGTGAATGCTTTCCAGACGCCGACATTGTCAAGAGGCACGCCCGCAGGGCCTGAAGTAGCGGCTGGGCTAGAGGTTCCGTTACTTCGCAGAAACTTAGCGAAAACACTTTCTGGCGGGCTACCAGCGAGGCGTGGGAATGACTTCTGTACCCAGGCAGCTGTGGCGGGAAAATTCCCGCGCTTTCTGCAAAATAGTAACTGTGATTGACTTGCTCAGGGCATAGCTCCGTGACGTAGCAAAATCAGCGCAGAAATTGGCGCCAAGAATCTCCATTGGTGGAATGGTAGTGCTCCGGCAATAGGGGGGAATTTTCCGCCGGTTTTCGAGTTGCTGATTGGAACGTTTAACCACGGCGACTGTCGTGGGGGCGGGAATGTTGTGTGTTCGGCCTGTACGGGTGCTCTAGGCAGTCGGCTCTCGCCTTTCGGTCGAGGACGTCGAAGCAACCAGCCATCGCCTCCGGTACGCCAGATCGTTTTCTGGCAGTTAAGAAGACAGTTTGGTAAGGTATGTCCGCAGCACCGGCAGACAGGGATTTTCCTAGGTGATAATCAGAGCTCAGCAGAGTGCGCCTGTTCGTCTTTTTCTAACTTTGTTCTGTCTTGGGTGGCAGGAATTAATGTGGGGTTGGCTATGTGTTTTCTCTAAGATTTGAGTTGCAAGGAATTGGCTGCACATACCACTTCGTCATAATCCTCACAATCTAGTTTAGGGACAACTTCACATTCACAGCGTTTGTTTGAGTCTCCAATTTGAGCCAATTTGATGTATTATATATGTTTCATGTGTTTTTGTTTATTATTTTGTGTTTAGTCTTAATAAATCATATTGTTATTTTGGACAGAACTTTCATTCTGTTAATCGGTAGAGCAACCCCATCATTCCTCACTATGTTAATGAAACCTTCGTTTATTTAACTTATTTATCAAATTAAATTATAGCAGGTGCCAAACTCTCTTCTACTCCACTGGCAGGGTTGATTAGAGTCAGTTCGCGTATTTTTTTTTATCCTTGTGCAACAGCAAAATTTGGAGTTAGAATAGGGGGGACTTAGAGCATCATGTACATATGTAGATTCTAGAAGAATTGAGTGTTAAATACACTGCTAGCCCCGGCCCCTCGCAATATCATAGTGCTGTTCCTGTATTCCCAGAGCTGCCATTTTAGCTATTCGGAGTCTCTCAGGTATAAGACAATTGCCTGTCTTAGACTCCGACATCTTAAATACTCATCTCCGGTCAGAAATTTTGGATTTTATACTTAGGACAACTGCCCACCACGGATTCTTAAATTTCCCAGCATTTTATACTTAATAAAATTGTGCTAGTTAGAGTTTCTTGCCTTTTTTTATTTCCTGCTATTTTATACAAAGCGCAATAAGCCTGTAAGGTCTTTGGCGTGTGGTAGGGAAAAATCTGGAAAAGTTGGCATCAATGCCTGTCATCATCGATGATGCCACAAGAGGAGCAGGGGGGAAATTCCAACTGCACTCGAACTGGACAATTGAGAGTTCGAGTAAACGTCATTTTGACTCACCAAAAAATCAGCTAAAACTCGAATTAGAGCAGTGGTATTATTGTTACATTAACGTAAGTATTTCTTTACAAAGGAACACAGGAGCCATAGGAACTCAAAATAAAGTATTTTTAAAAGTTTTATAACTTATCATTTATTTTAATACTTCAAATGAAAGGTACATCAAATGTTTGAGACTAAGTAAGAAAACTTCAGTTCCATTCATTTATTCCATGTTGAACATCAAATGATCAACATCCCCATTTTATCCACAAATCTTCTTAAAAAACAAAATTATGAGGCTTTTTTATTAAGTTAGTGTGCTAATCGTCGCTTGCAGCGAATCCTTCACTGCTCAGACTATCAGCGAATGAGTTAGGCCTTTAAGCACATATCTTCTGACGGATATGTTTTGTCCTCTGCACTGACGAAGCCATTTCCATAAGCATTTTTCAAGAGGCAGAAGTTCACCTCACTTGCTCCCTCTTTTTGATACTTCTCAGCATTCTTATTTTTCTGCTCAGAACTGTCGACAGCAGAGATGACTGGAAACCAAAAACTTTCGTTAAATCCTTTAGTTTTTTCACCTCACTTTCCAGGAGCTCAATAACTCGATCTTTTTCTACGAAAAGTGATTTGTATACTGTGGTAAGTTATGCGTTGTTGAGAAAACAAAGTATTCTTCAAAGACTTGAATGGCGAAACAGTTACCTGAACAACTGACGAAACAGTTCAAATTATTCAGAGTTGTACAAACGCTGACTTCGAATTATAGTTCCTTGGCGGTGTGATTTGCCACAACAGTCGCTTCGACTTACTGAATGTACCAGTGGACACGGGACCTCTTCGTTTTATCGAGCTTTTGCCAGACTTAGCAACAAGTTCGATTTCTCGAGCAAATCGATTTATCGAGTTTTGAATTGGCAAGAGTCGACTGCTTGTATATAAAACCACAGTATAAGATAAAGTGAATAAAAAAGCACTGTTTACGAAATGGTAAATTACATTCATCGTCTGATGGTACAATGTAGAAAGTTCAGATATACACTCAGCATCATCTTCAAACACCCAATTGAGTATTATGGATTAGACCTCGAATCTACAGATGCTTTCTTGCCGTGATTCAAACTTTTTATAACATTTTAAGTCAGATGATATTACACGTTTTGATGAACTTTTATTAATGAGTTACTTTCCCACATGAACAACGACACAATTAGAGAGTAATGGTCTACTCAAAGATGCTCACAAAATAGGTAAGTGGGATCGGTAGAAGCTTATAACGACTCTTGATCATTTCGCTGCCATGCATTTTTACGTTACTTTGGTCCATTGTGAACTTGACAGATGTGGTGTGAGCCTACCGTTGTTGCCGAGCGGTTCTAGGCGCTTCAGTCGGGAACCGCGTTGCTGCTACGGTCGCAGGTTCGAATCCTGCCTCGGGAATGGATGTGTGTGATGTACTTAGGTTAGTTATGTTTAAGAAGTTCTACATCTAGGGGTCTGATGACCTCAGAGCCATTTAGATGTGGTACGAACAACATTTATTACTGCACATAGGCGCCATCTTAATTGCTCTTGCTTTCCAACCGAGATATGGTACCTTTTCCCACACCTAACACGTGGTCGATAGTGCTTCCTACTGACACAGACTCCTGTTTGATGACGGTGCTCTGGTAGTTCTGAACCTTTGATGTATTGCCATCAGACGAAGAATGTCAGTTACCGTCTTCTAAGTTGAGTCTGTTCTTTATCTTATGTTGTGGTTATAGTATGTGATTTCCCCCTATAGATCTGAAGAAACACTCGTTGGTAGGGCGAAACCAGTGATACATATGAATAAATAAAACTGCGGCCTATGACGGCTTGAGTTGACATATACTTAGAGTATATTAATTAGTTTCCTATTTTATCGGATACGGAAACTTGATTTCGAAATTCATGCTTAACAAACTGAGGAAAAATTCTGCGGCACCCGTGATAAAAGGACTTTCAAGAGTCATTAGCAGTACTGATGCGTTTTAATGTCTTATCTGGCTAAATACCAACTTCTGAATGATTGATCTTGCTAATGGTTTAAGGTAACAATAGTCACACGCCGGTTTGTCTTCTTACATAAGATTACTGTTTCTGTCTTTCGATATTGATTTATCGCCACTTTACCGCGATAATGCGTGTCTATCTCTAGTGGTCTAGACACAGGAAAAACTTATCTTACTGAAATCCCCATCCGAAATGTCTCTTTATCTAAGGTCATATGACCGAATGAGATGACAGGTTATTGATTGGAAATAGGACGTCGTGGACCAGAGGTCAAAACAACACGCGCAGATCTCCAGTTATCTGTCTCGCAATGGTTTATCCCCCGACGTAGATAAGGATGTTAATGTCACTTTGTGGGCCAGTGATATGCGTCGGTAACTGATAACAGACTGTGCCTCGCTGTAATATTTAAAATGGTTCAAATGGCTCTAAGCACTGTGGGACTTAACATCTAAGGTCATCAGTCCCCTAGACTTAGAACTATTTAAACCTAACTAACCTAAGGACATCACACACAACCATGTCCGAGGCAGGATTCGAAGCTGCGACCGTAGCAGCAGTGCGGTTCCGGACCGAAGCGCCTAGAACCGCTCGGCCACATCAGCCGGCTTGTAATATTTCTGTAGACCTTTCTACCCTGGTTATAGAGAAGGTCTTGACGAAACAGTGTTTCTTTATGGACGACCACTTTTTACTGCTATAAAACTCGATCACAATCTTTTTGAAGAAACTACCCTGCCACTCTCCTGAAGCGGCTTAAGCAGCTCGTGAAAAAATTCTGAATTAAGCACGGCGGATGATGGTTAGAACAATACGTCTGGGAGAGCTATACCTCCGTACCAATAGCGCTGCTACAATCCCATGGATCCGATGAATGAAGCTTGGGTATTCACGTCTTCCTCTCAATTAACCTGTCACGTAGTGTTCAGAATTCTTGTTACCAGGGAGTAATACATAGCTAAAAGTTTTTAATTATCTTCTGTTAAATCCACTTTAAATTCAGTCAGTATATTCATTCGTCGACATAGGCTAATCTGGTGAAAAACTACTCTCTTTTGTTCTAGTGAAATTATTGGATATTGCCTGTAAACCAAAGATTATGTTTATCTCGGTGGCTTTTGCTGCAAGTTTAAATTACCTCTCGTCTAATAACTAAAATTTCGAAAACTTTAAAACTGAAAGATAATCTCCTGTTATCTGATAAAATCAGTAAAATTTACTCTCTGCCAGGCCAGAGACTGTGCAACCTTTTTCATCTCCGAGTAACGACTGCAACCTACGTCCTTCTGAATCTGTTTCTTGTATTCATGCCTTGGTCTCCCTCTACGTTAACATCAGCAAAGTTACTGTCGGCCTCCATCCACAAATTTATAGATCAATTAATACTTCAGGACTGAGTAGAAAGAGAAATAAATTTTGCACTTCTTGTAGTTGTATTACTCTCATAACATATACAGTTGACTTGCCACAGATATTAACAGTCCCACGTCAAAGTACAGACTGGTCCATTGCATGTGACCTATACATTAGTGTTACATTTTCGTATTTCATGTTTTCTATTAATTACATTATTTTAATTAATTTGTAACGAATAACAGAGGGGTGCAAATCTAGGCGCCAAGATCTGCTTTACGTCACTGGCCTTCGCTGTTACTGTAATAGTGGTCGGTTTATTGTCTCTGACGCAGCTACGAAGACGCTGCGTGCGTCTTAATGCAATACCCCCATCCTCGCTAACCAACATAATAAAAGAAACACTTATGTGTTGTTGTTGTTGTTGTGGTCTTCAGTCCAGAGACTGGTTTGATGCAGCTCTCCATGCTACTCTATCCTGTGCAAGCTTCTTCATCTCCCAGTTACTACTGCAACCTACATCCTTCTGAATCTGCTTAGTGTATTCATCTCTTGGTCTCCCTCTACGATTTTTAACCTCCGCACTTCCCTCCAATACTAGTTTGATGATTTCTTGATGCCTCAGAACGTGTCCTACCTACCGATCCATTCTTCTAGTCAAGTTGTGGCACAAATTCCTGTTCTCCCCAATTCTATTTAGTACCTCCTCATTAGCTAAATGATGTACCCATATAATCTTCAGCATTCTTCTGTAGCACCACATTTCGAAAGCTTCTATTCTCTTCCTGTCTAAACTATTTATCGTCCATCTTTCACTTCCATACACGGCTACAATCCATACAAATACTGTCAGAAAAGACTTCCTCACACTTAAATCTATACTCGCTTCTTCAGAAGCGCTTTCTTTGCCATTGCCAGTCTACATTTTACATACTCTCTACTTCACGATAATCAGTTATTTAGTTCCCCAAATAGTAAAACTCATCTACCACTTTAAGTGTCTCATTTCCTAATCTAATTCCCTCAGCATCACCTGATTTAATTCGACTACTTTGCATTATCCTAGTTTTGCTTTTGTTGACGTTCATCTTGTATCCTCCTTTCAAGACACTGTCCATTCCGTTCAACTGTTGTTCCAGGTCCTTTGCTGTCTCTGTCAGAATTACAATGTCGTCGGCAAATCTCAAAGTTTTTATTGGGATTTATTTTAATTTCTACTCCAAATTTTTCTTTTGTTTCCTTCACTGCTTGCTCAGTATACAGATTGAATAACATCGGAGGTGGGCTAAAATCCTGTCTCACTCCCTTCTCAACCACTGCTTCCCTTCTGTGCCCCTTGACTCTTACAACTGCCCTCTGGTTTCTGTACAAATTGTAAATAGCCTTTCCTTCCCTGTATTTGACCCTTGACACCTTCAGAATTTGAAAGAGAGTATTCCAGTCAACATTGGCAAAAGCTTTGAGTCTGCAAGTGCTAGAAACGTAGGTTTGCCTTTCCTTAATCCATCTTCTAATATAAGTCTTAGGGTCAGTATTGCCTCACGTGTTCCAGCATTTCTACGGAATCCAAACTTATGTTCCACGAGGTCGGCTGCTAGAAAAACTGTGTTTGTACTTTTGTACGAACGATAATAGTATATAACACTGTCTCAAACAAAGGTTAACGTGTATACAAGTCAGTAAATATACTATTATGTATTGCCATCTGCACACACTGGTGAGACAGCAACCAGGTTTCGTTTCAACACATAGCCTCCAGCCAACAGAAGGCAGTAGATATAACCGCTCAGGTAGTTGCCGCGTACCCTGACTTCCTGAAAAACCGGAGGTTTTCTAGCAAACAGAACACAGTATGTCACTGTGAAGGGAGAGACGTCTTCAGACGTAAAAGTAACTTCGTGTGTGCCCCAAGGGACCATTACTTTTCACTATAAATAGCCTAGTAGATAACGTCGTAAGTTCCACGACGCTTTTCGCGGCTGATACAGAGAACATGCGAAGCTATAAAATTCTAGCGGAATGCTGGAAGACCCTTGGTGCGCATTCGGAGTGGCAACTGATCCCCAACATAAACGAATGTAATCTATTGCGAATACATAGACATGAATAACCTTTATTGCGTGATTAAACAATTGTAGATCAATCACTGGAATCAGATGCTTCCGTAAAATATCTTGGAGAATGCGCATAGAGCGATGTGAAATGGTACGAGCACTTAAAATTCATCACGTGTAAGGCAAGCAGAACATTGATATTCTTTGAACGAATCCTCAGAAAATGAGCCCATCAAGAAATGAAACGCTTCATCGATCAGTACTTGATTATTGACTCTCCGTCTGGGACCCACACCACCACACCAGATAGGATTAATAGAGGAAATGGAGGAGAAACAAAGAAAAACAGCAAGCTTCGTTACAGGTTCATTTAGTAAACGCGGAAGCGTCCCGGGGATGATAAATCAACTCAGGTGGCAGACGCTGCTAGAGAGGTGTTCTCCAGCATATTGGTCTACTGTTAAAGTTCCGAGAGTGTACGTCTCTAGACGAGTCAACCATTATATTGTTTCCCCCTGTGTATATCTCGGAAAAAGACCATCATCATAACATTACAGAGACTGGAGGCCACACCGATGCTTACCGGCAGTCATTCTTCCCGCGAACCACGAGCGACTGGACCAGAAAAGGAAAGTGACAGTGGTGCACAAAGTACCCACCGCCACACACCACAAGGTGGCTTGCGGAGTACAGATGTAGATGTAGATGTAGAAACTGAACGCAGAACTTGCTTCAGGCATGGAATGAAATTCGTCAAGATAATACTAGTGGGCATTTGGCTTTCTTGCGACAATGAACACAGGAGTGTACTCGTAGCAG
Source organism: Schistocerca cancellata (assembly GCF_023864275.1). Classification (NCBI taxonomy): domain Eukaryota; kingdom Metazoa; phylum Arthropoda; class Insecta; order Orthoptera; family Acrididae; genus Schistocerca; species Schistocerca cancellata. The sequence continues at coordinate 354,158,412 of NC_064632.1, read as the reverse complement.
TGGGTGTGAAACCTTATACTGATGTTGATGATGGTCATATGTTCCAAATAAATCGAAAATTTATTACACTGACGGGAAAAAAATTGCAGCAGAAAAAAAACAATGAGTTTAATGAAATTTCGGGAATACATTTGTCTAGGTAACATATTTAAGGGATTAACATAGCAAAATCACAGGTTAATGTAAGCGCGAAATAAGCCATGTGAAATTGTGGGCCGCGCGGGATTAGCCGAGCGGTCTGAGGCGCTGCAGTCATGGACTGTGCGGCTGGTCCCGGCGGAGGTTCGAGTCCTCCCTCGGGCATGGGTGTGTGTGTTTGTCCTTAGGATAATTTAAGTTAAGTAGTGTGTAAGCATAGGGACTGATGACCTTAGCAGTTAAGTCCCATAAGATTTCACACACACTTGAACATTTTTTTGAAATTGTGGTACATCAGTCACCGGCGTAACAGCTCGAATATTGAATGTAATGCAAACGTGTATGCATTGTGTTGTACAGCCGCAGGACGTCAGTTCGCGTGATGGAGTTCCATGCCTGTCGGACAATACAGGGACGCTTAATGATGTTTGTGGATCACGCTGGAGTCGTCATTCGATGAAGTCCCATGTGTGCTCGACTGGAGTAAGATACGGTGATCGAGAAGGCCAAGGCAACATGTCGACACTATATAGAGTACGTTGGGTTATAACAGCGATATGCTATCGAGCGTTATCCTGTTGGAAAACACCTCCCAAGAATGCTGTTCATGACTGGCCGCGCGACAGGTCGAATCGCCAGATTGACCTACTAACCAGCAGTCAGGTTCCTGGAATAACCACGAGAGTGCTGCTGAGCTATAGCCTGACACCACTGAAGTCGCAAATGGCGGTGGTTTCGGGTGCCCTGATATGAAACATCCTGGCAGATTAAAACAGTGTGTCAGACCGAGACTCGAACTTGGGACCTTGCCTTTCGTGGGCAAGTACACTAAATGAGAAGAATTGATGGTAGTCGTGTTGAAAGTAAGTCCCGTCAACCAGTACAGACCCCTTTTGTTGCTGGGAACGTGTAAACACGTCCTGACAAGCCGTTAACCCACGTATAGGCGCTCCGCTTTGGTTTTGCTACAGTGCTACGGACGTCTGCGTCCGTCTGAACAGCCGACCTCTCACTGCTGTTGACGAGTTACTTCCATATATCGCCGAAGAAAACGTGTAGAGTATTTATCATACAACATGCGTGTCTTATTGCTTGTTATCATTTGCAAAAACCTCGTTTCGATATCTCAAATCGTTTATAATATATGACGATTGTTATGACCACATGATTTGCGATGCGCTGTGAAGTGAATGGGCGCGGATATAAAACCCAATTACTCGAGAGCGAAATGAGATATCGACCTGCAATGCACACTACAGGGCCTGTGCATCCGAATTGTCCCTGAAGTAGCCTATTGTAACAGAAATTAGAATTATATATTAATACCTTCAGCTGCTGACAGGCAGGTGAAAATGTGAGTCCCGACCGTGACTCGAACCCGGGATCTCCTGCTTACATGGCAGACGCTCTATCCATCTGAGCCACCGAGGGCACACGGAATAGTGCGACGGCAGGGACTATCTCGGGCACGCATCCCGCGAGACCCACATTCTCACCTTATATGTCCACCCACTACATTCGCAGTGTCCTTAACCAACACGCTCATTACTCGTGGAAGACATTCTTACCAAGTCCCGTAAGAGTTCGGGGAACATGTGTGCATCCGCACAGAAGAGCAAGGTCATGGGCGGTATTGCCAGAACTATATACTAATATGGATATGGTGTCTGTTCTTCCGGATATGTCCGAAAGAACAGACACCATTGATCACCTCCAGCCGCCTAGAACGAAACTAGAATTATAAATTAATACCTTCAGATGATACATATATATCAACACCCGTCAGCATATCGAAATAAGTAAATTTGTAACAGTTCGTAACTGTGGTGCCAACTGATGCTCAAATTGCTGCTGCAGATGCAGTACGGTGCATCAGAGCCATACGCCGAACACGAACGTCTTCCCTCTTGGTAGTGCCACGTGGCCGTCCGGAGCCGGTCACCTTGCGACGGTACATTCTCGTGACGACCGCTGCCATCAAATGATGTACGGTGGTTACATTCCTGCCAAGTCTTTCGGCAATGTCGTAGAAGGAACATCCAGCTTCCCGTGGCCTCATTACACGACATCTTTCAAACTCAGTGTGGTGTTAGTAATGGCCAGTCTCAAGCACAACAAACGCTCGCGACCGTTACAGAGTGCATTTAAAACAAACGTGATTTTCAACCTCATAGTGGCGCTACTAGAGCCATTCTTACGCGACTGGTGCGACATTTGAATAAGTATAATTTTTCAGATGTAGAAACACGCCTACTAATTTTTGTTTATGTTGCACACTCTTTCCCGGTGATGCGACTTTTTTTTTCGTCAGTATATATTTAATTCTCCTAATGTGACGTCCGCCGCTCGTGGTCTCGCGATAGCGTTCTCGTTTCCCGAGCACGGGGTCCCGGGTTCGATTCCCGGCGGGGTCAGGGATTTTCACCTGCCTCGAGATGACTGGGTGTTTGTGTTGTCCTCATCATTTCATCATCATCCAGGAAAGTGGCGAAATTGGACTGAGCAAAGATTGGGTAATTGTACGGGCGCTGATAACCACGCAGTTCAGCGCCCCACAAACCAAACATCATCATCATCCTTATGTGATGATTCCGCAGAAATGTTGGAACACGTGAGGCAATACTGACCCTACGACTTACCTTAGAAGAAAGATTAAGGAAAGGCAAACCTACGTTTCTAGCATTTGTAGACTTAGAGAAAGCTTTTGACAATGTTGACTGGAATACTCTCATTCAAATTCTGAAGGTGGCAGGGGTAAAATACAGGGAGCGAAAGGCTATTTACAATTTGTACAGAAACCAGATGCCAGTTATAAGAGTCGAGGGGCATGAAAGGGAAGCAGCAGTTGGGAAGGAAGTGAGACAGGGTTGTAGCGTATCCCCGATGTTATTTAAACTGTATACTGAGCAAGCAGTAAAGGAAACAAAAGAAAAGTTCGGAGTAGGTATTAAAATACATGGAGAAGAAATAAAAACTTTGAGGTTCGCCGATGACATTGTAATTCTGTCAGAGACAGCAAAGGACTTGGAAGAGCAGTTGAACGGAATGGACAGTATCTTGAAAGGAGGGTATAAGATGAACATCAACAAAAGCAAAACAAGGATAATGGAATGTAGTCGAATTAAGTCGGGTGATGCTGACGGAATTAGATTAGGAAATGAGACACTTAAAGTGGTAAAGGAGTTTTGCTATTTGGGGAGCAAAATAACTGATGATGGTCGAAGTAGAGAGGATATAAAATGTAGACTGGTAATGGCAAGGAAACCGTTTATGAAGAAGAGAAATCTGTTAACATCGAGCATAGATTTAAGTGTCAGGAAGTCGTTTCTGAAAGTATTTGTATGGAGTGTAGCCATGTATGGAAGTAAAACATGGACGATAAATAGTTTGGAAAAGAAGAGAATAGAAGCTTTTGAAATGTGGTGCTACAGAAGAATGCTGAAGATTAGATGGGTAGATCACATAACTAATGAGGAGGTATTGAACAGAATTGGGAAGAAGAGGAGTTTGTGGCACAACTTGACAAGAAGAAGGGACCGGTTGGTAGGACATGTTCTGAGGCATCAAGGGATCACAAATTTAGTTCAAAAATGGTTCAAATGGCTCTGAGCACTATGCGACTTAACTTCTGAGGTCATCAGTCGCCTAGAACTTAGAACTAATTAAACCTAACTAACCTAAGGACATCACACACATCCATGCCCGAGGCAGAAATCGAACCTGCGACCGTAGCGGTCGCTCGGCTCCAGACTGTAGCGCCTAGAACCGCACGGCCACTCCGGCCGGCCACAAATTTAGCATTGGAGGGCAGCGTGGAGGGTAAAAGTCGTAGCGGGAGACCAAGAGATGAATACACTAAGCAGATTCAGAAGGATGTAGGTTGCAGTAAGTACTGGGAGATGAAGAAGCTTGCTCAGGATGGAGTAGCATGGACGGAGCTGCATCAAACCAGTCTTAGGACTGAAGATGACAACAACAACAACATGTGATGAACATTTCCGCAAAATTTGGTAACTATCGAACTGGTGCATCATGCTTTAACACTTACCATTTCCAGCATAGGAGCAATTAACAATTACTTTCGAGTATTACGTTAGAAAGGAAACAGCTATAGCTGATACGTCAGCAATCCGAGAACCGTAACTTTGTTTCTCTCTCTATCTCTCTTGCGAAGAAGCACAAAATGGTGAGAACACTTTTGTTGAGATATTTTGTCTCTAGGTCACAGATGGCGACTATTCCTAATCACAGCATCATGGAAACTGGGAGAGGTACATTTTAGTTAAATATGTTCCTCACTAGCTCTTCTGGCTGAGAGAAGGTTGTTAACGTGCGTAACTGTTTCATTTCCGCACTTGCAGTAGAGTGTCTCATAAAGTCCAAGGCGATGCAGATAACCTGGAAAGCTATCGTCGATTAGCCATATCCTTATTATGATGAAGAAGCTACCTGTGTAGTGCAATTTTGCAGTGACTGTGTCTGTACAGTATGTAAGTTCTTCAGTCGTGCATTCACATCTGAAGGAGCAAACACTGCAGTTGTACAGCTGCCCGAAATAGAATATATGTATCTCAAATTGCTAATACGATTACACATCAGCTGTACAATTTATTCGTGACACGGGTTCGAGTCCTGGTCTGGCACAACATTCATGTGTTGTTAATAAATTGTACAGCTGATATCTAATCGCATTCGCAGTTTGCAAATACATCTGTTATGGCCGTTTCGCTGCTACAGACATATTCTACATTGCATGCTGAGGGCACCTTTTGTAATGGCTGTACTCCTCGTCAAATGGTGGTGCGTGTGGCTAGAGTTGGAGTTCCGGCCGATATGAAATATCTACTATCCGATTTTTCGAAACTACTAGGTGAAAAAATCTGATTTTTGCATATCTTACAGTTTGATATCTTTATTCGATAAAGTTATCCGTCATACGTACTTCTCTGCACCAAATTAAGTGAAAAATTACATGAAATGTCAAAGAGTTTACAGAGGTAAACATTGCATAACTTTGCGTATGATCGATTTTAGCTCATATATTGCAGTGAATGAAATGTAGATAAGACAACAAAATTTTACGTAAAATTCAGAGCACAACGATATCTCATTTCGGTCTCGAGTTATTGGGTTCTATATCCGACTGATGGTAGCACGAGCCGCTCCCATTCACTTCATAGTGTATCGCAAATCATGTGGTCATTGAGCCGCGCGCGGCTCGCGGTCATGCCATTTATTGCTCGTCATCTTGTTTTGTAGTTCTGTCGCCTAGTTTTCTGTTATTCAATTTATTAGCGTCACCAAGTTGTTGGTTTACTTACCCGCGAGTGGCAGCAGCAGCGCTTATCGATAAGTGCACTGTCGTACGACCGCTAGTATTTCCCGCTCGTCGTGTGTCGGAAGTCAGGCGGGACGCAGCAGCAGTGAAGTCGGGGACGGAGCGCCAGTGAGGTGTGGACAGACAGTACTCGGCGACCGCTGGCGACACACATGCACTGTCCGACGGAAGGAAACTGGAGCGGGAAGACCGTTGGTTGGGCGTTCGGTTGGTCGTCTCATCGGGCGACGTGTATTTGGTCGCCGACCGCTTGTGGAAACTCTCTGTGTGTTGAACTGATTCGTCCTTGTTGTTCCACAGTGATTGTTTTACCGATTGTTCGAGTTCTTGTGCAAGTGTGTGTTTACGTGGAATCGTGTGTAGCTTTTGTGATATCCACTGAGCAGATGCATACTGTCTGCGTTCTGGAGTAGTCAGTCGCTCGGTTGAAATAGTGTAGCGAGTGCGTCGGGTGGAAGGGAATTGATTAGGCTGTCGGTTGGTTCTTCAGCTGTCCCTAGGTCGCGTTGCCACCCGATTGTTTAGTGTTACGCTTGGCTGCCTGTCTCACCTGAACTGTGCTTAGTTTCCTCTGTTTTATGTTTAGTATATGCTCTTCAGCCGAACTTCATAACGACTTTAAGATTAGGCTTTCAGCCGTATTTCATTTAAAATTCTTGTTGCTTTGTATTTAGGCCTTCAGCCTCGTTTGTTTCAGAACCTATGGCTTTAATCCTTGTCTTTAAGGTTTCTCTTTAATTATTTTGAATTCTTGAAACGGCCTTCAGTCGTGTTCTGTAAATGTTTATATTAATGTTGCCTTTAATTATTCTTGAGTAATTGCTTGGGCCTGCAGCCGACAAGGTACTTCAAGTTTTCTTAAGATGTTTTTCTGTTATACTGTGTAAAGGCTTATCTTTAAAGTCTCTCTTTTATTATGTAAAGAATTTTTTTTAATTGGGCTTTCAGCCGAGGAATTAATTCAGATTTTCCTTAATATGGCTTTTAGCTGAGATTTGTAAATGCTTGCCTTTAAAGAATTTCCTTTGCTGATCCGAAATATTATTTGGACCTTTAGCCGAGAAGATATTTTAATTTTACTTAAGTAAGCCCTTCAGCCGTTTCTCTAATTCCTTGTGTTTTAAAAGGAATTATTTACACTTTATTATTGAGAAGTTACTTGGGCCCTCAGCCGTGAATTGATCCTTGTTGTTTTAAAGAGAAAATTGTCCATTGGTTTTCGAGGAATAAAGTTCTGTGTTCTTGTGTAACTCACAGTAACTGATCTTGGCTCCTTTCCACAACCCGATCCACTCTGTCCTGCGAAACCAGATTTCAGTCATAACAATCGTCGTATCTTATAAACGATTTGAGATATCGAAACGAGGTTTTTTGCAAATGATAGCACGCAATAAAAGGCGAATGTTGTATGACAAATACTCTAAACTTTTTTGTTCGTCGATACATGGAAGAAACTCGTCAGCAGCAGTGAGAGGTCGGCGGCTCAGGATGCACACAGACGTCCGCAGCACTGTAGGAATACCAAAGCTGCGCGCCAATACGTGGGTTAACGGCGCATCAGGATACGTATACACATCCACAGCAACAAAAGGGCTAGCTGTGTAGTGGTTGAGGGGTCTTACTTTCAACTCGACTACCACCAACTCTTCTCATTTATTTTTTGTCAGACATGGTACAGGACGTTTTCCGATGAAATGCAGGAACACAACTGCAACAAATAATTCGTACACTGCCTTTGACTTATTGGATTTTGGTGGAACATCTCTGTAGTTCAAGGTCGAAAAACAGTCACAGAACAAACAGGGTGCTGTCAAGAAAAACTGCCAACGTCAAGAAATATTAATTATTTGCATATACAGTACAGTACCAAGAGAACTGGATTAAGACACGTACTGGCAGATTAAAACTGTGTGCCCAACCGAGATTCGAACTCGGCACCTTTACCATACGCGGGCAAGTGTTCTACCGACTGAGCTACCCAAGCACGACTCACGACCGCTCCTCACAGCTTGGATTCTGCCGGTACCTTGTCTTCTACCTTCCAAACATCACAGAAGCTCTTCTGCGAGACGAGGTACTGGCAGAATTGAAGCCGTGGGATCGGGTCATAGTCGTGCTTGGGTAGCTCAGTCGGTAGTGGACTTGCCCAAGAATGGCAAAGGTCCCGAGTACGAGTCTCAGTCCGGCACACAGTTTTAATCTGCCGCGATATTTCATATCAGAGCACACTCGGCTGCAGAGTGAAAATCTCATTCTAGAACTTGATTAAATTTGTAGATGATAAATGCTGGCCAGGGCAATAGTCGAACAGAGCACCGAGGACAGTCAGCAAAGCACAGGCCTATACATCAACCCAATGGTCACCGGCGACTAGTACCTCAGAGGACAGCCGTACTGTTGCCATATCGACGCCGCCACATCATGTACTCTGAGCGAAGAGATGGGTTTGTTTGCAGAAGGGCAGGTTTCCCCACTGCAGTGTGACGACGTCCGCAGCCCTATCGACTCTCAGCACGACAAACTTTGTTGCGGCTCTCCCAGTGAGAGCTGGACCGACGACAAAATAGGTCACAATAGTGGCACCACAATGTATTTTCAGACACATTCTGATTCTGCATACAGCATCCCAATGAAAGTGTCTGTGTCTAGATGCTCTGAGGAGAATGTACGTTACCAGACTGCACTCGTCATCGTCGTACAGACCCAGCAGTTGGCATAATGTTATGAGCTGCCACTGGGTGCACGACACATTCACGTCTGCTTCGCATAGCCGTACTTTGACAGTCTGACGTGTCATGACCAATGTCTTTATCCTATCGTTATCCTATCTTAGAGGTCACCATGATGTTTTCTTTCAAGAATGCAATATTAGACGGCTTGTAGCTTGTGTCAATCAGAAGGTGTTCGACTGTTGCCTTGACCAGCGTGCTCTCTGGACCTCCCATCCAATAAAGATGTCTGTCGTAGGTTACCAAGAGACTGAGATGCCACCATTCGCAAGCTACTATGATTGATGAAATCTAGGTCGGTGATATTTCAGTATGGGATGACTTACCTGTATCAGTAGGGGTTGTCAAAATCTTTTCGTTGGAAGGCCGTACAGCGCAGAATCGATATGCCATTCAGCACAAACGCCGTGAGCATTGAAGGCAATCATCCCACCGATGGAACGGGTTGAAGATACCCGTTTGCCGAAACACAGTGTCCTGCTCCACTTCCTCATCCGGCAACACCCGTCGACCCCTCAACGACATTTTTTTAGGACACCAAAGGCTCGATAATCGCATGGGGACAGACCGAGACTACAGTTCGGATGCTCGAGGGTCTCCCACTCGAGCTTCCCATTTGAGGCTGGCCTCGCAGATCGACCGGCGTCTTGTGTCGAACTCGGCTCACAATTCCACAACAGTGGCTTTTGACGGACATGTAGTCCCATTCTCCGATCGGTAATAATATTAATAATAATAATAATAATAATAATAATACGAAGGTGAAATGGAAACCACAGTGAAAACCAGAAACGTTATATTTGCAACAGTTAGGTACACCATCCACCTACATCTCTACATAGTCGCCGCTCCAACTTCGAATTTTGTCATAGTGTTGTATCAACTTCCCAATATCCTCGTCATAGAAAGCAGCCGCCTGTGCTTTCGGCCAGTTATCTGCACTGGTCTGCAGCTCGTTGTCTGTGGAAAAATTTTGTCTTCATAGCCAGCGGCTCTTGTGAGCAGAGATGAGACTCAGGGGGAGCCAATTACGGACTGTATTGTGGCTGATCAAACACGTCTCATCGGAAACGCTGCAGGAGCGTCTTCATTGCGCCTGCAGTGTGAGGCCGAGAATTGGCATGAAGAAGGAACTGCTCGACAGTTGTGTTATGTGGGCTGCATGACACAGGTGAAATCTCTAACCAGGCCCTCATACTTAGCGGCAGACGCTATTCCCTACGCATCTTTATGTGCTCACTGTTCACTCAAAACTGAAAAGAGCGACGCGACACGATCGACGGAGATACTAGAGACGCTGCGCAACACATCTGTGCAAAGCTTTACCGGATTTTCCCAGTTCTTTACATTTCGCGACCTGTCGGAACTTACTTGTGGACAACCCTCGTAATAACAGTACGTTGGTCCTATTTGGACGCTTTTAGCAATAACGCCGCCATAGGTCACATTTTCACATTTACTGCACCTTACTGGTAAATACACGAATGGCACACTGTCTTGCCTACATGCCGGTGCTTATACAGCCGCATCAGAGTCACGCTACCATGCATATACACTGCAGCAACGGCCTAAAACTGAAACTTTTTGATCGCTCTTCATCTCACCCAAGCTCAGTTCGGATCGATGCCCAACTGATTTAGAGCCATTGTAGCTGCCATGGGTGACACCTCTGTACACTAAATTTCTGTATATCCTCTGAATATCCACAAACCACTTACATATTTAATCATGGATACCTCCTACTATATTTCATACCTTAAGGAAGTAAAATTCCCTTGCTTATTAATTTTCTTTGTGTTGTAATTTTAATGGCCAAAAGTGAGCATCCTTTTTTCCTGTCATTTAAACCTCTACGTGGAAAATAATGCTGTCAGAGCCTTCTCGTAGACTGTCATGGGAATATTAACGATGATCTCAATAAATTGCAACATGGTACTGTACTTCATACACATTTCATGGCAAACAGGTACATCCTCAATGCTAGGTGTAGCATTTTAAGCCCTTAACTTATGAATAACCTCAGTCGCAAATTCCCAGACTCAACTGCACATGAGTCTTTCACCAGAGTAGAAGTTCTTCCCGAAATGCCAAATTATCTGTGATATAGCATCCAAGAATCTTTAAAAGCTGCATACATTTCCGTATCTAATTTTCTTTTATTGCAATTACTTCCCGTCTATTCGTTCAGCTATTTAACAAGTTACATTATTATCTAATACACACTCCAAGATCAAAAATAAAGACGCACCACGAAGGAATTATCCGAATGGCTCGGATATCGATAGATGCGATGTACATGTACAGACAAACAAATACAATTTCAGAAAAAAAAAACCAGGATTTATTCAAAACAAAGAGCTTCACAACTTGAGTAAGTCAGCAACACGTTGGTCCATCTCTGCCCCTTATTTAAGCACTTATTCGGCTTGGCACTGATTTCTAGATATGTAGTATGTCCTCCTGACGGATATCGTGCCACTTCTCTCCAATTGCCACCTTAGATCGTCAAAATGCCGAGCTAATTAGAGGGAGCTGCTCATAATGCTCCAGACATTGTGAAATTGGTAGATATCTGGCGACCTTGCTGCCGAGTTATGGTTTGGCAAACACGAGGACGAACAGACGTTTGCAGGCGGGCGTTATCTTGCTGAAATACAAAAAATGGTTCAAATGGCTCTGAGCGCTATGGGACTTAACATCTGTGGTCATCAGTCCCCTAGAACTTAGAACTACGTAAACCTAACTAACCTAAGGACATCACACACATCCATGCCCGAGGCAGGATTCGAACCTGCGACCGTAGCAGCCGCGCGGTTCCGGACTGAGCGCCTAGAACCGCTAGACCACCGCGGCCGGCTGCTGAAATACAAGCCACGATGGCTTGCCATGGACGGCAACAAAACGAGGCGTAGAATGTCGACGTCCGTCGTGCTGAAAGGATGCAGAGGATGAAAACCAAAGGGATCCTGCTATGATTGTGGTAGCCGACACTCAGGTTGGTCTCCCACTGCTGTCCGGCGCATCTACACATATGTCTTCACTGGTCAAGCGGCTCAGTTCAAATCGGGACTAATCACTGAAGGCAAATCGACTCCAATGAGATTCCAGACGAGAACGTGTCTGGAGACATCCTGGAAAACTGTGAGATGCAAACCTGACTGTCGCTCGCCAAACGGCCCGACATTTGGCAGCGACGGTCTGGGGTGCCTCTTCTTTTTACAGAAGGATGACTTTGGATATCAACCTCGGCACCTTTACGGCAAAGCTCTATGTCGACAGTGTTCTACTCCCCGTTTTGTTTCCCTTCATGGCAATCCATGAAGGGCTTATATTTCAGCAAGATAACGCCCAACTGTGAACGTTCGGAGCATTATCTGCTGGGCTGTCGAGCCAGCTCGGAATTTTGACGATCTAAGGCTCCAATTGGACATAATGTGTCACTATATCCCTAGGAGAACATTCAACAACTCTATAAATCAACGACAATCCCAAAAACTGCTTGCGTAAGGGCTACAGGCAGACCAACGCATTACTGACTTATTCGTTCTTTCTCTTGAATAAATCGTCCAATTTTTCTGAAATTGTAGTCAGTTGTTTGTCAGCACATGAACATCACACTTAATGATTTGCATCCCATACGGATAAATCCTTCGTGGTGCACCGTCTCTTTTGATTTTCTATTTTCTGTTTTTTTTTCCTTAGAATGTACAATTTGTTTGCATTCCTCGATAGTCAAAGAACGCCACTGGTAGATCGCAGCCTGTCACAGACAAATTAGCGTTGAAGAATTAACGATTCATAAAAATTGAAGTTCTCTAAAGCTAAATATTATGACAATGAATACCGCAGTAGCACTTCAGTTGAAGAGGAAAGGACGTCTGTAATGGTAATCACCGAAGATGGACAGACAAACATAGGTTGAGCTACTACATTTGTTTTACGAGGGAATTAAGCTAATTATTGTAAATTAAAGTAAGTGTAAACCTGGCCCTGGCCCTGTCCCCACCCCCCACCCATCTGTCCCAATTTTCTGTGTGTCCCCGAGATCAGAGTGAAACGGATATTACTTAACGTTATTCCAACAGTACAGGAGTAATTATGAGCCTGTTTAATTGTAAGGCAATAACTGTTAGTTGTCTCCAAGATGGCGTTGGCAGTTAGCGAGAAGAATTCCAAGACCGTAGGATTACATTCCTGGGAGGTTACTGGCGTTTAGGATTGACCAGGTAATGGCAACCTGACTGATCTGGATAATTCTCTCAAAACTGGCTAGTAGGACACATAGCTTTTTGTTGGAATGTCCGTTTAAGGTGGCAATAGAAAATAGTGCCTACCCTGACAGTCTGCTGTTTTCTTGTTAGGTCGAGTTTTTAAAGGGAACCCAGTAGGATCACTGAGCAGGCAACACAACGACGTGTCCATCACGGAGGAACTCGTGGACAACCGCCAGCCGCCGTCGCACAACATGGCGAGATGCTGTAGCCCACAGGCTGGGTAACCGGCTGGGTGACTAGTGTTGCTCCTCATTTCGCTCTCCTGCTCGTGTCAATCGCAAAGAGGCTTTACTGGTTACATTTTTATAATATATATTTTAAGTGATTCTTGGCAAACTTTGAGCTAGATATTGAGCACTAGTGCACTCTTTTCTCCCTATTTCATTGCTTAATATTCGTTTTAAGTTGCCTTGTAGATCTTGTACGTAGAATAGATCATTATTGTGGAGTTGAATTTGGGCTCTTCTCATTGTTACGATTATGGCGCTGACCTTCCTGTTCACCTAGATCACTATGATTAGCCTGGTTAATTAATGTTCAGAGTGAGTGCTTGATTCACACCTGCAAGTTGGTTCGAGTCAGGCGGTTCCAAGCCCACACGGTATGGCATTATCTTCATTGGGTGCCATTTGTTAGCGGAAGCGGTGGGCGGGCGAGATTGAAGACCACAAAGTACAAGTTCGCTACCGGTGTCGATACTGCGATTAGGTAAAGAGAGTAGGGACTTCGGCTGCAAAAGAATCTATATCTCTAAAATGGACAATAACGGACGTTGGACTGACAAACAAAAGTACAAAAAAGATAACTGCGAAGAAAATTTGGCTAACACAAGAAATACTTCAGTTGATCGACGAAAGAGAAAGGCACGAAAACGAGAAGTACGGGAATACAGCAATATTTTGAGGAGAAGTAGAAAAAACTGGAAGCATTTTGGGTGTGCGGGTGGGGGATAAGTTTGCAATCAGAAGAAGAGGAGAAGAACTACTCCAACTTTCGCACTTCCAACCTAGTAAGGGACTGCTGCACTTCCTCTCAGGTCACGGACCGTACCGGTTCGGGTAAAGGGCTACCCCCTCGTGTGACTGCGGAGCTGAAATGGGCACTCCGGATCACGTGATCTACGAGTGTCCTATCTTCGATGATGTAGCCACTGATTTAAGACACCAGCTACCAAATAATGACACTTATCACTTAATAAAGGAACCCGACCACATTCGAGATCATAAACCGCCTTGCCAGCGAGATATCGGCAAAGGTCCTGCGGGAATATCGTAGGGAAAATCTATGAATTATTGATCGCTATATGACACACTGCGACCTATCCCATTCCGCCAGGGCGTGGATCGGCCAGTCGCCGTAACGGTATGAATCCGCCACGTCCTGGAATAGGGGGAAGATGCGCAAATATCTCGGACTTGACAACTGCACACCGATAATGACTTAGTAGATAGGCAATACGAAGTAGATTAGGATACCCTTAAACAGAACCTGCAGCGATTTTCTAAAGGCCAGCCCGGTGCCAGGGGCATGCCCACTGGGATTAGCTCGGTGGGCACGGCCAAAAAGTAGGTTTATACATTCATTGGCACGCCTGTAACGCTGCAAGATGTAGCTTCTAGAATAGTTAGATTAGAGTATAGAGATTGGTTCTTACCCATTGAATAACTAACATGTCATCTCCTGTAGCATGTAAGAAGGTTAAAATTAGAATTAGTAAATGCTGCTAAATATTATTAAATGTACTGTAGATCTCAAGACCCACTAATGTATGAGGTGGTGGGTTATCATGTATGATACTATTGGTTTGAATAAAGAATTTTTCTAAAACAAAAAAAATATAAGTTAGTTACAGAAACAGAAAAAGGAAGTGCAGGGAAGCCAAGCCAAGCCAAAGCAGTTGCAGAAAAAAATTGAAGAAATCAAAAAGGAAATGGTCGTCAGAAAGTGATTCAGCCTATAGAAAATTCAAAACAATCTTCGATAAAACGAAAAGCAGGGACATCAACATTAAGCGTGCAGGAGGGATTCCACTGTTACGCGCAGAGCAGAGAGAGGATGGGTGGAAAGGTCACATTGAAGGCTTCTGCGAGGGGAGGGACTAAGCTGATGATGTGATAGGAGAAGAAACGGGAGTCGATATGGAACACAGACTTTAACAGAGCTCTAGAAGACTTGCCATCAAACGAGGCAGAAGGAGCAGATAGCATCCCTTCGGTATATCTGAAATCAATAGATGAAGGAGCGGCCAAACGAGTATTTAAGGCGGTGTGCAGAATCTGTGAGACTGGAGACATTCCATTTCGGAAAGATATCATCCACATAGTCCATAAGATAGCAGAGGTTGATGTGTGCGAGAATTATCGCACAATCAGCTTAACAGCTCTTGCTTTCAACTTGCAGAAACGAATAATATACAGAAGATTGATAAGGAAATTGAGAATCTATTAGATGATTCTCGGTTTGGATTTAGGAGAGGCAGCATTTCTGACATTGAGATTGATGTTGGGAGCAAGTCTTAAGAAAAATCAAGGCACCTTCGTGGGATATGTCGACAAAGAAATTGCGTCTCACAGAGTAAAATGCTGCAAGATTTTCGAAATTTTGAGTTAAATAGAGGTAAGCTATAGGGAAATATGGGTAATATGCAATCTGTACAAAAACCAAGAACAACAGAAGGCCAAAAACAAAGCTCTCGAATTAAAAAGAGTGTGATACAGGGATGCAGTCTTTCACCCCTGCTATTCAAGCTACAGAGCAAAGAAACAATGTCGGAAATAAAATAAAATAAATCAAGTGTTGGATTGAAACTTAGGATGAAAAGATAAATATTCGCTGCTGATATTGCTGTCCTAAGCGAAAAGTGAACAAGAATTATAGGAGCCGTCCAGTGGAATGGTCGGAGGAATATTGTATGCGGATTGAGAGTGAACTGAAGAAACACAAAAGTAATGAGTAACAGAAATGTCATTAGTGATAAACATGAAGTTAAATTTGGGGCCCCAGAAGTAGATCAAGTTAAGGAATATAACAACGGCCGAAGCATGAACGAAATTCACACAGCAAAAAAAGTTTTGCATCACCCCCGTTCTCAGAACTCCTGAAGATAGATGTTGACTGTATATTGTATCACAGACACAGTCTCTTTGACTGTTCAGAGATGTCACTAAACCCGCCCAAAGATGTAAACAACAATGCATGAGCAGCGTCTATTGCACGGAGGCGGTCCGACAGTCGATCAGTTCCAGTCATTCCACCAGGAAGGAGGTATACGGTTCATGTTGTCTGTAGTTCAACCACGGCTAGACGGTCAATACCGCGGTTCGATCGCGTCCGCATTGTTACTTTGTGCCAGGAAGGGCTCTCAACAAGGGACGTGTTCAGGCGTCTCGGAGTGAACCGAAGCGATGTTGTTCGGACATGGAGGAGATACAGAGAGACAGGAACTGTCGATGACATGCCTTGCTCAGTCCGACCAAGGGCTACTACTGGAGTAGATGACCGCTATCTACGGATTATGGCTCGGAGGAACCCTGACAGCAACACTACCATGTTGCTTTTCGTGCAGCCACAGTACGTCGTGTTACGACTCAAACTGTGCGCAATAGGCTGCACGATGAGCAACTGCGCTCCCAACGTACATGGCGAGGTCCATCTTTGCAACCACGACACCATGCAGTGCGGTACAGACGGGCCCAACAACACGCCGAATGGACCGCTCTGAATTAGCATCACATTCTCTTCACCAATGAGCGTCGCATATGCCTTCAACCAGACAATCGTAGGAGACGTGTTTGGAGACAATCCAGTCAGGCTGTCCAGCGAGTGCAGCAAGGTGGAGATTCCCTGCTGTTTTGGGGTGGCATTATGTAGGGTCGACGTACGCCGCTGGTGGTCATGGAAGGAGCCGTAATGGCTGTACGATTCGCGAATGCCACCATCCTCCGACTGATAGTGCATCCATATCGACAGCATATTGGAAAGGCATTCGTCTTCATGGACGACGATTCGCACCCCCATCGTGTGCATCTTGTGAATGACTTCCTTCAGGATAAGGACATCGCTCGACTAGAGTGGTCAGCCTTTTCTCCAGACATTAACCCTATCGAACATGCCTGGGACAGATTGAAAAGGGCAGTTTATGGACGACGTGACCCGCCAACCATTCCGAGGGGCCTACACCGAATCGCTGTTGAGGAGTCGGACAATCTGGACCAACAGTGCCTTGATAAACTTATGGATAGTACGGCATGACGAATAGAGGCATGCAACAATGCAAGAGGACGTGCTACTGGGTATTAGAGATACCGGTGTGTTCAGCAATCTGGACCACCACCTCTGAAGGTCTCGTTGTACGGTGCTACAACATGCAATGTGTGGTTTTCATGAGCAATAAAAAGGGCGGAAATGATGTTTATGTTGATGTCTATTCGGCAGTAATATTATAATCATAAATCGATAAGCCATAAATGCAACTGCCCTGTTTTCTGTTTAATCAATTGCGAGGAAGAAAAACAAAAGAGCATATTGTTGTATATACAATGGAGAAAGAATACATATGAGTGAAACAAATTGTCTTTCGGTTTAAATTCCTGCTATCGTAGGTAAATCTGACTCCGAGAAATAAAACACCTTCACAGTACAGAAGAAATCAGCATTTTCCCTCTCGCAGTCGGTCTTAACAGAAAGTACATTGTTGTTTAAAACAATGTATAGGGTATGTCTGTCGGGATGTTTATTAGCGTATCGAGTAAACATGGGCCACTTGCACAGCAGAACAAATGTGTTTCACAGTAGCGAAGATGAACAGGTATTCATGGCTCTTAAGGTACGGTGTGAATTTCAGAGCCCACGTTTACTGAACTTTTTTTCTTGTTTTAATCCATACTGCAACCTGCAGAATCTTAACAACAATAGTACCGGAACGTTCAGTTCACTATCAGAAGCATCAGAACGAATTTCGCATATAATTTTCGGCTCGGTCGTTTCTGGACCAAGGACCCTTACATCAAATTGATACATTTACCCTTTTTCATCATTGCTGAAAGTTTACGACATAACCACGGAATCATATTGTACATGAACTTTACACCATGATACATTATGACTCATCCGTCAAATGAGTAGCCTGACTGTGACCACAGTCGAAAAATGAATACACGTTAAGGGGTACGAACATTGGCGGACGAAGGTGTTACGAAGCCGTCTAGCTAGACTTAATACCATACACAATAAATCATACACCACATGTACAGACAGCCGTTGGCATCTGAATTCGTAATAGATCTTCACCGGCTCGTTAACACTAAGTTGTTGTTGTTAGTGTTGTTGAGGTATTCAGAGCGAAAACTGATTTGATGTAGATCTCCCTGCTAGTATATCACATTCATCTCTGCATAACTACTCCATCCTACATCAACTCGAACGTTCTTGCTATAGTTAAACATCTACAATTTTTACCCTGTAAACCTATTTCCATCATAACACTCATCTTTATATTAGATGTTAAGAAAAAATAGTTCATATGGCTCTAAGCACTATTGGACGTAATATCTGAGGTCATCAGTCCCCTAGACTTAGAACTACTAAAACCTAACTAACCTAAGAACATCACACACATCCATGCCCGAGGCAGGATTCGAACCTGCGACCGTAGCAGCAGCGCGGTCCGGACTGAAGCTCCTAGAACCGGTAGATGTTAACAAATAACTCCCTATTGCAAGTTTGCATTTTATATCGTCTCTACTTCGCCATCATCAGTTATTTTGCATCCCAAATAACAGAACTTATCTACTACTTCGAGCGTCTATTTTGTTAATCTGATGCCCCCAGCATCGCCTGTACGCGCAGAACGTCATCCACACTACTTAAAGGGGTCTACAGTGAACCCTTTGCTTCCTATTTTTGTAGAGCTCTTTCACCGTACCTGCGTGCTTCGTGCCGTTATCGATTTTGTGTCCATGTTTAAAAATGCAATTCAATTACTTGCCTGAGAGTAATAACCGTAAAGTAATTTTGTAAAGGTAATTTTGATTGCTAGCGAGGTCGATTACAAACGTCCTAATGGGTAGCGGGAATGAAAAATGAACAAAAGGGCACAATATTCCTGGCGGCGCATATTTATACGGGCCAAGTCTCATAAAATATCACCCTCTATTTGCTTCACACCTCCACATTCACCAAGTGCAGTAAATTTCTGAATGACAAGAAACCGGTGACGAGGAACATAGTTACAAATTCAGAGAATAGTAGCACGTATCGTAACTGTTTTGTATTTCACGTTAGCAACAAATAAGCATTGTTGACGTCATGTTTATACTGTGACCTATCAATTTACGTGTCTCATGTTTGTATAGTGCTGTGAGTTAACTAACATTTTACAATTAGCTAACATATTACGCCACGTACTTGGGTATACCCGCTTTCAAACCTGAGGTGCGCTTTCCTGGAACCAAATGTTATTGCTGCAAACGCTTTACAAGGGCTTTGATTACCATACTAAGTAACAGATAAATATTTCCCGAAGTAGAATGAAATACTGAAAAGAAGGCCTTAGCAGCCACCTTCAAATCACTACTACCATATATCTTTTTACAAAACTACAGGTGTATTTAATTCTCTGTTCGAAAATATATTCCACAATCTATTCTATTTAATGTTTAACCTTTCGTAGTATTCTATTTAACAATACCCACAATTCCACAAACTTTCTGTACGGCGTAATTCCTGATCCCGCTTTACACAAAATTTTATTTTCGCTTTTGGGTTAAGTAAACAGACATTGCAGTTTTTCGGAAACCAACAAATTTGAATACATAAACTGCAAAGGAAGGTAAAAAGTAATAGCTAAATGTAAAGACGGTTACTGTAACTCGCCTATTGTCTCCAGCCATACTTATTGATCAGCAGCTCGTGAGATCACGCTTGTTGATATCATAATCCAAGTGGGTTTTCTCCAAAAACCTGTACAGGATTGTTCATGGATGTCAACAAGATATACTGAGGAAACAAAATATCCGTAAGGGATAATACTGTAACACCAAGAATGATACCCGGAAGTAATCACAATTACGAATCTCACGAACGTCTAATTCACGTTGCGAGGTGCCGGGGCTAGCAGTGTATTTAACACTAAATTCTTCTAGAATCTACATATGTAAATGATGATCTAAGCCCCCCCTATTCTAACTCCAACTTTTGCTGTTGCACAAGGATTAAAAAAAAATACGCGAACTGACTCTAATCAAACCTGCCAGTGGAGTAGAAGAGAGTTTGGCACCTGCAATAATTTAATTTGATAAATACGTTAAATAAACGAAGGTTTCATTAACATAGTGAGGAATGATAGGGTTGCTCTACCGATTAACAGAATGAAAGTTCTGTCCAAAATAACAATATGATTTATTAAGACTAAACACAAAATAATAAACAAAAACACATGAACATTTACAATACATCAAATTGGCTCAAATTGGATACTCAAACAAACGCTGTGAAGGTGAAGTTGTCCCTAAACTAGATTGTGAGGTTTAAGACGAAGTGGTATGTGGAGCCAATTCCTTGCCACTCAAATCTTAAGAGAGACACACAGCTAACCCAACATTAATTGCTGCTGCTCAAGACAGAACAAAGTTAGAAAAAGACGAACAGGCGCGCTCTGCTGAGCTCTGATTATCACCTAGGAAAATCCCTATCTGCCGGTGCTGCGGACATACATTACCAAACTGTCTTCTTAACTGCCAGAACACGATCTGGCGTACCGGAGGCGATGGCTGGTTGCCTCGACGTCCTCGACCGAAAGGCGAGAGCCGACTACCTAGAGCACCCGTACAGGCCGAACACACAACATTCCCGCCCCCACGACAGTGGCCGTGGTTAAACGTTCCAATCAGCAACTCGAAAACCGGCGGAAAATTCCACTCTATTGCCGGAGCACTACCATTCCACCAATGGAGATTCTTGGCGCCAATTTCTGCGCTGATTTTGCTACGTCATGGAGCTATGCCCTGAGCAAGCCAACCACAGTTACTATTTTGCAGAAAGCGCGGGAATTTTCCCGCCACAACTGCCTGGGAACACAAGTCATTCCCACGCCTCGCTGGTAGCCCGCCAGAAGGTGTTTTCGCTAAGTTTCTGCGAAGTAACGGAACCTCTAGCCCAGCCGCTACTTCAGACACCTCCGGGCGTGTCTTTTGACAATGTCGGCGTCTGCAAAGCATTCACTCGACTTCCTCACACCCGTCGGCTTAACCCTTTCCAGATCAGCAGAGCCCGCCTGTCAGCGGACCACCCGGGTGACGAGAGACGCTGCGTGGGAAGTCCGCGTGTGAAGGAATAGCGACTTTTCGCTGCATGCAATTAGAGAGGAAAATCGTAAGATAGAAATATGAGAGGGGACTCATGCCATCTCTCAACGTGTGGCCGCACGGGGTAGCCGCGCGATTTACGGCGCATTGTCACGGTCCGCGCGGCTACCCCCGTCGGAGATTCGAGTCCTCCCTCGAGCATGGGTGTGTGTGTTGTCCTTAGTGTAAGTTAGTTTAAGTTAGATTAAGTAGTGCCTAAGCTTAGGGACCGATGCCCTCAGCAGTTTGGTCCCATAGGAACTTACCACAAATTTTCCAAATTCACCTGTTCCCATTACTATCTCGTTTCATTATAATTTAATGATTTCGCCACCACAGCCTATGCTTGACCAGTACCAAAAACGTAGTTACTTTAACGTTCACACTTTCTGAAGCTGACAGTGATAGCAGTGACTCTACATCCCAGTTAAACTCTACACTTTCAAGCGTCCTCAAGTAAAACCAGGCATCTCGTCGCCTACATTTCCCCTCTAGAGAAAACTAGACTTCTGAGTTCTCTTACAATTGTTCGATTCGTATCATATCATTACAGCTATCTCGCCCAGCCAGTTATACAAATGGAAGTTTGTTTTTCCTCGCTGCTGCACCGAAAGCTCCTGTCGCTATTTCATTCCCGTCCCAGACGCTTGCCCCTGGAACGTGTTCCAAAATTACCTAAGAAACTCCTCCCAATCCAGTGCTCCGACAGTGTCGCGAACAGTCAGGTAGAACTGGCGAACATCAATTCCGCATCATCTTGACCTGCTCCGTTTTATTTTCCTGTCGTTTATGGTAGTACCAAGATCTATGAAAATTTATGAAATCGAGACTCGAGCCAGGTCTTCTCGCTAAATCAAGCTATTTGCGCAAGTGTCCCTCGTATTCTGGTACTTCTGAAACTTCCACACCAAGGTCGACCACACCCGGGGGCAAGGGAGTGCGGTGCTCCCCTCGTCCCAATTTTCAGGGAAAGGAAAAAGTATAGTGTATTCAGGTGTTTTCCTTCCAAGAAAATGATTAAAAAAACGGCATTACGCAGGTTTATAATAAGGTCGGAGCTGGAAGTTTTTTTTTGCTTCTTACAAGTCACCATTCGTGTTCCAAAATGTTAAAAATACTCAACACCTCCAGGTCAAGCCCCCTTCCCCCTACATACTATCGTAAGGGCGACCTTCTTCCACACAATACTGGTTACGGCACCACGAAACACTTGGCATCAGCTTACACATTTGCCCCCCCCCCCCTTCCCCCAGGCCGCTCACGCTTTCTAAGCCGTTTCATTCCGCACTCATCCCATTAGGTTGCATGCTACTAGAAACTACAACAATATAACATAGTCCCTACGTAACTAATGTTTCCTTGACGGAATCTTTGGTCGTGCTGAGATACAGACAGTTCCCCAAGAAAGTGTACGCCATAATTTTAAATGTAACGTCCGCAGCGGCATCTCTGGTAGTCGTCTCGAATCTGTAATCAATGCGCTTTTGCGCAGTGTATAGATGAACGGCGTGAGAGTTGAATGTTTTGTTTTGTCTGCTGCAGTTTAAATGAGTGCAAAATATCTGAAGCGCCAAGAGGCATTGTTCCTTGAAAATCATTCAAAGGGACCAAAGCTTTCATACGGAGCTGCTGCTAAAATTCTTAGAAAGTCGAAGACATTCGTTGTGAAGTGAGTCAAACGATGTTTAGAGGTTGGAAACGTGGATGGGACTGCTCTCCACTGCCTTTCCCACTCCTTCTCACGTCTGCCCAGCCCCCTCTTTTCTATGTCTCCTCCTTCTATCGGCTCCCCCCTTTTTCGTTTCCTCACCCCCTTTTCGCCGTCATAGGTCCGGGCCCCCCCCCCATCTGCCACCGTGTCACCTGTATAGTGCTGTTATATATATAATATATATATTTATAATAGTGGCTTTTACTTCATACAGATAACAGCGTACACTTACTTATCGCTTGCGGAGAGAAACCAGACTGTCGCCGTGTTGTTTAATTGTGCCTGTCTACTTCTTCATCCGCATCGTCACCGCAATGTTTTTATATTTTAAATTCCACATCTTACCACCATTTTACAGTTTTTTACAATGTCGCCGTTTTATGGCCAGTTTTTTCTTGTTTGTTTCTATTCTCATTATGAACTTCTCTGTAGGCTGTAGAGCAGCGTATTGCGCTGCTGTCAGCACGCACTCCCCCCCCCTTCTGAGGGGAGGGGGAATTGAAATCCAATAAAGAAAAAAAGAGTGGATGGGAGGGCTAACATGCCAACCTATAATCGATCATGGCAGCGATTGGGTTAACTATTAGGTAATTGTGCAATTAGTAATAACATGTATTTCACGTAAACATGGTTCAAATGGCTCTGAGGACTATGAGACATAACATCTGAGGTCATCAGTCCCCTACAACTTAGAACTACTTAAACCTAACTAACCTAAGGACATCACACACATCCATGCCCGAGGCAGGATTCGAACCTGCGACCGTAGCAGTCGCGCGGTTCCTGACTGAAGGGCCTAGAACCGATCGGCCACCGCGGTCGGCCATGTAAATATATATTTATAATAGTGTCTTTTACTTCATGCAGATATCTTATGGAACTGACTGGAATGAAGTCATTATCCAGTCATATGAGGCGCGTGCATCTGTATAGTACTATTCCTTCTTCCGGTATTTCGGCCGGTAACTTTACAGCCACGTCATTGTGAGTCACTAGCAGAATTTAAACAACACAGAACTAAATGCGCGTACATCAGAAATAAAGCTGTCGGCAACAAGGGTGTCATAGAGTGAGAGACAAAAGCAAGCGCAGAGTCAGATACCTCAATGGCAAATCCACAGTGGAGGCGCTCTTACCCGTGAGGCATAAAGTTTTATCAATGATTGATACTGTCGTTACCGACAGTGCTATCTCTGTAACACGTGCGTACTCAACAGTTGTGTGTCAGCGACTAGCTTGAAAATGGCTGTAACGTTACCAGGCGAAATATGGAAGAAAAAATATCCCGGATACACGCGTTTAAAGGTGATGTAATATTCTATCAGCCACTGCGCTGCTAGAGTCTTCCTGGATCCGATAAAAGTTGGGGTATTCACAACTTCCTCTCAATTGCTCTGTCAGACCGTGTTCGGAATTCTTGTAATCAAGGCATAACACACAACTAAAATTTTAATTATGTTCAGTTTAATCCACTTTAAATTCAATCAGCAAGTTCTTTTGTTGAGAGAGGCTAAGATGGAGAAAACTGCACTCTTTTGTTCCAGTAAAGTTGATGGATATTGCAGATAAGTCAAAGATTATGTTTATCTCGGGGAGTTTTCTGCTGCAGATTTTCTCTCGTCCAATGAGAGCACTTTCGTAAAATTTAAACTTGTAAGACGATCTTCTGTTAATTTGATAAATTCAATCAAACTTCCAGTAAAATTTTCTGTCTTTATTCACAAACTTATAACTCAATACTTCAGGACTGAGTAGGCAGAGAGATAAATTTTTGCACTCCTTCGCGTTTAATTACACTCGTAACATATACAGATGACATACCGCATACGTTAACAGTTTGAAGTCAAAATACGTAGAGATCCATTATACGTGACATATACATCGGTGTTACATTTTCCAGTTTCATCTTTTTAGTTAATTTAATCTGTTCGTAACGAGGACCGCGCTAACAGATGAAGTTTTATGAAAAACGGTAGACATCTCTTCCCCTCCTCATACAAGATTTACGCCAAGAACCACCCGAAGCTTCGCATAAACGTCAAAAATTAACATTTACGCCCCACTTTAGGGAGTAATGACAGACGCAAACACCAGACATTTACATTAAACACACACCCACATGTCTCCAGTCCCCATTTTCTTGAAGCCCAAGAGCATTATGAAGTCAGACGAGCACAACCCATGGCGCTCCAAAATTGAAACCCCACACGTTGCCTGCAGGCCCACTGTGGTCGGTGACAATACAGGTGAGACAGCGCTTAAATTTTGTTTCAACATTCAGCGAAAACTTCAAGAAATATATACAGTCATATTTTTCACATCTGCCCTCTGAAATGAATTACCTGACACAGCAGATATATTTTCAACTTTAGATTAAAGCTGTTTCTCCCTAACAGTTTGTTCTCTACCATAGACAAGATCTTGAATAGAAGTAAACAATCCACTGAAAGCGTGTACATGGCAGCATGTAGCTACATAAATATTTCCTCAGTGTCAGTGCAATCGTTCGTCCCCCCCCCCCCCCCCCCAATCGTTTATTGTGAATGCAGTGACTAACAAATAACTAAGCTAACCAATGTGTCGAATTTTAGAAGTATGTACTCACGAGATTTTCGGTTCACATGATAAAGTTGTCATTATCCTATCTCAGGAGGTCTTTTATAGCCTTTTTAGCTACTGTCTGCTGTGAAATGGCATACATCTTGCACTTCTCTAACAACATTGTGATCAGCTTTTGACATATCTCCTGGAGTACATGAGACTCTCCGTCGTCTTTGTAATCCGGATCTCTTCCATCAGTTACGTGAAATGTGTGTAACGCTGCTTCAGTTTTTCCCAGAAAATTTGTGATAATCATCTTCCTCGGTGCACATTCGAACTACTGTCAGTATAAAAATATGCAGTTGAAAATGAGTTGTAACTGATTAGAAATAGGCTACTATGACAAAATTGGCAACTGCAGCGTTTGATGTCAATGAATATTTCATTATCTTTGTGTGCCTGTAAGTAACTTCCAATTCTCTTACGAATCTTCATTCGCCACAACTCCTTTCTCAAATGGTTCACCTGTTAGCTCTGTTAGAGCGTCAACCTTATGTGCATTGCTCCACAGCTTCGTCAAAACTCAAAAGGATATCTCACAAGAACTCTCCACTCACGAGAATCTTATTCGTTACAACTGTTACATTTTGCATTTCTTCACTGCTAACACTGTCATCTTTAACGTGCCATTATTATTTCTTATTCAGTAATCTCGAAGACAGTATTAGCTTCTAAACTGATCATGTCCTTATTGTTTGATAATATATCTCTTCCAACGTCAGTTGGAGAACTAAGAACAAAGCTTCACATAATCTCTTGTCGTCCACCAAGTGAATCACGGCCCATCAATCTACTTATTGTCATCTTTAAATGTTGACACCTGTATTAGATACTTTATCGATATTCCTCTCGCATTTCTTTATTTCCACGGTATTTTTTTTTAAAAAAAACTTAAGTTTTCGTGACTCACGTCCATTTTAGGTCCGTTAGCAAAATAATGATTTACTTTGATTAGGTTTGAAACAGAGCCGTATACACACTGTTACGGACCCAGTCGTCAACCTCTAAACCCCGCGATTCCTTAAAGAATCAAAGTCGCTTGTATAAAGCAGTTTTAGAAATAAGTTAATGCGTTAAATGTTTGCCGTTAAGCATCTAAGCAAGAAAAAACTCAGAAAATATAATTTTAAAACTGCAGCAACAACAGCTAAAATAGCTATAATGCCTGATTGACAATTCATACAGTACAGGTTTTTAATACAGATGTTAAAATTTTTCAATATAAAACTGAAAGAAAAGTCAAGTAGTCCCCTGTAACTATGTCAATTCAAGACAGTTTCGTAACTTTTAAGTTGCATCTTCTGGTCTGTATAAATGTTATGTCATATGGTGTGGGGAGTAATTACAGAATGCCGCGGAGTAACTGTTTTCTTGGCTAGGCAAAGGTCTCAGCAAACCTTAACTGCTAAAAACCGTCATCAGTTGATAAAAAAACCATCATCTGTGATGAATGTCATGTCTGTGTTAAAACCACGGACTCCTCTCACTTTTCTGATTTAAAATATGTTCTTGTCGGCCAATGTCAAGCAACATATAATGACCCTCATTGATATTGTCTAGATAAGTACTGAACCCAAAAGCCGGACGGCAGCTCATATTGCTCATATTGCCATGGAACAGATCTCTCTGGCGAAGTAAAATTACGAATGTCCTGAGCCACTTGTGAACTACGCTCATTATTTGCGGTAATAATCAAGAAACAGATCTCTAGGGGAATGTCACCGTTGTTCTATTTGTTTGCCATCATGTTGTCTTACACAGTTATGAAGCCCACGTGTTTTTAGAACACTTTCACAAAAATTAGAATTCGTGTCAAGAGGTCGGTGTAATATTCTCGAATTATTGGTCAGAATGCCTAATGCACACTAAAATTCCGCAAGCTCTACATAGTCTAAAACTGAGAATTCGTTTAGTATGTGTCAAATTGCCTTTTGCATAGTCCATTATCACAAATTCCGATAAATTAAATGCCTCGTCACCAATAAACACCTATGGGATTGCTGTTCGCTATGTGTTACCTCAAATTTCTATCGGTTCTGACTTCCGCCATGAATGATTAAATAGTTAGGTGAAAGCGTCTCCAAAAATTCGTATTTTTAAATACAAT
The DNA here is from genome assembly GCF_023864275.1 of Schistocerca cancellata. Classification (NCBI taxonomy): domain Eukaryota; kingdom Metazoa; phylum Arthropoda; class Insecta; order Orthoptera; family Acrididae; genus Schistocerca; species Schistocerca cancellata. The sequence continues at coordinate 354,131,172 of NC_064632.1, read as the reverse complement.
ATATAAACTGGTTGAAGGCATTTCCACAATTTATCACTCGTACCTCTTATTAGATCTCTAATAGTTGTATGCCAAGTAAATACTTTAAGTGTAATGACTGGAAGTTATTCCCTTTGTGGAAAAATTAAAACACCTGATCCGTGGCTTTCGTGGATTAATAAACTACGTACCATTGAAAACAGTACGTGTAATTTTTTTAATGGAAAAATTTCAAAATCGTTGGCAAAATATAAGAACTTGTTTTAAAAAGAGTATAATGCATAACTTGATGTGAAATCTGGACATGCAAAACCGAGGCGAAAAAATACGAGTATTTTAACCAGTTGCTTTTTATGTTACCAACATTAATGGAAGCTCAACCGTCGGCAATGTTACCGAAACACATGTACAAGATTTGGTTCCAATCGAGTCTGAATTTCAGCAGAATCATTAAGCACAGAATACCCCTCTAATGCAGCAGGATCTTCAGATACAAATACAGGATAACGTGATACACTTCTAGGAGTGGCATAGACGTGGTGGCTAGATGCTGGAATGCGTGACGTTCACGGAGGAACAAGGAATCAAGACAATAGACACAGAAAAGGCGTGGGAATAATTGTTTCGAAATCTGTAATAAATTTCTTCCCACATTCAGACAGAATGGCTTTAATTAAACTTAATGCAATTCCAGTCAATGTCAACAGCATCCACGTATACGCGCCCAGAGCATAACAAACTGAAGATGAAATTGAGTTATTCTACACTTGGTTTGAGATACCACCTAGACACTTGTACACATGGAGCGCTCCAGCTGATCACCCTGACAATATAGTACGGAATCAAATAGATTACATTCTAATTAACAAGCGCTTTGGATCCGCGGCAACGAGGGAAAGCACCTGTCCGGGAGCCGACGTTCCCTCAGACCATATGCTGCTAGTAGCAGAAATAAAAATAAAAACTACAAATGTCAAAAAACATACACAACAGTGGAAAATAGAATACGATCGCCTTAAAGATAAAGTTATCAAAAACAGGGTAACTACGAAAATTAGGGAAAGAATTACAGTTACAGTCAAACCACAACTGGAAGAAGGAACACATATAAACAACGTGTGCAAGGAAATGCAGAAAATTGTGACAGATGTTACGAAAAACGAAATAGGTTACAAACAAAAAACACGGAATAAAAATTGGATGAAAGACGAAATTTTGGCATTATTTGAAAAAAGAAGAAAATACAAAAACGAAAGAAACCAGGATAAATATAGGGACAAGCAGAAAGACATAGGAAAACAGATAAGAGCAGCAAAAATAACTGGCTGAAACGAAAATGTAAAGAGTTGGAGCGACTGACTTTAGCTTGCATAAGAAGATAAAGGAAACGGTTGGTATGTATCGTAAGAAAAACTACTGAAATATAGAAAATGAGCAAGGAGAAATAGCACAGGACGATCAGCGAAAGGAAACTATCTGGGAGGACTATATAAACAATCTTTTTGCAGATGAAAGACCTGAAATAGAAAATAAAGATGACGAGGGTCTATCGGGTCCTGCCATCACGAAAAATGAAATCGGAAGAGGAATCGGAATGGCAAAAGATAGAAAAGCAGTTGGTCCAGATCGAATACCAGTTGAAATTCGGAAGTTATTATATGATAACGGCATCTCAGTTCCACAAAAAACATTGAATCAAATTTATAATACGGGGAAATTTCCTGAGAAATGGCTGACGTCACACTTCAGCCCTTTGCCCAAGATAAATAATGCAAGAAAAATGAAGATACTACAGACTAATTAGCCAGATAAGCCATACCCTAAAGAGTAACACAGCGAAGTGTGAAAGGGATATGGGATATTCAAAGTTAGGATTTAGAAGTGGTCTAGGTACGAGGGAAGCATTGTCAGAGGAAGACTGTAATGCTGTGCTTCACAGACTATAAAAAAGTGCTTGACGAAGTACAACACCATAAACTTGTAGAAATTTTGCGAAGACTAAACTTAGACGGAAAAATCTGTACTAGAATCAAACTTTTGAGGTCAGAACTGGCGGCCAATTGACAGAAGCACAAAAAATCTGTAGAGGAGTTAGACAAGGTTGTGTACTCTCACCACTCCTCTTTGACCTGTGCTCAGAAAATATATTCCAGGGGCGCTTAAAGATTGTGAGATAGGTATAAAAGTATATGGGGTATCGATTAACAACAGAAGATACGAAGATGACACAGGCTTCATTGCAGATAACATGAACTATCTTCTGACTACAGTGAGAGAACACAGCAGGAATATGGATCTCAGTATCAACACCAAAAAGACCAAATTTATGATAGTCACTCGCAATTCAGATGAGCATCAAAATGCAGAATTAATGCATAATAATCAACCGATAGACCGGGTGAATAGATTTAACTACTTGGCGACGTGATTGTGCGAAAACTGGTCATAGGACATAGAAATCAGATGCAGAACAGAGAAGACCCGCAGTACATTCATGATATTTAACAAAGTGTTCAGTAGCACTGACTCTGATCTTAGCCTCAGAGTTAGATTCATGGAGAGCTATGTGTGGTCAGTGCTTTTGTATGGCGTGGAACGTTGGCGTTGAAAGTGAACACTGTTGGAAACATTCGAGATATGATCTTGGGTTTTCGGGTGTTCTGACGGATATCAGCGTCGTTCTTGTACGATATTTCGGCAACGTAGCTCGTAACCTTCATGAGGTGCGATCTGAGACTGTGTGTACGTGTGTGTGTGTTTGTGTGTGTGTGTGTTTCGTTGGTTTTTTTTTTTTGTCACATTTCATTCCTTCTCCTGACGGGAGAAAGCGGGCTGTTCTAGGGCTTATCTGGTTGCTCTTCATCAGCCAAGGGCTACAATTTATATTTTATTTATTTCCAACTTTTCGTATATTTGATTACATCTTATTACTTTATATTGAATATTCTTAGTTGTACATTACTTTTTAGTGAAATTAACAAGGTAAATGAAATAACAAGATAAATGAAGATAACAAGATAACTGGAAATGACAAGAAAACCTAATGGGAGATTCTTACACGATACACATTTATTTTTCCTGTGCTATTACTCTATGACAATGCAAAAAAAAGGGAGGAAAGCGTTAGGTTCATGTGATTGGAGAAGAGTGTGTTACTTACGTTTAACTGTGCTGGTAAATGGTGTTGTGGGTGATATCTTCGGACTTATAGCTAATCTTACAACTAGTGTTACAGGTTCTCCTTTCCTGTTTCGTAGCACTTGGAGCTGGTTGCTACAATGTTCCTTGATATCTCATATCTAGTTTTACATATTCTCCTTTCCTGTTATACCAGTACTTGGAGCTGGTTTCTACAATGGGACTTTAACTTATCTAAGATTGCCTTAAAGCTATCGTGCTCGGTGTTTTGTAACGTGTTGCATGTTGGATTTGGGGGGGGGGGGGGGGCGTTGTGGTGCACTAGGTCGTTCCTTTCCGTGTTACCGTCTTTCGTCTAGATGGGGACGGGTAGTTTCTCCTTGTGTCAGGTGTCATCGTGGGTGCTAGGTCGGGGAACTCGTTCGATGTATTTTGCGCTACTGTACGCGCTGGGTAAATGTATTTAGTTTTCGGGCGTCTCGTTGTGTGTGGCTTGGTCGTCAGTATGTCTTCCATGTCGGGTCTTTTATATAAAATGTGTGAGCCATACCTTCCCCTTAGCTTACCTAGTTTGTAGTGGGGTTATTCCTGTCGTCTCGTACACTTCGTCGCTAGGGCTGCGGCACGGTAGTGCTAGTAGTAGTAGTAGATGTATTCATCCGTAGATCTCTTTTTACAAGGATATAGGACATTTCAAAGTATTTACAAATTAGGATCAATTTGAAATAAGCTAATTCATATACAAATATATTTACAGACTTCTAGTTAGACAAAATCATTAGATTTACTACTGGTTTAGAATACTTTTTTTACAAATAACTTATTAAATAATGTAATGCCACATTGTTCACTCGTATCTCACTGTCAGTCACTGCACACACTATATGAAACATTCACGCACTACGCACACACACACACACACACACACACACACACACACACACACACACACACACATCTCTATCATTAAAACTTTCAAGTCCAGGTACACTAGAAACTCCACTACCACCTCTCACAATGGCGACAGTGAACCATCCACTTCCATGTGGGAATGTGTCGTTTATGTCCAAACTAAAATTAAGAGAACATCCGAGAAATACAGGAGGTCCATCGACGACAGCGTGGGCTGCAACACTCTTCACTGGAATGCGATTCGTCTTGTCGCCTGCTGTTGTAGTGAGTTCAATGTTGTCTATATTTTTGTACACTGTTGTGCGACGACGACGTCGATATCTCCTGTAAGGCATGTTGGTGGCGTTCAATGCAGTTGCCTGTGCAGCAGCTAGACACAAACTGAGCGTAACGCTCGCTCGCTCGCTCGCTCTAAAACTCTGGCGACATATGCCAGGTGTGGGGGCAGTTTAAGCAGCGGAGCTGCTGTTCCTGCGGTGACCTCTTTGGGGTGCAGTGGGACCTAACGGGTTGAGCTGTCCTCACTGGGCGTCGTTCATTGTGACGCCCTTTGTTTCGTCATCGGGCTGCAAGAGATGATTACTCTCGCAGTAGGTCTGGCAAACGAGTCGTTGGCCTGTGGTGGACTTGGCGGCCCAGACCACGAATCAGGCGGCTGCCAGACTGTTCTGGCGATTTGCCGGAAGCGTCCCGCAGGAAAGGGATGCCAGCTTCCTCATGGAGCAGCCTCGTCGAGTAGCGAGGCGGCTTGTGGAGAGCAAGTCGCAGCGCCATATTTTGCACGCGTTGGAGCGTCGCAATGTGCGTCGCTGCCGCGTTATCAAACACCACGGCCGCGTTTTCCAGTACCGGCCGGACTAGGGACAGGTACATGGTGAGGCCGTGGCGTGGAGGAAGTGTCGATGAAGGGTTGAGCAGTGGGTAAAGCGCACGAAGGCGCCCCACTGCCCGCCCTCTGACGTCACGGACGTGTGGCAGCCACGTCAGGTGCCTGTCCAACGTCACCCCGAGGTATTTGCCGGTCCGCAACCATGGGATGGGGCCCCCCATGATCGTGACCGGCGGTAGGTCCGGTGGCAGCCTCTTTCTGCTGAAGATGACAGCCTGACTCTTCGCAGCGTTGAACTTTAAGCGCCATTTCGTGGACCAGGCTGAGCGTAGCGCGAGAGCGCGCTCGCTTATATACTGTGCGTGGACTTAAAAGAGTTTTCATAGTGGGCAGCGGGAGCGTTATCCCGGACGCGCATACTGGGTGTTCTAGGTATGCGCGCACGCACACACACACATACACACACACTGGTGATCTCTGGGCCATCTTCTGTACCGCAGCTTCCCATTTGCTTTCCTCAAAAACTGAGTCAGCATCCCTCCATAATGAGTGAGATGTTGAGATCAGGAAGAGGAAGATTTGTTAGTACTGTGCTATGCATAGCTTGGGGGAAAGTATTTCCAGAAAGGAAAAAGGAGGGAAAAAACAAGTGAAGCTGTTATGTGGAATGTCGGATATTTTATAATCATTATTATTATAATTTATTTGTATAACATATTTTTTTGAAACCCCTACTCTGTTTTAGCTAAGTAATCCGTCAACGTATAAAATGTATTGCATAACAGGTACTTTTTAGCTGCCTTTTTAAAGGTGTATTTTGGCAATTTCTTTAATCTCTTTTGGTAATTTACGAGGTGCATTCAAGTTCTAAGGCCTCCGATTTTTTTTCTCCAGACTGGGAAGAGATAGAAACATGCGCATTCTTTTAAAATGAGGCCGCGTTCATTGTCAATACGTCCCAGAGATGGCAGCACCGTACGGCATATGGAATTTTACCGCCAGCGGCGAGAATGAGAACTGTTTTAAATACTTAAAATGGCGACGTTTTCCTTACTTGAACAGCGTGCAGTCATTCGTTTTCTGAATTTGCGTGGTGTGAAACCAATTGAAATTCATCGACTGTTGAAGGATACATGTGGTGATGGAGTTATGGATGTGTCGAAAGTGCGTTCGTGGGTGCGACAGTTTAATGAAGGCAGACCATCGTGTGACAACAAACCGAAACAACCTCGGGCTCACACAAGCTGGTCTGACGACATGATCGAGAAAATGGAGAGAATTGTTTTGGGGGATTGCCGAATGACTCTTGAACAGATCGCCTCCAGAGTTGGCATTTCTGTGGGGTCTGTGCATACAATCCTGCATGACGACCTGAAAATGGGAAAAGTGTCATCCAGGTTGGTGCCACGAATGCTGACGGACGACCACATGGCTGCCCGTGTGGCATGTTGCCAAGCAATGTTGACGCGCAACGACAGCATGAATGGGACTTTCTTTTCGTCGGTTGTGACAATGGATGAGACGTGGATGCCATTTTTCAATCCAGAAACAAAGCGCCAGACAGCTCAATGGAAGCACACAGATTCACCGCCACCAAAAAAATTTCGGGTAACCGCCAGTGCTGAAAAAATGATGGTGTCCATGTTCTGGGACAGCGAGGGCGTAATCCTTACCGATTTCGTTCCAAAGGGCACTATGGTAACAGGTGCATCCTACGAAAATGTTTTGAAGAACAAATTCCTTTCTGCACTGCAACAAAAACGTCTGGGAAGGGCTGCGCGTGTGCTGTTTCACCAAGACAACGCACCCGCACATCGAGCTAACGTTACGCAACAGTTTCTTCGTGATAACAACTTTGAAGTGATTCCTCATCCTCCCTACTCACCTGACCAGGCTCCTAGTGACTTTTGGCTTTTTCCAACAATGAAAGACACTCTCTGTGGCCGCACATTCACCAGCTGTGCTGCTATTGCCTCAGCGAATTTCCAGTGGTCAAAACAGACTCCTAAAGAAGCCTTCGCCGCTGCCATGGAATCATGGCGTCCGCGTTGTGAAAAATGTGTACGTCTGCAGGACGATTACGTCGAGAAGTAACGCCAGTTTCATCGATTTCGGGTGAGTAATTAATTAGAAAAAAAATCGGAGGCCTTAGAACTTGAATGCACCTCGTATTGTACAGTTTTATTCCTTGGTAGAAAATGCTGTTTTGAGTTTTATGTTTATTTTTTCTTGGTAAATGTAAGTTGAGTCTATCTCGTGTTGCATGGTCATGGACAGAGCTGTTTGTGCAGTAATTACCAATGTTATTTTTTATGTGTACAACTGAGTGGTAAATGTTAACCGTAGTTTGGCTATGTTGCGCAGTAGTCGGCGTTCCGTCGAGTACAGTTTGCTTGCTACTGTCTTTGGTACACCGCCCAGTGGCGCAGCGGTGTATTCGTAGACAGGTTGTATGTACGTCTTGTATGTGTGTATGGCTGTCCTAGTGGAGCAGCCATACAGTTGTCCTTGTACTTGTCGGATAAACAGTTGTCGTTTCCTTGTTTTGTTGAGTAGGCATTGTAGATAGGTTTGGTAGTTCAGGTGTTCCTCAATGTAAACGCCGAGGTATTTCGCGGTCGTAGGGGCTGGTTCCATAGTAGGAGTGTTATGTCTTCCTGTTTTTGCTGTCTTTTTCTTGTTAGGTTGCGGTGTTGGAATAGTACGAGTTGTGTTTTTGTCGGGTTGGGTCGTATTGTCTATTTTGTCATCCAGGTCTCTAGTTTGGTCAGATATTTTGAGGCTTTTTTTGTATGACGTCAGTTCTCAGAACTCCCGTGCACCAATAGGTGGTGTCATCCTCAAACAGGGCAATTTTTTCGTGTCGGTCTGTTGGAGTGGGTATGTTGTGTGTGTATAGCGCGTACAGTAGCGGGGATGATATCGCACCTTGGGGGACTCCCGTCTCCGGGGTGAATGGTTCTGTGGTGGCATCTTCAACATGTACTTTGTTATGTCGTCTGGAGATTTGCGTTCTTATGAGGCGTACAAATTTTGGTGGAAGGCTGAGTTTGAGCAGTTTCAATAGGAGTCCATTATGCCACAGTCGGTCGGAGGCGCGTTCGATATCGAGAAATATGGCTAGCGTTCAGTGCGATTTGTTGAAGCCTTAGGTGATGTCACATGTCAGTTTGAGGAGTGGATCTACCAGCTGATCTACCCAACTTTAGAAACGCCATTTTTACAACAATTAGACCACACACACTGATCGAGGTCTGAGAAGAACTCACCTATCGACTCCATTATGCTCACATTGAAGTTTCGTAAGGAAAGCTGTTTAAGTTGCTCTTTTATTTGATGAATTATTTATTTACTGTAAGTTTAATACGCTAAATGCTAGAATGCCTTAAAACATGTATATTCATTTTGACACACCCTGTATTTCTCCCAGATGAAGCACCAACCTGTTTACAAGAAACTATCCATTCCGCTCCGCTGATCTTCCAGTCCTTTGTCCTCTATGGAAAACTTATAATGTCATCGGCAAACGCCAAAGATTTTTTCCAATCCCAAAAAATGTTTATTCATTTTTCCGACACTTCATGGTTAAACAGTTCCAAATTTAAGGGTAACAAATAAACTGTCGTTGTTCTACTGATTTTTATTTGTTTCAAACTCTTTCTCAGCTTTTTGGCCCATCATCAGGAGTCAACTGAAGATGGGCCAATAAACCGAAATCTAGTTAAGAACAAGCAAAAATCAGTAGAAGAAAATCGGTTTACTTGTTTTCAACCACAATTTCCCTTCCAAATTTCTCCATGCTTTTCTTCACCGCTTGCTCAGTATAGAGGCTGGATAACATCAGGGACAGACTACAAACGTAAGTCCTTGCTGAACTATTGCTTCCCTTTCGTGTCCTTCGACTCTCGTAATTTCATGAATGTACACCCCCCTCTCCCCCTACGTCGGAACTCCAGTGGGACTCAGGGTGACCTAACAGTGGTGGAAGGAGAATGGACACGGATGCTACTTGCGTACGACAGGGTGGGAATTTGAGTCGAACGGGAAGTGTGCCAGGATAACCGATGCACTTAAGACGATCGCTCGTGTCGAGCGGAAAATGCGGGTTCGAGTCCTACCCCGGCACAAATTTTCAGCTGTCTTCTTTCGATTTACTTTAAAGGTCGAATGCCGCTGTTGTCGTTGGTTTCTCTTAATTCTTATAACTGCAATCTCGTTCCTGTTATAGATAACCTGCAAGCTGCAGCATAACTGTGAATAAAACAGTGATCCAGGAAGTACAGAATTTCCTTCTTCAATTCCAGTTAATGACCACAAACAAACTGTCGCGAGATTGGAATAAGTGAAAGAAACAAATTCCATAGGCAACATTTCGCTCCCTGCATTTTAAGAGGACGTAAACAAGCCTCTATAATTCTGGGCCGCACGTCTGTCCGGCTCGCCTTAAAAAAATTGCTGGGTGCTCTCGTTTGCAAGTGGCAATCACGTAGTGATCTCCACAATATGGTGAGCCTGTGTGGTTTATGATTAGCCGGCATAGAAAAGGCCTTTAATAATGGAATTTCGAATGGGTTAAATGATCTCCGATTGTTGTAACGAACGTAAACTCTAAAGAGAAGAAAGTGATTATATGTTGACGTAGGTAATAATCCTCGTAGGGACCGCATTTGCCAGATTGTTTGTAGTGCACCGTAATGTTGTTCTCATGGGCCTGCCTATAATGGAAACTATCATTGCGTCTGACGTGTAGAGTGCGTAATGGAAAGTGGTTAGGGTGTGTAAATAAATAGACTAAGTACACACAGCCCCAGTGCCAATTACATTACCTAAACAAACGCAACAAGGCTATAATTGAAGTCCGTAATTGCTAATTAGCAGACAATAAAGGCTTCCCTCGTATTAGCTCACAAATGAAACATCATCATCGCATTACGCTAAGCATACTACTCTTAGCAGGACTGATTAGTTAAATCACAGGAGTCATGTTCCATCAGTTACGTCATTCGTTTAGTACAGCATACTGGATGCTTACAGTGAAAAGTTCTTCGAGGTAGTCACATATTTGCGACGTTCTCCGTATGGTCTTAGATTTGTGCGTGAGTTCGTGTTAGTATGTCGAATGTCTTTTGGAAGTCTAGAAATGCAGAATATACATGACTGGCTCTCTGATTTGAGAGGAACCATGTGAAAAGCACGTTATGGTTTCGCAGAAATGATGCTTTCTACATCAGTGCCGTCAGGTTAAATACACTTGCTTTAAACTGTCTTTGTTGTTATTTTTTAAATGAACTAATATGAACTGTGTTCCTTTTTTCTATTTCTGTCATCATTTTTCTCAATGATGTATCCGACGTTGAATGTACGGTTATTTATAATACGCCTGTGGCAATGAACATAACGTAAAACATGTTGGTGTAAGAGACGGCATACATTCAGGATAAATAAATAAATTCGTATTTGTTTGATCATAAGCTACACACTGTAGTAAGCAGGCACATAGAGGGGGTGGAAGTAATAATTTGGTATTGTTATCGTTGACAGTACAGTGATGATCATGTTACTGGGCACATCTGCAGCATTCCTGTGCTTCTACCCAACGCTCAAGGGTCCTGATACCTCTTTGCCACATTCATCTGGGATCAACGTTTTTAGTATCTCCTACACCAATTTGTTTATCGAAAAATAATTTTTTGACGATCTTTCTCGGTGGATTACACTTTTCCTCCAAATAATAGTGTGAGTCTGTACAATCTGTTCATCTGTTTCCGAGTAGTACGACACGTACAGAGATAGCGTAACGAATTAACAACTTACTTTCAATCAAAGGAACGGAGCCGATAGATTAGCAATATAACGAATTATTGCCAATGTGGTGGACAAGTTCAAAAGATGCTGTGTTTACTATTTGATACAATAAATCGCAGACTCAATACTGATCCAACAAAATGAGCTGAGAGAAAGAAAAGCTTCTTGAAGCAAGTGACTATCAGGTATCTTTTATTGTGCCATCAGTCCTAGACCTTCTGGCCTTCCGAAGGTCCCATTGTCAGTAACAGAAGCGCAGACATACCGTGCTGAACACCTTGTTACTTTGTTGAGCCCACTAGTAGGTCGGTGTACACGTCACTTTAAGAACTCGGCATATTTCTTACGTCGGTCAGAGGGACTGCCTTATTTAGTGATATATATTTTAGTATCTTCATTCGCATTCATTTGTCTGATTTGTTACAGTTAATTGAGATTGGGTTTGATGTTGAATTAACTAAATTATTTCGGCATGTGTTGACTTGCACTTCCACTTCATTAGATGAGCAGTTCTATGAACAGAAAGATGGAGCTGCGATGGGGAACTCTTTGTCACCTATTGTTGTCAATTTTTTTATGGAAGATTTCGAGGAATGTGCCCTATTTTTCTTTTTAGATGCGCAGACGTTTTCTCATTTGGCCATATGGCATTGAGAATTTTCATAGCTTTTTAGAACACTGATCCGCCTGAATATTCACTTCACTAACGATGTGGGAAAGGATCACTGCCTTCCCTTCATTGATTGGGTCGGTCAGGAGGAAGACTGATGATACATTCGAACATGCCATTTATAGGATGCCAGTTCACAGTGATTTGTTTGTTATTGCCGACAGCTGTCTCAGCACGAATGGTTATTCGTACCTTGGTTCATAGATCCAGCATCATCTCAGACACTGAGAGTTTTTCAGCTGAGTTAGCCCACCTTAAAGTAACTTTTCGCCAGAGTGGTTGTAGTAAAATACAGATGAGATGCGGATTGCATTTTCGACGCACTGTGAATCGTGTTAGTGATGAAAATAAAGAAGTGGCACCTAAGTCTACGGCCCTTTTGCCTTATGCAAGTAGCGTTTCCAACACGATGGGTCGTATTCTGCTGAAACACGAGGTGAAGTGTGTTTTTCGACCAGTGTTTTTCGACTACCAGCTACAATTGGCGCCCCTTTACGGTCTATGAAGCATGATCTCGGTTTGCTTAAGGTATATGTCTACCAGACCTCATGCAGTTGATGCGTGTCACATAGTAATGAGATCATCAGGAATGGGAAGGGCCGATGTATAGGTCATAATCATAACAAACACTCACAGCAGCTGAGCAGATCTACTATTGCACAACTTGGCCGCGTAGTACCTGAATTCCAATAAGCCATACAGCAACCACAAAGCAATCCTATTTAGTAGTATAATAAAGCATCTCATATTTTAAAGAAGGGACATTAATTGTTAATAAAACTCATCAGTGTGAACCATATGTAATGGTATCAAAAAATATCAATAACGTTATCAAGAAATACTCCATGCCAGTGCATGGCAACATTGATTCGTGTTTCAGAATGACAGTGTTTATAAAAATTTTTGTGTCATTAAGATCTAGTGTCTTTCCAATTCATTAAGACCCAGTGTCTTTTTACATAGCATATCCATTCAGAGCTATCTGCTCCACTCCCATTCCTCGTCCAACACCCCCCCCCCCCCCCCTACGAGGTGCTCTGCTCCTCACTGTTGAACATTTTAACCACTCCCTTACAACCGCTTTCTGCTTCATGTCTTTAGCCTTATTATTTCAGTTTGCTTACAATTAGATGGTACATATTTTAAGGTAAATCTATTTGTCATTTTTACCCTTGTTTTTATGTTGGTATACTTTTTGGCCTTTATGTTAAGGAATTGTGACATTTTGCCATTATGATAGATCACTGCTTTGCAATTGCGATAGGTGTTACTCAGGCTGGTCCATTATCATGTATGTGCATTATCCTTTATGTATTTTTCTATGATTCTGTTGTTACATTTTACTATGATATTGTTTTATATGATCACATTCACAATATGTACTAATCTCTGTCCCCACTCCCCCCCTCCCCACACTCCCACCTGTACTTTTCACTCAATCCCTTTGCGATTTTTCTTGCTTGTCTATTATCATGTATGTATACTGCCCTCTTTGTATTTCCTTATAGTTTGGTTGTCGTTTTTGATATCTGTTCATATTATTCATACTGATTTGTTATATTACCCATTTGTGTCCATCCTATAAAAAATATGAATATGTATTATACTACTGAATAGAATTGCTACATGGTAGCTGTCTGGCTGATAATGTTTACTATCATTACTGCACATCATTGTATATTAGTTATTTTAGAGTGTTAAGGAGTTGTAACACTGAAAACTGTTTCTATATTTTTATGTTTATTTGTTATTCATTGACATTCCATATCGATCTCATAGCTTTTGATATTGTGTATTCATCATTCTCGAGAAATGTATTCCATACAACTCCTGTCTGACTATAAGTTAGATGTTGCGTGCTACCTTACTTTAGGTGCACGTATGGCTGTGAAATAATGATTTTATTGACAGGGCTTCTGAATACTAGGGTACTCTTTATTAAGTTAATGAGTTGTAACTTTGTGTACCTTGTACTGCTTAGTTTTTCTTATATCCATGATGTTGTATCTTCTCTCAGTAATATACTGAGAATCTTAATTTTAATTATTTGCTCCTGTGTCTCCATCTATTGGCAAATGGGATACACTGAATTATACATTATACCTAGAATTTGACACTTTCGTTTTAATTATGTCTCAAAAATTTTTGCTGTCAATTACATTATTTAAATTATTCTTATGTAATGCTTATTAAATAGACAGGGAAAAAATTTAAAAATGATTAATAATTTAAACTATTTCAGATAATATCGATGCTTGTAACTTTTGTACATTTTTTACTCATAACTGCACTGTAACTGTTGTATTGATGGTTATTTTTAAATATCTTAAAATTATCTTTGTATCATGATATACATGGATTGGGCATCTTCTTGGTGTTGTCTTTGAGACTAGACATGCTTTGCCTACTCATGCTATGTCCTGACTACATATGGTCATTTTCCAGTTGTGTGTGCACGAGGAAATTGCTGATGTGAGAAAATTATTGTTCTCCTGTATTATTATTCATGAAACTGAGAGTTAATGCGGTTGTATGGTTCAACATCATTGATACATAATTTTCAGTAGCCATTTTTAAGTCACATTTTTGTATTTCGTATCTTTATGACTTTTGTACACTGAGGTTTGTCATTTCTGTTTTCTAACATTAATTCAGGTGCCAAATGACGGTCCTTGACCAAAACTGGTAGCAAATTAATAAGTTATTCTAAAGCAGCCAAGTGTCATAAATTTCAGAAAACATATATCATTTCTGATTCAGTTTCTGAAACTGGTGCCATGTGCTTGTTAATCTTATTGCAAAATTACCTACAGTTGACAAGTTGTCCCCTGAGGTGATCTACTCTTCTTAAAAGGGAAGGTATCTTTTGCCTATAAACTGCCTCATATACTGATAATCCCGTATTTTGATGCACCCTTGAGTTATGGACTGCTAGCATACGCATTACTAAGGTGACTATTCGTATAATAACATATTCCATATGGTACTGCGCACCTGTTCTGTCCTCCAATTTGCTTGCAGGTGTAGTTTTCTCATACAGAGCTTCTGTGTCTGTAAAACATGGCACAAACGTTTCATTAGCTCAGACATAAAATTAGTTATGTGATGAGTTATCACAGTCTGCAGTGTCCCAGACACTACTAACTGCGTGGCTCCTCCTGCCAGAGGTTCGAGTCCTCCTTGTATAATTTACTTTACATTAGTTTAAGTAGTGTGTAAGTCTAGGGACCGATGACGTCAGCAGTATTGTCCCTTAGGAATTCACACACACACAATGTCCCAAACTACAAAATACAGCGATTAACCATTGCCTGAGCTACCGTCTTCACTTACTGGTTTCGCACAACAATCATAGATAAATGATGCAAAAAAGTGATCGATTATAATCAACACTTACAAGTTTTCCACGAGTGGCTATGCAAAGTGTCCAAGTATATCCACACCAATTTTGTTGGCCTGTGATAATCTCTGCAATGAAATTCACTGACGATTAAACTCAGCCCCTTACACATATGATACACAGTGTTTCACATACTGCTCCACATCCAGCTTTCTCATTTCTCACCAATTATCTACAGTATGTCACTCAGTTGTTCAGTGACCTCCATGTTCGCCTAAGATACATACAGTCATTGACAGATCTCAATACATCGTCTTCTAAACTCGCTGGGATGACTATATGTCGGTTGCACTTCGTTTGTGTACCCAATACTCTATCTTCAGCACAGAACTGAGTGTGAATCATGAACTGCTGATAGTTTTAGTTGGTGGCTGGAGGCTTTCACTGCTTTTCTGCAGAAATGCCAACGTTACACCCTGTGTAACTCACAACTCAATCTATCAGAATGGTGTGACTTCAGAATCGGACTCACTGAGTTGTAAAGTCCTTAAAGTCAAATGGCTAGTTGTATCTTTAAGACCCATCGGCGATTTTAATGCTGTGTGATTTGTTATAGCTCTCAAGCGCCTGTCAAATAACTAGCAGCTAAATTATGTGATATCCTGAATCAGGTTAAGAATCTTCTTTTCTGTGGCTGTGTAATTCCTTTCTGTCTTACCTAGTTGCCTAGAAGCACATCATGTCAGGTACTGCATTCCGTCAGATTCCTGGCTTATCATGCCACGTAAGGAGAAGTTGCAGGCATCACAAGGTAATGTGAGTTGTTCTTGATAATCTGGAAAAGTGAGGACAGGATCACATGTCAATAAGTCGTCTAATCACACAAATGTTTCTTCATAATCTGGACACTTTATTGTCTTCTTTAAGAGATGTATAAGATGCAAGATACGTGCAAACTTTTTCAGAAACTTCCTGTATAAATTGGCCAAACCCAAATAGGTCTACAGCACTTTTTGTGTAGCAGGAGTAGGAAATCACCACGCAGCCTGCATGAACTATGGTCTCTTTGCACACCATCCTCCCCAATAACATGAGCCAAATAGCCAAGTTCCTTAATTATGAAGTGATACTTACTTGTTCAAACTAAATGTCACTTTACTGTGCATAGTCGGTTAAAGATATATCGTAAACATATAATGTGCTCTTGAGTGTCTTTATAAAATACTATTATATCACATGAGTTAATACACTATATATTTTTCAGCTTCAGGCCTTGTTATATTCCATTTAATAGGCTTTGGAATGTCACTAGCGCGTTTTTTAAGACTAGATAATGACTGGATAGAAACCATAAATGTAGCGTTAAGTCTGTCCTCTGGTGCTGCCTCCAACTAATGGTATCGTCTCAGCAAATACATGGTCATAAAGTATTACCTCTGTCCCAAGTTATCCCAAGTTTCTGTGATGAATGGCATTGGTTACGATTTGGTGACGATACGTTGTTTTAAATACTAATTTAAATCGTGAGTCACAAAATGAACTATAGGCCTATCTCCCATCTGAGCTTTTTTGGACACAATTATTACCAGTTCCCCCTCCTCATGGGCTGGTACTCTCTTCTACTATCTGTTATCTGTTATCTATTATCTATTGCTTTAAATCCTGGGTCACAACAGAAACTATAGGTCTTTCTCCCATCTGAGCTTTTTTTGGGCACATTTACTACCAGTCCCCCCTCCCAATGGGCTGGTACTCTCTTCTGATGTCCCATTATGAAATTGTTGATTTAGAAATTTCTTTGTTATGTTTGGAGGTGACATGGAACTTAGTATGGTTTATTGTACGCCAGTGCTTCATTCCCAGAGAGAATACTATGGTGTATTACGGATGTAACGGCCAATGGTCTGGAAGGGTGGAGCAGTTCTGTGTATTCCACAACTTTACCATTGCCTCCCTGTCACTTCCCTGGAAATGAAACTTTTTCCCACAACGTGACCAAGTTAGGAGACTGCCTCAGCTTAGACTATTTTACATTTAAATCCGTATCCAATTATCTTTCCTCCAACAGTTTCTGGTTGGCTGTCAGTGCACCTTGTGATATCTCCACTTCCTCTGACCCAAAATTATCCATACTGAAGGTACTACATGGCTTCATCAGCCTCATGCACATACAGTAAATTACTGCACGCAGCATACTGTGATTGCCTAGTTCCAAACTTTCTGCGAAAGGGTCAACTGTACATAACATATTAAGTAGCAATTATGTACTGCCCACTACCCTTGATAGCCTCCCTGAATCTTTCGTATTTTATCCTGTAAGTTAAGTCAAAGAAAATATCCATACAATTTAAGTGGCTTCCCTAACATGTGAGGCATGCCTTTCTCTGCCTCAGTTTTTCCAGCAGTAAAAACTAAATAAAATGATGTCCCATCTGGCATCATTATGCTCAGTTCCAGATCGACCTTGGCTTACTGTTCAAGACTGATATAGTAGCTATTTTCATGTTAAGGAGGTACTTCCTTGCAAGCCCAGACGTATTTCCCTTCAACTTAAAAGTTCATCCATGAAGAATTGAGTAAATGAATACTCTGCTCCTATGCTGCTTAACCTTGAATGAGATGGGTTTAAGTAATTTTACACAACTATACCCTGAGTTGCAATGAGTACCTGTAAAATTTTGACTTGTGGGGATCCACAGCCTCCAGACGCTTAATAAACATAAACATTACCCGTAGTAGGCTGAAAAGCGATGTTTATTTATTTATTAACTAATTTCGACTAAGCGTCATTGTTAAGCGCATTTGTAACGACTTTATTTCATGTCATTTTCAAATCACTATTAATTTTAAGTAAAAACTAGCCATGTTCCGTCATTTTACGAAAGGATCCACACTACATTGATACCTTTTAAGACCGTATTCTGAATTTGCTCCATGTACAACAACATAGTAATTGCAGTTAACATGTTGTTGCTCTTTTCGTACCCTATCCATCTTTCGTTTACATAATATGTACCACAGTTGTGTCTTTTCCTTCGGACATGTCTGAAAGAACAGAGATCAAGCATTCACATCACACAGCAGCTGCATAAATTGGCGAATTTTTAAATAAATGTTATTTTTTTAGTCAGAGTCATATCGCCATTGAACTTTGGAGGCCCGCCTCTGTGACCGAGCGGTTCTAGACGCTTCAGTCTGGAACTGCACGATCGTTACGGTTGCATGTTCGAATCCTGCCTCGGGCATGGATGTGTGTGATGTCCCTAGGTTAGTTAGGTTTAAGTAGTTCTAAGTTCTAGGGGAATGAGGACCTCAGATGTTAAGTCCCATAGTGCTCAGAGCCATTTGAATCATTTGAATTTGAACTTTGCAGGCTGAATGTTCTCTTGAACAAACCAATCGCAGCTGGAGTGGGGATTTCAGATATTTTCAAGACGTCTCTCTTTTCCGACCACATATTCCAGGTCTTCGTACCTCGAACTGAGAGGTACTGGGAATCGAACCCAGGTCTTTCGATTTTATTGTTTATGTATAAAACATGATAAACCTTCTCCCTCTCTGCGCAATGCATGCTTTAATCAGGTAACAACGTTGTAATAGGAATTAAAGGACTTAATAAGTGAACAGGAATATTGCTTTTTCCATTGCCTAACGTAACACTGATAATTCTTGGTGCTCTTTAGATCAGACAATACACATAAAGAATCGGACTCTATTGAAAGGCAGAGAGTCTTTTTACTTTCATCCCCTGATGAAGAGAGAATCTAACGTGCAGTGAATAATAATAATAATAATAATAATGATAATGATACCTTTCTCTGAGGGAGGGGTGGTCATTCATGTATTAATGATATATGCATCTGGTATAGGATTTCTAGCACATATACCACGTCATTCATGTATGATGTCTAGCAAAAAATACATAGATTTTGTCCTGGATTTCGTACACAAGTAATACTAATTTCTAAAAAAAAGAAAAGAAGAAAAAAAAAGTGAAAAAGATAAACTGTGTGAAAGGAGGACTTCCTCCAAGAATATATGGAGGAAGCGTGAACATAATTTCCTTTTAGAAAGACTGTAAAGTCGTTCTGGTTTCACCACGATAGGAGCTTGTAATGAGTGCAGTCAGCTCCAGGAAACACCAGCCATTACCTGTATAGCGCAAAAGGGGCGCTGACATTTAATTACATCCAGCACAGAATAAAATAGCTGTTGGTCATATCTCTTTCAATAATGGAATTATTGGTGGGCTTCATCTCAAGAATGTTTTTGTGAATAATATCTTTCTGTTGTAATGCAACAAGTCTTATCTTTAATACTGGAGCCTTTTTTAATATTACACCAGATGTATGTAAGTGCATGCAATTTTGCATATTAGAAGATGGATTTTATGCATTGTGCATTACCATTAAGCACCAGGCATTATTGGTTCTTTAATAGTATTTTAACACCAGATGGATGTCGCTTACTGGAGGGGGTGGGGTGCAGGGGAGGCATCTGTATATTACAATGTTCATACCTGGAGGCGTAGTGCATAATGTGTTAGCCATTTACCATTAGGTGTTACTGGGTCTTACATAGTATTCCAATACCAGATGGATGTTAGTTACTAGAGGAAGGGAAACTGTAGTCCCTCTGTAATATATTATAATGTTGTTGCCTGGAGGTGTCATGCATTAGTCATTAGTCTATAATTAAAACTTTAGCAGCCAAAGCGTATCTTATATAACTTTCCCTCAGTCATGATTGAAGGCGCTTTTCTACACCAGCCGACTTCTGTGTGTTCTTATTACCGCAAAATGTGAGTAGTTTTACACATATAGTCAATGATCAATGACAGTCAGTGATTAGTGATGATCAGTTATAGTGATGGTCTGTGATCACTGATGGTCAGTCATTAACGATGCAACGTTTACCATCGTGTATTTAGCGTTTACAATTTAGAGTTTACTAGAGGAGATGTTGGATATAAAACACACAACTGGTCTATTTCCAAAAAAATGGATTTTTAATGCTTTGCTGGAAAGAGGAAGGGAGCAGGGTTGTAATGCACACAATCGGTCTGCTCATAAATAACGTGACAGTATTTTGTATGCTGAGAATAATGAATATCTTTGGGTTTCAAGGGAACAATGAGACTGAAGTTGAGATTATGTAATTTTTATTGCATATGTGACGCCATTTTTAACACTATCCTTTAATTGGTTGGAAAAATAGGAGACAGGGGTATAAAGCACACAACTGATGTTTCCATTTTTCATACTGCGCTGGAAGGAAGGGGGGAGTGGGAGTTGTAATGTGCGCAATAGTCTACTTGTAAGAAATATAACACGACAGCATTATTAATGCCAGGAATAATGAATATCTTTGACTCTCAAGTGGAGGTTATACAGTTTTCACTACATATCTTGTCCCATTTTCCAATACTACGCTCTGTCTGGTAGGAAAAGGAGGAAGGGGAGCACAGAATTGGTCTGTTTCCATCATCTCTTCCATTTTTTAACACTGCACTATGATTTTCTGGAGATACAGGAGGAGAGGACGAGGCTTAAGTGTGGAAAACCTGGAATACTAACACGCCGCCGTTTTTACCCATTGTTGATATGAACAAAGTACATATCTTTTTCTAGGTTAGTCAAACCTACACAGGGTGACCAGAAATAAACTAAAAAAGTTTCAGAGGTGATAGTATGGACCAAAACAAGGAAAATGCCCAGTAAAAATTAGTTCTAAAACACATACTTTGAGAGGTATGGGCACTTGTTCACCTTCAGTATTGTGAAACACATCTCTTCTGCTGGAAGCTCTTTGCTTTCCATATTTTGGGAGGAGGTAGTATGGAAAGAAACAAGAAAAAATGTCCAGTAAACAAGGGTTCTAAAATTTAGAATCATGAGCCCTTATTCACGCAGAACATCGTTGGGGTGGATTGCTATACACTGTAGCAGAATGCTGTGTCTGTAGCAGGCTGCGTGAAGGGAGTCTATCTCTTGTCACAGCACACCCAGCCGGTGCGAGTATAAACGCTCCCCGATCAGACATTTTCTGCTTTTCATCGGCGGCACGCAGTCGACCAGCACAGTCTCCACATCAGTCGTCAATGGAACGTGTGACCTAGCACCTACAGTCTCACTGAGCAGTGTCATCAACTAGGCGAAGCCATTAATCTTCTAGCTATCAGCTAGTTCTGATGGTTCCTAACTTTGAACTTGATTCGGAGAGGTGAGGCCATTCATTGAGTGCCATCGTCTGATACTCCAACCAGTCTCCGAGAATACTGGTTTCATCTACAGGCGTCTGCACGTTCCAGCCAGTTGCCTTGTAGCATGTGCAGTGTATTCCAGCCCAGCCGCAACCTCGCTGTACCGCAGAGTTGACACCTCACTTGCGTCATTGTAGAAGCCACTTGAGGGATTTATTTGCCTACCTCGTTATTATTCCTTATTGATTTACTTACGTTATTCACTCTCGTATTCCTACTAGTTTTCATACAGAAAAAATTTCAAATGAAAACACTGCAGAACTCAAGTGGGAATCGAATACACGTTCTGTGCTCCGCAGCGAGATACCTTGATCGTTCTGGCAGAGGGGCTTTCGTTTAACAGATTTTACCTTACGGGTGCGTAAGCGGCAGTTGTAAAAGTTTATTTCCTCGAGTCCTAGGAAAATGTGCGTTTGCGAACCCCATTATCATGTTCACAAGTGTTCAGTTTTCAATTACCACGTCAGTTTTGCGTCGATAATGACTTTTCCGGAGTCTAGAAATCTACTCTGTAGGAATCAGCATGGGTTTCGAAAAAGACGATCGTGTGAAACCCAGCTCGCGCTATTCGTCCACGAGACTCAGAGGGCCATAGACACGGGTTCCCAGGTAAATGCCGTGTTTCTTGACTTACGCAAGGCGTTTGATACAGTTCTCCACAGTCGTTTAATGAACAAAGTAAGAACAGACCAATTGCGTGATTGGATTGAAGAGTTCCTAGATAACAGAACGCAGCAAGTCATTCTCAATGGAGAGAAGTCTTCCGAAGTAAGAGTGATTTCAGGTGTGCCGCAGGGGAGTGTCGTAGGACCGCTGCTACTCACAATATATATAAATGGCCTTGTGGATAACATCGGAAGTTCACTGAGGCTTTTTGTGGATGATGCTGTAGTATATCGAGAGGTTGTAACAATGGAAAATTGTACTGAAATGCAGGAGGATCTGCACCGAATTGATGCGTGGTGCAGGGAATGGCAATTGAATTTTAATGTCGACAAGTGTAATGAGCTGTGAATACATAGAAAGAAAGATCCTGTATCATTTAGCTACAATATAGCAGGTCAGCAACTGGAATCAGTTAATTCCATAAATTATCTGGGAGTTGGCATTAGGAGTGATTTAAAATCGAATGACCATATAAAATTAATCGTCGGTAAAGCAGATACCAGACTGAGATTCATTGGAAGAATCCTAAGGAAATGCAGTCCGAAAACAAAGGAAGTAGGTTACAGTACACTTGTTCGCCCACTGCTTGAATACTGCTCACTGGTGTGGGATCCGTACCAGATAGATTTGATAGAAGAGATAGAGAAGATCCAACCGAGAGCAAAACGCTTCGTTACAGGATCATTTAGTAATCTCGAAAGCGTTACGGAGATGACAGGTATACTCCAGTGGAAGACTCTGCAAGAGAGACGCTCAGTAGCTCGGTACGGGCTCTTGTTGAGGTTTCGAGAACATACCTTCACCGAGGAGTCAAGCAGTATATTGCTCCCTCCCACGTATATCTCGCGAAAAGACCATGAGGATAAAATCAGAGAGATTAGAGCCCACACAGAGGCATATCGACATTCTTTCTTTCCACGAACAACACGAGACTGGAATAGAGGGGAGAACCGATAGAGGTACTCAAGGTACCCTCCGCCACACGCTGTCAGGTGGCTTGCGGAGTATGGATGTAGATGTAGACGTAGATTGTTCGTCACGAGTTTATCAGAAACGGTGGCACTGAGCCAAAATAAATTAGTCTTTCATTTTAGGTTGTACACAAGCGACCTGCCAAATATGAGCCTACTCAGTTAGTCGTGTGTGAGGCCTTCCCCTTGTAGGAAGCCATTTCGCAAGGCCGCGGCAGCAAAATCTTTTGAAACAGAGAGTAGGCAATGCGACTGGGTGCAGCACAAAAAAAAAAAAAAAAAAAAAAAAAAAAACCAACTGATTACTCCTTAACAAAATATTCTGAACTGTGTCACTTGTGGTGGCAGAGAAGCAAAATGCCCTTCTTTTTCTTTCAAATTTTTAAGCCATATTCATTCCAGATATCCAATGCACATTCTTAAGATCCCTAACAATCGCTAGTACAAAAGCCATGGTACTTTTGAGCACAATCTCTCTGTACTAGCGATGTAACGACATTCGAAATCTTCAGAATCCTTACAGGCAAATCTTTACTTGTACCAAAGTCACTTGAGTTTGGAGGCACCGCATGTTGGTTGCAAAACTTCTGTTCTGCGTGACTGAATTATCGTTCCACAGATATCCCTACTCTACGGGTTTTCCAGCAGAGGCTGTTGCTTTCACTGGTAGGTTGTGTTAATGCACCGCAAACCCTCTTCAACTGCCAGTGTTTAATCCCCGTGATAAAAGCGAAAGTGCGCAGCTCTCGCCAGATGGAGTGCTATCTGTTGCACAAGCTCTGCCATCATGCTCTGCGATATTCTGTTTCAGAGCGCAGTGGTATGACACTGTGAGAATTCCATTTCCCAGTGAAAAGTGAAACAGAATGCCATGACTGGAGGAAGGTCCGTGCAGATACGAGAAAAGCTATCTGCATTAGCACGTGTCTTATCGTTATCCGCATCCGCGGATTCGGATAAATTCCTTTTCAGCAAGGCTTTGTATATGTCTGTGTTAGTGTCTGTATTTTTTCGTATTTTACTTACCCAGTGTCGTTCTTGTTTAGGATAGATTAATTTATGCTCTAATGCTACCAAGTCTGTTCTTCTCTTCGCCGGCATCAGAGACCTGACATCCTAATGCGAATCACTGTACTAACATTCTCAACAATTATTTAGCGGCACAATCTGAAGATGTTTATTGCATATCCAGGGGTTATTCCGTATGTCATGAGAACTATAGTGTATCTTACGACAGTGCGACAATACGGAAATTCTACAATGTTCGTTGAACCGGTAACAAAAAAATTGTTCAAATGGCTCTGAACACTATGGGACGTAACTTCTAAGGCCATCAGTCCCCTAGACGTTGGAACTACTTAAACCTAAGTAACCTAAGGACATCACACACATCCATTCCCGAGGCACGATTCGAACCTGCGACCGTAGCGGTCGCGCGGTTCCAGACTGAAGCGCCTAAGAACCGCTCGGCCAGGCCGGCCGGCGAACCGGTAACTCAGTGTGCATGTGAATGTAAATATAAAATAGAGTTCCAGTGCAGCAGGTTGCGGCAAATTGTAAAACAAAGCACACGCATTTGAACTCTGTGTAAATTTATTGCGCACGAGAAAAAATAGAACAAAAATGAATCAAAATCAACTATTGTCCTTCAGAATAGTCCCCCACTGTGAAATTTCTTTTTAAGTAATGAAATTATGACACATAGTCTGTCTTTAAACTGCCATAAGCAGAAGGCAACCCTTAATACTGGTAAAGTGAATAATCTGACTGCAAGAATTTTTAACAGTATAAACTGCCTGAATAATGATCTTTGACAAAACCTACGATAATTACTTTTGCAAAAGATCCCAGATCCCAGAACTAAAACTGATATACAAAGCAGAAAAATCTAACTGTCTCTGAATCACATAAGATGGCCCTGATTCAATAAAAAATCATCAAAATATTTAGTCCTTACCTCTGTTCTGCACAAATCTGGATATTGCATTGCAGTCTTGCGCGCCGCCATGCTAAAGCTGCAGACTCCTATACCTACACAGACAAACCCACGAGGTGCAATGAGTTCTCTGGTAGTTGCAAATCTAAGTATTTTCGGAACACAAATAGTTTCTTTTCTACTTTTGAAAAAAAACCTTGATCAATTAAAAAATTGTAAGAGAAGGTAAGATGAAAAATGGCGCTGCAGTAATAAAAGAGTGACTTCAAAAAATTACCTTATAAATCCTCTTCACGTAAGTAAAAGATTCCATTACACTTCCTCCTTCTCAGATCAGTTACCATTACATAATCATCTTAACTAAACACATCGATAAATTGAGACTTTACATTTCAAACATAACATTACAACTACTTCCTCACTTTAACACAGCTAACCACTACCTGCTACTGCGCCTACACGCACACCAAAGATGATAACCTACCCCTGCGATACAGCTTAAGAACATCGCAGCTCGCTCACAAGATATGTCGCTATTGTACAATCGATTAATATCCAAACGACAACTATCAAATGGATCCAGAAAGCGCTGTCCACGATGTGGAAGGCGTTGAATGTCATTGGTATTGCCACCAATGTGCGCCATCTGCCGCCAAAATGCCGTGAGGATATCCACCCATTCCAAAGTGCATCCCACGTAATGATTTCTTCAGTCGTGGAATGAGGTCGAAGTTGCATGGATTTGGGTCTGGTAAGTAGGGTGCTTGGAGAGGATTTTCCACCCCCACAGCTGTACACAATGCTTGATGACGTCTGTAGTGTGGGCTATAGCGTTACCATGAAGTATGACTGCATTATGCTGCAGTGCCGGACGTTAACGCCGTCATCCACAGCTGCTCGTAGTGCCGCATGACAGTGAGTAACATTTCTGCCAGCTAGAATGGCAGTCATCGTGTACGCTCGTTGTTCAACTCTGCTTACATCCATCTAGCAGCATGGCCAAGCTCACACTCAGTGTTTCAGGCGCTGTTACCGAGATGTCCTCGTATGTAGTTGCAAACCTTCAGTTGATTTCGGTACTGCTTGCCACGGGCTTTCGAATATATTTACTGCGATTACAGTAACGCCACATGTTCGCACGATATACTGTAATTGCCATGACTTATGGAATGAACCTGGTACATGGTCCCATCACACTAATGTGACCAACGCCAGTGTTCGACGTTAAAGTGCAATAACCACTCACAGACGGCAGATGGCAGCAGTAGTAGTGGAGGGTTTATGAAGCACGTCGGGCGATGAGGAAAAGAGTGCATTATAGAAAAGGATTTATCTGACGTTCAAAAGGGCATGATCATTGGCTTTAACACCAAGGGTGGAAACATTTCCGAAAGGCTAAGTTCGTAAACTGTCTGCATGACACTGTGGTTAATGCATACCATGCATGGCAAAATAGCGCTATCCAAAACTGGCGCCGTGGTAGTTGTGTTGCATCTCGGGCCATGGATGCCAGAGGTGAACAATTGGTGGGGAAATGTGTACAGGCGAACAGATGTTCAGCCTCGCAGCTACTGGCTGCCCTGATGAACCAAGGAGCTACCAAAAGTTTCTACTGAATGACCATTCAGTGAATGTTGCTGTGAATGAGGCTTCACAGTAACGGCTTGATTCATGCACCTATGCTGGCAATGTTCATTGGTGATGAAGGCCCAGTACCTCATCTGGACGTCTACTGAGTGGCGACAGGCGATCTTTTAATTTGAACCACGTTTTATGCTCCATCGGACAGGTGGCCGTTGGCATGTGCAGCGTGAAATGTCTGAAAGCAAACACCCTGCAACAAGGGTCCAGGACAAAGGAGGCAGTGTTACGATCTGGTGAATGTTTTATCGGTACTGTGTGAGTGGTCTCATCACTCTGGAAGACGGAATAAATCAACACAAGTATGCATCTATTCCACCATGTCACCCCTACATGCACTTTTTCTTTTCCTCAGCTTGATAGCATCTACCAGCAGGACAATGCATCATATCACACAGCTCTCAGAGTATGTGCGTGGTTCAAATACCTCCAGGATGGGTTCATCGTAATTCCTGGCAACCAAATTTCACAGGTTTAAACACAATCCAGAATCTGTTGGACCATCTCGATCGGGCTGTCCATGCCTTGCACAGGACTCACAATCGGGACGACGACGATGTGAGTTAACGACCATTTCGCTCTCATTTAAATATATGGCCAAATCAGGCAGCCTTCAGGAATTGTGAAACAAACTCTATCGTCCAGGACTGTGTGCCACAAAGAGCGCAGATTCGCCACGAGATGGGGAAATTCACAGGCGTCTATTGTGCTGAATGAGGCCTAAGAGCTGTAGTGTGCAAGTGAGACAGACCAGAACCTACATCATTGGGAAACTCCATAGAAGCCGTTTGTGGCCAGGGAGACGTAGCAGTGTTAAATATGGCGTACCTAAGATCAGCCATAAAGGGAAAAATTTATGAAAACTGTTTAATTCTGTAGTAATTCAGGGAATTAAGTCACAGTAATCTTAATCTACCATACTTCATAAATTTTCATAGTGATCCCAATAAAACTTGAATATTGATCATACCTATGATAGTTTAGGATTTATTGTTAAAATGAAATTAACAAGTTTTGTAACAAAACCTGAATGCTAAAATCTGAATGCTTTCGTCCATCTTAACTATCAACAACAGGTTCCTCTGCTTAAAGAGTATCTGCAGCAGTTAAAAAAAATCATTCACAAAACAGATTTTAACACTTCAAATATCACATATACCAGATGTCACAAGGAAAAACAAACCATTCGATAGAATAACATGGTGCATTTCACAGACTTAACAATCTTCCATCAAAACATGCAATCAATAAAAAAATAAAGTACAACTATTAGAAGCTCAGCTCCAATCTTTGAACTTCACGGTAGTTTGTATTACTGAGCACTGGTGTAGAGACACAGAAATCCGATATGTAGTATTATCATTGTATGAAAAGGCAAACTCTTACTGCAGAATTTCTTTGGGTTGGAGGATCATGCATTTATATCAGAACAGGAACACAGTTCAAATCAAGATATGACCTCAGTACAGTAAGTCAAGACAAACACTTTGAAATATCAGCTATTGAATTAACAGGGCTTGATATCACCAAGAAATTAATCATTTTTTGTGTGTTAGATCTCCCAATGGTAGTGTGGACACTGTTTGCAATAAATTAACATAAGTTCAAGTAAAAAGGTTAACATAATTCTGTGTGGGGACATTAACATGAACACTAAAATCATAAATGAATCCAACAGCACCTTCATAAACATCCTTCAAAGTTTTGGCAAGTCCCTATTGGTTAATAGTGCAACAATTGTTACTACAATGACTGCACCAGTAATTGACCATGTGGCCACAGATACGGACAGGGTAAAATGTGATGTAGCTGTAAAAGATCTTGGACTATCAGACCATCTCTGTCAAATAACAACAGTAAAATCAGGCATCAAATCGTTCCCTAAACTATAAGCCTACAAATGACATCTATCAGGAATCAAAATAAAAGATTTTTCAGAACTAGAAAAACAAAGCTGGGATGAAGTGTATCAGGAAACAAACGTGAATATGAAATTCTCTAAATTCTCCACATTGCTTAAATTGAACTTTGAAAAGGCATCTCCAAAAGTACGTATCAACATCTCACAAAAACAGATGGATTACAGCAGGTATTAAGAAGTCCTTCCAAATACTGAAATATCTAATTTCTATGAAAAAGGATTGCAATGATCCAGAATTCTTAAATTTCTATCATAGATACAAAAAGACCTATAGGAAGGTGCTGATTGCTGCAAAAAACTCAATTAACGACAAAATAATATATAATGCACATAATAAAAGTATAGCAGTCTGAGATGTTATTAAAAAGGAAATTGGGGAGAGGCAAACAAACACAGAATAACATACTGCTAAGGGAGGGGGATAACCACAACACTTAGCAAACTATGTAAACGAGCATTTTTCAAGTATTGCAGAGAAGTTACAGAAAAATTCCCCAAAACAAATATAACACCTGTAAATAATGTTGCACTAAATACAA
Organism: Schistocerca cancellata; assembly: GCF_023864275.1. Lineage (NCBI taxonomy): Eukaryota > Metazoa > Arthropoda > Insecta > Orthoptera > Acrididae > Schistocerca > Schistocerca cancellata. The sequence continues at coordinate 354,102,563 of NC_064632.1, read as the reverse complement.
TGATGTTACTTCCAACCACAGAGAATGAAGTCAATAAAATTGTTCAAAAACTAAAGTACCAATTTGTGTACTGAAACAATGCATAGGTATTATACAAGGCCCCTAAACAAATATAATAAGTGAATTATTCAAATCAGGGACATTTCCAGAGCAGTTAAAACAGGCAAGAGTTGTACCTTTGCTTAAGAAAGGTAATGCAGAAAACAAAAAATTAGCAGCCCATTTCCCTGCTGTCAGCATTCTCAAAAATAATAACAGCAATTATGAAAGACAGAGTAATGAATTACCTGAATAAATACAATCTTTTAAGTGAATCACAGTTTCGTTTACAAAGTGGCAAAAATACAGAGTCAGCCATAGTAGAATTTGCAAAAGTTGTACTTGATGCTCTTGATAAAGATGAGTGTGTCACAGGCATATTTTTGGATCTTTCTAAGGCGTTTGATACAGTTGACCACAAGATTCTATTAAATAAATTAGAAGCATTAAGAAAAAGAGGAGTAGCTAATGACTGGTTTCGATCGTACCTAACAGATAGGGTACAAAGAGTAGAGATAACACATACTTTAAATAGATCTAAACATTTAGTGAAACACTTGTCAGATGGTTCAAATGGCTCTGACCACTATGGGACTTTAAATCTATGGTAATCAGTCCCCTAGAACTTAGAACTACTTAAACCTAACTAACCTAAGGACATCACACACATCTATGCCCGAGATTCGAACCTGGGACCGTAGCGGTCATGTGGTTCCAGACTGAAGTACCTAGAACCGCACCGCCACACTGGCCAGCCACTTATCAGAATCTTAATACATTAATATAGGAGTTCTGCAGGGTAGAACATTAGGACTAATACTGATCGTGATATACATCAGTGACTTGCCCAGTAGTGTTTCTCATGATGAAAAAATTCTCTTCACCGATGACATTAATATTATAGTCACTGAGGAAACAAGAGAATTCCTTGCCGAGAAAGCAAATGAAACTCTCAAGGAAGTTTATGATTGGTCAATAATCAATAAAGTGACACTGAACATGAAGAAGACCAATGCCATGAATTTCAGTTAGAAGAGAAAAAATGACAATGTTAAATTAAAAGTAGGTGTCATCTCTATAGACTGTGTAACAAATACAAAATTTCTAGGAGTGAATATTGATTCTCAGTGGAAGTGGTGTGAACAGACAAAGGTACTTGCAAACAGAATGTCATCAACATGTTATGTCCTTAGAATCCTATCATCAGTGTGTAACATTCAGTGTCTTTTAGTTACGTATTTTACATACGTACATTCAAGTCTTAGTTTTGGCATTCCTTTTTGGGGAACAAACACACAAAATATGAACACAATTTTCAGACTCCAGAAAAAAAGCTATAAGAATAATAACAAAAAATACTAGTCAAGCTCATTGTAAAGATCTGCTCAAAACACTGGGGATTTTAACTGCACCATGTGAACACATTTACCAGTCAGTTGTACACATCAAAAATAACATTGATAACTTCTGTGCAAACAGCTGTGTCCATGACCATGGAACAGGAGCTAGACTCAACTTATATTTACCAAGAAAAAATAAACATAAAACTCTAAAAAGCATTTTCTACCAAGGGATAAAACTGTACAATAAATTATCAAAAGAGATTAAAGAAATTGCAAAAATACACTTATTTAAGAAGGTAGCTAAAAAGTATCTGTTATACAATAAATGTTATACATTGATAAATTACTTAGATAAAACAGAGTAGGGATTAGATAAAAAAATGTTATAGAAATAAATAATAATAATGATTATAAAACATCCAACATTCCACATAATGGCTTCACTTTATGTATTTTTCCTTCTTTTTCCCAAGCTATGCATAGCACAATACTAAACACCTCTTCCTCTTTCTGAGCTCAACATCTCACTCATTATGGAGGGATGCTGACTCAGTTTTTCAGGATAGCAAATGGGAAGTTGTGGTACAGAAGATGGCCCAGAGATCACCAGTGTGTGTGTGTGTGTGTGTGTGTGTGTGTGTGTGTGTGTGTGTAGTAAATGAGTTGTTATGATACAATGTGTGTGTAGTGTGTGCAGTGACTGATAGTGAGATGTGAGTGAACAGTGTGGCATTACATTATTTAACAAGTTATTTGTAAAAAAAAGTATTGTATACCAGGAGTAAATCTAATGATTGTCTGTAACTAGAAGTCTGTAAATATATCTGTACACGAATTAGCTAATTTTAAATTGATCTAAACTTGTAAATTCTTTGACATGTACTATATCCTTATAAAAACAGGTCTACAGATGAATAAAATTACTACTACATTTCGTATAGAAGCGCATCATTAAAATGACAAATGTTGTAAATATCAACTCTGTAACTTTAATTGTTTAAAACATATAGTGAATTTAAATTATCAGTATTTTCAGTTAAGCATCAGATCATCATTTCTTCCACACAAAGCACATTCAGCAATGACAGTTTGACACCTTATTGAGTCATTAGGTAATAGAATATTTGATGTAAAGTTTAGTGCTTAATAGTTACTTTTGTTCTTTTATCAGAAAGCACATTGATGCAAGGCTACTGGCTGTCACATTCAAAGTTAAGAAGAAAATTGTATTGGTTTTATGTAAAAGAATTTAACGTTTATTATATAATGGATATTATTGTTACTTTATTTAGAACGTGAAAGTGCTCAAGCTTTGATTATTTAAATATGTAAAATAATGTAGAATAAGCTGTAGCCAAGCAGATGGACGGCTTCAGAAAGGGGAAACTGCACTAGTCAGTTGAGCGAAGATATTCGGCGCGCGGGGAAACGCGGCCAGGGACGGGCAGAGATGTAGATCTGGGGCAGACGCTGATGCGGACAGTTCAGTTCTGGTCTAGACACCAAAGGGTACAGTTCGGATTGAGACGCGAAAGCGGGCAGTCGGTCTGTAGGTAGCTAGGAAGTGAAACGACTTAAAAAATTCGCGTTGTGTGGTGTCGCGGGACTTAGTCTCTGGTATAGCGGGACTTACAGGGCAATGAGCAGCCGCATACCTGATGTGAACTTTTCGTGTAAATAACGGGATGGAGTATTGGACTTGTGTTTCGCGATGAGGTGGTGAACGATCGAACTGTGTCAAACGGATATGCGCTCGAGTGTAACTATAACTCTAAATACAACCACTTTTGCTATTAGTTTGCCTTCTGAATAAACATTATTCTAACCAAATAGCAACTGTGTGGCCTACATCATTTATGGGTCGTTAATGCAACTCCTGATAATATTAGTACTGTTGTTATATGTTGTATTAAGACTGTATGGATCATAAAATCCCACAAACCTGCCGTCAGCCAGAGAATTTAACCAAAGGGTCACAAGTGTCTAATTTAGGGCGTGTAATGCGACATGTGCGGTTCAGCCCCCAGACGAGTTGCGCCAAAACATTTCGACGAAGAGGACCCAAGTGTGAGCCCGCACATCTTTGGAGTGTTAGCTCGCGACTGGGGGCTCGTCAGGGATAGGAATTTGGAAAGTGTTAGTTGAGGGATAAAAATCTTGCAAAGTTTTGGAACAGGATTAGATTTTGGAAAGTGTTACTTGCAGAATATGAACTCTGGAAATTTTAGAATTGGATCTGAATTCTGCAACGTGTTTCAAAAGTATTATCTGAACTTTGATAGGCTGGACCTCTCGCAAAAGTTAAATGTGAGATCGGTTCAGGAATGAATATTAGGTTTCTTTAATAGTTGTGAAATTACAATTGTAATTCTCACAGTTAACGACGTTCTGTGATCTAGATCCCAAGTATGTGGCAGTTTAGGCAGTTTGCGTGGGGGCTGTGAGCTACGAATTTTGCAGCAGTTGTGTGCACCGAGTTTCGCAGTGGTTAGGAGTGAGAAAAAAGTGACGCGGAAGAAGAGGCGACATCGAAAGCACGTGGTTCCAGCCAGCAGCGGCATCTTCAACGGCAATTCATCGTGCAGCGGTGGTGGCAGTAGCACAGCAGAGGCTACAAGATCTTCAGTGTCGGCTTCAACTGCAACATCGGCAGCAGTACCATGGCAGAAGGATCCAGCAGGAGAAAGCTAAGTACCTGTGCTGATAGAGAGATTATGTATTATCCTGTAGTTCAATCGCCAATAAGTAGCTAGTATTAAGCAGTCGGCCAGATTGTGTGGGTCCGAAAATATTAGCAAGCCGCTTAGCCCGTAGTCGAAGTGGGAGAGCGTGATCGGCGGTGAATTTAGTAGGGTAAATAGTAAAAAATCAGGCAAGGGATATGCATTTGGGGGAGACATGATGACGCAATTAATTCAAATGATAAGAGGATGGGCTCCAAAAGTGATTCTGTTAAAACCGATATGAGTGACGTAAATTTAAAAACTGATTCGGTTCGATCCGAAATAGCTTCTGTTGTGAAAGAGAAAGTAGGTAAAATTGCTAGTGGAATCGAGGAATTGAAAGGCAGAAAATTAAAAATCATTCGGGATGAAATGGGCAAAATTTCTGATGAAGTTAGGATACTTGACTCTAAGGTAGTTCAAGCGGAGAAAATTTTCAGTGATAAGGTGGAGAAGTTGCAGGCAGATTTGGGAGGCAACGTAAGAAATTGTGTGAGTAGGCAAGATGCTCTAATGGCTGAGACGACAGAGGCTATTAGCAACTTTTCCATTCGAATGGGGAAAGGGGAGAAAGAAGCACATAAAATAAAGGAACAAGTAGCATCTGGCATTAAAATTGAAAATGGTGAAGTTAAAAAGCAAATCAATGAAATAAAAAGCAAGTTGAATACTTTAGCTGCACATCAAACCTCTACAGTGATCAGTGTTCCGTGAATGAACTCGGGAACGGTCAAATGTTTTGGTGACGACGGGAAATATCACCTAGTAAATTTTCTAGCAGCGTGTATGGATGGTTTTATAAGGGAATGTCCGACGAGGCGAAGATGAAATTCATGAAAAGACATTTGGAAGGTGAGGCGCAATCGTGGGCAAATATACACAGTCATACGTTCACTACTTACGAAATACATCTACATCTGCATGACTACTCTGCAATTCAGATTTAAGTGCTTGGCAGAGGGTTCATCGAACCACAATCATACTATCTCTCTACCATTCCACTCACGAATAGCGCGCGGGAAAAATGAACACCTAAACCTTTCTGTTCGAGCTCTGATTTATCTTATTTTATTTTTATGCTCATTCCTACCTGTGTAGCTTGGGCTCAACAAAATATTTTCGCATTCGGAAGAGAAAGTTGGTGACTGAAATTTCGTAAATAGATCTCGCCGCGACGAGAAACGTCTTTGCTTTAATGACTTCCATCCCAACTCGCGTATCATATCTGCCACACTCTCTCCCCTATTACGTGATAATACAAAACGAGCTACCCTTTTTACACCCTTTCGATGTCCTCCGTCAATCCCACCTGGTAAGGATCCCACACCGCGCAGCAATATTCTAACAGAGGACGAACGAGTGTAGTGTAAGCTGTCTCTTTAGTGGACTTGTTGCATCTTCTAAGTGTCCTGCCAATGAAACGCAACCTTTGGCTCGCCTTCCCCACAATATTATCTATGTGGTCTTTCCAACTGAAGTTGTTCGTAATTTTAATGCCCAGGTACTTAGTTGAATTGACAGCCTTGAGAATTGTACTATTTATCGAGTAATCGAATTCCAACGGATTTCTTTTGGAACTCATGTCGATCACCTCACACTTTTCGTTATTTAGCGCCAACTGCCACCTGCCACACCATACAGCAATCTTTTATAAATCGCTTTGCAACTGATACTGGTCTTCGGATGACCTTGCTAGACGGTAAATTACAGCATCATCTGCGAACAACCTAAGAGAACTCCTCAGATTGTCTCCCAGGTCATTTATATAGATCAGGAACAGCAGAGCTCCCAGGACGCTTCCCTGGAGAACACCTGATATCACTTCAGTTTTAGTCGATGATTTGCCGTCTATTACTACGAACTGCGACCTTCCTGACAGGAAATCACGAATCCAGTCGCACAACTGAGACGATACCTCATAGGTCCGCAGTTTGATTAGAAGTCGCTTGTGAGAACGGTGTCAAAAGCTTTCCGGAAATCTAGAAATACGGAATCAACTTGAGATCTCCTGTCGATAGCGGCCATTACTTCGTGCGAATAAAGAGCTAGCTGCGTTGCACAAGAACGAATGTTTTCTGAAACCATGCTGATTTCATATCAACAGATCGTTCCCTTCGAGGTGATTCATAATGTTTGAATACAGCATATGCTCCAAAACCCTACTGCAAACCGATGTCAATGATATAGGTCTGTAGTTCGATGGATTACTCCTACTACCCTTCTTAAACACTGGTGCGACCTGCGCAATTTTCCAATCTGTAGGTACAGATCTATCGGTTAGCGAGCGGTTGTATATGATTGCTAAGTAGGGAGCTATTGTTTCAACGTAATCTGAAAGGAACCTAATCGGTATACAATCTGGACCTGAAGACTTGCCCGTATCAAGCGATTGGAGTTGCTTCACAACCCCTAAGGTATCTACTCCTAAGAAACTCATGCTAGCAGCTGTTCGTGTTACAAATTCTGGAATATTCCATTCGTCTTCCCTGGTGAACGAATTTCGGAAAACTGCGTTCAATAACTCCGCTTTAGCGGCACAGTCGTCGGTAACAGTACCATCGGCACTGCGCAGCGAAGGTATTGACTGCGTCTTGCCACATGTGTACTTTACATACGACCAGAATTTCTTCGGATTTTCTACCAAATTTCGAGACAATGTTTCGTTGTGGAACCTATTAAAGGCATCTCGCATTGAAGTCCGTGCCAAATTTCGCGCGTCTGTAAATTTTAGCCAATCTTCGGGATTTCGCGTTCTTCTGAACTTCGCATGCTTTTTCCGTTGCCTCTGCAACAGAGTTCGGACGTATTTTGTGTACCATGGGGGATCAGTTCCATCTCTTACCAATTTATGAGGTATGAATCTCTCAATTGCTGTTGCTACTATATCTTTGAATTTGAGCCACATCTCGTCTACATTTGCATAGTCAGTTCGGAAGGAATGGAGATTGTCTCTTAGGAAGGCTTCTAGTGACACTTTATCCGCTTTTTTAAATAAAATTATTTTGCGTTTGTTTCTGGTGGATTTGGAAGAAACGGTATTGAGCCTAGCTACAACGGCCTTGTGATCACTAATCCCTGTATCAGTCATGATGATCTCTATTAGCTCTGGATTGTTTGTGGTTAAGAGGTTAAGTGTGTTTTCGCAACCATTTACAATTCGCATGGGTTCGTGGACTAACTGCTCGAAATAATTTTCTGAGAAAGCATTTAGGACAATCTCGGAAGATGTTTTCTGCCTACCACCGGTTTTGAAAAAGTATTTTTGCCAACATATCGAGGGAAGGTTGAAGTCCCCACCAACTATAGCCGTATGAGTGGGGTATTTATTTGTTACGAGACTCAAATTTTCTCTGAACTGTTCAGCAACTATATTATCGGAGTCTGGGGGTCGGTAGAAGGAGCCAGTTATTAACTTAGTTCGGCTGTTAAGTATAACCTCCACCCATACCAATTCGCACGGAGTATCTACTTCGACTTCACTACAAGGTAAACCACTACTGACAGACACAAACACTCCACCACCAATTCTGCCTAATCTATCTTTCCTGAACACTGTCTGAGATTTCGTAAAAATTTCTGCAGAACTTATTTCAGGCTTTAGCCAGCTTTCTTTACCTATAACGATTTCAGCTTCTGTGCTTTCTATTAGCGCTTGTATCTCAGGGACTTTCCCAGCACAACTACAACAATTTACAACTACAATTCCGACTGTTCCTTGATCCAAGCAGGTCCTGTATTTGCCATGCACCCTTTGAGATTGCAGCCCACCCCGTACATTCCCGAGGCCTTCTAACCTAAAAAACTGCCCAGTCTACGCCACACAGCCTCCGCTACCCGTGTAGCCGCCAGCTGAGTGTAGTGAACTCCTGACCTATTCAGTGGAACCCGAAACCCCACCACCCTATGGCGCAAGTCAAGGAATCTGCAGCCAACACGGTCACAAAACCGTCTGAGCCTCTGATTCAGACCCTCCACCCGGCTCTGCACCAAAGGTCCGCAGTCGGTTCTGTCAACGATGCTCCAGATGGTGAGCTCTGCCTTCATCTCGTAAGCAAGACCGACAGCTTTCACCAAATCAGATAGTCGCTGGAATCCAAAGAGAATTTCCTCAGATCCAAAGCGACACGCGTCATTAGTGCCGACATGTGCCACCACCTGCAGCTGGCTGCACTCTGTGCTCTTCATGGCATCCGGAAGGACCCTTTCCACATCAGGAATGACTCCACCCGGAATGCATACAGAGTGCACACTGGATTTCTTCCCCTCCTTAGCCGCCATATCCCTAAGGGGCCCCATTACACGCCTAACATTGGAGCTCCCAACTCCCAATAAGCCCACCCTCTGCGATTGCCCGGACCTTGAAGGCTGAGAATCATCCTCTGAAACAGGGCAGGCAGCTGCATCTGGCTCAGCCAGAGACAATGCCTGAAACCTGTTTGTCAGACGCACCGGGGAGGCTTTCTGATCAGCCTCCAGGGACGTCTTTCGTTGCCTGCCACGCCTTGGAACGACCTCCCAATCAACCACAGGCGAGGGCTCAGCCCCACCGCGGGCAGCAACCGGGGCAACCACAGCGGCAGACCGATCTGGGGACAGACGGTACGAGGTTGACATACCCGTGATACCCAAGTCTGGCTCCCCACAGTGGTGCCCATTGGCAACAGCCTCAAGCTGCGCGACCGAAGCAGCGCCGCTTGCAGCTGTGAGCGAAGGGATGCCAACTCAACCCTCATCCGAACACAGCATTCACAGTCCCTGTCCATTCTAATCGATGTTGAACAACAGTTACTGAAACACGAGTCCGTGCCTAGATAACGCAAGGGAAACACGCAAAAAATGTATGAAGTAACCTGTACAAATGCCTAACGACTGCGCTATAATCTGCCTGAATTTACGATTACAGTAACTAAAACTCGAAATTACACCTCCTATACGAAACTCACACGCAATTTAAGTAAGAATCTACGAAATAAACAATAAAGCGCGATGCTACAACTCTCAAATACTATAATACGCCCGAAATTCATGAATTAAACAATGCAAGTACCCAGAAACACGCAAAAAATTAAGACTTAAGCTATGTAACAAATAAGTAAGCTAGGGGTATACGACTTGCTGCTGGCAGCTGCTTATCCAACGGCGGCAGGGAGCACACTGGCTGTGACCAAAGCAGTTTCCTGATCGAGTTGTAGAGCGGAGTTCGTGAATGGGCCACCATTTAAATACGAGATACGTCGATGCGTGAACTTTGTAAACGTGAACTTGCGAGATTAATGCATGTGAAACGTCCATTGGGAGTGCTTACTGAAATTACGGCGTTAAAAGGCGACTACCAGAAAATTAGAAGTGGGATCTAGTTCACAATCCTAGCAGCTCAACAGACGAATTTTTGGACTTCGCAGAAAACTTAGAACGGGAGTTGAAATTTAAACCACCAAGTAAGTAGAGTGGAAATCATAAAAACAGTCCGAGTAATAACTATGAAAGACATTAGGGAAGTTATCAACTGAATGCAAACAGCATTTTTGATAAGGAAAGCGGTAACAGGAACACATCCAATGATAAATTTCAAAGGGGTAATGGCAACGGATTCTTTCGTGACAGGGACTGACAACAAGAACGTAGATTTGAGAGACCGGCACCTGGCGAAATAGACCAGCGTAATGAGAGATCTGGAAACTAAGTTTCGCCGCATCTCAGGTCCGGAGATGGCAAAATAAACCGACGATGAACAGGATGCGAGTAAACGGAAATGTGATAGGTCTCGGCAGAAAGGCGTCAGAATTTTGAAATAAAATTAGTGAGAGATGAGAATCAAACGGGTAAACTTTCAAATCAGATCGTACGTAAAGGGCGTAATCCCAAGATATCGAAAGATAACGATAAAGGCTATGACAATTTAGGGATAAATGATTTGTTTTATGAATGTAATGCGAAGGTGTATTTGAATGTTAATACAATGAAAGATTCTATGTGCCTAAAGGAGGCTGAGGTGGAGCTGAATTTGGTGGAGTTAGATGTTTTAGAAAATTCTAAAGAGGTACTAACCAGCGGTAACGATTATGGTGATGAAGGTGATGGTGTTCCAGGTGATATTGTGATGGCGAAAGTTGTTAAGGTGGTTAATAAGGGCGGCGTAGCATTAGTCTCATCAGCTGTTGATGAATTTGTGTGTATATTGGTGGATATCAGTGAATTATTTTTGAAGGAAGGTAGTAATGATGTTTTATGTACTAAAGTTACGAAAGTTGAAGCTGCTGGGATTGATATTTCAGTGGAAGAAATTTGTGGGTATCTTTCTACTAATGGAGGTGAACCCGAAATTCTGAATGGATCTGTGGATCTTGAATGTTTGTTTGAGAATGAATGTGTATCTGAATTTGATGTGCAATCTGTAATTAATATGGCTCAGGAGCGTTTAGGAGCAGTAAAGGTATTATGCGCTGATTTAAATCAAAACACAGTGGAATTTAATTTATTGTTGATTCTGAAATTGCACGACGCTGTAGCTATAATTTTTGTGATGTAATGGCAGAGGATGATGAAACTATGAACGGTTCTTATATTGGTGATTTTTCGACGGATGTAAGTGATGTTTACGTAGCGAGTTGTATGATATATCAGCGGCTGTTGAAAGTGCTGTTTGTGAAGGTGTTTGTAATGATGTGAAAGTAAAAAGTAAGGCTTTATTTAGTGATAATGATATTGTAGCTACTAATGTCGATAATTTTAAGGGAGAATACAGTGAGTTTGATTCTAATATAGAAAGTGATATTTGGACAGAAGGGTATCTTAAGGAGGAATGTGATTTTACTGTAACTGATTGGTGATAGTACGATAGAACATTACGATCGCTATTGCTTCATTTGTGGACTCGAGAGAAGTTTAAGATAGCGAGAGGTCTAGAACGGAGAAACAATGAAATTGAGGTGAAAGAGGCATTTAATGAATTATCTTGGGACGAGTATGAAATTGAGAGATAATTTGCAATGATGTACTTCAGGATTTATTGTAGCTTGTTTGTTGTTTCGTCACTTAAGGATTTTTTTGACACAAGATTCAAATGGTTCAAATGGCCCTGAGCACTATGGGACTTAACTTCTGAGGTCATCAGTCCCATAGAACTTAGAACTACTTAAACCTAACTAACCGAAGGATATCACACACATCCATGCCCGAGACAGGATTCGAACCTGCGAACGTAGCGATCTCGCGGTTCCAGACCTAGAACCGCGTGGCCACACCGACCGGCCTTGGCACAAGGTCTGTGCAATTATAAAGAGATAGTTCAGACGAACATTTGGGTGCTAGGAGGTCGGAGAATTCAATTAATTGGTGAATGGTATCAAGAAAAAATCATTATAAATTAGATTTTTGGGGGTATGTAAGGGATTTATTTATGTGCATGTATGTGTTAGGCTTAAGGTTTTGGATGGTTTTATGTTTGTTGTAATTTCCAAATTATAAGTTATGGTCATGCCAATTTGTGTGCATGGAGGCTGGAGAAATTTGGAAATTGCTTACCTAGGACGACAAATGTGTGTTTATCTGTATGAATTTTATCCATAGTGGATGCTGTCGAACTCCGTGACTGTTCCTTTATAATGTGTAGAAAAATATCCGCTACCAGTCACAATAAAAGGTTATTTATTTGTCACACGACCGGTTTCGGGCTTGCACCCATCCTCAGGTGTTTATACATTCATGTACATGTTTATACCGTTGGAGATCACTGTATAAATACAAAAAAATTATGTGCTGGTGGCTACATAGATACAAGTGGGACAACTGTAAGTGGTAAGGCAGCATTTGACGAAAATATATCTGTACTTACATAGAGATGAAGCACCATTATTACAGTTATGCTGTAGGGATAGTTTTGCCACTTGGTTACACACTTATTGTCATTTTCACGTCCATATTTCAGTTTTACCAAGTATAGCTTCATATTTCACTATTATGATGCGCACTCATGAAATACAGTATGTTTACATACAAACATGTGGGCTGTGTTTAAAGAACTTAGATGTAGCAGATTTCTACACCGTGTGCGTTTATCTACTTATCTAAAAATGTTTTGGGGCAATAATTTATTGTTGTATGGAGTATCGATTTGTGTACGCAGCTTCACTGCCCGGAGTTAAACGAGAGGTGATATTTGTTCCTATTTCTTGTTAGTTTTGAGTCTAAGGTAGTTATTTAAATTAAAAGCAAATATGCATGTCTCCAGTGGGAACTGAATAACATGTCAGAATCACTGAAGAGTTTACAAGCATCTTGCAAACACTGTAAATCAATTGTTTACTGTGTAGTTTGGATCTGTTTGTATGGATTCCACTGGGTGAAGTGTTCAGTGCAGATCCTGGGTGGTTTCGGAAAGTGTTGATGTCTGGTGTCTACACTCGATTCCAAATTCAACAGATTTGTTCCCGAAACACGTTGGCGATGGAACGCGGAGGCATACAGAATTTCGGCGGGGTACTCGGATCCAAGCTGTGGAGCGCCGCCGGAGACTTTGTTGTGACTAAAACGTTCTGTGAAAGTGAGCGCAGGCGATTTTGATAAATGTAAAGTTTTATTTGGCATTTAATTAATACGCTGCAATTCATAATTTATGTTAGATGTAAGTTTCATTAAATTTAAAGGATGCTACATCAACACAACTACATATAATTACACTATTGATCTGGCGCTTAGGATATTTATGTTATAGTATTATGAACTGGTGTGTTGTAAATTTGGGTGCTACTTCATAACATATATAGCACGCCAACATGTTATGAAGTGGAGGTGTGTGAGTTAACAAGCATTTCACTCTCATTTAAATATATGCCCGAACGAGGCAGCCTTCAGGAATTGTGAAACGAACCCTATCGTCCAGGACCGTGTGCCACAAAGAGCGCAGATTCACCATGAGATGGGAAAATTCACAGGTGTCTATTGTGCTGAATGAGGCCTAAGAGCTGTAGTGTGCGAGTGAGACAGACGAGAACCTATGTCATAGGGAAATCCCGGAGAAGCCGTTTGTGGCCAGGGAGAGGTATCAATGTTAGATATGACGTACCTAAGATCGGCCATAAAGGGAAACATTTATGAAAACTATTTAATTCTGTAGTAACTCAGGGAATGAAGTCACAGTAATTTTAATCTACTATCCTTCATAAATTTTCATGGTGGTCCCTATAAAACTTGAATACTGATCATACCTATGATAGTTTAGGATTTACTGTTAAAGTGAAATTAACAAGTTTTGTAACAAAACCTGAACGCTAAAATCTGAACGCTTTGGTCGAGGTTAACGATCGATATTTCACATAGAAGCGCATCATTAAAATGACAAATGTTGTAAATATCAGCTCTGTAACTTTATTTGCTTAAAAGGTATTGATATGGCGCGCGCCGCTATCCTGTGACCTTGTTTAGAGCGCGCGCTATAATCGAATTAGTTCGCTGTTCTGGTGCGGGTGTCGTTCCGGTGGTGATTTGCTATGACGTCGCTGGCGTGTGTTTGCGGTGGCCGGCGGAAAGCGAGAGGGTAGTCGGTTTCCGGGTATTTCACGGAACGTGAAGTTCGCTCTGCCTGACCTGCTGGTGACTAGCGCTAAGGTTGTTGTGCCTCGCAATATGAGCAGAGTGGTCTGGGGCGGCGGCGACTCGCCGCTGTGCTGGCCATGCGGTGGTGATTAATTGGAGTCGGCGTACTTGGTCTGACTGCCTGTCTGATGTGGAGGTCCGGTGGGGTCCTGTGATACTCTGACCCGGAGGCAACTAGTTGCTGAATTTTGGAGTCGTCTGCCAGGTTAGGGTGTGGGCTCGGTTGGCTCTTCAGATTTTCCGCTGGAAGCTCCGGCATCGGTTTCTGAACTTCATTCTGATGTGGGACGGCGTTGTTGGAAGTTTTTGCTGTGTGTGTGTGTGTGTGTGGCTCGTTACGACATTTGTTGCTACTAATTCATTTGCTCAACTGGAGTATCTTTTGGTTATCCCGCTGAGTGGGTCGTTGCCCACCCGGTCTGCTCAGCGTTACCTTAGGTGGGGCCTGTTTGTTCCTTTTTGAAGGAATTCACGTAGGTGGTTCCTGTTACCTGCCCGGAGTTGCGTTCATGTATGGTATATTTGGCATTTGATGTGTTAGGTAAAGTCTGCCTAAGAAAGGCGGTTTTGGACAGTATACGCATAGTGAAATACTGCTGCTTGGTATATGTGTTCTCTTGGACCGGAACAACACGATCTCGTCAATTTGGTTTGTGTAACAGCATTTAGTGGTATGTTCTGTATTTTTATCTCACTGTGTTATTATTAACTTGGTGGAATAGTCGCGTTTGGTGTCGTTATGGCACTTCTAAGACTGTGGTTTGACTATTCATGTGCGGTTGGCTTTTATTGTTTTGCTTTAAGAAGCGAGAATTGTTTATTAAGATTTGTGTGTGTTAGCTTCAGGACTTGTTAAGAGCGCCCGAGTTAACGGCGCCGTGGTTATCATGTGCTGTCGCGATGTTATATTGTTATTTGATTTTTGAATTTTATCTTGTGTTGATATTATCTGTCGTGTGTTACAGGATACAACCAAGGTGCGTAAGTGATGGGCAGTTGTGCGAGGCATGTCGGGGAGCTCTCAGCGGCTTACTTCGGGGACCGTTTCTAGTGGGAAGCCTCCAAAGTGTTGAGGGCTCGCTCGTCTGTGATTGCGTTGGGAGTTGCCCGTGCCCTTCGGTTGTACCAGATTATTATTTTGTTATTATATTTATTGGTTGTGTGTTGCGCTTCTTTGATTTTATCGTGCCAAGTTGCCATTATTATTATTTTTTTAAGTTTATTGGTGCTCTTAATGTTTTCCGATTTTATGGTGCCAAGTGTCGTTATCATTCTTAAAGGTTTTTGTAAATGATCTTAAGTTGCATTGCCAAGTTAACTTATTATTGGATTTTGTCTCTTGGGTAGACTCTAAAAGCACTATTGTAAAAGGTTCTTTGATTTTATGGTCTAAAGCCGCCGTTATTGTTTTTAAAGCTCATTCTTTTAACCATCTGTTAAGTTCTGTAAGTTATTTGAATTTGTTGTTACTTAAAAGATTTTATTACTGGCAATTTAATAAATTGTGTACAAAGTTTGCTGTCTGGATATTATTGGGTGGAAATCCTTGGATAGTTGTGCTATAACAACACACATTCCAGATATAGTGAATTTAAATTATCAGTATTTTCAATTAAGCAGCAGATCATCATTTCCTCCACACGAAACACATTGAACGGTGACAGCATGGCACCTTATTGAATCATTAGGAAATAGAATATTTGATGTAAAGTTTAGTGCGTAATAGTTACTTTTGTTCTTTATTTGTTTATCAGAAAGCACATTGGTGCAAGGCTACTGGCTGTCACATTCAAAGTTAAGAAGAAAATTGTATTGGTTTTATGTAAGAGAATTTAACGTTTATTATGTAATGAATATTATTGTTACTTAATTCAGAACGTGAAAGCTTTCATTATTTAAGTATGTTAGAATGTAAAGTATTGTAGAATAAGCTGTAGCCAAGCAGATGGACGGCTTCAAGAAAGGAAACTGTCCTAGTCAGTTGAGGGAGGATATTCGGCGCGCGGGAAACGCGGCCAGTGACGGTCAGAGATGGGGCAGATGCTAAGGCGGACAGTACAGTTCTGTTCTACACACCAAAGGGTACAGTTCGGATTGAGACGCTAAACCGGGCAGTCAGTCTTTAGGCAGCTAGGAAGTGAAACGACTTAGAAAATTTCGCGTTGTGTGGTGTCGCGGGACTCTGTGAGCAGTGAGCAGCCGCATACCTGATGTGAACTCCAACTTTTCGTGTAAATAACGAGATGGAGTATTGGACTTGTGTTTCGCGATGAGGTGGTGAACGATCCAACTGTGTCAAATGGATATCCGCTTGAGTGTAACTGTAACTCTAAATACGACCACTTTCGCCCTTAGTTGCTTTCTGAATAAACGTGTTTCTAACCAAATCGCAACTGTGTGGCCCACATCATTTATGGGTCATTAATTTAACTCCCGATATTATTAGTACTGTTGTTATACGTTGTATTAAGAATGTATGGTTCATACAAGCCCGCAAACTTACCATCAGCCAGACAATTTAACAAGAGGGCTACAAGTGTCTAATTTAGGGCACGTAATGCGACATGTGCGGTTCAACCCCTAGACGAGTTTGAGCCAAGACATTTCGACGAAGAGAAACCGTATGTGAGCCCGAACATCTTTGAGATGTTAGCTCGCAATGGTTCAAACTCGCGCCCAGACATCCTGATTTAGGTTACCCATGATTTACTGAAATAACTTAAGACAAATGCCTGGATGGTTCCTTTGCAAAGGGCATAGCCGATTTCCTCTCCCTTCCTTCCCTAACCTGAGCTTTGAAACGTCTATGTTTTTACTTAAACTTCTGAAATAACTGAACATTGCTGAATGCTGCTGAGTGCAACTGAACCTGCTGTCACTTGACTTGTTTTTTACCATTTCCCTGACCTACAGAATTTTCCCTGACAAATACAACTCAAACTTATTCTATTCATTTATTGCCCACAGTATACAAACTCAACGCAGCCTGACTGCAAATAGTTAACACAAAAGGATAGCCATGAATTAGAATAAATCCTAACAATAACCTACACTTTTTCATAACTCACGTACCTCACAGACAATCTTCATTACTCGAACTACAGCAAATACAGCCAGCAGCAACTACAGTCAGCTAAATAAAAAAATTCTAACTACTATAGACTCTAACTACTAGGAAGCATGAGGTTAGCATAAGAAAGGTTCTTTTGAAGAGCAAACAATGTCTTTAGCAGATTTTACCTTAATCGTGTGACATCCAGCTCCAAAACTTATATAATCGTCAATAATTCCATTTCCCAAACATTAATAGATACATTAATCATCATTCTTACAATCCATTTCAAACCAACACTAAACCTCCATGACGGATAGACGTCCAAACCGTCCGCTCGCTCACTGCCTATTTCCAACACTGCTAACTGTTAACTTCTAACTGTGAGTCCGACCAGCCACAGAGTCTCTTACAGAGGGCGCACAGCGCTGTCAGTGTTATTAATGCAGTCTACAGCGCTGCCAACATACAAACATATAAACAGGGGACTTACTGCTTGTGCTCCGTCTCTAATGACCTCCCTGTTGATGGGGCGTTTAACACTAATGTTTGTGCCATGGATCCTCAACGAGGTATCTAGCGCTGTTAGCCATATATTCATCGAGGAAAACGTGGACATCGACTATAATATTCGTAATTTGATGATGTGCCATTGTGAAACTGCACCTGTTAATTTATACAAGTCTCTGTACAATTCCAGCAAGTGGGCTGTAGTTGACGATGCAATCATGTACTATGAAGTCAATATGAACATCAACTAGCCTTGTCTTCACATTCGTGTACTGTTTTGAACAGTCTAGAACGACAGTTCGAGATTATGTCTTAAAGTCTTTTGGACTTAGCAGACATTCATCATTTTCTTTACTCTCCTAGTATGCTGGATAAAACCTATCATACATATTGAACAGCAGGCTGTATATATTATGAGGCCAATCTTACTGTAAGATGACAACTCGGAATTAGGTAAATTTTCACGTTTCTTAATATTTTATGTGGGGATCACTTTGCTATCAGTTTCAAATGCAAGTATGTTCAATCGTGATGTTTTCAATAGAAATGATTGTCAGGATGAACTTGAAAGTCGAGGATATTCTGTCAGCTCATAGAATTAAAATATAAATGCAACTGAATGCGAGAGACAAGTATTTTTAAATGTTTAGGCGTTCTTCATTAATTACAGACGTACAGGGCATTTTCCAAATTAATTTCTCAATCACAGCCCTGTTCTCTTCTGGATTGACATCTACTCCTTGTGTATATGGATTACAGTCTTTTCTATTTCATACTCTAATAAATTTCTGCTGAACATTAAGAAGAATGCACTTAATATCCTCAAAGAATCCCGTCAACATCTTGAGAGGTATGCTTGTACTAAATCACTTGAGTTTGCCTGCTGATGTTGGTTCCTCCATAAATCATTCTGTATTTTCTATGCCGTTCAAGTGCAGTTTTCAGACTGAAATATATGTTTTTAAGGTTGTAATACTATATTGCGAATGGGGTCAATTTCAGCATCATTCAGCTCGTATCATATTTCCTGAAACAGGAAAGTGAATGCGTTACATGTAAAATGGGATGTTGACATAGGGTGTTGTGTGATGTCCTTAGGTTAGTTAGGTTTAAGTAGTTCTAAGTTCTAGGGGACTGATGACCATAGATGTTAATTCCCATAGTGCTCAGAGCCATTTGAACCATTTTTCGTTGACATAGGAACTCCATCCTTCTTCATAAATTTCCGCTCCAAATGCGGGAAACTGTTGCTCGGAATGGCCAAAGCGCCCTTTGCTAGACAGCCATGCAGAAATTGCGTTGTTCTCGAACGTCACTGAAGTAAAATATTTTGTGCGATAAGTATACCTGACGAAGGATTCTTCCATTATATTCGACCACAGCGCTATTGTTGGCTGATGACATAGTTCTGCATGGTTTCAAGCCTAATGATTTAAGAAATTGACAGTTCTTTGGTGTTAACACGTTGTGTTTAAAGTGTTGTGCTGTTAGCTATGTGTGCTAGTTTTACTCTGTACGCCCATTCTGCTTCAAGTGTAGATGAATCATGGTCTCTTCACAATGACAATCGATGTGACGGTCGTTTTGATCAATAATCTTCAACTCAAGACTATACAAAGTGTGAACAGTCACTGAGAGGTAAACAGCTTTGATTAGCGTCTCTACAATTGTGTATTGGATTGACTGTAGGGAAGAATGCATAGAGTGTCTGAATTGTCATGTAGATATAAATTCGTCACAATATTGCACTCGACTCCAACTGTGCTAACCAGTAATATAGCCACTGAATGAGCTGATTGGCACAATTTGTTTTAATACTTCGGCAGAATTTTGTCCTTTGCGAAAACCAGTTGTGATCCTACTGGATTTTTGCTTTACAAAATCTATTAACTCCTTGGTCATTCTTATTACTGTTTTACGTGTTTAGTCGTATGCATGCAACTTGAAACTTGGTAGAGCTCGTTTTAAATGTTTGTTTAAATCATCAATGTCGAATGCGCCGTGGAGTACTTACACAACTTTACTACCTTCTAGATATAGATTGCAGTTTCATGCTGTGATATTAGGAGTAGTGTTACATGTTTGTAATTTGTCAGTGCTATACTGCTACACCCTTTGCCTAATTCGACTGGCGGAAAGCAATTCACACACAGTACTGGCACTGACGATCATTCTTTTAAAGTTAAAGTGTATGACACTGCTCACCAAGCTCAAGTGAGGAACTGCTGTGTGTGATTATTGTTTTTATATATTCTTTGTAGCTGTCAGGGTGAAAATGAGACATAGGTGTCTGCATAGGTATGTAGTAAACTTTTTAGCGCTTTTTTAAAACGCTCTGAGGGTCTTTCTTCTTCATGTTGTTATTCTTCATCTGGTGACAAGTGGCATTCGTAGCACGACAGAAATTTAGCCCCACGCTCAGTTTAAGTCTTGTGGGTATTGCTTTATCTACTAAAAGTATGGTGATTCACTGACCATCACTGATATCCCTTCTTCAGGTCAGTCAGCTCAATCAGCTAATATTCTATCTTCAGTATGACATCCTGAGAGATCCTTATTCCCGACATGCACTATCGTCATGTCTGCAGGCGTCATATAAAAGTTTGATTTCCTTGTCACTCAGTGCCAGTCATTTCTCAAGCTTGATTCCAGGTCCACTATACTGTAGTTAAATGCAGGGATATGAAGTTCTAATGGCAATTTATCAAGAAAACCATCATCTCTGCTGACATACTTCCTATCACACATATTACTCTACTGCACTCTTTGAGGTTTGGTGCCTTGTTACATAGCAAATAAGCATCGTCCATCCGACTGTTATGCAATCAAGGGAATGCGAGCCATTTAACAAGACCCTTTTTCCCCTGTAGTCTTACGACATGTTCTAGAAGGAAGGTGTGTGGTTCACTACATCTGTTTAATTCCTCTGTGTGAAAATTACCAGCAATTTTACTACCACTACTATGCTTTAAGATGTAAGTTCCAGGGTTTGTTCACTGCATCTTGCAAGCTGTAAATGTCTCCATTGACCAGTTTGGGAGGAACGATTTCCCAAGTGCTGTCTTGTGTTTTGAAATACATTAAATATTTGTTTTCGTGGATCTACCATTTTAATACAATAGTATTTAGAAGCTCATTATCACATACATCAATTGCTCTCATTTTTGTTGTCCTGCGGCCGGAGCAGTTATACAATTCAGTCGCTAGTGGCAGGATATGAGTCTATTAATAACAACTGCAAAGGTTAAAGTTCATTCACATTTGTTCTTTTAAAGCCTGTGCAGAATGCGGCTGGTTCGTGTGTACAGTCATTGTTCAAACATCTGTGCAACTGCCTTCCTGTTTTTGTTTTCACAGGTAGAGCCAATGCGAATTTCGAGTACATGTCAAAGACCATTAAAATGTATATGAAACCTTTATTCTCCCACGAATATTACCTCATATATACAAGATCCCCCTAACATAAGTCATCCCAAACTCGCATTAAAACCTTTGTGGAAATGTGTTGCCTGCTGGTTAATGGATTTCCCGAACAACTGCCTCCATCAATATACGATGATATGTATTTCTCAAAGCGCTAAAATTATTGAAATGATTTCATTTGAATGTGCTGTACGCCTAAGTACAGATGACGCTGTGAGTAGCTATTATCATTCAATTATTTGGTTCAAATGGCTCTGAGCACTATGGGACTTAACATGTATGGTCATCAGTCCCCTAGAACTTAGAACTACTTAAACCTAACTAATCTAAGGACAGCACACAACACCCAACCATCACGAGGCAGAGAAAATCCCTGACCCCGCCGGGAATCGAACCCGGGAACCCGGGCGTGGGAAGCGAGAACACTACCGCACGACCACGAGATGCGGGCATTCAATTATTTCGTTGGAGTTGTCATACTAGATGTATTGAGGTAATGTGTTGTTTAATTTCCTTTATGAATATCGATAACGTCACTGCTAGGCATTCTGCTAACACATTTTGTATAAAGTTTTTGTTCTTCGAATTGTTGGTGTAGTTTGCTACTACTCCATTGGCTTTCTTATATACTTCTGTCATATGTAACATCTGACAATAATTCTCAATCTCTTCCAGCGAATAGCTGTCTGTTTCTGTAGTTTTTAAGAATATTATATTCAGTAACCAGGTGTTCTTTCCAACTCTTTATCGCCGGTGTATATTGCATTCTTGGTTAAACTTAAACATTGAATGCCCAGTATATAATATTTTCCTTGGTTTACTCTAAGTTCTGTCTATTCGACTATTGCTGTAATATTTAATGAAAAAACAACTGGATATTCTTTCTCCTCTTCTTTAGCCTTCAACAGTCATTCGAGAGATCCTGTGACAGCCCTAAATCTGTCTCCAAGTGACTGCTCTCTTTCCACATGCCTCAACTTCAGCAATTGCAGTTTCTCTGCAATGTGCTTCAATGTCTTTATGTTTTGCCGACATTTCGTTATACATAAGGTGACAAAAATCGTGGGACAGTGATATGTACATATACAGATGGCGGTAGTATCGCGTACACAAGGTACAAAAGGACAGTGCACTGGCGGAGTTGCTAATTGTACTCAGATAATTCATGTGAAAAAGTGTCCGACGTTTTATGGCCACACAGGAATTATGGCTGACATCCACAGTGACAAGAATGTGATGAGATACCATATTTCAGGCATAACATCTCACCACAGACAACGCAGTGGCCGACGGCCTTAATTTAACGATCGAGAGCAGGCGCATTTGTTATGATTTGTCAGTGCTAACAAACAAGCAACATTGAGTGACATAATCGCAGAAATCAATGTGGAATATACGACAGACGTATCCATTAGGACAGTGCGGCGATGGTAACATAAGAGAGACGCGAGTGCTTCTGCTAACATTACGACATCGCCTGCACGCTTCTCCTAGGCTAATGACCACATAGGCTGAACCCTAGACAAGTTGTAAACCGTGGCCTGGTCAGATGAGTCCCGGTTTCAGCAGGTAAGAACTGACAGTAGGTTTCGAGTTTGGAGCATATACAACGAAACCATAGAGCAAAGTTGGTAACAAGGCACTGTGCAACCTATTGGTGGCTCCATAATGGCTTAAATGTACAGGGTTCTCTGGTAAAACTGAACCGATCATTGACTGGAAAAGCTTATTTTCGGCTACTTGGAGACTATGTGCAGCCATTCATGGACTTCATGTTTCCAAACAACAACAAATTCTTTATAGATGACAATGCTCGTTTCACCCGGCCACAGCTGTTCACGCGTGGTTTGAAGAACATTCTGGACAATTCGAGCGAATGATTTGGCTACCCAGATCACCCAACATGAATCACACAGCACATTTGTGGGTCGTAATCTAGAGGTCAGTTTGTGCATAAAATCCACCACCGGCAATACTTCCGGAACCATGGACAGCTATAGAGGCAGAATGGTTCAGTATTTCTGCAGGGAACTTCCAACGATTTACTGAGTTCGTGCAAAGTTGAGATGCTGCATTAAGCCGCGCAAAAGGAGGTCCGATATAATGAGGTATCTCATTACCATGGTCATCTCAGTGAAGTATATACTAAACAGACCTCGGAACACTAGACGGATCATATACATTACCGTTTGCTTTCTTTTCAATTATATCAACTTGTACAGTTAACTTGCTTGTCTTCTTTTCAGTTACATCATCCCTTGCAGTTAAGTAATGGATTAACGTCAGACTTGTTTCTGAATAAGTATTTAATTGGTTGATACTTCTGTTGAGTATTTCATGTCTAGCAGTATGACGTTTAATACTATTGTTGGGCGTCTGAACATTCACATCAATGTACGGACGCTTGTCCTGACTACCTCCCTCAGAATGTCTAAGGGTGGATGATCGTTAAAACAGCCGGCCGCGGTGGTCTAGCGGTTCTAGGCGCTCAGTCCGGAACCGCGCGACTGCTACGGCGCAGGTTCGAATCCTGCCTCGGGCATGGATGTGTGTGATGTCTTTAGGTTAGTTAGGTTTAAGTAGTTCTAAGTTCTAGGGGACTGATGACCACAGATGTTAAGTCCCATAGTGCTCAGTGCCATTTGAATCGTTAAAAATTGTCCGTTCGGCGAAGTATAATGATGTACTTATCTGTTGTTATGCTATATGCAGATACTGTCATCTTTTGAAAATATCTTGAAAGTTCTGCCACGATCGCCCATCATTAAATTACCTCATTCTATCGATAGTTAAAAATGTATTGTGAGAATGATTCCAGCAGTCTGTTTCTGTACATAAAGTTGTAAATTCATCCAGTGCCATATGAGTTCGTACATGAGCCCGGTAAATGTGTTTTAACTTCATATTATCCTGCTTGAAGGCAACAACACGGTTCATATTGTCTCTCATCATTTGCTTTAAGAGCCTGGAATATATGTGGCTTAGATAGAAGACATCAACAGCTCTATACAGTCAAAACAACAGTAGTTGCGTATTTGATCCTGATTGCCTACTGACACCATCAGATACGAATACTTGAAAGTATCTTTTAATATGTTTTAACACTTGTATAACCGTGAAGTCAGACGGAAAAATATGCAGAGCTGAGTAATTGAGACATGTTGCCTGAAAATATCTGAAACTTATTTGAGAAGGAAACACGTGGAGCTCACGCAACACGATATGAAATCGAGAGAAAACGGTCAATCAAACAACAGGACTGCGAGAAAGAAATGCCTCTATAAAATTTTGGTACGCTATCTAAATCTGACAAAATGACTTTGTGTTAAATGTTGGCCTTGAATGTTGCGAATCTTTGTTAGTTTACATAACAATTGCTGCATTAGAACTATTGTCGTAATTACACAACAAATGATCTCTGAATAAAAGGCTCTGACTTATCTATTAAATTTGTTTGAAATCAAAGTGTAGCACTTCCATAACATATGTCACTCGCATTGAACATCTGAACTTACATTATTCTCGTAGATGCACTCTGACAATCACTGTGCCTGTTTCTGATTACGAACTACAATGATAATGAAATTCATGTCTTACCTGTGGGCAATGGAACGCTTGTCTGCACCGCAACTTTGTTCTTTTATAAAATAACGATCTGACTGTCAAAATTAAGATTCACTCACCACATTCGCGATGTGCAGTGCGAGGAAGGATTTTATCAATACGCGAAAGTGTTACTCTGCACACAACTCGCCATATGCAATGCGAGTGTGCAGTCAGATAAAACCTTAAATTCAAATGAAAAATCGGGTGCTATTCTCTCCGAAAAACGAATAACTGAATCGACACTTTTAGTTTTAACCGAGCTTCATTAGGTCATAGCATCAATACAACTCTCCATACTTCCTACACATGGACTACAATGAAGAGCCAAAGAAACTGTACAATTGCCTGATATGATATAGGGCCCCCGCGAGCATAGAAAAGTGCAGCAATACGACGTGGCATGGACTTGACTAGTGTCTAAAATAGTGCTGGAGGGAAATGACAGCATGAATACTGCAGGGCTGTCCATAAATCCGTAAGAGTGCGAGAGGGTGGAGATCTCTTCTGAAGAGCACGTTGCAAGACATCCCAGATATGCTCAATAACGTTTATGTCTGGGGAGTTTGGTGGCCAGCGGAAGTGTTTAAAGTCAGAAGAGTATTCCTGGACCTGTGGGGTGCCGCATTGTCCTGCTACAATTGCCCAAGTCCGTCGGAATGCACAATGGACACGAATGCATGCAGGTGATCAGACAGGATGATTACGCACGTGTCACCTGCCAAGGTCGTATCTAGATGTACCTGGGGTCCCATATCACTCCAACTGCATACACCCCACACCATTACAGAGCCTCCACCATCTTGGACGGTCCCCTGATGACATGCAGCGTCCGTGGATTCATGAGGTTGTCTCCATACCCGTTCACGTCCATCCGCTCGGTACAATTTGAAATGAGACTCGTCCGACCAGGCAACATGTTTACACTCATCAACAGTCCAATGTCGGTGTTGACTGACCCACGCGAGGCGTACAGCTTTGTGTCGTGCAGTCATCAAGAGCAGACGAGTGGGCCTTCGGCTCCGAAAGCCCATATCGCTGATGTTTCGTTGAATGGTTCGTACGCTGACACTTGTTGATGGCCCAGCATTGAAATCTGCAGCAATTTGTGGAAACATTGCACTTCTGTCACGCTGAACGATTCTCTTCAGTCGTCGTTGGTCCCGTTCCTGCAGGCTCTTTTTCCGGCCGCAGCGAGGTCGAAGATTTGATGTTTTACCGGATTCCTGATATTCACGGTACACTCTTGAAATGGTCGTACGGATATCTGTGGGGAACCCAGGTAGTCTTTCAACAATGCAGGCTGTTTCATCACTCCAGGTAAGCCATTTTAAATTCCAACAGGCCAATTCACCATCTTGGATTCTTCAGTTTCCCACCAATTTTTACTCAGGGCTACAGCCCTACTTCGACAGCGACATGAAAGCAGGGAAGGGGGCTGGTGGGGGGGGGGGGAATCCGGTAGCATAATCTGGCTTTTTTTAATTTCCAAACAAATTTTGAATTTCCTACCATTTCTGGATTTCCTGCCATTTAGAAATAGGGAAACAGGGCTACATCAGAGGGACGACCTTCGGAGACAATACCTTTTGCTGCAGAACAATAGAGAGGCGGGATATGAAAAATCACTTAAGAAGACAATAGGGGGCTTAGAGGAAATTAGTCCTTTGGTCCAAAACAGTAGAGGAGGGAGAAGGTCGCATAAAGAATCACTTAACGGAAAAACAGAGAAGGGAGGAGGTGGCAGCATCCATTGCTCCAGAACCTGCACAGCATATTTACTGTTCAACATATTCATAGTTCTCAGGCTATTGCACCCATCCAGCATCAAATAGAAAACTCGTTTTACAGCCCTTATTTAAAATGATTTTATTGCTCACAGCCTTTGTACAAATGCAGATTATACTAATATCTGCATTATCTGATATTGTTAGTAAGATACACACATCAGTTGGTTCGAATAAGAAATTCATCAATAGAGTGAAAGGAGTTGATTGCCAATAAATACTTTAGGTACTTCTTAAACTGAACGTTCTTGGCAGCTGAACTTTTTACAGCTGCTGGAAAGCTATTGAAAATGTGTGTTCCTCCACGATGGACACATTACTGGATCGAAGTAAGTGACGTTAAATCTGTATGAAGATTATTTTTGTTTTTACTATTGACTGCATTAACTGATCTGATAGTTTGTAAAAGAAATATATTTTTCACCGCAAATTTCATTGAGGAGCAAATACTATTTGAGAAGGAGTAGTTAGTATCCTCAGTTTCTTAAACAGCCTCTGAAGGATGTTCTTGCATTCATACCACAAATATTTCTTATTACACGTTTATGGACCCAGAAAACTTGGTGTCTTACCCCAATAAATAAGCCGTATGACATTATGGAATGAAAGTAAGCATAGTATTTCGTCTATTTCACTATCATATTGTATCGAACAAATTCATAGATGCACTGATAGACCCGTACAGCCCACACGAAAAAGTAACGGAAATGCTCGAGGAACGTAATGGCAATCCTTGAAAGACAGACTGCGTTGCGAAATCCTGTTGGATAAATTTAGAAAACCTGTACTTTTGGAAGAAGACTATTACCCCGTCACCATAGTGTATCTCGCGTAGGGGTCATGAGAGTAAGAAAGACTAGGGCGCATACAGAAGTGTAGAGACAGCCATTTTTCTCTCACTCAGTACGCGGATGTAATCCATACATATTCGTATGATAACAATGTATGCACCTATATATGTATGTACGTGTGTGTGTGTGTGTGTGTGTGTGTGTGTGTGTGAGAGAGAGAGAGAGAGAGAGAGAGAGAGAGAGATCCACATCTTCTCCTAAAGCAATGGACCGATTTCAGCAAAAGCTTGGTACACATATCCCTTACTGTCAGGCAATAATCGCTGTGGGGATAAGAGCCATCTGCCTATAATAGTTCAGGAGATATGACGTCATAAACAATGAGATGCGTGCAAAACTATAGCATCACTCATGACGTTTACATTTATTATTTCTTTGCTACTAACCCTATTCGAAAGACATTTTGCAGACAGTACCCACATATGCCGCTGAATGTAGCTACAAAATTTACCATTGTGTGACACATAGATCAGGAGATATGTAGTCATAAACATTAAGATAGATGAAAAACAGCCGCATCATACACGAAGTTTTAATACATTAAGTCTTTACTACTAAGATACTCCTACAGTCCAGTCACAAAAATTACTGACCCCTGGCAGCGCTTTTTACAACTTTCAGGTGCAGAGCGCAAAAGGCTGTAGGTGAAAACAATAGCCATCTACTGAACTACGTTACGATACAGATGTTAACAAAATCACGTTGTGGACACGGGAAGCTGCTGTACCCAGTGTACAAAATCTGACAGTGATATTTCCATTACTGTTTCATCATTTCAAAGATGTTTCACGAATACATGCAAACGAAATTTTTTCAATCTTATGCTATAAACATAGTTCATTTTTTGTTTTCGCTTCTAATAGCAACCTGGCAAAGTGAATACCTGGGCAATATCGGCTTTGTCAGCTAATAAGACATAAAACCAATAATGCTGGTACAAAAACGTACGCCTCCCTTTCCCAGCCGTACTGTCGCTTGTAGATGAGACCCGATCTCGACTCCCGCCACATCTGATTAACAGATCAAATCCGGGAAGTATTTCGTGTCAAAATGTGTTCATGCTCACAACTGTCGCAAACATGTCAGTTGGTTAGTTGTTCTCGTGTTCCATAGGTCATTTGAACGATTTTTTAACACTGAAATGAAGGGGGAAAGAGTCAGTTTACAGGATATACGTAATACACACAATTAATTTCAGTTGAAAGGCTCAATGCTGGTCCTTTACAAGTCCCTAAATGGAAAAGTGGTTGAAATCTAAGATTAATGAAACTGAGTATAATGTTTTTCAGTCATACTCATGCAACTGTACTTACAACGAGATTCTTTTTACTGGCCACCACTCCAGAATTACAGGTCAGATTTAAAACACGCTTTGATACCTGTCAGACATTTATGTCATTGGGAAAATGAACACATTTTTTAATGTATTCTGAACCCCGTTCTGACAACTGACAGCTTGAATAATGTACTTTTTCTTCGTGTTGAAGATATATCAGTGAGTGCTATTCCTCTGAAATAGTGCTGAACTGCCGATGACGACTTTCAGTAGCATATATATATATATATATATATATATATATATATATACTCCTTTCACTCTATTGATGAATTTCTTATTCGAACCAACTGATGTGTGTATCTTACTAACAATATCAGATAATGCAGTTATTAGTATAATCTGCATTTGTACAAAGGCTGTGAGCAATAAAATCATTTTAAATAAGGGCTGTAAAACGAGTTTTCTATTTGATGCTGGATGGGTGCAATAGCCTGAGAACTATGAATATGTTGAACAGTAAATATGCTGTGCAGGTTCTGGAGCAATGGATGCTGCCACCTCCTCCCTTCTCTGTTTTTCCGTTAAGTGATTCTTTACGCAACCTTCTCCCTCCTCTACTGTTTTGGACCAAAGGACTAATTTCCTCTAAGTCCCCTATTGTCTTCTTAAGTGATTTTTCATATCCCGCCTCTCTATTGTTCTGCAGCAAAAGGTATTGTCTCCGAAGGTCGTCCCTCTGATGTAGCCCAGTTTCCCTATTTCTAAATGGTAGGAAATCCAGAAATGGTAGAAAATTCAAAATTTGTTTGAAAATTAAAAAAAGCCAGATTATGCTACCGGATTCCCCCCCCCCCCCCCCCCACCAGCCCCCTTCCCTGCTTTCATGTCGCTGTCGAAGTAGGGCTGTAGCCCTGAGTAAAAATTGGTGGGAAACTGAAGAATCCAAGATGGTGAATTGGCCTGTTGGAATTTAAAATGGCTTACCTGGAGTGATGAAACAGCCTGCATTGTTGAAAGACTACCTGGGTTCCCCACAGATATCCGTACGACCATTTCAAGAGTGTACCGTGAATATCAGGAATCCGGTAAAACATCAAATCTTCGTCCTCGCTGCGGCCGGAAAAAGAGCCTGCAGGAACGGGACCAACGACGACTGAAGAGAATCGTTCAGCGTGACAGAAGTGCAATGTTTCCACAAATTGCTGCAGATTTCAATGCTGGGCCATCAACAAGTGTCAGCGTACGAACCATTCAACGAAACATCAGTGATATGGGCTTTCGGAGCCGAAGGCCCACTCGTCTGCTCTTGATGACTGCACGACACAAAGCTTTACGCCTCGCGTGGGTCAGTCAACTCCGACATTGGACTGTTGATGAGTGTAAACATGTTGCGTGGTCATTTCAAATTGTACCGAGCGGATGGACGTGTACGGGTATGGAGACAACCTCCTGAATCCATGGACGCTGCATGTCATCAGGGGACCGTCCAAGATGGTGGAGGCTCTGTAATGGTGTGGGGTGTATGCAGTTGGAGTGATATGGGACCCCAGGTACATCTAGATACGACCTTGGCAGGTGACACGTGCGTAATCATCCTGTCTGATCACCTGCATACATTCGTGTCCATTGTGCATTCCGACAGACTTGGGCAATTGTAGCAGGACAATGCGGCACCCCATATATATATATATATTCTTTGCAAATCTTTGGTAATTTGACAATATTCATTTGTCTACTGAATTAACTCGTTTATTGCATAATGGTATTATTGTATTAAAAGATGTGACGACCTGTAGCCTCCTCATAGTGTTTGCTGTGCCAAACGTGGAATTTGATTTGATTCACAATATGTAATAAAGGAAACTCTGAGCTTCGCACCAGAACTCCTGTGGGTCCCCTACCTATTCAGTACCAAGCAAGATTCGTTCTCAACGATAGCTACCTCTTATCCATATTCCTACTGCTCATATGGTCCATTCATCACCACGACCTTCGTGAGAGATAGCTAGTTTGTCGGTGCTATCAGATTCTACAGCGCTGTTCTCTCTCTGCAACGTTCACTCCTGAGCTTGCTTTGCAGCTGTTCTCCGTCCCTCTCTTCTGCCTGCTTTCCTCTTCATTTCCACGTATATAGTGGGAAACAAAAATTTGATCATGATAGGGGGTTGGAAGTCGATAGTAGGAAGAGGAAGTGAAGAAAAAATTGTCCGTGAGTATGTACTGGGGGAAAGGAATCAAAAAGAAGCCTCCTGGCATAATTTTTGCACAGAGCATAATTTAATCATCGCTAAAACTTGGTTTAAAAATCATAAAGAAAGGCTGTACACGTGGAAGAGATATGGAGACACCGAAGATTTCAGGTTGACTATATATAATGGTAAGACATCAATTTTTAAACCATATTTTAAAACGTAAGACATTTCCAGGGGCAGATGTGGACTTTTGACCGCAATTTATTGGTTATGATCTGTAGATAGAAACTATGGAAGTTACATAAGGTGGGAAATTAAGGAGACGGGACCTGGATAAGATGAAAAAACCAGAGGTTAGTGATAGTTTCAGACAGAGCATTAGGCAATGATGAATAGCGGAAAGGAATGCAGTAGAATAGGAATATGAGCTTTAAGAGATGAATTAGTGAAGGCCTAATAGACGCTCATGGTGTAACGCAAGAGATATTGAATTTAATTGATGATAGGAGAAAACATAAAAATGCAGCAGATGAAGCAGGCGAAACGAAAATCAAACGTTTAAAAAATGAGATTGACAGTTAACGCAAACTGGCTAAGCAGGAATCGCTAGAGACAAATATAAGGACTCAGAAGCACATCTTACAAGGGGAAAGATAGACGCCGCCTACAGGAAACTTGCAGAGGCCTTTGGGGAAAAGAAAAGCAGCTGTACGAATATCAAGAGCTCAGAAGGAAAAACAGTCCTAAGTAAAGAGGGAAAGCTGAAAGACGGAAGGAGTGCTATATATAAGATCTGTACAAGGAAGACAAACTTAAACGCAATATTACTGAAAGGGAAGTGGCTCTGGACGGAGATGGGAGATATGATACTGCGCGAAGAATTTGACAGCGTTCCGAAAGACCTAAGCCGAAACAAGGCCCCAGGAGTAGACGACTTTCTGTCAGTACTACTGTTACCGCCAGGAGAGCCAGCCATGATAGAATTGTGTGCAAGATGTACGGAGATAGGTGTAATAAATACCCTCAGTCTTCAAGAAGACTGTAGTAATTCCAATCCCAAGCAGGTGCGAATATTAGTGAACTATCGGCTTAAGTCACAGTTGCAAAATGCGAACACCAATCTCGTATAGAAGAACGGAAAAACTGGTAGGAAACGACCTCGAGGAAGATCAATTTGGATTCCGGAGAAATGTAGTAACACGCGAGTCAATACCTACCCTAGGACTTATTTTAAAAAATAGGTTAAGGAAAGGCAAACCTACGTTTGTAGCAGTTGTAGACTTAGGGAAACCTATTGATAATGTTGACTGGAAGACTCTATTTGTAATTATAACAGTAGCAAGGGTAAAATACAGGGAGTGAGAGGTAATTTACAACTTGTACAGAAACAAGACGGCGGTTGTAATAGTGGAGGGGCATGAAATGAAGGCAGTGGTTGAAAAAAGAATGAGACAGCGTTGTAGCATATTGCTGGTGTTATTCAGTATGTTGCACAAGCAGTAAAGGAAAGCAAATAAACATTTTGAGTAGGAATTGACGATCAGGGGGAAGAAATAAAAACTTTGAAGTTTGGAGATGACGTCGTAATTATGCCAGAGACAGCAGAGTACTTGGAAGAACAGTTGAATGGAATGGACAGTGTCTTGAAAGGAAGATATAACATGGACATCACCAATAGTAAAACAGGAATAATGAAATGCAGTCGAATTAACTCAGGCGATGCTAAGGCAATGAAATTAAGATCGAGACACTTATAAAGAAGTGGATGAGTTTTGCTACTTGAGCGGAAAAGTAACTGATGATGTCCAAAGCCGAGAAAATATAAAATGTAGACTGGCAACGGAATGAAAAGCGTTTCTGAAGAAGAGAAATTTGTTAACATCAAATATAGTGTCAGGAAGTTTTTTCTGGAAGTATTTGTATTGCGTGAAGCCATGTATGGAAGTGGAACATGAACGATAAAGAATGTAGAACAGGAGGGAATAGAAGCTTTTGAAATGTGGTGCGACATAAGAATTAGATGGGTATATAACATAACTAATGACGAGATAATGAATAGGACTGGGGAGAGAAGAAATTTCTGGCACAAACTGACTGAGAAGGGATCGGTTGGTAGGACACATTCTGAGATATCTAAGGATCACGAATTCAGTATGGAAGGAAGTGCGGGAGGGGGGGGGGATAAAAATTGTAGATAGAGGTCGAAGGATGAATACCGTAAGCAGATTCAGAAGGATGTAAGTTGTAGTAGTTATTCGGAGATGCTTGCCCAAGATCGAGTAGCATGGAGAACTCCATCTAATCAATCTTCGGACTGACGACCACAACAGCAACACAGTACATCCAATATCATTCATAAATGCTACATGTCTGATATTCTTGGTCGTCCCGGCGATTCCTTAATAATTCCTTCTGCTATTGTTCATAGTTCCTTCTGCTATTGTTCCAATGGAGTTATTATGCCTTAAAATGTGTCCAACGAGTTTTTCTCTTCTTCTTTGGAGGTGTCTCCACAAAGATCTGGTTTTCTTTACTCTTCTCAGCACCTCTAAAATGGTAATTCTGTCTTTTCAACTGATCATCATCCTTCTGTAGCACCAAATCTGCTACGTTTCTAGCCGTCTTCTCTCTTAGATTCCCATAGTCCAAGTTTTATAACCGTATAGGGCCACACTCTAGACAATTGGTTTCATAATCCATTTCCTTATTTCGAGACGTGTTTTCGCTTGTGAGTAAGTTCTTTCTTAAACTAAATGAAATTTTGGCCTGTCGCTTTCTACCCACAATTTCTTTCTGGCTTCTACCATCCTTGTAATCCTGCTTCCCAAATAGATAAATTTCTCTGTTACTTCTAGGTCCTGTCTTCGAACTCTTCTTCTTAAATGTCACTTGTAGGGTAAATCAGGGTGATATGGTGAACAAAAAAATTGGGCCTCGTAGAAGACATAAAATTGTTTATTTAAACAAAATAAAAACACTCTGCTTTCACAAAATACATAATTAACACATTGACAGTACCACATCCTCTTTAAGGCACTACAAAAGTTAAAAAAATTTCACCATTTCACCCATGTATATGGGTGAAATGGCGAATGCCCTTCGAGTGAAATGATGAACTTATTGCCCCTGCTTTT
The DNA here is from genome assembly GCF_023864275.1 of Schistocerca cancellata. Classification (NCBI taxonomy): domain Eukaryota; kingdom Metazoa; phylum Arthropoda; class Insecta; order Orthoptera; family Acrididae; genus Schistocerca; species Schistocerca cancellata. The sequence goes on along the minus strand of NC_064632.1, from coordinate 354,069,033 downwards.
TGCCACATACGTCACACACAGATTCATGTTTTGAACAGTCTTCATGCAGCCAACGCTGGAAGCTAATACATTTGATCCAATCCACATTCTTTTTAGTGCAACTGTACAGTTAACGGCAGGCCGGAGTGGCCGTGCGGTTCTAGGCGCTACAGTCTGGAGCCGAGCGAACGCTAAGGTCGCAGGTTCGAATCCTGCCTCGGGCATGGATGTGTATGATGTCCTTAGGTTAGTTAGGTTTAATTATTTCTAAGTTATAGGCTACTATGACCTCAGAAGTTAAGTCGCATAGTGCTCAGAGTCATTGTACAGTTACCGCACACTACACAACAGCACTCTTCATCATCCGCGTCGTCATCATCGTCCTGCAATTGGATATCCAGCGACGAGTCGGATTCGGTGTCAGTGGTAGATGCTTTTCGTTTCTTAGGCTGCTTCTTTTTGATAATACCTTTGGTAGTCTCTTTGATTACGGTTTTTCCTTTGGTTGCGGTTTCTCCTTTGGTCGTCTTTTTAGCATTTGCTCTACTCTTGACTTGACCGTGCTTGTGAAACTCCTTCCGATTTGCGGATTGAGAGTTACGGATTTCTTTTTAAGAATAAATGTGGCCAGTCCATTCCAGCAGTTTCCTTTTCTCGGTTAAATTTGTGATGTTGGTTATATTTCTCAGATAGTTTATATGCCATGGTACGTACTTTTGTCCTTGTCGGTGCAAATCCGAAGTTTTGTAATTTTATGATGTGTTTTACCAACTCTTTCTCACATTCTTGTGTTAGTACAGACGGCCCACCCAAAGGTTTTTTCGTAAAGCACCCGTTTGCTAATCGTCTCTTCAGCGTTGACCATGGAACGTGAAACTCCTTTGAGGCTTTATTCAGGCTAATTCCATTTTGCACCGCTTTTACGGCATCGTTAAGTTGCTCCTCTGTCCAATCAGCACGGCTGGATCCTTTTTGTCTTTTGTAAAATGTAGGCATCTTTGCCTGGAAGAAAGGTGGTAGTTAGAACATTTACTGTTTTAATCACTTACAAACCAAACTGTACTCGCAAAAAAATATATAAAAACTATTTTTTAAATTAACGATTGTATTGAGAAGCCGGATAAAACGGAATATAACTCTCGCATGGGATAGGAAACGCTAACATTTCATGACTTGTCAAAAACCCTGGTTGGGATGTACCTAAATAAAAGCTTTACACTTTACACATAAGAAAAGTCCTTCACCGTATCACCCCTGCCCGAGTTCACCATTTCTCCCATTTGGTATGGGTGAAACGGTGAACAGCATGGCAAGAATTTCAAAACACTAGACGCAACGATTTCTACGTTATGTAGTACATAAGCAGTATAAGAAAGCAGAATATATCAAAAAATACCCCGCGAACTACGCTACCTGAAATAACATCTACAAATGCATGCAGCATATAAAAATAATTTAGCATCGAAAACAGTTTTGTACAAAGTACTTACGGTTTTTAAAACGGAGCTGATTTTCAACACGTGCACACTGCACAGATGATCAGAGACTGTTGACATGCAGACATACAGTCATCTGTTTAACCAGTAAAGAATTAAAGCAATTCACCATTTACCCTATAAGCTCGTAGGCTTCCACAGCCAGTGTCGTTTTCAATAAAATAATTCTGTTGCTTAGAAAACAAATTCTTTAAACCTCCTTTCACTCCTTCGCAAATTACTTGTATCATGCCAATGGTATCATTGCAGTATCATTGTGTACCTTCCCGTCACTCTTCAGCACGTTCGTACTATTTGAAAACACATTCAGGTACAGAAAATTATTTACTTCTTCTTTTAGCATTTCGTTAATTATTTTAATTTTCTCTACTTTCAATCTAATTTCATTGTTTGACACTCTTGTTTCAATAAAGTTCTGATTATTCTTTTCCCATTGTAAGGTAATTCCATTTTTACTCGTTTAACATGGTGATGTAGCATCGATTTAGCGCTTCTTTGGAACGATCATTAATATTTGCAAATTCTATCTTACTTTATGTATCATTTACCTTATGATACCTTCTCCAAACTCACGTCAGCCTAGTGTACCAACAGATCCTTTCCTATAATAAAACTGATACATCGATCTGTTAGCGACATGTCAATAATTCTCACTTTTTTTTATCCCTCATTTCTACTAATGCCTGTTTCCTCATTCCAGTGTCATCAACGACCTGAAATCTCTCTACTGGTAACACTGAACGCTCTCTTTACCTATTATTTGTTCACGAGATCCTCCTATTGTAATGGCACATAGTATGCTCCCCTCTTATCAATGTTTTCTCTGTCACAATCATTACATCGTTTACTAAAATAAAAAATGAATTGATCGTATTGCGTTGATGACCATGAATCTCCCCCGGGAACGTTACATTGGGCGACCTGCGTGTCTATGATGATCAAATAAAGATGGCGACAGTACATGACCCAGTCCTCGAGCGGAAAAAATTTCCGTACCAGCCGGGAGTCGAACCCTCGTCCGCTGCATGGAAGTCACACACCTTAACCACTTTTTTTTTTTTTAATTGATCTCATTTTGTTCGTTGTATCTGCTCGGGGCGGACGTCGCAAGACACCCGTTTCAGTTCGTCGGTGATCCATTAACTCATTTTTTTTTTTAATTACAGAGGGCAGCTAACCCTCTGATCGAACACGCCGAATTACCGTGCCGGCTAAGGGAGCGGGCATTGTAATGAAAATTTGAACTGCACCCACAGGTATCTCCTATCATGGATATGTAAATTCTCATCGGCGTTTTCTTTGCCAAAATCACTATTTCCCACCTATTGCTTTTCTGGGAAACCCGTTGCCATATCATTTCGTTTTCGTTTCTGAGAACGTTATTTACTTTACTGTGGGTTCCGTTGCCATTTTCCTTTGACTTCCACCTTACGCCATTCCAGTCGGTACCTCGCGTTGTTCTTTCTGACACGGTAATCACTTAAATCAAAGGCTTCAAAACATTTCCAGTTTTCTTTCTTCGGTTCCCGACGTGGTGGACACTACTGTTAGTTACAAATTTGAGGAAAGTCCGACTTTCAAAGAGTGACATGATCAAAAACGGTACTTGTAGTGTGAACTTTTTTCTTAGTAACACGTTCACGTAAATTACCGACTTTCAAATAGTGGCCTTCACTGTCGGAATCTCCATCATTGTCATTTACTTTAGTCCTACCTCTCGATTTTCAGTTTAACTGTGCTTTGCCTTTTCAGCAGAAAGTTCAGTCTCTATGTCAGCACAACTCATTTTACACTGAATACCAGCTACTTTCTTTGCCTTATCTAATAGATTCTGTTTTGGTAGGTAGTTCGTTTGGATTTGCTCATCTATGATTAAGTTCTTATTTGCATCCAATTTTACATCATAATCTATTTTATCATTTAGTACTAAATGAACATGTTCGTTTGAGTCTAAGTTATCTTTTACGTTACAGACTGTCCCGTTATATTCTTCATTCTCCTCACTGACAGTGATATGTAAATTGTCAACAACATTCTAATTTTCATCCACCATTTTATTAGGTTGCGTCTGAAGATTTTCAGTCGTATTCATTCTACCTATCGACCTACTCCTTAAACCATTATCGTGAATTTTCATAGTATCTTTGTATGGTTTTCATTAGTTCCTAAAGCTTTGCGTCAGTATCTCCAGAGAATTCTTCTGTTTTGTTGCCATTTGTATCGATTTTGATGTTACTTCTCTGGATTATTTCCGTAGCAGATACCTCCGCTTTGTTGTTGGTTGCCTTCATTTTACGGTAAGTTTTATCAGAATCAGTATTAAATATTTGTATCATTTCCCTCAAAGTACCATTTATACTTTGGTTTTTTCTAGTTCCATCGTCACTGATAACTACCTGAGTATTCGCTTTCTCAGTATTATCTGTTGAGCCTATATTTATTTGAACGACATTTTGCACTTCCTTTTTATCTAAATTATCTTGTTTATCATTATTTTATCTTAGTTGTTCCCAACCTGGGGATAATTACCCCCTGACTGGTAAAATGAGATTTTCTATGTGATAAAAAAATCATCGTTACTATTATCGCAATTTTTCAAGACTTTCACACAGATTGTACAAATTATCAGTAATTACGTTTTCCTCAATTACTGGCATTGACTCATGACACCATGCGTTGGAGGTCACAGGCACTTCACATAATCACCTATTACACCCGTACTTTATACTTTGAGCTGTACATGTCTGAAAGTAAAAGTTAGACACACACTATGTGAGCAAGAGTATCCGGACACCACAAAAACAAACGTTTTTCATATTAGTTGCAGTGTGCTGCCACGTATTGCCAGGTACTCCATATCAGCAATATAAAAACTATTTTTTAAATTAACGATTGTATTGAGAAGCCGGATAAAACGGAATATAACTCTCGCATGGGATAGGAAACGCTAACATTTCATGACTTGTCAAAAACCCTGGTTGGGATGTACCTAAATAAAAGCTTTACACTTTACACATAAGAAAAGTCCTTCACCGTATCACCCCTGCCCGAGTACACCATTTCTCCAATTTGGTATGGGTGAAACGGTGAACAGCATGGCAAGAATTTCAAAACACTAGACGCAACGATTTCTATGTTATGTAGTACATAAGCAGTATAAGAAAGCAGAATATATCAAAAAATACCCCGCGAACTACGCTACCTGAAATAACATCTACAAATGCATGCAGCATATAAAAATAATTTAGCATCGAAAACAGTTTTGTACAAAGTACTTACGGTTTTTAAAACGGAGCTGATTTTCAACACGTGCACACTGCACAGATGATCAGAGACTGTTGACATGCAGACATACAGTCATCTGTTTAACCAGTAAAGAATTAAAGCAATTCACCATTTACCCTATAAGCTCGTAGGCTTCCACAGCCAGTGTCGTTTTCAATAAAATAATTCTGTTGCTTAGAAAACAAATTCTTTAAACCTCCTTTCACTCCTTCGCAAATTACTTGTATCATGCCAATAGTATCATTGCAGTATCATTGTGTACCTTCCCGTCACTCTTCAGCACGTTCGTACTATTTGAAAACACATTCAGGTACAGAAAATTATTTACTTCTTCTTTTAGCATTTCGTTAATTATTTTAATTTTCTCTACTTTCAATCTAATTTCATTGTTTGACACTCTTGTTTCAATAAAGTTCTGATTATTCTTTTCCCATTGTAAGGTAATTCCATTTTTACTCGTTTAACATGGTGATGTAGCATCGATTTAGCGCTTCTTTGGAACGATCATTAATATTTGCAAATTCTATCTTACTTTATGTATCATTTACCTTATGATACCTTCTCCAAACTCACGTCAGCCTAGTGTACCAACAGATCCTTTCCTATAATAAAACTGATACATCGATCTGTTAGCGACATGTCAATAATTCTCACTTTTTTTTATCCCTCATTTCTACTAATGCCTGTTTCCTCATTCCAGTGTCATCAACGACCTGAAATCTCTCCACTGGTAACACTGAACGCTCTCTTTACCTATTATTTGTTCACGAGATCCTCCTATTGTAATGGCACATAGTATGCTCCCCTCTTATCAATGTTTTCTCTGTCACAATCATTACATCGTTTACTAAAATAAAAAATGAATTGATCGTATTGCGTTGATGACCATGAATCTCCCCCGGGAACGTTACATTGGGCGACCTGCGTGTCTATGATGATCAAATAAAGATGGCGACAGTACATGACCCAGTCCTCGAGCGGAAAAAATTTCCGTACCAGCCGGGAGTCGAGCCCTCGTCCGCTGCATGGAAGTCACACACCTTGACCACTTTTTTTTTTTTTTAATTGATCTCATTTTGTTCGTTTTTGTTCGTTGTATCTGCTCGGGGCGGACGTCGCAAGACACCCGTTTCAGTTCGTCGGTGATCCATTAACTCATTTTTTTTTTTTTTAATTACAGAGGGCAGCTAACCCTCTGATCGAACACGCCGAATTACCGTGCCGGCTAAGGGAGCGGGCATTGTAATGAAAATTTGAACTGCACCCACAGGTATCTCCGCCAAAATTATTATATTGTCTCCTATCATGGATATGTAAATTCTCATCGGCGTTTTCTTTGCCAAAATCACTATTTCCCACCTATTTCTTTTCTGGGAAACCCGTTGCCATATCATTTCGTTTTCGTTTCTGAGAACGTTATTTACTTTACTGTGGGTTCCGTTGCCATTTTCCTTTGACTTCCACCTTACGCCATTCCAGTCGGTACCTCGCGTTGTTCTTTCTGACACGGTAATCACTTAAATCAAAGGCTTCAAAACATTTCCAGTTTTCTTTCTTCGGTTCCCGACGTGGTGGACACTACTGTTAGTTACAAATTTGAGGAAAGTCCGACTTTCAAAGAGTGACATGATCAAAAACGGTACTTGTAGTGTGAACTTTTTTCTTAGTAACACGTTCACGTAAATTACCGACTTTCAAATAGTGGCCTTCACTGTCGGAATCTCCATCATTGTCATTTACTTTAGTCCTACCTCTCGATTTTCAGTTTAACTGTGCTTTGCCTTTTCAGCAGAAAGTTCAGTCTCTATGTCAGCACAACTCATTTTACACTGAATACCAGCTACTTTCTTTGCCTTATCTAATAGATTCTGTTTTGGTAGGTAGTTCGTTTGGATTTGCTCATCTATGATTAAGTTCTTATTTGCATCCAATTTTACATCATAATCTATTTTATCATTTAGTACTAAATGAACATGTTCGTTTGAGTCTAAGTTATCTTTTACGTTACAGACTGTCCCGCTATATTCTTCATTCTCCTCACTGACAGTGATATGTAAATTGTCAACAACATTCTAATTTTCATCCACCATTTTATTAGGTTGCGTCTGAAGATTTTCAGTCGTATTCATTCTACCTATCGACCTACTCCTTAAACCATTATCGTGAATTTTCATAGTATCTTTGTATGGTTTTCATTAGTTCCTAAAGCTTTGCGTCAGTATCTCCAGAGAATTCTTCTGTTTTGTTGCCATTTGTATCGATTTTGATGTTACTTCTCTGGATTATTTCCGTAGCAGATACCTCCGCTTTGTTGTTGGTTGCCTTCATTTTACGGTAAGTTTTATCAGAATCAGTATTAAATATTTGTATCATTTCCCTCAAAGTACCATTTATACTTTGGTTTTTTCTAGTTCCATCGTCACTGATAACTACCTGAGTATTCGCTTTCTCAGTATTATCTGTTGAGCCTATATTTATTTGAACGACATTTTGCACTTCCTTTTTATCTAAATTATCTTGTTTATCATTATTTTATCTTAGTTGTTCCCAACCTGGGGATAATTACCCCCTGACTGGTAAAATGAGATTTTCTATGTGATAAAAAAATCATCGTTACTATTATCGCAATTTTTCAAGACTTTCACACAGATTGTACAAATTATCAGTAATTACGTTTTCCTCAATTACTGGCATTGACTCATGACACCATGCGTTGGAGGTCACAGGCACTTCACATAATCACCTATTACACCCGTACTTTATACTTTGAGCTGTACATGTCTGAAAGTAAAAGTTAGACACACACTATGTGAGCAAGAGTATCCGGACACCACAAAAACATACGTTTTTCATATTAGTTGCAGTGTGCTGCCACGTATTGCCAGGTACTCCATATCAGCAACCTCAGTAGTCATTAGACATCGTGAGAGAGCAAAATGGGGCGCTCCGCGGAACTCAAGGACGTTGAACGTGGTCAGGTGATTGGGGGTCACTTGTGTCATTCGTCTGTACGCGAGATTTCACACCCCTAAACATCCCTAGGTCCGCTGTTTCCGATGTGATAGTGATGTGGAAATATGAAGGGACGCGTACGGCACAAAAGCGTACAGACCGACCTCGTCTGTTGACTGATGAGACCGCCGACAGTTGAAGAGGTCGTAATGTGTAATAGGCAGACATCTATCCAGACCATCACACAGAAATTCCGAACTGCATCAGGATCCACTGCAAGTACTATGACAGTTCCACTGTTGAAGAGCGATTCGGGGATGGTGATTGCGTCTTTCAACACGATCGAGTATCTGTTCATAATGCACAGCCTGTGGCGGAATGGTTACACGACAACATCCCTGTAATAGACTGGCCTGCACGGAGTCCTGACCTGAATCTTATAGAACACCTCTGGGATGTTATGGAAAGCCAAATTCGTGCCAGGCCTCACCGACCGACATCGATAACTCTCCTCAGTGCAGCACTCCTTGAAGAATGGGCTGCCATTCCCCAAGAAATCTTCCAGCACCTGACTGAGAGTAAGCTTGCGAGAGAGCGGAAGGTGTCATCAAGGCTAAAGCCGTCGGCACACGGACCGTGCATCCGAACGTTGAGCGTTGAGCATTCCAAGTTTCTGACGTCATAGCGTGGAGTAGAACGTTCCGGAGTCTTTGCGAACGTGCAGAGCAATATCTGGAATGTAAGATATTCTGAGCGTGCGTCTGACCAATGAGATGGCACAACGCCACTTACGCCACAGGCACGCCGTCTCCCTTCAGTACAGAGCTGTGAGACGCCATATTGGCATTCATTTCAAGCTTATATGTATATATGCCGTTTCTGAGCACCGGCAAATTGAGAATCACTGGAATAACCGTTGTTAACTGTGTGATTCGTTCCAATAAAATAGTGAGAAACATCATATTCATGGCAAAAGAATTATTGTACAAGGTGCATTCAAGTTCTAAGGCCTCCGATTTTTTTTCTCCGGACTGGAAAGAGATAGAAACATGCGCATTCTTTTAAGATGAGGCCGCGTTCATTGTCAATACGTCCCAGAGATGGCAGCCCATACGGCAGATGGAATTTTACCGCCAGCGGCGAGAATGAGAACTGTTTTAAATACTTAAAATGGCGACGTTTTCCTTACTTGAACAGCGTGCAATCATTCGTTTTCTGAATTTGCGTGGTGTGAAACCAATTGAAATTCATCGACAGTTGAAGGAGACATGTGGTGATGGAGTTATGGATGTGTCGAAAGTGCATTCATGGGTATGACAGTTTAATGAAGGCAAAACATTGTGTGACAACAAACCGAAACAACCTCGGGTTTGCACAAGCCGGTCTCACGACATGATCGAGAAAGTGGAGAGAATTGTTTTGGGGGATCGCCGAATGACTGTTGAACAGATCGCCTCCAGAGTTGGCATTTCTGTGGGTTCTGTGCACACAATCCTGCATGACGACCTGAAAATGAGAAAAGTGTCATCCAGGTGGGTGTCACGAATGCTGACAGACGACCACATGGCTGCCTGTGTGGCATGTTGCCAAGCAATGTTGACGCACAACGACAGCATAAATGGGACTTTCTTTTCGTCGGTTGTGACAATGGATGAGAGGTGGATGCCATTTTTCAATCCAGAAACAAAGCGCCAGTCAGCTCAATGGAAGCACACAGATTCACCACCACCAAAAACATTTCGGGTAACCGCCAGTGCTGAAAAAATGATGGTGTCCATGTTCTGGGACAGCGAGGGCGTAATCCTTACCCATTGCGTTCCAAAGGGCACTACGGTAACAGGTGCATCCTATGAAAATGTTTTGAAGAACAAATTCCTTCCTGCACTGCAACAAAAACGTCTGGGAAGGGCTGCGCAAGTGCTGTTTCACCAAGACAACGCACCCGCACATCGAGCTAATGTTACGCAACAGTTTCTTCGTGATAACAACTTTGAAGTGATTCCTCATGCTCCCTACTCACCTGACCTGGCTCCTATTGACTTTTGACTTTTTCCAACAATGAAAGACACTCTCCGTGGCCGCACATTCACCAGCCGTGCTGCTATTGCCTCAGCGATTTTCCAGTGTTCAAAACAGACTCCTAAAGAAGCCTTCGCCGCTGCCATGGAATCATGGCGTCAGTGTTATGAAAAATGTGTACGTCTGCAGGGCGATTACGTCGAGAAGTAACGCCAGTTTCATCGATTTCGGGTGAGTAGTTAATTAGAAAAAAAATCGGAGGCCTTAGAACTTGAATGCACCTCGTAACTTGCTATTTGAAGGCAGCGACAAACTGAAGATCCACCCAAAACGCATTGTTCTTGGTAAAATTTGGTATAATTAAATTTCAATTAGTAACATAGCTACGATAAGGTTTTTTGCAAGGGGTAAGATACTATGATTACTAGTAATAGGTGTGTTGTTGGTTTAGCATGCCGGCACGGTAGCTCAGCGTGTTCAGTCAGAGGGTTGGCAGCTCTCTGTAATAAAAAAAACTGAGTTAATCAATCAACAACGACGTTAAACAACGTCCGCCCCAAGCAGATGCAACCAACGAAAGCGAACAAAATGAGATTTTTTTTAAAAAAAAAGCGTAATGAGTAGTGTTGCGATCTTGTATTGATATGATGGTTGGGGCGATGGTTCGCGTCTTGACACTTCTAACATTCGCGTTTTTATTAGATTCTTATACTTTATTATTAGTTTAATATAAGTATATATTTGATGTTATGTAAACATAAGTTCACCTTTTTTTGAGGGGTGACTTTGTTCGATTGGCTTAATCTACAAGACAGCTTGCGCTACTTGTATAAAGATTTTTGCTCCTTTTTCTTTTACGCTTCGTAATTCATATGTTGCAAAGATTCTGCTACTGGGTAGGAACAATGATTAAGTAAGACTGATTGGTTCAAATGGCTCTGAGCACTATGGGACTCAACTGCTGTGGTCATAAGTCCCTTAGAACTTAGAACTACTTAAACCTAACTAACCTAAGGACATCACTCACATACATGCCCGAGGCAGGATTCGAACCTGCGACCGTAGCGGTCGTGCGGTTCCAGACTGTAGCGCCTTTAACCGCTCGGCCACTCCGGCCGGCTTAAGTAAGACTGACCTTGGGGTTTTGCTAAAATGTGGGAATGATGAAATAATGTTTATCTTATGCGGAGAAGGATTCCATATTTGTACCGCACTGCTTGTAATGGAACTTTCATAAGCCTGTGTCCTTATTGATTGGACATGGTACTTAGCTTTTCGTGGACGATGGAGAAAATGTGCCTTTTAATAGAGCTAACGTGGGAATTTTACGCGACCCCGTTGAGTAAACAGTGTGATTTACGAACTAGAAACATCTCTCAACTGCCACTGGAGTGCATTGCGATCGCATATACCACGTTGGGGGCCCACGTACCGTATGCACAAGTCGCATCGTTCCTGAGCGTTCAGTAGCACGTTGAACTCGGCACGCTCAAAGCTAACATTCGACAGCACGGTCCGTGCTTAAGGGTGAGACAACACCATATTGAATTCCAGCATCACAGATGGATGGCGCCACGAATTTGTAACTCATTTTCAGCCAGGTGTCCGCGATCTTTTCATCACGTAATGTGCGTAACAAACGCTAAATATCTCTTGAAAATGTCTTCTGCAAGTTTTAGATAGTTCCTGCAGTAGACCAGAAATTGCTTCATTATTTACATTGTAACATTATAGTGCTGCACACAGAATTACTATAAGTATTGCTCTTATTAGAGTGGTCAGATACAAAGCGTTAACAGCCTGCAATCTTGCAATGTCTGGCATTTCAGAAGTAAGGAGCCAGCAGTCAAGCGATTTACAAACAGTAACTGTAGTACCCACAGTTTAACTAGGTGGTTTTTACGAGGGCAGTTCAATAAGTAATGCAACACATTTTTTTTTCTAGGCCAATTTTGGTTCAAAAAACCGGAAATTTCTTGTGGAATATTTTCAAACATTCCCGCTTCGTCTCGTATAGTTTCATTGACTTCCGACAGGGGGCAGCGCTGTACGGAGCTGTTAAAATGGCGTCTGTAACGGATGTGCCTTGCAAACTACGGGCAATGATCGAGTTTCTTTTGGCGGAAAACCAGGGCATCTCAGGTATTCATAGGCGCTTGCAGAATGTCTACGGTGATCTGGCAGTGGACAAAAGCACGGTGAGTCGTTGGGCAAAGCGTGTGTCATCATCGCCGCAAGGTCAAGCAAGACTGTCTGATCTCCCGCGTGCGGGCCGGCCGTGCACAGCTGTGACTCCTGCAATGGCGGAGCGTGCGAACACACTCGTTCGAGATGATCGACGGATCACCATCAAACAGCTCAGTGCTCAACTTGACATCTCTGTTGGTAGTGCTGTCACAATTGTTCACCAGTTGGGATATTCAAAGGTTTGTTCCCGCTGGGTCCCTCGTTGTCTAACCGAACACCATAAAGAGCAAAGGAGAACCATCTGTGCGGAATTGCTTGCTCGTCATGTGGCTGAGGGTGACAATTTCTTGTCAACGATTGTTACAGGCGATGAAACATGGGTTCATCACTTCGAACCTGAAACAAAACGGCAATCAATGGAGTGGCGCCACACCCTCTCCCCTACCAAGAAAAAGTTTAAAGCCATACCGTCAGCCGGTAAAGTCATGGTTACAGTCTTCTGGGACGCTGAAGGTGTTATTCTGTTCGATGTCCTTCCCCATGGTCAAACGATCAACTCTGAAGTGTATTGTGCTACTCTTCAGAAATTGAAGAAACGACTTCAGCGTGTTCGTAGGCACAAAAATCTGAACGAACTTCTCCTTCTTCATGACAACGCAAGACCTCACACAAGTCTTCGCACCCGAGAGGAGCTCACAAAACTTCAGTGGACTGTTCTTCCTCATGCACCCTACAGCCCCGATCTCGCACCGTCGGATTTCCATATGTTTGGCCCAATGAAGGACGCAATCCGTGGGAGGCACTACGCGGATTATGAAGTTATTGATGCAGTACGACGTTGGCTCCGACATCGACCAGTGGAATGGTACCGTGCAGGCATACAGGCCCTCATTTCAAGGTGGCATAAGGCCGTAGCATTGAATGGAGATTACGTTGAAAAATAGTGTTGTGTAGCTAAAAGATTGGGGAATAACCTGGTGTATTTCAATGCTGAATAAAACAACGCCTGTTTCAGAAAAAAAATGTGTTGCATTACTTATTGAACTGCCCTCGTAAATGGGGATGCGTGGTATGGGTGAAGCAAATACCACTATGGAGAGCAGCAGTGCAGAGAAAGCACATTTTGTAACAAGTGTCTACCATCACTGTGGATAGTTAGCTTACGACTGAGTTGTAGGTAGCACTCGCTGCTCACCGGGAATCGCTTCCTTACAGCATACACACACACACACACACACTCACACACACAATCACACACTAAATGTTACTTATCTTTCATCATTTTAACAACAGCGGTTTTCAAAGAAAATTCTTGTTCATTGTACAATTTAGGTAGACGAAGTTGATGCTGGTGGGGGAAGCAGTTGAGGGTTGGGAGTGGTTTAGCGGAAGGGGGGATACTAGGTAATAAGTGATTTCCCTCAGGGGTAGTGGTCTAACATCGCAACCCCTCCCCCCCCCCCCCCCCCCCCGCCTAGATTTAATGGTACGATGGCTCAGTAGATAGCCCGTCACAAAATGAACACAGATCAATCATGCAAACAGGGAGATGGTGTACTAAATTGTGAAAAAAAGCAAAATAGAAACAGTGATCGGTCCAACGACAAGAAGCGCAATATAGAGCAACCTTTAACAACAGTGACGTCGTCGTTAAGCACTCACGGTGTGGAACTGCTACGTGGGCGAATCGTGTTCAAATATGTCTCCTGCCCTTTGCTTTTATTTTTTTTCCACAACACTGTGAACTGTCCGTCCTGCCATTGAAATGTTTGTTCTCCTTCTGTTGTCTTGGCAGTTGTCATATTATACAGGGCTATTACAAATGATTGAAGCGATTTCATAAATTCACTGTAGCTCCATTCATTGACATACATATGGTCACGACGCACTACAGATAAGTAGAAAAACTCATAAAGTTTTGTTCGGCTGAAGCCGCACTTCAGGTTTCTGCCGTCAGAGCGCTCGAGAGCGCAGTGAGACAAAATGGCGACAGGAGCCGAGAAAGCGTATGTCGTGCTTGAAATGCACTCACATCAGTCAGTCATAACAGTGCGACGACGCTTCAGGACGAAGTTCAACAAAGATCCACCAACTGCTAACTCCATTCGGCGATGGTATGCGCAGTTTAAAGCTTCTGGATGCCTCTGTAAGGGGAAATCAACGGGTCGGCCTGCAGTGAGCGAAGAAACGGTTGAACGCGTGCGGGCAAGTTTCACGCATAGCCCGCGGAAAATTGGCTCATGCCATAACTGGAGACCGACAGCGCCGACTTCATCTTTCAACAGGATGGTGCTCCACCGCACTTCCATCATGATGTTCGGCATTTCTTAAACAGGAGATTGGAAAACCGATGGATCGGTCGTGGTGGAGATCATGATCAGCAATTCATGTCATGGCCTCCATGCTCTCCCGACTTAACCCCATGCGATTTCTTTCTGTGGGGTTATGTGAAAGATTCAGTGTTTAAACCTCCGCTACCAAGAAACGTGCCAGAACTGCGTGCTCGCATCAACGATGCTTTCGAACTCATTGATGGGGACATGTTGCGCCGAGTGTGGGAGGAACTTGATTATCGGCTTGATGTCTGCCAAATCACTAGAGGGGCACATCTCGAACATTTGTGAATGCCTAAAAAAACTTTTTGAGTTTTTGTATGTGTGTGCAAAGCATTTTGAAAATATCTCAAATAATAAAGTTATTGTAGAGCTGTGAAATCGCTTCAATCATTTGTAATAACCCTGTACACTGGTTATAGAATATAAGTCATGTGGTCATGTGGTAGGAATGCGTTACCGTCGCAAGTGAACGTGATGAGTGCTGAGAGCAGGAGAGATATCACATAGATGAAAACAATGGATAGACGGGTGTGAACTATGTTGCAACAAAGGAATTCAAGAGTCAAAGCTTCCAAGATGGAAAGCAACTTCAAAAACGTTAAAAACATACCTCTTTAGACAGAGCACAGAGAAACTGTGTGATCGTGAAACTGTTACGTTCATTTTTTGCAGCTGATGAGACAAACTATTATGTTTGCATCACTTCCTTGAGAGTGGCCGCGCCGGGTTCCCACGCGGTCTGAGGCGCCTTGCACGATTCGCGCGGCTGCCTCCGTCGGAGGTTCGAGTCCACCCTTAGGCATGGGTGTTAGTGTTGTCCTTAGCGTAAGTTAGATTAAATAGTGTGTAAGCCTCGGGACCGACGACCTCAGCAGTTTGGTCCCATGGAACTAATTTCCTTGAGAGTGAACACATCCACATTCAAACGAACAGCTAAATCGTACAAAGAGGCATATCTCACACACTTACCAGGCGTACAAATTAGGTACGTCGTTAAGAGATTCCTATCATATGACACACGTACCGTCACAACTGCCGTGTATGACATACCAGACGTGTTTTCCGATGGAGGATTCGGTTGACTTGTCGCCTTGTCATGAAACGTTTGCGGTTCCCATTCGAAAGCCACATCCTTTCGACTACCAACAGAGTAGTTGCGCAAATTAACAGTCATTATGGCTCCCTTCCTTAACCTCCCTGTTACATACTGACGTTACACCAATACACAGACACAAATTTGAATACAGTGAACAGCAGAGAAAAAATAATGGCACAAGGTAGGTATGAACAAGGCTCGCATGCATGTCAGTCCAACACCTTGATCACATTTTTTTTATCTCATTTTGCTCGATATTGTTCGTTGCAAAATGGTTCAAATGGCTCTGAGCACTATGCGACTTAACTTCTGAGGCCATCAGTTGCCTAGAACTTAGAACTAATTAAACCTAACTAATCTAAGGACATCACACACATCCATGCACGAGGCAGGATTCGAACCTGAGACCGGAGCGGTCGCTCGGCTCCAGACTGTAGCGCCTAGAACCGCACAGCCACTCCGTCCGGCTGTTCATTGCATTTGTTCGGGGCAGACGTCCCATTACACCTGTTCAAGTTCACTGTTGATGCGTTCACTCAGTTTTTTTTTAATTTTTTACTACAGAGGGCAGCCAGTCCTCTGACCGAACACGCTGAGCTACCATGCTGGTGGAAATCATGATGCTGTTGTTAGTTTAGGCTGCTCTATATTGCACTTCCTGTTTTTCGCCAGTTCAAAAATGGTTCAAATGGTTCTGAGCACTATGGGACTTAAGTGCTGTGGTCATCAGTCCCCTAGAACTTAGAACTACCTAAACCTAACTAACCTAAGGACATCACACACATCCATGCCCGATGCAGGATTCGAACCTGCGACCGTAGCAGTCGCACGGTTCCAGACTGTAGCGCCTAGAACCGCTCGGCCACTCCGGCCGGCTTTTCGACAGTTCATTATTTATATTTTGCTTGTTTTTTTTCACAGTTCAGTACACCTTCTTCCTGTTTTCATGCCTTATCTGTGTTCAGTTTTTGACGGGCAGTCCACTGAGGCATCTTACCACTAAATCTGAGTAGGGGTGCGATGGGGAGTTTCCCTTGTAAGAAAGGCTAGGAACCACTGACTTAACTGAACTGAAAAGGAATCTACACCACTGTGTTAATTAGTAACAGGCCCTGTTACAGGTAAAGTAAAACTCGATTTACTGTGTGTAAGTTTCTGCTTTTCTCTGCCTCGTGATGACTGGGTGTTGTGTGCTGTCCTTAGGTTAGTTAGGTTTAAGTAGTTCTAAGTTCTAGGGGACTGATGACCATAGATGTTAAGTCCCATAGTGCTCAGAGCCATTTGAACCATTTTTTTTTTTTTTGTAAGTTTCTGCACTCACCAGACTACGAGTGTCGGAACTTAAGCAGTGGCAACGGTTTATTCACAACCGATACAAAAGAGTTACATGTTTGCACCTGTTACTGTCCTTCAAAGTAGTCGCCAACGTTATGTAGAACCCGTTGCCAGCGATGTGGAAGGCGTAGTATACCGTTAGCAGAGCCTGTTCTGTTGACGGTGCGAATGGAGCGGTCTACTGCCTGTCGAATCTGTCACAAATTGCGCGGCCCCTTCCGCAGGAAGTTCGAGTCGTCCCTCGCTCGGGCATGAGTGCGTGTGTTGTCCTTAACAAAAGTTAGTTGAAGTTACTTTAAGTAGTGTGTAAATCTAGGGGTCGATGACCTCAGCAGTTTGGTCCCTTAGGAATACACACACACACACACACACACACACACACACACACACACACACAAGCAATATAGCACTGATTATTCCGTGACTGGACACTGCACCCCACACAGTCACCCGTTGAGGGTGAAGAGACTTCTCGATCGCGAAATGTGGATTCTCAGTCCCCCAAATGCGCCAGTTTTGCTTATTGACGAACCCATCCAAATGAAAGTCGGCTTCTTTTATTTCATATAGTTCAATAATTGACACCCTCTATATCACGTAAATGCATACTGTCAAAATTGCAAGGAAGTACTTTTTAAGATGATTCGAGAAACACATTGTTTCCTGCATTCGCATCACACATCGTAATTATGACGGTAAAATGAAATAAATTTGAGGCGTAACGCCATTGGATTAGGAGTGGGGCAAATTCGTATTCTAGGCGCGCTCCTTCACTCATCACACTACGGCTTGCTAAATGTTAATGCACAACTTATCGGTAGAGGTAAATATTGCATTTCACAACTAAGCATTATTCCTGTGTACATTACGATATTTTGGCGTTTCTTGTTCCATAACGATTCTGTTCTTCAAGTACGAAGTTTTTTCGGGAGGAAAGCTACCAGTAGTACACGTCTTACTAACCAAATGACTAAGTAACTTTCAAATATCAAAAAGCAGATAGCGCTTTCGTAACAGTCATGTTAGCTTCAACTGACATGGAACATACAGATTCATTTTCAACCACTACGCCACCATCTTCACGTAGTCCTGCTCTTGGTGGTATCCTCTTTCTGTTTCCGCACCTGTGAACCATATTTGCCTATCTTGTTATTGGTAGCACCTACAGTGAAAGAATATTCTTATTTTGCGTCCTGTCGATATTGAGGTGGTTAGAGACAGAACACTAGATTCGACGACTTAAGTGCAGGAAATCAGCCTCTTATGCGGTACCACTCAAACATTCGCTTCGAGTGGTTTAGAAAAGAATTAAAAACATAGGTAACTTTGCCCGGATGCAGATTTGGAACAAGTTACTCTGGTAACATCCAGTGACTAGTTCACGTTCGAAGTCACTGAACTCTTTTGACCGATTCGTTCCGTTGTTCAAAAAATTGTTCAAATGGCTCTGAGCACTATGGGACTTAACATCTATGGTCATCAGTCCCCTAGAACTTAGAACTACTTAAACCTACCTAACCTAAGGACATCACACTACACCCAGTCATCACGAGGCAGAGAAAATCCCTGACCCCGCCGGGAATCGAATCCGGGAACCCGGGCGTGGGAAGCGAGGACGCTACCGCACGACCACGAGCTGCGGACGTTCCGTTGTTACTGCTTCTCTCCTGACAACACAGTACTCACCGCTGCCTTTTATCCTGGGGGTACGCCTCTCCTGACATCTAGTGATCAATTCCGCGTCACATAAGAACGTCCAGATACCACTGATCGGTTAGTGTACATCCAGTTAAATATTAAGCTGTGGACATATACAGATGAGCAAAATTATTATGACCACGTGCTTAACAGCCATTGATCCACTGTTGCAATGCAGTATCACAGCGATTCTAAGTAGGATGCCAGAAGTCCTTGGTAAATTTCCAGAAGTATGTGGTACCGAATGTCTACGACTGTATCACGCAGTTGCCGTTAATTATGGGCCGGCGGTTTGTGGGAGAAAATATCCCACTCTATAGTGTCCCAGACGGGTTCCAGTTGGTTCATATGAGGCGAATTCTGTAGGCGAGACATCACTGTGAGTATTCTATCATGTTCCGCAAACCACTGTTGCACGATTATCATCTTGTGACACGGACAGTTATCCTGCTGGAACATGCCATCGTTACGCGGAAGACATCCAGCGTGAAGAACATGTTCACATAGTCCAAAACTGTGCGTTCTCTTATTATTACAGGCCCCATAGATGCCCAGGTGAACGTCTCCTTCAGCATAATACTGATATTTCTACCAATGACTTGCATCTATGGAATGGTGCATGTTTCGATCAGCTATTCACCTGGTGACGGTGAATGTGGGCACCACCATCGAACTGGTGTAAGAAGCAACTTGATCCTTCGAACTAGACCACGCGGTTCCATTGATCCATGGTCCAATGTCCATAATCACAAGCCCATTGCAATCGTAACTGACGATGTTGTTTGGCCAACATGGTCACACATTGGAGTCGTCTGCTGTGGAGGCCCAAGACCCGGAACATGCGCTCAACGTTGTGCTCCGATACACAGGCTGATCCAGAGATGTTATTACAAACTTCAAGGATGATGGAGAAGCGTAAATACGTTAATGCGAGGTAACGGACTGTGGTCGGGAAACGAGAGAGTCAAAAGCTATAAACGAAAATCGTTCTGATATCTGTGACAGTGCAGCTGTTCTATTGCCGAACTCTTTGCTTTCCATATTTTGGGAGGAGGTAGTTTGGCCCAAAACAAGAAAAAATTGTCCAAACCGCATACCTTAAGAGCATTGAGCACTAGTTCATCTTTGATGTTGTGAAATACATGTCCTGGTGAGTAAGTGTTCATTGCTTTTAAGGTATGCACTTTAGTGCCCATGTTTGCTAGATATTTTTTTCTTGTTTTGACCCCTACTGCCTTCTTCCATATTACGGAAAGTTCCAATAGAAGAATTCCATTGTCACAGATGTCGGAATGATTTTCGTTTAGCCGGCCGTTGTGGCCGAGCGGCTGTAGGCGCTGCTGCTACGGTCGCAGGTTCGAATCCTGCCTCGGGCATGCATATGTGTGATGTCTTTAGGTTTAAGTAGTTCTAAGTCTAGGGGACTGATGACCTCAGATGTTAAGTCCCATAGTGCTCAGAGCCATTTGAACCATTTTCGCTTATAGCTTTCAAATCTATCGTTTCCTGATCAGGGTGCTTTTCCTCAGACTGGTACGTTTACCCTTCTCGATCACATCAAGGAGTCGCCCTGTGCTTGTCCCTGCACTAGCATTGCAATATCATCACACGAGTCCACCGCCTGTCCTGGTTTACTGAGCAGGCAAGCATCTGATCTTCACGTTCTGTGTTGAGGCATGGACGCTCGACACTTTTTGCCTACTCTTGGTTTCGCCGACTTCAACCACTTTTTATACAGTCTCCAGTCACATTGACGTTCCCACCTGTCAAATACCTAGTAACCGCCTCTTGTAGAAATACTACTGCGAGACGTACAGGAAAAGAGTTAATGAGGGAATCGATAGAGATCCGGACTCTGGTGGCATGGCCAGTTGCTCTGTGTTCCTCGGCTGACAATCCATGGCGCGAACAGCCCGACAGAGGTGGTCGCACAGGTTCTAGATTAGCCTTTCATCCGGGGAGTTTGGTGAACACGGGGGTATGGTAAACAGATCTTGGTGCTCTTGAGAACACGCAAGTACACTGCAACCTCTATGACATGTTGCATTGTCCTCCTGCCGGTAGATGCCATCGTTTCATGCGAAAACAAACTGCATATTGTCCTCCTGCCGGTAGATGCCATCGTTTCATGCGAAAACAAACTGCATATAGGTGTGGACACGATCGCCAAGGATGGATGCGTAGTTGTATTCATCCATTGTGCCTTCCAGAATGACTAGGGATTGCCACGAAAAAATTCCCCAGACCATAATGCATCGACGATTGTTACAGGGTGTTTGCTTTCAGACGTTTCATGACGCACACGCCAACGACCCCATCTGTCTGATGGAGCATAAAACGTGACTCATCTGAAGAGACCACCTGGTGCCATTCAGTGGAAATTTAGCTATGTCGCCGATGAACAGCAGTTAGCATGGGTGCACGAACCAGGTGCCTGCTGCAGAGAACCATACACGGCAGCATACACTGAACGGTCTGTGAAGATACACTGTCGGCAGTGCATTGGTTCATCTGGTGGGTCAGCTGCTGACAGTTGTATGTCTGTTAGCCCATACACATCTCCGCAGCCGTCGTTCACGCCCGTCATGTATGGCCCGTAGTGTACCACAGATGCCTCGACGCCGGTTTTGGACAGCGCCGATTTGCAAATTGGAAATTGGAAATTTTTGGTAAGGTCTTATGGGACCATACTGCTGAGGTCATCGGTCCCTAAGCCTGCACACTACTTAATCTAACTTAAACTAACTTACAGTATGGCCAACACACACACACACACACACACACACACCCATGCCCGAGGGAGGACTCGAACCTCCGACGGGGGGAGCCGCACGGACCGTGACAACGCGCTGCGCTTTTGGACGTCAGATAAATCGCTCTGTTTCTGCATTACAACGACTGCACTGTTTTATTCGCCCTCCCGACTCGCTTTTTATTCCCTTCACTGCTTATGCTGCCACCTGCCGTTTGTCAGCGGTTATTGGATTTTGACGTCTAAGATAGGCGTTGGTCACATTAATGTGACTGGACCGTATAGATACGTCATTACCACGCGAATAGCTGGTTTCGCTGTTTCCGATATATTGTTAAAGACGTTTAAGCGAGTGGCTTACCTCATTTGCCGCCCGTATCGTGGTTAGAGTGATTCCCCATTCGTGTCTCCTCCACTTGTGTACTTTCCTTCCCACGAAACATATCCTCGACGCCACCAAGTTGCGTTCCGTATTGTACTGGGTAGTGCTCGTTATGTTTTGGCAATTGGGCTATTCGTAATTCATCTTCTCCTCTGTATTCACAGAAATTGGTATTCGAGATAGACTGACAATTACATCTAAGAATAGTGGTGGAAGTAGACATTTAAAAATGTATGAGTAAAACAGTTACACAAAAAAGATATATTCTCATTAACTCTTGCCTTTTTTGTCTCTAATGCAGGGAAGCGTAAAAGGTACAGATTTTACAGCGTTATCAAGGCTTGGCTGTAGTAGAGAGGTGGAAGTGGATGTAAGTTGCTGTAGTTTTGCAGAGATGAACAGACAGGCGCTATATACACGGTGTAAATTTTAAGTTGACAAACCAGAATAACTCGAAAAATAAGCCTCACACGAAAAAATGTGTTGATTATTTTCGAAGGGTACATCTGCTGGTGTTAAAATTAGCCAGCCACCCCAGCCCTCTGGGGGTGGGGTGGGAGGCAACTTTAAAATTTCAAATGGGAATCCCATTTTTTTATTGCAGAATCAGATTCTACATAAAAACTACGTACATTTTGTCTTAAACATTTATTTTCATTCTTGGTAGTTGGCGCTGTAATTCAAGAAAATCCATGTTCTCATTTTTGCGTGGAAGATGGTTACGGATAAATGAAAAATACTTATTTGCTTCGTAAATTTTGATTCGCTAAAACTAAAACTCTCCTTCTCTCCCCATAGAGTGGAGTTTGAGAGAGAGGAATTATTTACAAATGTTGACCCAAATATTAATTTTTTTCCGCAGATCCGGATAAGTTTTGTTTCTTTCGTGGTCATGAGGTCACACAACTTTTAATTATCAAACAAATCATCTGACTAGCTAACTAACTAACCAAACATCCTACTTACTAATGAGTGAACAACGTAAACGGCTAACTGAAGAAAAGACTAACCCACTCGCTGACTAAAGATGAACCTGTTCCCGTTTAAGATTTGGTGGTCCTGAGAAGGAACCACTGGTTTCGTTTTAGTTTTAGTGAATCAAAATTTACGAAGTCAATAAGTATTTTTTTCCCGTAACCATTTTCCACGGAAAAATGAGAACATGGATTTTGTTGAATTACAGCGCCAACTACCAAGAATCAAAGCAAATGTTTAAGACAAAATGTACGTAGTTTTTTATGTAGACTCTGATCCTGCAATAAAAAATGTGGGTTCCCATTTGATATTTAAAGTTGCCTCCCGCCCCACCCCAGGGGGTGTCTCCCTCGAAAATAATCAACTTTGGATTCTACACCTTTTTTCGTGTGAGGCTTATTTTTCGAGTCATTCTGGTTTGTCAACTTAAAATTTAGTCCCTGTATAGTGACACGGCAAGCTACATTAAACGAATCTTCAGACAGAAGACCACAATAACGGCTAAATACTGAGATGTAGTTGATCTAGAGAGATTTATTACTCAGAAAAAGTGTAGAAAGCTATATACTGAAATTACGATAAGATAATGTTTTGGAGGAGGAGATTAGTGTTTAACGTCCCTTTGACACTGAGGTCATTAGAGGCGGAGCAAAAGCTCGGATTATGGAAGGACGGAGAAGGAAGTCTGCCGTGGCCTTTAGAAGGACCCATCCCGACATTTGCCTTAAGCGATTTAGGAAACTCAAGGAAAACGTAAACCAGGATGGGCGAACGCGGGCTTGAACCGTCGTCCTCCCGAACGCGAGTCCATTATGCTGACCACTGCGCTACCCTGCTCTGTTAGATAATTATTTTGTGAAATAAGACTTACATAACCGGCTTACAGTTTACAAAATCGAGTTAAAATAATTGTAAATAAGCAATAATAAATGTGAACAACAGCATGCTTATCCTGAAATAATAAGCGAATTAAATTTAGCTATTTGTCTTTCTAGTTTGTATTACTGTCTGTAACGTGAAGTTACAAGACATTACACTGGACCACAGTGGGCATTTTACTATAACCAATGTAGATGTTATTTACTGATTTCGAGTACTGAGCACGAGTCGTCGGCTGATACTCGTATCCGAGTTTTCATTTCTCTCCTGAGATTTCCTTTGTCACGGTTCAGGCGTGGAAGTGTCGTTGATGGCTTAGCAATCCAATCCTAGCGTGGAACAGGTGGCCACAGACATTACAGCTGATGGAAGGTGGAGGACGTGGCTGAGCCTGGAGGAGTTTACGTCTCCGGCGTTTGTCATTCTCCATTCTTCGACGTTCCAGCTCAAAGTTTTGAAGAGCATTTGAGGTAACTGAGCGCCCGCGACTTCGGTCTTCCGCTATTGTGGACCAGTTACTCGGATCGATGTTCAAGTTTTTCAGATTTTTCTTGTACTGATGCTTATAACGTTTGAGAGGGGCACCTCGTGGCCTTTTACCTGTGCTCAGTTCGCTGTACAGCATTTGGCGTGGAAGTCTGTCATTTTTCATCCGCTGGACATGTCCGACCCATCTGAGTTGATGCCCAGTGATAAGAGCTTCCATGCTATACATTTTTGCTTTCTCAAGAACAGCCGTGTCGGATATGAAGTCATCCCATTTCAGGTTCATGATATATCTTAGCTTCTGTCGGTTGAAGAGTTCTAGTTTCTTCAGATCATAGCGATATAACGTCCAGGTCTCGCAACCATATAGCAGGGTGGAAATGACTACAGCTTTGTACACCATCAGTTTGGTGTACAGTGTTAGGTCTTTATTCAGGAAGACACGCTTTGTAAGACGTCCAAATGCTACATGGGCAGCACGTAATCTATTCTCCACATCTTTTCCAGATGAGCAGTTAGATGACAGTATGCTTCCCAGGTAGAGGAAATGGTCCACTTGTTCCAAGGGTGTATCACAAATGGATGTGCTGAAGTCAGGAACAGAGGAGCTAGGAGTTGGCTGCGCCATCACCTTTGTCTTTGGAATATTGATGGAGAGACCAAATCGTTCGTACGCCCTGCTGAAGGAATCAACTGACAGCTGCAACTCTGCAGGTGAATGGGCTGGAGAAGCATTGTCATCAGCATACTGCAGCTCTGTCACACGAGTGGTACTGGTGAACCTTTTTGAATGGAGTCTGGACTGGTTGAATAATCCTCCATCAAACCTGTACTTTAGTTCTATTCCTGCATTGTTTACAGTTGTCTCGTAAAGCATAGCTGCCAGATACAATGCAAATATTGTTGGTGGAAGAACACATCCTTGTTTAAGCCCACTTGTTATCACGAGTATCACGATTAAAATTGTCTCCTAGGTAAGGGTTACACGACAGCTGGGATTTTACGTTTCACCTATAATTCACCTGTAATCAATAGGATATACACATTAATTGAACTTAGCTAGTTTATTCTCGCCGTTTCTTTGCCTTCCTCTTGTGGAGCATCTCTCTGTAGCATCCAGCAGAAATCGGCCAACATAGCAGTAATCCACTGTCCTTCGTACCGCTATTCCATGAGAGAAATGTTCTGGTGGATCCCTTTGTTGTACTCATTACTGTATGCATTCACAGTTTACTGAGAACTTATCAATGTGGGTCACGTTGCAGCCAATAGCCTTACAAGCTTCAAAAAGTTCGTCCACAATGTCCCTGTGATTTTCAGCTCTCCTGTTTCCAGAGAACACTTCTTTCGTGTTACGAATGCTGCTGATTGCGGGTTAGAGCTACTCAAATTGGTTCCCCCAACAGCTGTTGTGTCTGAGGACCTATGAATATCCTCTTTGTGATCTTTTCTGTGCTGAGTCGTGGAATCTTTTTACACATATAGTGAAATGCTGCTTCATTCCTGTGCACAGCCTAAACCAGAGCTGTCATGAGTCCCAACTTAATGTGCTACAGAGGGAGAAAAATTATGTTCGGATTCACTAGAGGTTCTTAGGCAATATTGTTTGCCCTACGCGACAAAGCTGTTCGTGGAGACCATTCCTTCCGTGTGTAGCGTTTTTCTCTTGCGCGACTGCCCCTCTTGCACGGGTAGCAGCAAGATTTCGTGTTAAGTCCCCTTGCAAACCCCACAGCATCGCAATGACTTTGAAATTTATACATACCAACCATCCATGCTTATAATAATTAACATAGTTTACAACGTATTTCAACAGGTGTAACTTTCTTTAGCTAAGGCAGCATATGCACAGGGATGAATGCCTCCCATTACGACTGTATAACAGTACTGACTTCAGGCTTGTTTTTAGCCATCTGTAAAGAGTCTGCATTTCAGGTCTTCCAACAAACCGTCAACCGTACACCAGAATGTAATATCGCCTTCGGTATTGAAATGACCCTCAATTTTTTTTTTCTGACGCTCCCGAAACACAGACATACTGCGTCAGCGAGGAGATTCCACTACTGCAATCGTAAAGCCAAGAGTTCGGTACTACGCTCTGAAAGATCTAATTCACAAATCGGATCAGTGAATTCCCACTGTGTGAAATTGTGTGGTTCTCCAAATGACGATGTTCGTATGAATGTAGGGTCAGTGTCACTGGCGACTGACTGCACTTTTTCGGCTGTATGTGCCGGTTCAGAACTACACTCCTGGAAATTGAAATAAGAACACCGCGAATTCATTGTCCCAGGAAGGGGAAACTTTATTGACACATTCCTGGGGTCAGATACATCACATGATCACACTGACAGAACCACAGGCACATAGACACAGGCAACAGAGCATGCACAATGTCGGCACTAGTACAGTGTATATCCCCCTTTCGCAGCAATGCAGGCTGCTATTCTCCCATGGAGACGATCGTAGAGATGCTGGATGTAGTCCTGTGGAACGGCTTGCCATGCCATTTCCACCTGGCGCCTCAGATGGACCAGCGTTCGTGCTGGACGTGCAGACCGCGTGAGAC
The DNA here is from genome assembly GCF_023864275.1 of Schistocerca cancellata. Taxonomy (NCBI): domain Eukaryota; kingdom Metazoa; phylum Arthropoda; class Insecta; order Orthoptera; family Acrididae; genus Schistocerca; species Schistocerca cancellata. Next base: position 354,042,607 of record NC_064632.1, on the reverse strand, counting down.
GACGCTTCATCCAGTCCCAAACATGCTCAATGGGGGACAGATCCGGAGATCTTGCTGGCCAGGGTAGTTGACTTACAGCTTCTAGAGCACGTTGGGTGGCACGGGATACATGCGGACGTGCATTGTCCTGTTGGAACAGCAAGTTCCCTTGCCCGTCTAGGAATGGTAGAACGATGGGTTCGATGACGGTTTGGGTGTACCGTGCACTATTCAGTGTCCCCTCGACGATCACCAGTGGTGTACGGCCAGTGTAGGAGATCGCTCCCCACACCATGATGCCGGGTGTTGGCCCTGTGTGCCTCGGTCGTATGCAGTCCTGATTGTGGCGCTCACCTGCACGGCGCCAAACACGCATACGACCATCATTGGCACCAAGGCAGAAGCGACTCTCATCGCTGAAGACGACACGTCTCCATTCGTCCCTCCATTCACGCCTGTCGCGACACCACTGGAGGCGGGCTGCACGATGTTGGGGCGTGAGTGGAAGACGGCCTAACGGTGTGCGGGATCGTAGCCCAGCTTCATGGAGACGGTTGCGAATGGTCCTCGCCGATACCCCAGGAGCAACAGTGTCCCTAATTTGCTGGGAAGTGGCGGTGCGGTCCCCTACGGCACTGCGTAGGATCCTACGGTCTTGGCGTGCATCCGTGCGTCGCTGCGGTCCGGTCCCAGGTCGACGGGCACGTGCACCTTCCGCCGACCACTGGCGACAACATCGATGTACTGTGGAGACCTCACGCCCCACGTGTTGAGCAATTCGGCGGTACGTCCACCCGGCCTCCCGCATGCCCACTATACGCCCTCGCTCAAAGTCCGTCAACTGCACATACGGTTCACGTCCACGCTGTCGCGGCATGCTACCAGTGTTAAAGACTGCGATGGAGCTCCGTATGCCACGGCAAACTGGCTGACACTGACGGCGGCGGTGCACAAATGCTGCGCAGCTAGCGCCATTCGACGGCCAACACCGCGGTTCCTGGTGTGTCCGCTGTGCCGTGCGTGTGATCATTGCTTGTACAGCCCTCTCGCAGTGTCCGGAGCAAGTATGGTGGGTCTGACACACCGGTGTCAATGTGTTCTTTTTTCCATTTCCAGGAGTGTATCACCATCACTGCTTGATGGCGGTACAAGTACAATATGAATTGTCGCCCACAGGGCGAGGGATAGATGGAATGCCAGGGTATTGAATAATTCTCTTCCTCTTGGAATAGACTCCTTCCCTCTAGGGAGGTACCACACAAAAATGGCAATCCGATGCATGATTTGTAGGTTCACGCCAAAATGCGTACACGCCGACATTAAAATAATTCTTCAATTTGAACACTTCACTTCGCATACATTCGCTGCCAACCACAGTGACACTTGTACCAGTAACAAATGAACTAACGCTGCACAAGAGCACGCAGCAGCAGAGAACGACAATTAAAATCGCGTCAGGTTTCTACATTCACTTGACTGGACGATATGCACATGAGTAACGGCGTAAAGCGGTGTTGCCAAATTGTGCTGGAAGTGTCAACCTCTCTCACTTATGGCAGAGGAACCTTTATCACAATGCCTTTGTATGTGGATCTTATATTGTCAATTAAGTGTGACTGTGAAATGTAAACACCTTGCTTAATTCTAACCCTGAGCTAGGAGACAATTTTAACCGTGACATGCGTTTTCAGTGCATCTAAATCTATAAATCATGACTACTTTCGTTTCTGTAAAAAATAAAATGTGAAAATTTGTGGCCCAGTGGCATGGCTGGAAAATTTGCGAATAATTCTCTGTCGCCAGCGTATCGTCAACATTACCGATACACAGGAAACGGTGTACCAGTTAATACGTATATAGTAGCACACTTCACACAAGCTACTGCACTTTCAGGAAGTTTCTTATTTTGTTGTAGTAAGTGCTACTATAAATGTATCTACCATTAGTCATCGTTGTTTAACACATTCACATTTGCAGTTTTGCTCTGCAATAGGGCCCTGTGCAAGAGAGGGGAGCGGTCAATTTTCACGTTGCTTCTTCATGTGTCCTATTGTGGCAGCGTTGACTTTTGTACAAATTGCAGTCCTTTCACTGGGAATGGTAGTACAGCCAACAACTGTCTTTGAGCCGACTCTTTAATCAGAGTGTAATTACGTAAGAGACAATCTAACGCTAGTGACTCAGCAAACACCTCGTATGGTGAAGTGCACATTTTCCTGCGACTTAGTACGCCTTTCTATCACTTCTGAATTACTATTTACACCACTAAATACGCAAACTCAGCTGACTGTCGCCGGTAACTAAATCAGGCGAAGGGAATTGACGTAAATCACAGGACGCCGCACTACATCGCTAGACAGGTAACTGTTGTTTGGTGTACCTGTAGGGCAGTCGCAAGATTTCTTCCGAGAAAGGTCGCTTTCCCCACCAAGAGCGCTGTTCGCTCGTGAGTTTATCGACAGACTATATGCCAAGTCATGCTGTCCATCGCGTTACGTCTCGCCATGGCAGCGTCACGTCAGGATATTTGTCCGCCGCGTCGCGTTACGTCATGGCACCGTCACATAAGGGTGCATTTACACTGTCCGTCACATGACATCACGTCACGTAAATTCGCTAAGCCCAGTAACGAACGGCGAACGTGATTGTATGAGTTACCATCCGTTACACAAAAAGTCGAAATAAAGTATTGGAATCGAAGGACACAGAACGAAAATGGCTAATTGAAGAATTTATTTAGCACAGAATATATATATATATTTCTGTAACAAAAAAGATAAACATGTTGTATTTATTTTCTCATAAATATTGTTTGATGACGGCTGACGTCTAAATCATTTGCATTCTCTTCTTCGTTAGAGCTAAGTTCTCCGCTTAAAATGGTGGTTAACGAGTACGCTTCAACAATATTTATGAGGAAATAAATACAACATGTTTATCTTGTCCATTACTTTTTTGGTACAGAATTAATGACGTCAAAAAAGTGCTTCAAGTGGCTCTGAGCACTATGGGACTTAACTTCTGAGGTCATCAGTCTCCTAGAACTTAGAACTACTTAAACCTAGCTAACCTAAGGACATCACACACATCCATGCCAGAGACAGGATTCGAACCCGCGACCGTAGCGGTCGCGCGGTTCCAGACTGTAGCGTCTAGAGCTGCTCGACCACCTCGGCCGGGTGACGTCAAAGTCATTTGCATTCTCTTCTTCGTTAGAGCTGACTCTTCCGCTTAAAATGGTGGTTAATGAGTATGCTTCAAACTACTCTTATTTTGTATAGTGTGGGAGTTAGAACTGTTCTCTTATTGTAAAACATAAATAATTTTTTAGCTTTAGGATATCTGCCCTTGCTTGTAAAAGAATACGGAATGGAAAAAATATCCAAGTCGTCATTGAACATTTGCAGTTTGATAGGAAAACAAGGCACAATAATAATTAAATGAAACAACAAGTTCACTGTTACCAGTCACCGTTTTATTTATTTCCACGACGCGTTTCGAAGGTTTAAACCTCCATCATCGGGTGGATTTACATTAGTAAGTATTACATTTGTGTGTGTGTTGTGTTACGATTTTTGGAGGAACTTGTGGCATTGCCTAGTGGAGAAACGAAACGCTATTTCAGAATATGGTTTAGGATTACTTTTGACGAAAAATTATACTGATATCTAATGGTAAACATTAAATAAGTAAACTACAGTACCTTCAGTGATCACAGGTTCCTTTTGCTGTCGTAACACATCACATGTATACTGCCACATTTGTAACCTGTGATCACTGAAGGTACTGTAGTTTACTTATTTAATGTTTACCATTAGATATCAGTTTAATTTTTCGTCAAAAGTAATCCTAAACCATATTCTGAAATAGCGTTTCGTTTCTCCACTAGGCAGTGCCACAAGTTACTCCAAAAATCGTAACACAACACACACACAAATGTAATACTTACTAATGTAAATCCACCCGATGATGGAGATTTAAACCTTTGAAACGCGTCGTGGAAATAAATAAAACGGTGGCTGGTAACAGTGAACTTGTTGTTTCATTTAATGTCAGTAACAGTCACGGTACAGCCTAACCTAAAAAATGTTCGCACAATAATAAAATAAAGATTAATAAAACACCTAAGTACGAGTAACACGGCGAAATTAGGTTAACTTCCTATATCAGCAGACGAAACCGTCGAAACTTTCTTCCCGAGAAACGTTGACGTGACGTGACGTAATGGTCTGCTGACGGCCTGTGTGCATGACGCCATTTGAAATCCATTATGAGATATTTTGACGTGACATCACGTGACGCCCACTGTGAATTAGCGTTATACGGGAATGGTTGTTTGTAAGCTTCCACCTTGTGGTTTGGCGCACTATCCAAGCTAGTCGATCCTTCGCAAGCTTCTTCATCCGCTAACAAAAGCTGGAACAAATGTGATGACGTTGATAATAGCCTTTTTAGCGTGCATTAATTATATTTTGGAAAATAAGTGCATGTCTACAACTGGGTTAAAGGTCTTAGGGTGTCGTCATTTGGGGCGGTAGGATACGCGCAACAGCGCACAGCTATTTAAAACCACCGAGCATCCGTCGCAGGTGTGGAAGAATGGAAGAACCGGTCGGCATTTAACTCTCCACTGTAACGGGCGCGCTTCTGGGTTTTAAGAACGGTCCAACGCGACGAGGCGGAGGCCGTTGCCAGCAAACAGCTGTTATCTCACCCGGCTGAGACAGCTAATCTCTGCTGTAAACACATTTGTCGCCGCGGGCGGTGTTTGAATAGCCATGGGAAGTCTAGGTTCGCAGTCGGGCTGGCAGGTTCTAATTTGCCCCAGTCGGCGCCTGCCTGGTCGACCACATCCGTTTTTCCTTTGAGCTCGGCCGGCGGCAGGGAAAGCTGCCTCGCGGCTGCGGGTTGGCTGCGGGCCAGCGGTTTCCGTCGCGTGCCAGGATTAGACGTGGCAACGCCGCCGCGGCCTTCGCCTGCAGGAGAGGCATTCGAGGTCAGGCTGTAGTGCTGTGGTGGACACGACAGCCGGGCCAGGGGCTAGGGGGAACAGCCATAGCGCTCGCCGGGTCGAACACGCCGCGTGGGGAAGGCGGGACGGAGAGCGGCCGGTGAAGGATGGGAAAGGGCGGCAAGGCGGAGAGAGACGAAGTGCGGCGCGGGCCGCGTCAAGCGCAGCCATAATAAACAACTGGTTACTCAGCGCGCTCATTATGCGGGAATTGGTTGTGAATGTTATCGTATCCTGGCGAGGGGAAATGTAATTAGGTTCCACTAATACCTGGCGCTGACTAACTCTCGCTCTCTCTGTTTCTATCTTCCTCGTGTCTCCTTCTTTCCGCCTGATTATACAGAGGGAACCGCTGAAGGCCATTCGCACTGTTACGGCCGTAACAGGCAGTAGACGACGAAGCACACCGTTTCGGGCGACGCTTTCTTACTGCGCAGCTGATGCATCGCAACTGTTCGAAAGCACGTCCAATTGCTTTAGTCAAACCTATCGTGATATTACAGCTTTTCTATGTGGTTCTTTTTACTGTTTGGACCTCATGAGTGTTTAATAATTCACTGGAATTTTTGGTATCATCGCGTCTGAAACGTAAGATTACGAATCGTAATTGTGCTTCGGACGACTGACGATACTTTGGTGTATAAAAAATGAAAAGCCTCTGGCACAAATATACACTGCAATTTTCACCTTCTCAGGTGAAATATCCTTTAGGTAGGCTGAAGTTGTACCTCGAGATTAACACAGTCTTAAAAGTTATAGAAATAGCTTAATTTTATTAATCGAAGTTGACGTTTATCAAATTTAGTAACTATGTAAATACTGATTCGAAATAACATCGGGACGTTAGGGATAAGACACACAGGTAAAATGTTTTTGTAATTCTGAGTCGAGATAACGATCACTTTGTTTTGTGTTCATCAGAAATACCTTTTATTATCAGCTGCAGTGTTTACATCGCAGAGCTTTATTGTACGATTATGTACATTCCAGAAGAAAAGGTGACTTCACTGCGATTTAAAGACGCTTCGTGTTTCTTGAAGTTTTCCCGGACGTTGGAATGCTATTTCGACTGATAACCTTACTGTAAGGTGACCATCAGCCTCATTTTCTTCGGGACAGTTATGATTTAGTAGCTCTGTCCTGACTTATTTTCAAAGGTAATTCCGGACATCCATTTGTCCCGGATCTAACAATTATGAAACGATTTATGCTGAATCAGGTATTTATTTCAACCGTACCGGTATATTTTAGTACCAGTTTTAGTTAAGTTTGCGAAACTGGCAAAGAGATTCTGCTGTTACCAAGCAGTACCCACTTGGCTGTCGCGCACCAGTTGCAGAGCGGAGTGGAACTGTTCAAAATGGTTCAAATGGCTCTGAGCACTATGGGACTTAACATCTGAGGTCATCAGTCCCCTAGAACTTAGAACTACTTAAACCTAACTAACCCAAGGACATCACACACATCCATGCCCGAGGCAGGATTCAAACCTGCGACCGTAGCAGGCGCGCAGTTCCGGACGAAAGCGCCTACAACCGCTCGGCCACAACGGCTGGCAGGAGTGGAACATTATCAGGTTATATTTTGTGATAGATAGTGATACGTTGTATTGTATTAGTTACGTTTAGTTGTTTTTCGTCGTCAATAACCATACTTCCTGGTAAGAATGATTTCAGAGAAACGCTAGTGCTCCTTCAATGGACGATCGCAAGATTTCCATTCATGAGTGACATTAGTTCTTCGGACTAAAAAGAGAAAGTGAGATGCAACACGTGTGCTTCTAAGTGGCTCTGAGCACTATGCGACTTAACTTCTGAGGTCATTAGTCGCCTAGAACTTAGAACTAATTAAACCTAACTAACCTAAGGACATCACACACATCCATGCCCGAGGCAGGATTCGAACCTGCGCCCGTAGTGGTAGCTCGGCTCCAGACTGTAGCGCCTAGAACCGCACGGCCACTACGGCCGGCTCACTTCTAAATTCTCAATAAGTCACAATGGACGTGTGGAGGTATGCAACTCCACTTAAAAAGAGACAAACATAAAGGGCAGTTTCTGCAGTTGCGTCTACTGCAACATTAAAGACATTCTTCAAATGTGTGAGAAACTCAGTGAGTGAACTGCTGACAACACTTCGACAACTCAAATACGTGTTGGAATTATTTCTCATTTTAACGAGAATCAGATGCCATCCACAAATTCACGGACGTTAGGGAATTTCTCTTTTGCCTTCCTGGCATTAATGCTGCTACTAATAAGGTATTTCCCTACAGGAATAATATATGAACTAGTGACAAAAAAAAACACAGCTTGTTGTAAAAACATTAAAGCAATGTACAGTGAATAATGATGTAACTTGTGTTTTTTTCATGTACTGTTGAAGAATGTAGACATGCTGAAGAAAATATGGTCAGTTTACTTACAGCCATCTTCAGTGTCAACCGCTGACAGACTGTACACCGCATGTCGCAATACTGTGGAGTAAACAGTGTTATCTCTGACGCAGGCTCCATGATACTCTGGCAAGTGGTTTAAATTCTGCCTGCGATTCACCTTGAAGACGACTGGGAAGTCATCAGCCGAACACATCGGAAGAAGAAATAAAACTATCCCGGTTGCACACCGGAAATAGGATGGAATATCATTCATTATTTACTCAGACCAATCAGGCCCTCAAGACCTTCGAAATCTAGGACGGATAGGTTCATGCTATTTCTTTACAACACTTACGGCTGGGATAAACTTTAGACGGAAACAATCGTAGGAAGCATTCAGATTCTTAACAGCGCTTATTGGCTAAGGGAGCTTATAAAATTTGTTGTTACGCTGAGTGGTTGTGAGTCAACAATGAAATTTTTCTATTAACACACACGTCATTTTGCATTACATGCATAATGGGTGATTCATAACTTACAAATCCTATGTAAGTTACTTGATTCATGTCTCGAGCGTCAGATCGTAATCACTTCTCTGCCTCATAAAGCAAAGGTCGAAGGTTCTATACCATTCAGGCGCGGGTGTGTTGGACTTAATTGTGGAATGACTACCAGTTTTCTCAATACCTTCAGTATGTGAGAATATAAGTGTTAATTACAAACGAAACTGTAGTGAAAATGTGAGCTAAATAATTAAAAATTAAATACAAAGATGGCATTGATTTCAAAATGAATAAGCTGTCTGCAACGTCTAGTAGTCGAAACAGAATTTCAAGTTTAGCTTTAATAAAAAGAATCTAGCCACGTAGCGTCCAGTTGTAATGTAAATTGTCGTATTACGATAAATAAAAATGTGTGACTAGGGCCTCCGCCGGCCGGAGTGGCCGTGCGGTTCTAGGCGCTACAGTCTGGAACCGCGAGACCGCTACGGTCGCAGGTTCGAATCCTGCCTCGGGCATGGATGTGTGTGATGTCCTTAGGTTAGTTAGGTTTAAGTAGTTCTAAGTTCTAGGGGACTGATGACCTCAGAAGTTGAGTCCCATAGTGCTCAGAGCCATTTGAACCATTTGAACTAGGGCTTCCCGTCGGGTAGACCGTTCGCCGGGTGCAAGTCTTTCAATTTGACGGCACTGCGGCGACTTGCGGGTCGATGGGAATGAAATGACGATGATTAGGACAACACAAAACCAGTCTCTGAGCAGAGCGGAGAAAATCTCCGACGCAGCCGGGAATCGAACCCGGGTCCTTAGGATTGACATTCTGTCGGCCTGACCACTTTCTTTTTTTCATTTCGTTCGGTATTGTTCGTTGCGTTTGATCTGGGCGGACGTCACAGACACCCGTTCAACGCGAGTGTTGATTCCTTTACTCAGTTTTTTTTTTTATTACAGAGGTCGGGCAGCCCTCTGACCGAACACGCTGAGCTACCGTGCCGGCAACACTCAGTTACCTGGGGCAGACGTCGTCTTACGATAAACCAAGGCAAACGTGATGTATGTGACAACAATTTGCGATAAACATCAATCGCTTGAGTAGTTAAATTAGAAAGAATTGCCTTAAAGTAGACGCGATGCAAAAATGTTAGGTCTTAATTTAGGAAGCAAGTGTATCCAGAATTCTGACAAAATTTTCGACTTGTTTGAATATTTTGTGGCATATTCATCATCAGTTATCTGCTATATTAACAGGTCCTTTGCCTCTCCATTTTCTGCGATCCATTGCTTCCTTCTTAAGTCTGCTGTATGTTGTACCGTCCATCATGTCATCCAGTATCTGGAATCTCTTCCTTCCTCGCTTCCTTTTCCCTTCTACATAACCTTCTAAAACTGTTTTTATCAGTCCGTCATTCTTTCTTAATATATGCCCCATCCAATTTCTTTTTCTTCTCTTTATTACATCTAGTAACTGTCTTTTCTCGCCCACTCTTCTCAGTAACTCTTCATTTTTTACTCTGTCCATCCAACTTATTCTTTCCATCTTCCGCCATGTCCAGATCTCAAAAGCCTCCAACCTTTCTCTGTCTTTTTTCCTCATAGTCCATGTTTCAGCGCCATATAGAAGAACACTGCATACAAGACATTTTATGAGTCTCTTTCTGAGTTCTCTGTCCAGACCGCTGCAGAAGATTCTCCTTTTCTTATAAAACTCCTCTTTTGCCATTGCTATCCTTATTTTAATTTCTGTGGTGCACTTCCAGTCGGTGTCTATCCTGCTTCCAAGATACTTAAAATTTTACACCTGTTCTAGTGTTTCTCCATTCAGCACAATTTTTATTTCCTTATTTCCTCCTATTGCCAATACTTTTGTTTTATTTGTGTTAATTTTCATTCCATATTTTTTTCCGTTAGTTGCAATGGTGTCCACCAAATCCTGTAATTCTTTTTCCCCTCTGGCTAGAAGGACCATGTCATCAGCAAATCTCAAGCACCCTACTCTTCTTCCTCCAATTTCTACTCCTTTGTCATCTAATGAGCATTGGTCAATCATATTTTCCAAGTACAGGTTGAAAAGAGTAGGTGATAAACAGCATCCTTGTCTTACTCCTTTCCCTAGTCTGATCCAGTTTGTACTTTCTCCTCTTACTTTAACTGAAACTTTTTGATTAAGATATAATGAGTCTATAAGTCTTCTGGTTTCCCAGTCCACTCTCTTTTCCCTCATAATAGTCGCCAGCTTGTCCCAAACCGCATTGTCAAATGCCTTTTCTAAATCGATGAAGCACATACACTCCTGGAAATTGAAATAAGAACACCGTGAATTCATTGTCCCAGCAAGGGGAAACTTTATTGATACATTCCTGGGGTCAGATACATCACATGATCACACTGACAGAACCACAGGCACATAGACACAGGCAACAGAGCATGCACAATGTCGGCACTAGTACAGTGTATATCCACCTTTCGCAGCAATGCAGGCTGCTATTCTCCCATGGAGACGATCCTAGAGATGCTGGATGTAGTCCTGTGGAACGGCTTGCCATGCCATTTCCACCTGGCGCCTCAGTTGGACCAGCGTTCGTGCTGGACGTGCAGACCGCGTGAGACGACGCTTCATCCAGTCCCAAACATGCTCAATGGGGGACAGATCCGGAGATCTTGCTGGCCAGGGTAGTTGACTTACACCTTCTAGAGCACGTTGGGTGGCACGGGATACATGCGGACGTGCATTGTCCTGTTGGAACAGCAAGTTCCCTTGCCGGTCTAGGAATGGTAGAACGATGGGTTCGATGACGGTTTGGATGTACCGTGCACTATTCAGTGTCCCCTCGACGATCACCAGTGGTGTACGGCCATTGTAGGAGATCGCTCCCCACACCATGATGCCGGGTGTTGGCCCTGTGTGCCTCGGTCGTATGAAGTCCTGATTGTGGCGCTCACCTGCACGGCGCCAAACACGCATACGACCATCATTGGCACCAAGGCAGAAGCGACTCTCATCGCTGAAGACGACACGTCTCCATTCGTCCCTCCATTCACGCCTGTCGCGACACCACTGGAGACGGGCTGCACGATGTTGGGGCGTGAGCGGAAGACGGCCTAACGGTGTGCGGGACCGTAGCCCAGCTTCATGGAGACGGTTGCGAATGGTCCTCGCCGATACCCCAGGAGCAACAGTGTCCCTAATTTGCTGGGAAGTGGCGGTGCGGTCCCCTACGGCACTGCGTAGGATCCTACGGTCTTGGCGTGCATCCGTGCGTCGCTGCGGTCCGGTCCCAGGTCGACGGGCACGTGCACCTTCCGCCGACCACTGGCGACAACATCGATGTACTGTGGAGACCTCACGCCCCACGTGTTGAGCAATTCGGCGGTACGTCCACCCGGCCTCCCGCATGCCCACTATACGCCCTCGCTCAAAGTCCGTCAACTGCACATACGGTTCACGTCCACGCCGTCGCGGCATACTACCAGTGTTAAAGACTGCGATGGAGCTCCGTATGCCACGGCAAACTGGCTGACACTGGCGGCGGCGGTGCACAAATGCTGCGCAGCTAGCGCCATTCGACGGCCAACACCGCGGTTGCTGGTGTGTCCGCTGTGCCGTGCGTGTGATCATTGCTTGTACAGCCCTCTCGCAGTGTCCGGAGCAAGTATGGTGGGTCTGACACACCGGTGTCAATGTGTTCTTTTTTCCATTTCCAGGAGTGTATATAGGTCTCTTCCTTTTTCAATAAACCTTTCTCCCAAGATTCGTAGGAGCCCTATTGCATCTCTGGTGCCCGTATTCCGTCTAAAGCCAAACTGCTCCTCGCCGAGATCCTCCTCTATTCCTTTTTCAAGTCTTTTATTAATTATTCTTAACATCACTTTGGCTGCATGTGAAATGAGGCTGATTGTCCTGTGCTCGCTGCATTTCTTGGTTCCTTGTTTTTTCGGTAATGGAATCATTACTGTTGTCAAAAAGTCCTCAGGCCATTCACCACTGTCATATATTTTATTACATAACCTCAATATTTCTCTTATTCCATTGTGGTTCAAGCATTTTAGTATTTCTCCCGGTATTGTATCTGTACCTACTGCTTTGCCATTTTTCATTGCAGCAATGGCAGACTTTACTTCTTCCATTATGATGGTCGGTCCTTTCTCTTGATCACTTACACTGTTGTGTGATTCAAGTTCCAGAGTTTCTGGTTTGCTATTTGTGTCATATAGCTCTTTTATATATTCTTCCCATCTCTGGAGGACATCGTCACGATCTTTGTACAGTACCTCTTCGTCTTTACTCAAAATTTCCATAGTAGCACTTCTTCTCTGTTTTGTTCCCATGTCATAGTCTTTACTCTGTTGTATAGTAAGTCGTATCTTCCCTTCCTGTCCAGTTCTTCAATTTCATCACATTCCTCTTTTAGCCATTCTTTCCTAGCCTGCTCTGTTTCTCTTCGCAGTTCGTTATTTAACCTTCGGTATATCTTTCTTGCATCTTCAATGTTCTTGTTTTTCAATTTTCTTCTCTCCTCCATCTTGGAAATCATTTCTTGTGTGACCCATGGTTTTTTTGACCATTTCCCTTTTACATATCCTATGTTTTGCTGTCCTGCTTTAATGATTCCTTCTTTCAGCATATTCCAGTACTCGTTGGCATTATCAGGTGCTTCTTTGTCTCGTAATGTGTTTAGAAAGTCCCGAGACAGCATTTCTGTAATTTGTTCTTTGTTGGACCTTATCTTCTCTAGATCCCACTTCTTCACCATTGTCGCCTTTTTCAGTTTTTTCATTCTTACTTCTATTTCTGTCATAAGTAAGTTGTGGCATATTAACTCGATTTAAATGTAGATGGATATCTTTTATTGCTTGTGCAAAAGCATCCAGTGGTTGCATTAAATCCGTGTACCGGACACAATTTTAATCTGCTTGGAAGTTTGTCATAGCGTGTACTTCCGTGCAGAGTGAATGTTCATCCTGGAAACAACTTGTAGTTTGAAAACAATTTAAAGCATACGAAAATGACGAGACACTTTAGAGAAAGATGTAGGAGAACAGTCTTGGTCTGTAGTTCATTTGGGATGTGAAGTCATAGCGTGACTGAAACGCGAAGGCAGCAACCCAAGCTCATAGAAACGTCTAACTTAACGACGGTGAAACATTTATTTATTTTTTTGAAAGACATCATGTTTACGCCAGTGACTGTTAAACTTTTTATTCCCACTATTGCTATTTCGACCTTAGGCCATTATCAAGTGCAAATGTTTTGGCTTTAAGCCATGTCATCTTTATACACGCTGACACATTTATATGTCGTTGTCATTTACTGTTATATACATTCGTGGCGCTCCTAAGTAGTGCGAGCACACATAACCATACATCGTAAAACAGCACAGTCTGTACGTAACGCTGCTAAGTAGTGCGATCACACATGTCCATATATCGTAAAACAGCACAGAGTATGTACAGACTGTGCTGGTTTACGATATATGGACATCTATGCTCGCACTACTTATTAGCGTTACGAATGTATATAACAGCAAATGACAACGACATATAAATGTGTCAGCGTGTATAAGTTGATATGGCTTAAAGCGAAAACATCTGCACTTGATAATGGCCTAAGGCCGAAATTGCAATTGTGGAAATAAAAAGTTTAACAGTCACTGGCGTAAATATGACGTCTTTCAAAAACATTTACATGACTGTGAATCCAAGTTATGAAAAGTTAATTAATTAATTAATTTATTTAAGAAGTCCCTTGGAACGAGTCAGTGCAGAGTTTACTGATTGGTGAGTAGAAAATTTTGTAAATAAAAGAATTCAAGAGTTAATGAAACCGAAATGAATTGCGTAAGAGAATACAAATTAATATATCAAAAAGGATAGTTTTCGATTATGAAAGAAACCTTATCTCAGTTGCGAATACGGACAACCATCATCTGTATAATGGAATGACGACAACGAAAATTTGAGTCGGGCCGGGACTCGAACTCGGATTTCCTGCTTTACGCGAGCGGTCACGTTAATCGCTTTGGCTATCCATGCATGACTGACGGCCACCAACAAGCTTCCACAACTATGTTGTCGTTCATGCGTCACAACCTGTACTCGAACACATGTAATTCCCGTAACAGTCGCTGCTGGTATCGGCAGATAAATACGGCATTGCTGTGCCTGTGTTGTTGGATGGAACATAGCAACGTACTTCGTAACAACACACGCACTGCAACGTCGTATTTATCCGCCGACACCAGGCAGCGACTTTCAATTAAAATTGCCTCCCCGTGTAGGGCTTTTACATAATGTGTAAGAGTGCAGGTTTTGGCACAAGATCGACGACGACGTACGAGGGGCGTTTGAAAAATCCGTGCAAAGTCCGAGAGATGGCACCACCGACGCGTACCGAGGTCATGTTTAAGTTAGCATCTTTGGAAAGAACACACATCATGTTTCAGCCATATTGGTCTATTTCTTTGTGTTTGGCATTCGTGTGAATCAAGGAAGTCGAGTGATTGTCAAAAAATGGACGAAAAAGAATTTCGTGTGGTGATTAAACATTACTTTATGAAAGACAAAACGCCTCAGGAGACTAAAGAGAAACTTGATAAACATTATAGTGACTCTGCACCTTCGATTAGAACAGTTTATAAGTTGTTTCAAAATTTTCGGAGTGGCCGTATGGCCACAAGTGGTGCTGAACATTCTGGGCGCCCTGTGGAGGTTACAACTCCAGAAATCATTAATAAAATCCATGATATGGTGATGGATGACAGAAGAGTTAAGGTGCGTGAGATTGCTAGTTCTGTGGGCATCACGAATGAACGGGTACGTAATATTTTGCATAAACATTTGGACATGCGAAGACTATCTGCAAGATGGGTTCCGCGATTGCTCACGCCTGACCAAAAACGGAATCGTGTGAAGTGTTGGCAAGGATGGTTTGCAGCTGTTCAGGAAGAATCCGCAGGACTTTAAGCATCGTTTCGTCACTGTGGATGAAACATGGATACATTACTATACTTCTGAGACCAAACAACAATCTAAACAATGGGTTACCAGGGAAGAATCTGCACCAAAACGGCGAAGACCATTCCTTCGGCCAGAAACGTTATAGCGACTGTCTTTTGGGTTTAGCGAGGGATTATCCTCATCGACTATCTGGAAAAGGGTAAAACTATTACAGGTGAATATTATTCATCGTTACTGGATTGTCTGAAAACCGAGCTGCAAGAAAAACGCCGGCGATTGGACCGCAAAAAAGTCCTTTTCCATCACGACAATGCACCAGCATACACCTCAGTAGTTGCAGTCGCAAAATTAATGGAAATCGGATTCCAACTCGTTTCACATTCCCCCTGTTCTCTAGACTTGGCTCCCTCGGACTACTATTTGTTCCCCAATTTGAAGAAATGGCTGGCAGGACAAAGATTTTATTCAAGCAAGGAGGTAGTTAAACTTCCTGGCAGATTAAAACTGTGTGCCGGACCGAGACTCGAACTCGGGACATTTGCCTTTCGCGGGCAAGTGCTCTACCAACTGAGCTACCTTGGCTAGAGCTTCTGTTAAGTTTGGAAGGTAGGAGACGAGGTATTGGCAGAAGTAAGGCTGTGAGGACGGGGCGTGATTCGTCCTTGGGTAGCTCAGTTGGTAGAGCACTTGCCCGCGAAAGGCAAAGGTCCCGAGTTCGATAGTCCAGTCAAATCGCAGACATACCTTGCAATAGGTGGGGTAGAAGAGTTTATTTTTTCAACGCGTTCATATGGTTGGAAAGATTAGATTTTGCCAACAAAATTTCGCTTGAGAAAACTATCTGCAGTCAAAAAACTTGGAAAAATTCGGCCTTTTTTCAGTTTTTTCAAAATATCTCAGTTTTTTTGGTCCTATCGCTTTAACGTCTATTTTCTTTTTTAAAGAGCACAAAATTCTCTACAAATTTGATTCTTGCCATTTTTTTCTACTCGCTATATCTAAGGCGCTACAGCGCCACAATAAATATCAATTTTTCAAATTTTGAGCATACTGGCAAGATACCTTATTTTTTAACACTATTTTTTCAATTTCTGTTTGAGTAGTATAAATACATTATACATCATGTTATATCTTGGAATTTACCACCTCACTTTCAGGTATTCAATTTCTCTGTATGCAACATGAGGAGTGCTGGGCACCCAACTATTGTGATTCTTACATCACTACCTGAAGTTCACTATGGGCCACCGCAGCCCTGGTATTTGTAAAACTATAAATATATAAATACATCATTAAGAGACATACACACACACACACACACACACACACACACACACACAAAATAAATTGTCTCAGGAAACTGAACTGTTATTAGCTGCAATAGGCAACCTAATTAGTTAGGTAATTATTCTTGTGTATAAAAGCCACACAGTTGACATTAAAAATAAGTAGCTTTATTAAATCAAAATGTATCGTCAGTTACTAAAAAATGTTGACAGTTCTGGGTGTGTAATACTTGTAATGTCGCACTTTAGCGCACTTGAGACAGATATGAGCATCACTTCCAACGTTTTGATGGGCCAGGTTCCTCAGTGTCACCAGAAATACCTTGAGTTACGGATTCAGGGTCTGTACATAGAGTTGATCCCAGATTGACCTCTTCTTTAAACAGCGAGTCAGCCTCAACAAGTTCGTTGATTTCGTCAGCGGTTTCCTCAACATCCTCCATAACATCTTCTTCACTGTCTCCATATAAAAATTTTGGCACGTTTTCACAGTTGACCCCAATACATTTCTTGCAAACTGAAGAACGTTTCAAACCCGTTTTTCTGCACGAGCACGCTCCGCCACAGTTCAGCTTGCATGAGCATGAAACAATGTGAAGAAGTGCTACAGGTGCTGCATCTTGGCTCATTATAACGGGTATTGGACCGTGGTCACTGCGATTCCAGCCCCATTTCTCAGGAGGTTTGCAGTTTCCCATCCAACTTTGGACTTGTTGGTAAGTCCGCAATGAATGATGTTGTGCAGCATCTTGTGTAGGTGGCAACCGTGCAAGATTCAGTTTTCTTATTGTGGCAGACTTGGCGAATAGCTGGTACAGCAAATGGTCTACTGTGTGGGAACTGCTGACACCTCCACCACACAATGCGATCGTAACCTGTTCTCCTGCGGTTATTATTTCTTCACGGGTAGCATGTGGTTTATTGCACGTGTAAAGCGCTGAGGTTAGGTGTTCATTTTTCGCAACAATATTGCAGCACTTACTTTTTCCTTGACCAAAAAAATCGGATGTTGTATCACATCCGCTAAAGGCGTGAGTGAACAGAATATATTCACTGTCAAACTTGTAAGATGCAGTGGAAAACCACTTGTGTTCTGCATTTCCTCTTCCTGGCTTTAAGAAAAATAAGTTTTCAATGCCTAGCCCCAAACCGGTCATGAGCACAACACTACAGTGACAACACTTCCAAAATCTTTGGTTCTTGAAATGGCAGATGTTACAATCATAACGTCAGCATCTTCTTGTGCCTGGAGCACTTCAATGCTACACTCCAGAAATTCCTTTTTAAGAAGTGTGATCAAACGCATCTTGTTTCGTTCGTTGTACAAGAACTTCTCCTGAGGGTCTTGGTTCACCATCTCTAACCACAACGTCAACCGAAGAATGTTTTTTGGACCTACGAATCCTCTCAGCACTCTTTGTGCTACATTTGTCTCCCTCACATGGATACCCATCAAATACAATAGCAAACTGAGATCCAAAATGACGTTGCAGGTAAGAAACATAGCTTTGGGCTATTGACTTGAAGCAAACATTTCGAGTCCCAGTCACTTTGTGTATAAGGTACGCTCCATCAATGACAAAAAATTTACTCGGTCCACCTGACTTCACATCTTCAACTGCAACGAAGGCATTGCAGAATGAAGATTTTGTTCCTTTTCGCATGCCTTTTTCTGAGAATAAGGACATTGGGTAAGGAGCAAGTTCATATTTCAGAAAGGCTTTTAACTCTTCTTCACTTTGTTTCATTAAACAAATCCTTTGGAAAAGAGTTAAAGGATCAACAGGAGTAATTTTAGTGCTCCCAGCTTTTACAGAATTGAACGCAGAAAGGAGAGTCACAACGTTATCTTTTCTACGGAACTTTACATCGTGGAAATTGTCACCAACTATTCTTTTCATGCCTTTTTCCCCCTCTTCGTGACACATATGACAATTAATATCGCCGGCCGGTGTGGCCGTGCGCTTCTAAGCGCTTCAGTTTGGAACCGCGTGACCGCTACGGTCGCAGGTTCGAATCCTGCCTCGGGCATGGATGTGTGTGATGTCCTTAGGTTAGTTAGGTTTAAGTAGTTCTAAGTTCTAGGGAACTGATGACCTCAGAAGTTAAGTCCCATAGTGCTCAGAGCCATTTGAACAATTAATATCCTCCGCTCCGACAACACCACTGCTAATAGACGTTATAAAATCACTTTCAAGGAAGGGAGGGTGCACTGAAAACTAATCACGCAGCTTACGCAAGTCTATGACATCTCGTTCGATGCGACAACTTCTTGCATCTATATGCTGTTCTGATGTTACTGCGCTCACTTCGCAATACGACTCTATTTCTTCACAAATGTTCTGGATGTGAATCATACCCAATGTCCGTCTGGTTAATACACTATCCGTAATTCCTCGGCCAGAAGTAAGTCCTCCAGAACTCTTCATGGTCCTCATCAATGTTTGTTCTATACTCATGTCAGAAGGAACCCCTGACCAATACTTTTCTGATCGCCGGATTGTAAAATGTTCTTTTCGTTGTGAACTTATCATATTCTGATAAATCCATGTTTTCCTCGAGTCTCACATATCCTGTAAGTAGAGGTGGCCACTTTCTGCATACATAAAATGTCCAGCTGAATGGAAGTAGAGAAGCATTTTTCGCACGCTTTCAAGATGAAGTTTCCAATTGCCTGATAGATCCACTTCAATAAATTGTTTCATGAGAGTGACGATCTTGTAATACTGAACCCAAATATTGCTGTGGGTCCCTTACTTTCAATCGTGTGTGTGTGTGTGTGTGTGTGTGTGTGTGTGTGTGTGTGTGTGTGTGTGTGTGTGCATGTCTCTTAATGATGTATTTTTATATTTATAGTTTTACAAAAACCAGGGCTGAGGTGGCTCATAGTGAACTTCAGGTAGTGATGTAAGAATCACAATAGTTGGGTGCCCAGCAATCCTCATGTTGCATACAGAGGAATTGAATACCTGAAAGTGAGGTGGTAAATTCCAACACATAACTTGATGTATAATGTATTTATACTACACAAATAGAAACTGAAAAAATAGTGTTCAAAAATTAGGTAATTTGCCACTTTGCTCGAAATTTGAAAAATTTGTATTTTTTGACGCGCTGTAGCGCCTTAGACACTGGGAGTAGAAAAAAATGGTAAGAATCAAATTTGTAGAGAATTTTGTGCTCTTTAAAAAAGAAAATAGACGTCAAAGCGATAGGAGCAAATGAAAATGAGATAATTTGAAAAAACTGAAAAAAGTCCGAAATTTTCGAAGTTTTTTGACTGCAGAAAGTTTTCCCAAGAGAAATTTTGTTGGCAAAACTTGGTTTTCTAACCTTTCCAACAATATGAACGAGTTAAAAAAATAAAATCTTCTACCCCACCTTTTGCAAGGTACAGGCTTTTTTTCTGACAGTTTCACTGGAAACATCCCCTAGGCTGTGGCCAAGCCATGTCTCCGCAATATCCTTTCTTTGAGGAGTGCTAGTTCTGCAAGGTTCGCAGGAGAGCTTCTGTTAAGTTTGGAAGGTAGGAGACGAGGTACTGGCAGAAGTAAAGCCGTGAGGACGGGGCGTGAGTCGTGCTTGGGTAGCTCAGTTTGTAGAGCACTTGCCCGCGAAAGGCAAAGGTCCCGAGTTCGAGTCTCGGTCCGGCACACAGTTTTAATCTGCCAGGAAGTTTCGTATCAGCGCACACTCCGCTGCAGAGTGAAAATCTCATTAAGGAGGTAATTGAAGCAACTAATAGCTATTTTGCAGACTTGGACAATATCTATTATTCGGAAGGGATCAACAAATTAGAACAGCGTATAAGTCTAAAAGGAGACTATGTCGAAAAATAAAAAAGGTTTACCCCAAACACGTAAGTAGTTTTTATTTTTGAACGGATTTTCAGACCCTCCTCGTATGGTGGTTTGGGCCTGGCCGTGACTCGCGCACAAGCAGTTTCAGCGACATCTCGCGTTTGGCGGGACATCCGGTTTCGAGAACCCGGACCGGCACAAACTTCCATTCTAGTCATTCCATTACACAGCTGATGGACACTGCGAGTACATTTCATGTATTTCACGGCGGTTGTAGTTGCCGCAGGTCCTGTTCCTTCGAGCATGCATGCGTGTCCAAAGCAACATCGTATTAAACTTCCTAACAACATAGGCACTGCAATGTGGTAGTTTTGGATTACTCCGGAAATCGAATAATCCGTTACAGAGTATAAGGAGAAATCTGAGATGCTGAACAATGGCGTGCAAGAAGTTCGTGAACTGATGCCGCTGATCATTCTGGCCACCATTTTCTGGGCTAACAATACTCTTGATGGGTGCACAGAGAGGCCTATAAACAGTCTTACATGCGCAAGATAGCCAGCGATTGCGATTCGTTCATTCGGTAATGGAAATCAGGCGAACAGTGTTAAACACAGATTCGTAAGACTAATGACGTTAACAAAGGACGCGCCATGGTTACCTGGTATGACACTCAAATGAAATGAAGTGGCCAAGCCATTAAGGATGGAGCACCAGCCCGGGTTGGGTAAGGATGGGAACTTGAAACCGGATATGCCCTTAACAGTACGTGGTTTACGAGAAACAACGGAAACGTAAGCATGGGTGACAGGAAAGACACGTCATAGATGACGGCACTCATGGAATAGCAAGCTTAGGATACATTAAACTGAAGTTCGTTCTCTGTGGAGAAAAATGGGAGCATACCTTTCTGTCAGGGCAAGAACAAGAGATGACAATAATAATGGGAGAAATGGGAACCTGATAGGTTACTTTTAACTAGCTTAGCGCCCATTGCTTCGCTCGCGTAGACTGTCTTGCATGCAGAGACTTTTTTCTGTTTTTATTTAATCGAATTTTCATGTTGTATACAAACTGCAACACCTTCTAAGTTTTCACGCTAATTAAGGCCATGTAAGCCTTGTCTTTTCCGAGTGTACTTATGACAAAAAAGCGATTCTCGCAGCTGGAGTCCAATGTTATTGTTAATCATGTCTTTTGTGTTCTTGTGGAGATATTTACACTACTGGCCATTAAAATTGCTACACCAAGAAGAAATGCAGATGATAAACGGGTATTCATTGGACAAATATGTTATACTAGAACTGACATGCGATTACATTTTCACGCAGTTTGGGGGCATAGATCCTGAGAAATCAGTACCCAGAACAACCACCTCTGGCCGTAATAACGGCCTAGATACGCCTGAGCATTGAGTCAAAGCAAGCTTGGATGGCGTGTACAGGTACAGCTGCCCGTGCAGCTTCAACACGATACCACAGTTCATCAGGAGTAGTGACTGGCGTATTGTGACGAGCCAGTTCTCATTGACCAGACGTTTTCAGTTGGTGAGGGATCTGGAGAATATGCTGGCCAGGGCAGCAGTCGAACATTTTCTGTATGCAGAAAGGCCCGTATAGGACCTGCAACGTGCGGTTGTGCATTATCCTGCTGAAATGTAGGGTTTCGCAGGGATCGAATGAAGGGTAGAGCTACGGGTCGTAACACATCTGAAATGTAACGTCCACTGTTCAAAGTGCCGTCAATGCGAACAAGAGGTGACCGAGACGTGTAACCAATGGCACCCCATACCATTACGCCGGGTGATACGCCAGTATGGCGATGACGAATACACGCTTCCAATGTCCGTTCACCGCGATGTCGCCAAACACGGATGCTACCATCATGATGCTGTAAACAGAACCTGGATTCATCCGAAAAAATGACATTTTGCCATTCGTGCACCCAGGTTCGTCGTTGAGTACACCATCGCAGGCGCTCCTGTCTGTGTTGCAGCGTCAAGGGTAACCGCAGCCACGGTCTCCGAGCTGATAGTCCATGCTGCTGCAAACGTCGTCGAACTGTTCGTGCAGATGGTTGTTGTCTTGCAAACGTCCCCATCTGTTGACTCAGGGGTCGAGACGTGGCTGCACGATCCGTTACAGCCATGCGGATAAGAAGCCTGTCATCTCGACTGCTAGTGGTACGAGACCGTTGGGATCCAGCACGGCGTTCCGCATTGCCTTCCTGAACCCACCGATTCCACATTCTGCTAACAGTTACTGGACCTCGACGAACGCGAGCAGCAATGTCGCGATACGATAAACCGCAATCGCGATAGGCTACAATCCGACCTTCATCAAAGTCGGAAACGTGGTGGTACTCATTTCTCGTCCTTACAGGAGGCATCACAACAACGTTTCACCAGGCAACGCCGGTCAACTGCTGTTTGTGTACGAGAAATCGGTTGGAAACTTTCCTCATGTCAGTATGTTGCAGGTGTCGCCACCGGCACCAACCTTGTGTGAATGCCCTGAAAAGCTAATCATTTGCATATCACAGCATCTTCTTCCTGTCGGTTAAATTTCGCGTCTGTAGCACGTCACCTTCTTGATGTAGCAATTTTAGTGGCCAGTAGTGTACATAGCAACTTTTACCGCTCACAAATATTTCTTTACATCTAACCGAGAAGTGAAATACCAGTTTTCATATATGTAGCTTCCAAACTTTTTAATGTAACGAAATATTTTCTTAAAAATTTTCATCCCCTATTCCACTCCCTTAGAGGTTGAATTTCCAGAAACACTGAAACGCGTTTTTTTTTTATTTCTAACCCTGAATTTAAATACCAGTTATCATAGATGTAGCCTTAAAAATCCTTTAGTAGATCTTTAGTAATTGCTTATTTTCCAAAAAAGCTTTCACCCACTATTTTATCTCTTTAGTGGTTGAACTTCCAAAAAATGCTGAAACAAGTATTTTTTATTTTCTGACTGAGAAACAAAACACCAGGTTTTGTAGGTCTAGCTCCAAGATTGCCTTAATGGCGACGTACTTTCAAAACGCCACCCCGTTAGGACTGGGATTTCTGGCAATCACTTCTTAAACGATGCCTACAATATAAGATCCACACCCTCTCCAAACGTCAAGTTCCATCCTTAATGGTTTGAGCTGGGCGATGATGAGTCAGGGAGAGTCAGTCAGTCACTCAGGACGTCGCCTTTTTACACACAGAGATTGCCTCGAAAGAGGGAGAGTTCACGGTGGTGCTTCATCAGTTAGTGTGTCTTGTACATCCGATAATTCAACTTCATTTTCAATATATTATTACAGAATCTGTTAATAAGTAAAATGGATAAGACACTTCAAATGTGTCGGTGAGATCTGAGATCGCAAAACCAAATAAAGCTAAAAAAAGAAGTACACAGAGTTCGAATACAGAAACTCAAAATAGAGAACAGAAGGACGCATGACATGTACGGCAAAACAAAAAGTGCTTGTGCACACATACAAAGGATAGACACTACAACGCGGTGACAAAAACAGGTTTGCACTACAGCTAAACTTAGAGAAAAATCGATCTGGAAAACATCTTTAGGAGAGAACGTAGCGTTGTGAAGAAAATTCTTGGGCGAGAAAAAACGGAGGTCTTGTGTAGACTGAAATCCCGTAAAGCAACAGAGATTGTCGAACCTGGCAGCAGACATTAGAAAACGAAGACTACAATTCTACGGAACTGTTCAAGGACAATAATACTTAAAAACTCATTAGGGCAAATATAGGATGTCCCAGAAGGAATGGTCAGTTTTGAGGGATATGTCAGGAACAATCATTCGAAGCGAAAGAACATAGGCTCTAAAACGCGTACCTGAAGAGGTATGAGTTCTATTTCGTCTTCAATACTTGGAAACATCTTTCACACTGCGAGCTCTTTGCTTTCCAAATATTTGGAGGAGTTAGTAGGGACAGAAACTAGTAAAAATGCATACTTTAAGAGCTACGGGCATCTTTTTTTCAGTAAAAGAGAAACACTTCACAACAACGAAGATGAACAAGTGCTCATAGCTCTTAAAGCATGCACTTCACTGAATTCGGAAAACGAAGAACTTGCAGCACAAGAGATTTGTTTCACAATATTGGAGATTTACATGAGCTCTTAGCCCTTAAGCTATGCATTTTAGAGCCCATTTTACTACTAATTATCGTTACCGTCGCATACCTGAATGTTGCACAATCCTTCTGGGACACCCTGAAAAAAATAACGAATGTACCAGGGATCCAAGGAGCTTGAAAGAGTCCAGACACGCGCAGTGGAAGGAGTAGACAGAAATCTCTGCAGTTGAAAGTAAACTGTTCGGTGCTACAGCCAAAGAATCATTAAGTTCAAATGTGATTCATCTTCCGGAAGACGCAAACTGAATTTCGGAAACAATTTTTCCTTCTCATGTTTACATGGTAAGATTTGAAGCGGATTTGCTAGCCCAGTTAAATACGGCGTCTTGAAAACAGCTGTTCCAATTTCTGATTTTGTCAGCACAATGGCTATTTATTTTCTGTTGGATATTAGAGGTGTAGGCAGCTCCATGCTCAGTCTCATATTCCCAATTCTCCTTCACTGTACATAAAGTCACTTCGACCATTTTAGCCAACTTAAAATAAAAAACGGTTATGCGTTTGCATGGAATCGAAAATCGATTGTGGAAGTAAAAACACGGCAGCTAGAACCGAATTTTCAGAGTCGATTTTGGAGTGTTTAGATGACCAACCAGAAACGGTGTTGGGAAATCACGAAATTCGATTCTGGAGGCCTCATGCAAACGTAGTGATAAGGTTTCAGAAAAACCAGAAACCATTTGGACGAGAGAAAGGAATATAGCCCACGGAGGGAGAGTGAGAGCCATACGGAAAGTCAGGAAAACGAATCTAAAATCACTGCGTGATCCAATGGGACCATTGCCCAAATAATAAAACTTAAACAACTTCCCCAGGAAATCTGCTTACTTCGGATTGTTGGCACTGCTCTGTTTACCATTCACTACACGGTTCATGCGTGCTAGTTCTGTAGAAAATCGTCTGAAATGTAGATGTATCGAAAAAGACGCAGCTTCAATAATTGCCCGCAGCGTTTCAGTATGGTGGCTTGCCTTCTCCTCCTCAGTGTAGTATTTACACATACGTAGTCATTTTTCAAATGGTTATGAGAACAACACTCGTAAGAGTGAGAGAGGGAGCATTCAGATTACTTGCAGTTGTGGAAATGTCAACCAAATATCATTCCACTACCTTCCGGGTGTGCATCCGGGACAACAATATTTTTCATCTTCCGACATTTTGTCTGTTAGCTGTCATCTTCCGACAATTTGGTCTGTTAGCCGTACAGCCGTCTTCAAGGCCAGTCGGCGACTGAAATAAAACCACATGACAGATTGATATGCTGTGAAGTAAAAAGGGCATGCGTCAGAGATAAAAGGGTCGGCGCCACAGCGTAACTTGTAGATAAAACTTTATGTTTCTGAGAAAAAATCCTAGCTGGCGCCGAGACAGAAAATCCACAGTGCTTACGAATAATGCGGCAAAGTTTTAGAGGGGATGGCATGTGTTGCAATGCCAGGCAGTAAAGACTCAGAACAGCAATTCCTTTGATTGGGTAGACGTGGTTTCCTTGAACTGTCAAGCTGGAAACCCGAGTCTCTCTTTATTCTCTCAGCTTCCTTCATCAATCAGCCCCACTAGGAAGAGATTGTGTCCGGTATCTTGATGTTCCCATTATCCATGGAATGACCAGTGAAAACAAAAGTTTCAGTCCGTGATAATTTGTTGGGCTGTAGAAAGCTTGTGACGCAGGTGTTCTTGTACAATGCGTGTTGTGTTTTGCCAATTTGATTAGGTATTTCATAAATATCCGTCTTCCTAAAAGCAGATCATATTTAGTAAGTCTTAGAACAACTCACGTGTAGGCCAACGGACAGAGGACCACGACCACTTTATGCTTCATTATTTTGGCAATTTTTGAAGAAACAGCCCCCGCTTACCGAAGGAAAGGCCGTCGACCTTACATCTCTTTCATGTTCCTCTCCCTCTGGTTGATCTGATATTTGGAAAAACATGTCAATCACATGTTTTTAAGGTACATATACACTAGTCATTTTACTTATAATTTTGCGTGTCAAAGTACATGGTAAAACTGCACAAGGGAATAGTGATGTCCGAAGCAATAGGATTATGCTTGAACATAATTTCCTATTACGGGAGAAGCATTTGACCATAGCTAGAGATCTGCACATATGCCGATATTCACGGCTATATCAGCGGATATCCGCAATAATAATTACGAAGTTGCATGACAGTGTCACTATTATGATTTTCGCCATTCTGTACCATCGATAATAATCATTATTATCAGTATTGTTTTAAGCCATTGTTATTATACTTTTGGTACGGAGGGCCCTTACATTGGCATGAATGCGTCGTGTCGGCAAAAGATAGATGCGTTGTTGACTTATTCAACACCGTTCTTCCTGCTATTTCGTACAGCTAGTTACCTGTGCGTCTTGTTTCTGTTGTAGCAGAAGCCGCCTTATGTCGGGGTACTCCTGTTTCGTTTATGGTAACCGCAGCGCATTATGCAGTTGCCGAAGGCTGCCACGAAGATAACGAAGGTTCTTATGCGGCAGACCTTCCATTGGAATCTGTGCTTTGCAGTCTGACTCCTGTTTGTCAGTCACGTGGGCCACAAATAATGCTGAGTGTAGAATCAGTGAATCTATCAGCGTTCCTCTTAAACATATTTACACGCACACAACGCGGCGCTTATTACATTGAGAAGTGTAGAAAGTTAGCTTGGTTTAACTCGACGAAGAATTAAGGTACATTCGTTAAACGTATTAACTAAACGTCTTGTTGTATCATGCATACTGTTGAATATGCGGTAACTAGGAAATCTGCTTTCTCGGATCGCTAGACAACAATTCAAGCAAATCGTATTAGTGAATTTTTACTACAGAAAATGTCTTGTGAACAGGCCTCCCGTTGGATAGACCGCTCGCCTGGTGCAAGTCTTTCGATTTGACGCCACTTCGGCGACTTGCACGTCGATGGGGATCAAATGATGATGAGTAGGACAACACAACACCCAGTCCCTGAGCGGAGAAAATCTCCGATCCAGCCGGGAATCGAACCCGGGCCCTTAGGACTGACATTCTGTCGTGCTGACCACTCAGCTACTGGGGACGGACACTACAGAAAATAATTCTCAGTACTTATCTTTGAGATAAGGCAAAGGGCGACAGACAAAATAAGAAATCTCTTCAGTATAGACAATGCTACATAGTAGAAGCGAAATAACTAGTCTTGATACTATTCTTGAACTCGCTGGTGTAGAAGTCGCAGAACTGGCTAGTCTTCAACTGGGCCACTGCCAAGGCGCGGCGAATATATCCTCTTTGTGTAGAGGGCGCTGTCGTCGCGTTGTCGTCCTGGAGAGGGGTCGGTCAGCGTGCAATTGGCTGACGTCGTCTCATAGCCCTCTATGCTCTAACGTTTCCGCCTGGAGTTCCTGCGTATACCTTTACACCGGAGCATGTCTGACTTTAAATACAACGCAATATGTGATGAGTTCATTTTCCTACTCAAGGATGTGGAGATGTTTTGCAGAAAATTTCGCAGCTTATTTCATTAGTCCTGCCGTAAGCTTGTAGAATATATCAAGCATATGACAGCAAGGGTAGATACACATTTTTTTCTGGGGTGGCGGGGAGGCAGATGGGAGGGGAAACAAGGATCAGATGGGTAAAAATGTCCTTATAGGCTTTGACTAATTTTAAAATAAAGATACACACACACAAATTACAGTTATTATCATGTCTGATACACATATTAGAGATATAGTTTTATTACAGTCATAATTTTATCACAGTCAATATTACGTAGTATCATGCAATAACAGCTTTCTCTTTTTTTTCCTACAGAAGATGTGCAACACCTCAGCATTCGTTGTTGATCCAATATCCTGATGGACATGCATTAGTACCAACCTATTTAAACGACCTGTCATCCTGCTGCAAAGATGTGTCTCCAGATGTTGTAAGGTTGAGGAAAATCTGTCCACAGTGCTTGTTGTTACAGGAAATGTAGAGAACAGTTGATAGAAGACTCTGATATTTGGCAGCGCCGTTGCTCTTATTTAGCCCTCTACTGGAGGCTTTATTTTCGTCCGTTTGCCGCCAAATTTGTAGATCTTCCTTCAAAGTTGCGAAACAAGGGAGATCGCTTTCTATGCTTCAGCGGTTTGCAAAACATGCACTATATCTTTATCATTAAAGTTCTTTGTAGCTGGTGAAATCTCAATGACGTTTCATTTAACGCATGTCAAAGGGAAGTATGAGCCCTGACAGACAGTAATGCTCTTCTACTTATTTTCTCTGAAAACTGGGTCTGTTGGTCCATTCAGAGTATCGCTGTATACTGATGGGAAAACAGAGTGCCACCTGTAAGCATTTTGGAAAGTGTTCCATCGATTATTAACAGTGTTTGTTGTTTATATATTCAATTAGCTTTTACCTGCGGCTTCGTTCGCTTGTCAATAGTATTGTTAAGATGATTAATTATCGGAGAAGCATAGCTCGCTAAGTCAGGTGTTTTACATGGTCAACCTCTTTGTCTATGGCATTATAGCTCCAACACAAATGCACTGATTTCAATACAGTTTATTTATTTGAAGGCTGGTTTGATCAGAATATGTTTGATGAAAGTTTGTTCAGCTGCTTAAATCTGCTACATAAGGACTCAAATCTGAAAACAACTCTTAACCGGACCCTTTGCTTTCTCTGGCATTCTCTTGCCGACTGGGCTATTCAGATACAGGTCACAACTCCCCCTCATAGCTCTGTTTCTACCAGTACCTCTCCTACTTTCAAAAATCATTTTCGAAAGATATTAAACGTTCACAACTAAGTGTTGACTGCGCCCTGAATCGGATTAACGCAGTCCAAAACAATTCGGAAATATTTGCGCCTTTGAGTAGAGTTCTCTTGGGAAAAAAGAATACGAAAAACGCGTAGCATCATATTTGCTCGCAAACGCCACTGAATATGTAAGCGTAGGTTTCCGCGGCCATTGTCTCAGTCAGGTTAGTAACACCACCATGAGGAAGGACATTTGCAACAGGGGCCGAAACGTCGGAAAATGTTACGTTTCCAGTGCGGGCACATACCCAGAAGAATTTTTGGGCTACCACTGAATATCTTCGTCTGTACAGCAACGATCAAATGAAGGGGCGGCGTAAGAAAGTAGTAACCCTCAGTTTAGTAAGAATTAGTGTGGTAACGTAATGCGTTGTGTTTTCGAATGCAACACGTATTGGTAACAAGTACTCTATCTTCTTCTGACAGTCCAGGATTAGGCCTTATTTCATCGCTTGTCGAAGGATGCTCTGAGGTGACATACGCAAAACATGATCTTTCCAATCCAATCGTTGGTTTACAGTTTTAGTCAGTGGCTGTATTCCAATTCTTTTCTTATTTCTTCAGAATTCTTACTGTGTGGCTTTAATTAAAGTGCAGCTATTCACAGTAGTGTGGGCTGTAAGTACCGTATGGCAGCGAAGCTTGGTAGATATGCTAATGCGTTAATGCGGAACCGATTTATGCTGAAAAAATAGTTCCAATTTCGGCCACCAGGTGCAAATCTGACGCTGTGTATGTAAGATTAGGAACAGGACGTGGGCAAAAAAGGTCAAACAAGTGAGAAAGGCATAATGTTTATTTCGTTATTAACTGCCGCTTACGCAGTTAGTTCAGTATGAACACTGGAGACGTCGACGAGACGCCAGTTTCATAAAACGACGTGATCAGCGGTGATCAGGTAGAGAATGAACATGCCCCTGCGAAGCGCACCCTTTTAGATGTCCCCAAAGCCTCATAGATTCAGATCAGGTGATCTTGCAGGCCGTGCCTCTGGAAAAACTCTCGAGATAACACGTTCGCGATAAGCAAATCCATCGGCCAGTGGCATGAGGTGTTGCCCCGTCTTCGATGAAAATAATAGTTTCCAGAGCAGGAATCAGATGCTGCACAAGAAAGTCTCGAAAATGCGCAGACGTCACGGTACATACGTTAGGCCCTCTGGGTGTATTCTCTTCAAAGAAGAACGGATAGAGAAAACAGGTGCATGCGAATCCACGACACACAGTCAGGTACAGCGAGTGCAGTGTCCCTTAGTGCACAACACGCGGTTTAACAGTACCCCAAATTTGGCAGTTTTGTGTACTCACAACACCCCGTAGTGTAAGATGTGCCTCGTCAGTTCGTAGGATATTCGCCGGTCTCATTTCATCAACTTCGATGCGTGCCAGAAACTGAAGAGCAAATCTAGAATGTTGCTGCTGATCGTGACACTTGAGTTACTGAACCGTCTGGATCTTGCACAGACATCCGTGTAAAATAGACAGCAAAATTTTCCATACTGTCGACTGTGGGACAGACAAGTCTCATGAAAAGGTGCGAGCACTGGCACTCCGGGGCATGTGCTGCATGGTCAGTTACAGCAACAGCAACCTCGTTAATAACTTCCACTGGGATTGGACGCCTTCCTCTTCCATGTGTCACACGAAACTCACCACTGCTTCTGAATTACATTATCCATCTTCTTTAAACCTTTTGGATACATAGGGCCTCTCTTCAGACTTTTCAGTTGGTAATGCTCTCACCGTGTAGAACTGTAATTGCTGCAGTTCACATAAATCAGTTTCACCAATAGCGCATGGTGTCTGTTTGCGATATCCATACTGTTCACTCATGCTATACCTTGTCAAATGACACCGTGGATGTTATACCGTACAACAGTGGGCAGCGCTAGATTTGCAACTGGTGGCGAAAATTGGAAGTAATGTTTTCCAGCGTACATCGGTTCCGCATCAACGCACTACGTGTCTAACAAGTTTCGCTCCCACCAACAACTGCGTGGTGCGATCAATGATTTTAGACCAACTGTTCTATTGTGGATGCTTTCCGATACGGTTACAGCGAATAGCTTTTGGTCATACGGTTTCCCACAGGTAAGTTCAGAAGTTATTTGGAAGATTGAAAGTTACCTCTTTAAATTTGTTTTAGTGAAAGTGGATCTGTAATATTGATTCAGTTTTTAATGTTAAACTGTGTGTTAGATGCTAAACTTTGGTCTTCCTTTTTTGAATGGTGTGCATACCAGACCTTGAAGCTGATAGCTTACATAACGCTAACTGTCGGTGACATAATTCAGTTGCGAGAATGTACAGAGAAATTTAATTGCAACAATTCTAAGAAAATCATACACTGCCTGAAACTTACTGTTATCACAAAATCTGACTATGAACATTGATAAAAGATTGATTACTTTGAAACTAAAGATGGTCCCTGTGACATTTAATTAAAGAAACAATCCGTTTTCTACGCTATTTGGTTTTCTTGCGTTGCATGTCGCACTGGACAACGCCGTGCAGCTGCTCTCGTAACTACAGAGCGCCGCGCTAACAAAGCTGTAAAATCTAGGTACTGAGATACTCAAAGGTGCAATGCATTCTCTAAAAACATTGCCGTCGCTCTTGGTTGATAATTTTTGATAATCGTTTATTTAAATTGAATATTAATTGACTCTTGGGATGTGGACAATGCCTCTGGGTTAAATGAATTCAATAGCAATCCCATATAATCTGATGTAATAACATGTAATGAAATTTCAATAATAGTTACGCTTTCTCTGAAATAATGGAACTATAGTCCAAGAATTACAAAAATTAAACTTCGCATCTATAATCTATCCTTAAACAAAATATCTAATTCTTAAATCCATTTCACTGACAATAATCAATAAATCCTACAAAAAAATTAAAAAATTAAAAAAAATCCTGCTCTGAATGTATGATGAAGGAAGAATGCTGTGTTACCAAACCGCTGCCTCAAATAAAACAAACTTAAACATTACCTGTAATTCCCAAACGTCTCCAAAGTTTTCTCCTGATTGTTGTTAACCGTAACTCGACTGTACACATCTCACCACATACTTCAACTGTCTGTCTCCTCTCCTTACAATCAAAGATAAATATGGCGCGCATCTTCGCAGAGCAAAGATCACCTCTAATACATCTCTGTGCAGCACAGCTTCTCTGTTGATGCTACACACGCATGTCTGTGCATTTCACACGTTATGAGCTGGATACCAGGCATCGGAAACAAATAAACAAAAAAAAAATGCTACGAAAACTTACACACACAGATTTCAAGTGCTTTGTCGCGTTTGTTGTAACCTTTCATTTCAATTGATACTGTGGTTCAGTTAACACCGGCAATGGTGCTGGTTTCGTTATTGCTGTTCCAAAAAATCAAATCTGTTTGCTTATATGAGAGATTAGACATAACGTTTTAATTCTGCAATGTACACTGGTGATGTTGGATGTCCACATAGCATCACAGAGCTCAGAGTTTGGAGGCTTGCCCACTCTGCAAAAGCAGAGTACGCAGATCTGACAACACAGTACAATGCTGATGTAGGCACAGGTGTTTTGGAGCACAGTGTTTAGAGTACATTGTTGAACATGAGGGTTGGCAGCAGGTGACTGTTACATAACTTTTTTCGTGTTAACCAACAACTTTGTCAAATACAATTGCACTGGGCATGGTGTCATCAAGGCTGGGCTATGGATCAAAGTAAACGTGTCACCTTGTCGGATGAGTTACATTTCTTGTTACATCAGATCGATGGTCATGATTGCATACGACCCCATACGCTGTTCTCGAGACATGTACCACGCACCAACGCTGGCTACTGGGACCAGGTTGATGCTATAGGCTTCCATGGGATCTGTGGTAATAATGAAAAGTGTGCTGGTGTTGAAAAGTGTGCTGGTGTGGAAGACTTAAAGGACGAAAGGAACCTTCGCACGATGTATCACTGCCAAGTAACATAGATCCATGAAACTTAGACTATACATAGAAAAAACAGCTACACTCTAGTGCAGAAGCCGGCCGGAGTGGCCGAGCGGATCTAGGCGCTACACTCTGGAACCGCGCGACTGCTACGGTCGCAGGTTCGAATCCTGCCTCGGGCATGGATGTGTGTGATGTCCTTAGGTTAGTTAGGTTTAAGTAGTTCTAAGTTCTAGGGGACTGATGACCTCAGCAGTTAAGTCCCATAGTGCTCAGAACCATTTGAACCATTTGTAGTACAGAAGTTACCTGATATTTGTTAACTGATACTGTCCAAAAATGAGGTATATCACTGTCTTTATGCCTAGTCAGGAATGACTGTTAATTTCCGTCAGCCACGAAATCTTAGCCTGCTTGACCTGGGTTTGAATCCATATGCAGAACGAGGCGGTTCGTCGTGTCATTTGAAGTTCATACATATTCTCAACTAGCCGCTCGTGAATAACGTAAATTTTTAATGACATTTTGTGTTAAATAACAAGTATGGTATGTTACTTTGCAGAGGAAATCATGAATACGTCGAACTTTATACGTGCATTACGTATCTGGCGTAATAATGAGAGTACTAACAATTCAGGTATGTAATTTATTGCAATAAATGTGAGCTTACAAGCCTTAAGGACAGTCTTATCTATGATGAGGTGTTCCCTGATATTTGTAGTATCGTGGTATTACTTTACATCTTGAGTTATTGCGATACAGAGCAGTTTTTTTCTAGTGGTGACTTGTTGGAACCATTTTCAATAGTCAAACGACTGTACCAAGGAGCGATTAGAGGACCTGCTAGACAGCTGCGTTATGTGGGTTGCATGGGAATCAGGCGAAATGCAATTCAGGTCGTTCGGATACTTTTGAGCATGACTGTACTTCGTTAACATCCGATTATGTGCTGGGTTCGCATCCCTGTCACAAGCTTTATATGATGGCATTTCAATTTTAAACCTGAGCGTACCTTGTTCCTTGCGAATGACACCATATTAAACGTCGTTGGGGGTAGTTCCCAGGAAGGTAACTGTTATGACAGGATACCCATTTCAGTACAAACATTTTCGTCATTTATATTCAGGATCTGAATTGATAACTGATACTGGTGCAAACGTCTATACTTCACGTCTCTTTATGCCTAGTGATCGGGTCTCAATAAGGCACAAACAAAGCTTAGCTTAGTTAGAAATGGCTATAGGCGCTGGGTTTGAATCCAGGTCCAGACCGACGACGTTGGTCATGTCATTTAAAGTTCAAATTTGTGTACACGTAGCTGTTGATGTGTTACGAGAACAATGACATTACTGGTGATTTGCTGTTAATGTTGAGATTTCCTGAGAGTGGTTGTTGCCGTTAATAGCGTTTTTCTACTGGTTCGTCCAATATCCAGTTTCCAGAGCCACTTGCCATTGAGCGACCTTCAGCACGTGGATGGAAAACCTTTTAGAGAGCGAAAAACTTTTTTCAAATTGCCGTACAGCATTGTAACTCCACATACTGTCTCAAGTATTTAATTTTGACTAAGGATTACTGTACGATAAATGTAAAATAATTCGTTTTCTCAGAACTTTTGGAATGTCACTTGTTGTAATTAAGGTTAGTTTATGAGTGTTATGGGTTGTCTCATCGCTAAGAACGAGTTTTGGTTCAAATGGTTCAAATGGCTCTGAGCACTATGGGACTTAACATCTATGGTCATCAGTCCCCTAGAACTTAGAACTACTTAAACCTAACTAACCTAAGGACAGCACACAACACCCAGCCATCACGAGGCAGAGAAAATCCCTGACCCCGCCGGGAATCGAACCCGGGAACCCGGGCGTGGGAGGCGAGAACGCTACCGCACGACCACGAGATGCGGGAAAAAGAACGTGTTTTCTAATATGTTTTGTAGGACGATATCAGTTGACGCTTTGAACTGACTGCCATAAAGACCTTTGGTCTCTAGTAGTCTCTAGCGGTACCCATTGTGTGTAGTCAAAGGACTGTACCCAACAGGGTTTTGGTGTTTAGAGGACCTGCAACATAGCTACGTTATGTTGGTTGTATTCGGCAGTGACCCACTTTTTTTGCTGTCAAGTGTACATTTAGTGACGTTCGTATCCTGTGACTGTCTGAGCACCTGGATATCTGATTATGGAAATAAAGCCTAAACGTGGCAAGTAAGCAGTTCGAGGAATAAAGACTTTTTAACCGTGTGTGTGACTTTTTTGAAGCATCCTGTCCAGCTCCAGTACAGTGCTGCCTTATAAAGCATCAGAATGTTAATTCCTAAATGTATCACGTCTGCAAAAGACACCAACAATGAAAAAGTGCTACGTTTACGTCTGTTATCACAATGTTATTAACACGCACACACACACACACACACACACACACACAGCCGGCCGATGTGGCCGAGCGGTTCTAGACGCTACAGTCTGGAACTGCCCGACCGCTACGGTCGCAGGTTCGAATCCTGCCTCGGGCATGGATGTGTGTGATGTCCTTAGGTTAGTTAGGTTTAAGTAGTTCTAAGTTCTAGGGGACTGATGACCTCAGAAGTTAAGTCCCATAGTGCTCAGAGCCATTTGAACACACACACACACACACACACACGTCAACATGTGGATAAATAAATAACATGGTAAACAGGCAGGTAAAATTCTTACGGAATGTGAGAACGAGTATGAAACATACTCTCCATAAACACTTATGCTCTCTTCCCATCAGTCGCTAACAACAGTCAGGAACATGTTTTTCGTGATGAAACTTTTCTTAGCAACTAGGTAAGAGATTCCTTGAAACAACTGTAGTTCTACAGGGGGGGGGGGGGGTGGGAGGGCAAGGAAGGGAGGAAGATTAATCTTTAACGTCCCATTGACAGCATGGTCATTAGAGACACGCTCGGATTACGAAATGATGGGGAAGGAAATCTCCTGTTTCCTTTTGAAAGGAACCATCGTGACATTTGCCTGGGGCGATTTGTGGAAATCACGGAAAACCTACATCTGGGTGACAAGGTGGGATTTGAACCGTTGTTCACCCGGATGAGAGTCCAGTCTGCTAACCACTGTGGCATCCGCTCCGTACCCAGGAGAGGCATAGAATTCCTACCTGAACTCTGGCTGGCGATCAATGACAAAGACGGTAATTACATTACTGAGTAGTGTATCAGTCTTGTTATTGTACATTGTAGTGTAACGTAATGCAGTGTGTTTTATTCTTACGAAATAAAACCGCGGCATTGTAAAAACGGCACCAACTTGTGACCTACCCAGTACAGTACGAATCAGGCTTAGAATTACCATGTTACACGCCTGTTAAATGATTTGGTCACAACCAGAATCTTGGCTGTCAGTTTCAGAATAATTTTAGAACGACTCATTCAGCTTTTATAAATAAAAAGAAGTGCTACCTCATGTTGCAAGAAGTAACTTACGAAATCCAAGAGTGTTTCTTAGTCAGCTTTCGAGAACAGTAGAAGTGTGACAAGACATGAATTTCTTATTTTTATCTTCTTCTGTTCACTAGTCTGCTTCCCAAACTTTTCTGTCCCATGGCAGCTGTACCATGAGAGGACACGTAATCCTTGAAAGCTGTGGAGCAATGATAAGTTGTTTCACTGTACGTTGCAATTTCACCTCAACAATAATCACACAATATTGAATGATAGGGCAGGAATTCATTTATTTGAGTGCAACTACGTAATGAGATAACAATTTAGCCCATCATAATTTATTTACGGAACTGGAAAAATACAGGAAGTCTTAATTTTTATTTCTTTTGTGAAACTTTCTCATTACAGCTAAAGGTATTTTCGCATTTTAAATTCGGAACAGCATTCCATACAGTTAAGGGGGCTAAACACGTAATTGCATGCTGCACGAACAGGCATGATCAAGCATTTTGCGCAAGCATCGTCGAGAATGTGTAGGATAAATTTGAGCATCAGGGCTGTAAAGCAGCTTGATGGTTGATCGAATTTCGATATTATTATGCAAGCATGTGCGTGCATTCGATGTGTGCATCGTTGAGCCAGTGTGCTAACAGCTGGGAGGCTTGTACGAGCATGCGACGGTTGGGAACATGTCGAGTGATCTAAACATATCACCCGCAAATTGCTAGGAGATTTTATTCACTCTTATGTAAGTCAGTCTTTGCTGTGGAATATAGAATCAAAGGTGTATCGTGATAAAGGAGAAAGGGACCCTGTGAATAGTTTGCTTCTTGTTAAATGTAAAGGAGAGGATCAAGTACGTAAAAAGACAAAAGCTAGTAGAAATCCTTGGGTAACAGAAGAAATATTGAATTCAATTGATGAAAGGAGAAAATATAAAAACGCAGTGAATGAAGCAGGCAAAAAGAAATACAAACGTCTCAAAAATGAGATCGACAGGAAGTGCAAAATGACTAAGCAGGGATGGCTAGAGGACAAATGTAAGGATGTAGAGGGGTAAGATAGATACTGCCTACAGGAAAATTAAAGAGACCTTTGGAGAAAAGAGAGCCACTTTTATGAATATCAAGAGCTCAGATGGAAACCGAGTTCTAAGGAAAGAAGGGAAAGCAGAAAGGTGGAAGGAGTATATAGAGGGTCTATACAAGGGCGATGTACTTGAGGACAATATTATGGAAATGGAAGAGGATGTAGATGAAGATGAAATGGGAGATACGATACTGCGTGAAGAGTTTGACAGAGCACTGAGTCGAAACAAGGCCCTGGGCGTAGACAACATTCCATTAGAACTACTGACGGCAGAGCCAGTCCTGGCAAAACGCTACCATCTGGTGAGCGAGATGTATGAGACAGGCGAAATACCCTCAGACTTCAAGAAGAATATAATAATTCCAATCCCAAAGAAAGCAGGTATTGACAGATGTGAAAATTACCGAACTATCAGTTTAATAAGTCACAGCTGCAAAATACTAACGCGAATTCTTTACAGACGAATGGAAAAACTGGTAGAAGCCGACACGGGAAAGATCAGTTTGGATCCCGTAGAAATGTTGGAACACGTCAGGCAATACTGATCTTACGACTTAAGAAAGATTAAGGAAAGGCAAACCTACGTTTCTAGCATTTGTAGATGTAGAGAAAGCATTTGATAATGTAGACTGGAATATTCTCATTCAAATTCTAAAGGTGGCAGGGGTAAAATACAGGGAGCGAAAGGCTATTTAGAATTTGTACAGAATCCAGATAGCAGTTATAAGAGTCGAGGGACATGAAAGGGAAGCAGTGGTTGGGAAGGGAGTGAGACAGGGTTGTAGTCTCTCCCCGATGTTATTCAATCTGTATATTCAGCAAGCAGTAAAGGAAACAAAAGAAAAATTCGGAGTAGGTATTAAAATCCATGGAGAAGAAACAAAAACTTTGAGGTTCGCCGATGACATTGTAATTCTCTCAGAGACAGCAAAGGACTTGGAAGAGCAGTTGAACGGAATGGACAGTGTCTTGAAAGGAGGATATAAGATGAACATCAACAAAAGCAAAACGAGGATAATGGAATGTAGTCGAATTGGGAACAGGGAATTAGATTAGGAAATGAGACACTTAAAGTAGTAAAGGAGTTTTGCTATTTGGGGAGGCAAATAACTGATGATGGTCGAAGTAGAGAGGATATAAAATGTAGAGTGGCAGTTGCAAGGAAAGCGTTTCTGAAGAAGAGAAATTTGTTAACATCGAGTATAGATTTAAGTGTCAGGAAGTCGGATCTGAAAGTATTTGTATAGAGTGTAGCCATGTATGGAAGTGAAACATGGACGATAAATAATTTGGGCAAGAAGAAAATAGAAGCTTTCGAAATGTGGTGCTACAGAAGAGTGCTGCAGATTAGATGGGTAGATCACATAACTAATGAGATGGTATTTAATAGAATTGGGGAGACGAGAAGTTCGTGGCACAACTTGACAAGAAGAAGGGACCGGTTAGTAGGACATGTTCTGAGGCATCAAGGGATCACAAATTTAGCATTGGAGGGCAGCGTGGAGGGTAAAAATCGTAGAGCGAGACGAAGAGATGAATACACTAAGCAGATTCAGAAGGATGTAGGTTGCAGTAAGCACTGGGAGATGAAGAAGCTTGCGCAGGTTAGAGTAGCATGGAGAGCTGCATCAAACCAGTCTCAGGACTGAAGAGCACAACAACAACAACAAATGTAAAGCAGTTTGTTCTAAGTCAAAGAAAGACGCAGTAATACACTCCTGGAAATTGAAATAAGAACACCGTGAATTCATTGTCCCAGGAAGGGGAAACTTTATTGACACATTCCTGGGGTCAGATACATCACATGATCACACTGACAGAACCACAGGCACATAGACACAGGCAACAGAGCATGCACAATGTCGGCACTAGTACAGTGTATATCCACCTTTCGCAGCAATGCAGGCTGCTATTCTCCTATGGAGACGATCGTAGAGATGCTGGATGTAGTCCTGTGGAACGGCTTGCCATGCCATTTCCACCTGGCGCCTCAGTTGGACCATCGTTCGTGCTCGACGTGCAGACCGCGTGAGACAACGCTTCATCCAGTCCCAAACATGCTCAATGGGGGACAGATCCGGAGATCTTGCTGGCCAGGGTAGTTGACTTACACCTTCTAGAGCACGTTGGGTGGCACGGGATACATGCGGACGTGCATTGTCCTGTTGGAACAGCAAGTTCCCTTGCCGGTCTAGGAATGGTAGAACGATGGGTTCGATGACGGTTTGGATGTACCGTGCACTATTCAGTGTCCCCTCGACGATCACCAGTGGTGTACGGCCAGTGTAGGAGATCGCTCCCCACACCATGATGCCGGGTGTTGGCCCTGTGTGCCTCGGTCGTATGCAGTCCTGATTGTGGCGCTCACCTGCACGGCGCCAAACACGCATACGACCATCATTGGCACCAAGGCAGAAGCGGCTCTCATCGCTGAAGACGATTCGTACCTCCATTCACGCCTGTCGCGACACCACTGGAGGCGGGCTGCACGATGTTGGGGCATGAGCGGAAGACGGCCTAACGGTGTGCAGGACCGTAGCCCAGCTTCATGGAGACGGTTGCGAATGGTCCTCGCCGATACTCCAGGAGCAACAGTGTCCCTAATTTGCTGGGAAGTGGCGGTGCTGTCCCCTACGGCACTGCGTAGGATCCTACGGTCTTGGCGTGCATCCGTGCGTCGCTGCGGTCCGGTCCCAGGTCGACGGGCACGTGCACCTTCCGCCGACCACTGGCGACAACATCGATGCACTGTGGAGACCTCACGCCCCACGTGTTGAGCAATTCGGCGGTACGTCCACCCGGCCTCCTGCATGCCCACTGTACGCCCTCGCTCAAAGTCCGTCAACTGCACATACGGTTCACGTCCACGCTGTCGCGGCATGCTACCAGTGTTAAAGACTGCGATGGAGCTCCGTATGCCACGGCAAACTGGCTGACACGGACGGCGGCGGTGCACAAATGATGATGATGATGATGATGTTTGGTTTGTGGGGCGGTCAACTGCGTGGTTATCAGCGCCCGTACAATTACCCAATCTTTGCTCAGTCCAATTTCGGCACTTCCCTGGATGATGATGAAATGATGAGGACAACACAAACACCCAGTCATCTCGAGGCAGGTGAAAATCCCTGACCCCGCCGGGAATCGAACCCGGGACCCCGTGCTCGGGAAGCGAGAACGCTACCGCGAGACCACGAGCGGCGGACGTGCACAAATGCTGCGCAGCTAGCGCCATTCGACGGCTAACACCGCGGTTCCTGGTGTGTCCGCTGTGCCGTGCGTGTGATCATTGCTTGTACAGCCCTCTCGCAGTGTCCGGAGCAAGTATGGTGGGTCTGCCACACCGGTGTCAATGTGTTCTTTTTTCCATTTCCAGGAGTGTAAAAATGTAAAATTTCCGAGAAACAAAAATTAATTTTTATCATATCGGTTCTCAGAGCCAAAGCATCAACTCTTATGAATACGTATGGCAGTGAACTGTTTGCGACTTTAGTCTCTTTCAAAATGTCCAGTGACTTGCAAAAGTCTGCCAAAAAATTCATTACTATAAAGAACACGTCCCTCCGATATTCGGCCGTTTGTGCCAGACAGAACACAGTGAAACTATAACTTGTATCTGCATTGGCAAATAGAACAATAGTGTGAGTATTTTTGTAACTACAGCAAAGTGACTTGCAGCTGAAGGAACTACCTCTGGATGTTTTCTATCAATGCAGGCAGTATAGTGCGTAAGATTCGACCACTTTGCTTAATGCCTCTACCTTGGGTCTGTCATGTGAGTGCATCGGCGTCACCGTTCGACATGCCTGTACTCGGATGCTTGAGGGGTGTGCAGGCGTAAAAGATTTATGCATCCTTGAGAAAAACACTTGATCATCGGTGCTTATCATGCATACAGTTACATCTGTAGCCACTTTTACAAGTTATTTAGTTTAAATTACTCATGAATGTGGCTCTCATGTTCACTCAACACAGTTAAGTTCAAAATAACTACAGAGTTGAGCAGCACCAATGGAAGCATGTCAGTGAAGCACGCAGCGTGGCATCAAGGAACAGAATAGATGGTTAATAGATCATAACAAACAGTGTGGCGCCTGTTGACGGGATGATCACTTGTTATTCACGTCACAGTAATAGGGATGGCGATTACAGTTGAAACAACTGGTTCTCGGTTATACCGGTTCTTTTCGTCTCCAGTTTAACCTGACCGTTAAAACCGCGCAAAATAACCCGTTTCCGAAGCAAACGATATGCGTGTTATAAATGAAAAAACGCCTTCTCTTGGTGCACTGTATTTTATTCCTCCCAGATGCGTTTCGCCTTTTTTCACTTTAAAGCATCATCATTGGGATCTAGAATGATACAGTTTTGTTTTGATATGTGTTATTTGTATATGATAAAACAGCTAACGTTTCGTTTTTTATGTAAATAAGGGATTACTTCGCGTTTTTAGTTGATATCTGCATCTGTTCACATGCTGGAGGTCGCACTACAGCTCTCTTTACGAAACAAAAGCATATTTATATTTTCTGAACTTTTTTCTGCCCATTTTTGATCTTACTTGCTTATTGTTGTGATGCACTATTAGTCTTCTGTCACTAATTATAGATATTTGATCGAAAACTGTGATTTCAAGACGCAGCTACTTTGAATTCGCTGTGTGTCTCAACCTGTTTGGTTTGTTTATGTACATGCTGCCAACCTAACGAAGTGAATGCTGAAAACTAACGTCTATTCATTTCTGTGTGTGTGTGTGTGTGTGTGTGTGTGTGTGTGTGTGTGTGTGTGTGTGTGCGTGCGTGTGCGTGCGAGTGAGAGTGACAGGGAGAAAAAGAGAGAGAGTATACAAGCATGGATATTTTTTTTTTGTGGGGTGGGAGCGTTCGTGGTTATTCAGTGCGAGCTCTAGAATGGTGAATATGAATGTAGTAACTGTCAGAGAATAGTTGAAAGTGCTCAGCTGATTTGAGCTTTGGATAAATGTTTTGTGGAGAGATGTCTACGCAACTCTCCATGGACCAAAAAAATGGCTCTGAGCACTATGGGACTTAACTTCTGTGGTCATCAGTCCCCTAGAACTTAGAACTACTTAAACCTAACTAACCTAAGGACATCACACACATCCATGCCCGAGGCAGGATTCGAACCTGCGACCGTAGCAGTCGCATGGTTCCGGACTGAGCGCCTAGAACCGCTAGACCACCTCGGCCGGCTCCATAGACAAGTGAGTGGAATGGGGATGGGTAGTATTATTATTATTATGACTAATATTATGATAATAGTCCTCAGTTGTAGTGTTTCTCTATTATTTGCTCAACTAGTGTAAGCAATGAGTTATTTGGCATGTATACTATAACGATATGTTTACGTAATGTGTATACATAAACATACAGTTATAAACGTCCCCGTTCGTAGTCGCTAATTATAACAATATGTTTGCTTTTGTGCTGTAACATATAGCTATAATCAGCGGTGGAAACATATTTGCGAACGCCGACCGTTTGCGGCTGTTTCTTGTTGGATCGTCTGATCAGTCGGAAGTTGCATTGCAGAGGAGAGTAAATGCCTATTCAAGATATAATTATTTTGGATAGCTCAACATGAATTTCCTAAGGGACCGTAGTTTATCATGCATTTACCAGTAGAATATGACGCGGAGAAAGTATTTCGCCGCATGCAACTTCCGTCCAAACTCGACGAAAGAATTCGTGACTGTGAACTCTCTATTTGGCAGAAACATAAAGAAAATTAAATAACTTCATGAAGGAGTGAGACAT
Organism: Schistocerca cancellata; assembly: GCF_023864275.1. Lineage (NCBI taxonomy): Eukaryota > Metazoa > Arthropoda > Insecta > Orthoptera > Acrididae > Schistocerca > Schistocerca cancellata. Next base: position 353,999,532 of record NC_064632.1, on the reverse strand, counting down.
AGATTCTATATTAAATAAATAGTCCATACACCAGTTCCATGAAACTCTGAATTTATGGCAATTAATAGACGAACTTACACTGCAATGAAGGATTTAACATGGATGCCGTTTTGACTGGCACTTCTCTTAATGAAAACAATTCCTTCGACGTTTTCACATACACGTCGCACAATAAATCTACTGCTAGGCACTTTTAGTATTACACATTTACACTAGAACAATATTAATTTTAACAATAATAATACGGCGGCAAGACATGCGCGTCCGACACAAGTTACAGGAGACAAGAGAAGAATGAGTAACTGTTCATCGAGAATATCTCGTACCTCAAAAAAAAAAATGTGTAAAAGTGTTCTTCTTCTGTCTGTTTTTCGCGCCGCGGTTTTCAAAGTCAATAACTCACTGCATCTCTGACGGCGCTTCGACAATAAACAAGTTACGTCACAGGTCGTTCACCTTTTACATTCTCGCAACATTATTTGCTAACTGTAGCTGTTGCCGAGCGACTGCTCGATTAGTGAATGATTTAAAATGATAAGACAATCACATAATGTTACATTGCCTTCCATGGGAATCTTGGAAATCAAGGAGATTACCAAGATTCACATGTCGCCGTTAACATTATGGGATTGAGTACTTTACAGATTTACTTTGATCAAACACAGTATTCCTGTCATTTGATTATTAGGATTACACAAATATGGTGATCTCTCATTGATAGACAAAGACAGTTCTTAAGGTAAAGATACACAAAAAAATTAAAAAACTAAGACAGTAAATCTACGAAGTTTACAATGGACATTATACATTATATTCATTACAGTCTTTTTTTTTTTTTTTTACAGAGTTCATACCGACCATCCTTGTGGCCTCAAGTTATTGTCCAGAGCTCATAGGCTCTTTGCTCCTGAAAGAAAACACATAGGATTCATCTTTTTATACGCACATAATTCTCACACATGGAATTTCTCACACGTGTCCATTTTTATACACATATAATTCTCACACATGGAATTTCTCACACGTGTCCATTTTCCATTGCTCACTACTTGTCATGATTTTTACGCTTTCACTGTTTGTGTATTGACAGGTAAGTTAAAATTTGATTCTTCTCCAGGTGAAGCTTATGCCTTGAGAAGTTGGATCGCTACTTTGCGGTCTCCGAGTAGAAAACTTTTCATCAGCTCTGGCGGGCGAGTCTCACTCGCACGTTACGTACACACGTTACATGTAACAAAAGAAATATAAATACCCATTAGTCTAAAAACTAAGCTTAAATCTATTTTAGGACTTGGGATTCATAGGAATTTGACTTTGTCACTATTCACGTGTGGTTTGGCTGTTCACATTTCATCCACGGGATATAACATTAGCATTGTATGTGATATGTTGTGAACTCATATAAGAGTCTTTTATTTTGGGAGCGGCTTTCATGGAAAGTCCGTTTCGTCGAACTGCAGCGGGAGTGCTGTGCTAGTACATCACTTTAAATTTAACGCGTTTGTTGCGTCGATGTACGTTGACACAGGCTTATTGTTAGAGCTGAATCGCAACTCGAGGCGCTCACTAGCCTCCACGCGGTACTTCAGCTTTTCCGCGCACGGTTCAGTGAACACGTTGCGTCGATGGTGTTGTGGTATTTTGTGGTTTGCTGAGCTGGTGAGGAGGGACGAGAATTATCAGGGACAGAGGCTCCATTGAAACCATCCCTGTCTCCACATTTTCCAGCCGATTTTGAAGATTTTAAGGTAGGCTAGCGCTCGCACTTTGCAAAGCAGCTAACACACTTGGTTTCCGATGCACTGCACGTAATCAGATCACCGCCTTCGGTTACACAACCGGACTATCATTGTCCGTCGGCCTATCTGCACGTTTAACACTTTTTTTTCTTCACCGTGAATGAAATTATCACTTACTTATAACAACGATGCATTGCTTCGTGTCTGTGGCAGACTTCCACACCATTTTAAGCCTTCACTTATACACTACTACGTACACAATTTTTTTTTTTACAGTTTATAATCAAATAGTTTGTCTCACTTTGAAGCTTGTTAATTCAGAGCTTTGATTATCATGTCCATTTCAATTTCTGTTACTTTGTTGGTAACTACCTTAACATTTCGCTTTACATTGTTCCTCATCTTTCTCTAAGACTAATTATGCTTTTAGTTCACAGTCACAATACATTAGTTTCTCCGATCTGTTAGCAATTATTATTATTTTAATTCATTTCAATCGTTCTTTCTATTTATTAGATTCATTAAAGTTATCACTGTCATTTCAACAAAAATTCTCTTTTTACTAGATGTGAGGATCAATCAGTCACATTTGATTGCCCTCTCACATGAGAACAGAACACCATTCAAGAAAATTTCAAATTCCTTATCGCGATCTCGGTTTGCGTCTCGGATTGACTTTAAAAGGAAAAATAAAGACATTTCAGAACTAGCTTTTCCCGATTTCGTTCACGCGCTTCCTTTTGAAAATCGTATGCCAAACCAGCCTTCCACGTCAACCGCATTTCTCAATCTGTGACGTCAAGTCTACGGGACGGGTTTAGGCGGGTTAGGATATTTACACAAATTCAGAAGAAAGACATAGATATAATAGTACATAGAAGAAGAAATCTAGCAAACAACTCCTTGTTCCTTATGACTTAGAAATTAATTTTCCTTTGCGCCGTACGTCTGCGTACACGCTCCAATTACAAACTAGCTACTTTGTTTTTCCGGCGGTTTCATTGTCATTTTATTCTCGCCTTGACGCCTGCTTGCACTACACTGCATTGGCCTCTATATATGACCTTCAGTCATAATTGCTTTGTCCTTGCCACTTACACTCTTATACTTGGTATTTATTTCACTTATGGCTTTGACTGTATCTGTCCTGCGTATTGCAATTACAATTAATGCTACTTTGTTTATCTAGTTGAAGGATAGCGCTTTCGTGGTCATGTTGGTACTTACAAGTAACCCACATGCTTCGTAAACATTACGTTATTTTAATGCAGAGATGAACCTGTTCCAGATTTCTATGTACATTGGAACTTAATCTAGACATAGCTGACTTAGAAACTAGTTACATGTTTTCCTTTTTAGTGGGATCAGGAACCAATAATTGTCAAGCGATCCTTGTCCTTGACGAAAATAAATTTCGTTTCTGGATCATTGCTCCTTGAACTTAAAAAAAAAATTCTTATATACTATGTTTTATTTTCACTTCTTTAGCATTTCATATCGCAGAAGCCGGCTTGTTAGGCACATCCTTCGCTTTATATTTCATTTCTCTCTCTTAAATATTATCTCCTTAAAACTAAATCTTAAAACTAGAGTTCTTGGAGTTGATCACTTTCTTTGTTAAACAAGATTTTTTTTTTATCAGCTTGTCTGTACTTAAATTATGGCTCAAGATAACATATTTTAAATTGTCTGCTGTATAGCAAGATAGACTCACTGTCGTGTAATATATATTCTAAGCATTTTTTTTTTAACGAAGTCAAATCAGTTGTCACTTATTCACTAGCGGCTAACCTTCTCTTGTCATTATAAAGCTTTCCTTTTGACTTATTCTGTAGCATGATATTTTTTAAGATCAGAGTGATGGTATAATCCTTTTATTATTCCATTTGCGGGATCAGAAATCAGATAACAACCTGTATGCGGTATACGAAGGATCTCGTAAGGTCCCTCAAAAAGACTTTGCCATTTTCGATTTTTGTGTAAGAGCAACGATGGTTTAAAGTGTGTTTTTAGCAAGACCTTTTCGCCTACTTTATAAGTTAACATCTTATTAATATGTTTGCCATGCGCCTTCTTGCGTAAATTGGCTTGGGTGGTCAACGTTGTTAGAGCTTGTCTTATTCTGGCGTCTAAACTAGCACTTGTGTTGTTACACTTAGGAATTGAATTGACCTTGAACATCCTTGGACGGGTAATGTTGGAATTTTAATTAATGTACTAATTTGCTTATAGAAACATAAGGACATAGCATTAATATTTGCACCTGTATCTAGGATTACAGTCGTCAAAATTCCGGCTATAGGAAGTTTTGTCATAGCTTGCACTTGGTCATCTATCGGTTCATCACCGTCAGTTGTCTCTTTCTCTTGTAATAATTCTTGTCTCATGTCAATCCCGTCATTGTATCTCAGTACAAGTACGTCATGGTTAGTCTCTCCGTCGAAGTGGTGGTCCCCATTCTGTCTCACAGCATCACTTAGGGAGCTTTCAGATGCTGGACTTAGTTTTCCTGCTTGTGTGGTTTTGATTGTCCTTCATTATTAGAAAGTTCGACCAATCTGACATTGTGAGAACACTGAGGAACAAAATTACTGTTATGCACAAACCTCGTGTCAAAATGTTGCTGCGTTTGTTCTGGTGTCCAATACGTGTTACTGTCTTCCGCGTTTGCGAAAAATACAGGGGGATTGTAATGCCTTCGCGGGGTCTGATAATTTTTATTACTATTATGATTTCCGGAATTGTTACTGTGAAATCCACCTTCACACTGTGGGTTGCCGTTAAACTGTGTGTTTCTGTACATTCCCTGCGCTTGATTTTTACTAGGCGCGGAGTTGTATTGGTATGAGTGGGCGTTATCAGCTGTTTGTTGCTGCGCGTAATTTGAGTGTTGGCTGCGCGAGTACGGTGCATTCCATTGCGATCCGCTCTGCTGTTGCCAACCTTTTTGACTGAAACCGTTTCCAAACTTCTGCTTGCACGATTGATTGCCGTACTGGTTACCAGTCGTGTTATACACGGGATTGAATCGGTTGTGTTGATTATGTCTATTCCTTTTGTGCGGATACCCACTGCCTTTATTTCCGTTTTGCCAATCGTAACTACTTTTTGAACCGTTCCCTGGCTTTTCATAGCCGTTACTGTCGTAATGTTGTGGCCAAGAATTGTGCGGAGTATTCCGCGGTTTGTTAGCTCTCATGTCCTCATAGATCAGGTCTAGGGAATCTAATATCGACAGAAAGGTATCTGGATCATCATCTGGTATGGCTATCAGCTTTTCACGAATCGAAATGGGTAATTTAGACTTGAGAATCATAATTACATCTTTACTATTGATAGGGTTATCCCAATACCTAATTTTGCCAAGATATTTTTCGAAGTACTTTCTCAGGCTACTATTCCTGGGGTCAAATTGTTCTGCATTATAGACTTCTTTACGAAGGCTCCTTCGCTCCAAAATTTGCTGAGGAAACAGTGCTCAAACTCCTCATATGTTCGACACTTATCAACCATTTCTGTTCCCCATATTGCCGATTCGCCACCTATATATCCGGTAACAAATTGGATACGCTGTCTATCAGTCCACGAATTTGGAAAAATGCCGGAGAATCCACGAAGAAAGACAATTGGGTGGATATTTCGTTTTTCCGGGTTAAAGGTTTGAAAAACTCGATGCTTTATCATGCTTTCTTCCTTCATCATTTTTACTACTGAGTCAGATTCTTGGTTTCGGTGACTAACTGGAATATGTGGTGGTGAAGTGTGTTCATTAGATACAACAGGTATTCGGAATTGCCGAAATAATTCATCTTCTTCCTCTGAGGCTAAAGAGTTAGGATAATTCGGTCTCTGTATTCGGGAACTACTAATCACTTGTGCCTTCAGGTTATTTAGCTGTTCCGTTACCTCTTGCTTCCAACTTGGTAATTCTTGCTGAAGGGTACACCTAATGCTACCGAGTTCAGACATTACGGTATCTCCGGAGCTTCCAGGAGCTGACAAGATACCAAGAGTGGTTGCTTTCACAGTCTCTACTAGGTCTTTGTTAATTTTATCTTCGACAAATTTGTCCTTTCCAGCAATCCAGTTCTCATACTTTTCTCTAAATTCTCTCTCATGACTATCTAGCCTCTCCTTTACTTTCGTTTCCGTTTCCAGAGTCAAATTTGACATTCCCTCAGTTAGTTTTTCTACCTGCATAGTTACTCTGTCTAATCTGTGATTAACCGTGGTTACGGTGGAGTCAAGATTCTTGGTTGCGTTTCGGATGTCAGCTGTCTCGCTTTGCATGGTAGCTAAAGTGTCATTCAGTTCGAAAATTATTCCACTTCGCATTTGAGAAACAGCATCCTTAACTTGCTTTGCTACTTCTTTGGCTACGTTTTCTCTAACAGTTTTTATTTCTTCGCTTACTGTAGAAAGTTTATCTTCAATTGAGGCTAACATTTGTCTATTTTCGTCTTTCAAATCATTTTTAATGGAATTCACCATTTGGCGATTTTCCTCTTTTAATTGGCGATTTCCGTCCTGCATCATTTGACTTATTTGACTCAGTAGCTGTTTGAATACATCGTCTGTCACTACCCCTGAATTGCTTTCACCTGCCTCCCTTGCAACCGGTATATGGCTACGACTACTAGTGGCAGAAACTATGCTGGCATTGTCTAGTTCAGTACCAGTAACATTATGGTGTGAGGCACTAAAGTCCGTAAGATTTCCCACTTCACTTTCTACAATTGTTTCAATTGGTGTCTCAGCCCTACTAATTACCGTGCGGGACCGTAAGCGACGCGACACTTCACTCGTTTCATTCCGTTCATTTGAATCTAGTGATGACATTTTATCGTCTGCCATAGCTCACTTATTTACAAACAGTAAGTCAATGAAGTTCGTTTGAGCTACGGCCGTCAGCTGTCGATAGAGATGTAATTTATCGGTTGCGAGTCGGTTGTCACTGCTACGTCACAAGATCGGAATGTCGGGAGATGCACGTCACGAGAACAAGAGACTATTCTGGACCGTAAAGAAAGTATGGTTGCACACTGTTCAAAATAAATGAAAACTAAGGCTGGTCAGCTCCGTGAACAGGCAGCGGCCATTTAAAAACAAATGATATGCAATACACAACAATGGAATTTAAACAATACTTGAAGAAATTACTAATCTACTAAATGCAATCTACTGAATTCAAAGCAAATTTTACTGCAACTACTAAAGATCGCCACAAATTGATTAATGTCGGCTGAAATTAAGGAAGCTTGGCTACGGCTAACGAAATTTTAACTTACGTTACTGATGACTGCCTTGGGCGTTGCAACTAGATTTTCGCACAAATTCTGTTCCAAAAAAAATCTCTCTTCCGTAATTTTCTCTGAATATCTCGTTTCTTTCGCTCAATGGAAATTTTATTGGATGGCGTTTGATGTCATGTAACAAATAAAAAGCACAAGATTAGCTACAATTATTTATGAATATTCCCACAATGCGTATCTTATATAAATTATTATTCCTTTTAGTATATATATATATTTATATTTTTTATTCAGGTCCCTGTTCGAGCGCCAATTATAACGATATGTTTACGTAATGTGTATACATAAACATACAGTTATAAACGTCCCCGTTCGTAGTCGCTAATTATAACAATATGTTTACTTTTGTGCTGTAACATATAGCTATAATCAGCGGTGGAAACATATTTGCGAACGCCGACCGTTTGCGGCTGTTTCTTGTTGGATCGTCTGATCAGTCGGAAGTTGCATTGCAGAGGAGAGTAAATGCCTATTCAAGATATAATTATTTTGGATAGCTCAACATGAATTTCCTAAGGGACCGTAGTTTATCATGCATTTACCAGTAGAATATGACGCGGAGAAAGTATTTCGCCGCATGCAACTTCCGTCCGAACTCGACGAAAGAATTCGTGACTGTGAACTCTCTATTTGGCAGAAACATAAAGAAAATTAAATAACTTCATGAAGGAGTGAGACATAGATTCTATATTAAATAAATAGTCCATACACCAGTTCCATGAAACTCTGAATTTATGGCAATTAATAGACGAACTTACACTGCAATGAAGGGTTTAACATGGATGCCGTTTTGACTGGCACTTCTCTTAATGAAAACAATTCCTTCGACGTTTTCACATACACGTCGCACAATAAATCTACTGCTAGGCACTTTTAGTATTACACATTTACACTAGAACAATGTTAATTTTAACAATAATAATACGGCGGTAAGACATGCGCATCCGACACAAGTTACAGGAGACAAGAGAAGAATGAGTAACTGTTCATCGAGAATATCTCGTACCTCAAAAAAAAAAATGTGTAAAAGTGTTCTTCTTCTGTCTGTTTTTCGCGCCGCGGTTTTCAAAGTCAATAACTCACTGCATCTCTGACGGCGCTTCGACAATAAACAAGTTACGTCACAGGTCGTTCACCTTTTACATTCTCGCAACATTATTTGCTAACTGTAGCTGTTGCCGAGCGACTGCTCGATTAGTGAATGATTTAAAATGATAAGACAATCACATAATGTTACAATACTTGATCATTCAATAGGGTTTTCTTTTCTGCGTCTTTTATTTCCAAGCCGGCCTGCTGTGGCCGATTGGTTCTAGGCGCTTCAGTCCGGTTCAAATGGCTCTGAGCACTATGGAACTTAACTTCTGAGGTCATCAGTCCCCTAGAACTTAGGACTACTTAAACCTAACTAACATAAGAACATCACACACATCCATGCCCCAGGCAGGATTCGAACCTGCGACGTAGCGGTCGCGCGGTTCGAGACTGTAGCGCCTAGAACCACTGGGCCACTTCAGTCCGGAACTGCGCTGCTGCTACGGTCGCAGTTTCGAATCCTGCCTCTGACATGGATGTGTGTGATGTCCTTAGGTTTGTTAGGTTTAAGTAGTTCTACGTCTAGGGGACTGATGACCTCAGATGTTAAGTCCCATAGTGCTTAGAATCATTTGAACCATTTTTTTTTATTTCCAAAACAAATGTTTCTGTGTTTGCTGCGGAGGCTGGCCACGCAAACAAAATCGTTAAACGATATTCGCTTTTTTTATTCGCTGCTGTTTCCAGTTATAAATGTAGACTTGGAACAAATTTTAGTGAGGGTGGAGGAGTAGGAAATCTCGATCGATGTGAAACTGAGGCTGTGTGAGAAATGGGTCTCATTGTTAACAGCGAAGTAGGCGAAGGTGGCGGAGAAGGTTGGGGGTTGGGTTGTTTGGGGGAAGAGACCAAACAGCTAGGTCATCGGTGTCTGGAGAAGGGCTCTCGGACAGCGAGAGTGAAAGGTCACAAGTTGAGGACTTCCCTGCATTCTCGCTTTTGGACGGTATCAGTTTTTCACTCAAAAGCAACCGCAAAATTAAGGATTCAGTTTTCAGGCCTACCCCCAGTTTATAGCACGCCAATAAAATCATAGGTGTGTAGATGAAATTTACCTTCTCTTCTAAGGGAGATTGTGGTCCTTTTCTTGTTATACGACGCCACAAGTTTGTTGCGCCTCCTCTCATTTTTAATCTGTTACAGCTAATCTACATCTACATGTACATCCACACTCCGCAAGCGACCTGACGGTGTGTGGCGGAGGGTACCTTGAGTACCTCTATCGGTTCTCCCTTCTATTCCAGTCTCGTATTGTTCGTGGAAAGAAGGATTGTTGGTATGCCTCTGTGTGGGCTCTAATCTCTCTGATTTTATCCTCATGGTCTCTTCGCGAGGTATACGTAGGAGGGAGCAATATACCGCTTGACTCCTCGGTGAAGGTATGTTCTCGAAACTTTAACAAAAGCCCGTACCGAGCTACTGAGCGTCTCTCCTGTAGAGTCTTCCACTGGAGTTTTTCTATCATCTCCGTAACGCTTTCACGATTACTAAATGATCCTGTAACGAAGCGCGCTGCTGTCCGTTGGATCTATCTCTTCTATCAACCCTATCTGGTACGGATCCCACACTGCTGAGCAGTATTCAAGCAGTGGGCGAACAAGCGTACTGTAACCTACTTCCTTTGTTTTCGGATTGCATTTCCTTAGGATTCTTCCAATGAATCTCAGTCTGGCATCTGCTTTACCGACGATCAACTTTATATGATCATTCCATTTTAAATCACTCCTAATACGTACTCCCAGATAATTTATGGTATTAACTGCTTCCAGTTGCTGACCTGCTATTTTGTAGCTAAATGATAAAGGATCTATCTTTCTGTGTATTCGCAACACATTACACTTGTCTACATTGAGATTCAATTGCCATTCCCTGCACCATGTGTCAATTCGCTGCAGATCCTCCTGCATTTCAGTACAATTTTCCATTGTTACAACCTCTCGATACACCACAGCATCATCTGCAAAAAGCCTCAGTGAACTTCCGGTGTCATCCACCAGGTCATTTATGTATATTGTGAATAGCAACGGTCCTATGACACTCCCCTGCGGCACACCTGAAATCACTCTTACTTCGGAGGACTTCTCTCCACTGAGAATGACATGCTGCGTCCTGTTATCTAGGAACTCCTCAATCCAATCTCACAATTGGTCTGATAGTCCATATGCTCTTACTTTGTTCATTAAACGACTGTGGGGAACTGTATCGAACGCCTTGCGGAAGTCAAGAAACACGGCATCTACCTATGAACCCGTGTCTATGGCCCTCTGAGTCTCGTGGACGAATAGCGCGAGCTGGGTTTCACATGACCGTCTTTTTCGAAACCCATGCTGATTCCTACAGAGTAGATTTCTAGTCTCCAGAAAAGTCATTATACTCGAACACAATACGTGTTCCAAAATTCTACAACTGATCGACGTTAGAGATATAGGTCTATAGTTCTGCACATCTGTTCAACGTCCCTTCTTGAAAACGGGGATGACCTGTGCCCTTTTCCAATCCTTTGGAACGCTACGCTCTTCTAGAGACCTACGGTACACCGCTGCAAGAAGGGGGACAAGTTCCTTCGCGTACTCTGTGTAAAATTGAACTGGTATCCCATCAGGTCCAGAGGCCTTTCCTCTTTTGAGCGATTTTAATTGTTTCTCTATCCCTCTGTCGTCTATTTCGATATCTACCATTTTGTCATCTGTGCGACAATCTAGAGAAGGAACTACAGTGCAATCTTCCTCTATGAAACAACTTTGGAAAAAGACATTTAGTATTTCGGCCTTAAGTCTGTCATCCTCTGTTTCAGTACCATTTTGGTCACAGAGCGTCTGGACATTTTGTTTTGATCCGCCTACCGCTTTGACATAAGACCAAAATTTCTTAGGATTTTCTGTCAAGTCAGTACATAGAACTTTACTTTCGAATGCATTGAACGCCTCTCGCATAGCCCTCCTCACACTACATTTCGTTTCGCGTAATTTTTGTTTGTCTGCAAGGCTTTGGCTATGTTTATGTTTGCTGTGAAGTTCCCTTTGCTTCCGCAGCAGTTTTCTAACTCGGTTGTTGTACCACGGTGGCTCTTTTCCATCTCTTACAATCTTGCTTGGCACATACTCATTTAACGCATTATGTACGACGGTTTTGAACTTTGTCCACTAATCCTCAACACTATCTGTACTTGAGACAAAACTTTTGTGTTGAGCCAATAGGTACTCTGAAATCTGCTTTTTGTCACTTTTTCTAAACAGAAAAATCTTCCTACCCTTTTCAATATACCTATTTACGGCTGAAATCATCGATGCCGTAACCGCTTTATGATCGCTGATTCCCTGTTCTGCGTTAACTTTTTTCAAATAGTTCGGGTCTGTTCGTCACCAGAAGGTCTAATATGTTATCGCCACGAGTCGGTTCTCTGTTTAACTGCTCAAGGTAGTTTTCAGAAACAGCACTTAAAAAAATTTCACTTGATTCTTTGTCCCTGCCACCCGTTATGAACTTCTGAGTCTCTCAGTCTATATCCGGCAAATTAAAATCTCCACCCAGAACTATAACATGGTGGGGAAATCTACTCGAAGTATTTTCCAAATTATCCTTCAGGTGCTCAGCCACAACAGCTGCTGAGCCAGAGGGCCTATAGAGACATCCAATTACCATGTATGAGCCTGCTTTAACCCTGACCTTCACCCAAATCATTTCACATTTCGGATCTCCGTCAATTTCCTTCGTTACTATTGCACTTCTTATCGCTATAAACACGCCTCCACCTTCACTGTCCAGCCTGTCTCTGCGGTATACATTCCAATCTGAGTTTAGGATTTCATTACTGTTTACGTCTGGTTTCAGCCAACTTTCTGTCCCTAGTACTATATGGGCTTTCTACTTCACTGCTACTGCATTTTGCAAAAAAACTTCAAAACTGGGGTTGGTACCATTCTTCAGAACAACCGATGTCCGTGGAGGACAGTCGGTAACTACCGTATAGACTAAGTAGGAGGCAATCTTGCATCGTCTAACTGGCCATGCCATATTTCATTTCAACAGGCACACCGTTGTCTCAGCAATGCTGTACCAATTCTTATGCCTCCGTTTGTTGTTAGATTCCGACTGTCTAGAAGTGTTATTCCCCCCCATGAACCATGGACCTTGCCGTTGGTGGGGAGGCTTGCGTGCCTCAGCGATACAGATAGCCGTACCGTAGGTACAACCACAACGGAGGGGTATCTGTTGAGAGGCCAGACAAACGTGTGGTTCCTGAAGAGGGGCAGCAGCCTTTTCAGTAGTTGCAAGGGCAACAGTCTGGATGATTGACTGATCTGGCCTTGTAACAATAACCAACACGGCCTTGCTGTGCTGGTACTGCGAACGGCTGAAAGCAAGTGGAAACTACGGCCGTAATTTTTCCCGAGGGCATGCAGCTTTACTGTATGATTAAATGATGATGGCGTCCTCTTGGGTAAAATATTCCGGAGGTAAAATAGTCCCCCATTCGGATCTCCGGGCGGGGACTACTCAAGAGGATGTCGTTATCAGCAGAAAGAAAACTGGCGTTCTACGGATCGGAGCGTGGAATGTCAGATCCCTTAATCGGGCAGGTAGGTTAGAAAATTTAAAAAGGGAAATGGATAGATTAAAGTTAGATATAGTGGGAATTAGTGAAGTTTGGTGGCAGGAGGAACAAGACTTCTGGTCAGGTGACTACAGGGTTATAAACACAAAGTCAAATAGGGGTAATGCAGGAGTAGGTTTAATAATGAATAGGAAAATAGGAATGCGGGTAAGCTACTACAAACAGCATAGTGAACGCATTATTGTGGCCAAGATAGATACGAAGCCCACACCTACTACAGTAGTACAGGTTTATATGCCAACTAGCTCTGCAGATGACGAAGAAATTGAAGAAATGCATGATGAAATAAAAGAAATTATTCAGACAGTGAAGGGAGACGAAAATTCAATAGTCATTGGTGACTGGAATTCGAGTGTAGGAAAAGGGAGAGAAGGAAACGTAGTAGGTGAATATGGATTGGGGCTAAGAAATGAAAGAGGAAGCCGCCTGGTAGAATTTTGTACAGAGCACAACTTAATCTTAGCTAACACTTGGTTTAAGAATCATGATAGAAGGTTGTATACATGGAAGAACCCTGGAGACACTAAAAGGTATCAGATAGATTATATAATGGTAAGACAGAGATTTAGGAACCAGGTTTTATATTGTAAGACATTTCCAGGGGCAGATGTGGACTCTGACCACAATCTATTGGTTATGACCTGTAGATTAAAACTGAAGAAACTACAAAAAGGTGGGAATTTAAGGAGATGGGACCTGGATAAACTGAAAGAACCAGAGGTTGTACAGAGTTTCAGGGAGAGAATAAGGGAACAATTGACAGGAATGGGGGAAAGAAATACTGTAGAAGAAGAATGGGTAGCTTTGAGGGATGAAGTAGTGAAGGCAGCAGAGGATCAAGTAAGTAAAAAGACGAGGGCTAGTAGAAATCCTTGGGTAACAGAAGAAATATTGAATTTAATTGATGAAAGGAGAAAATATAAAAATGCAGTAAATTAAGCAGGCAAAAAGGAATACAAACGTCTCAAAAATGAGATCGACAGGAAGTGCAAAATGGCTAAGCAGGGACGGCTAGAGGACAAATGTAAGGATGTAGAGGCTTACCTCACTAGGGGTAAGATAGATACTGCCTACAGGAAAATTAAAGAGACTTTTGGAGATAAGAGAACCACTTGTATGAACATCAAGAGCTCAGATGGAAACCCAGTTCTAAGCAAAGAAGGGAAAGCAGAAAGGTGGAAGGAGTATATAGAGGGTCTATACAAGGGCGATGAACTTGAGGACAATATTATGGAAATGGAAGAGGATGTAGATGAAGATGAAATGGGAGATACGATACTGCGTGAAGAGTTTGACAGAGCACTGAAAGACCTGAGTCGAAACAAGGCCCCCGGAGTAGACAACATTCCACTGGAACTACTGACGGCCTTGGGAGAGCCAGTCCTGACAAAACTCTACCATCTGGCGAGCAAGATGTATGAAACAGGCGAAATACCCTCAGACTTCAAGAAGAATATAATAATTCCAATCCCAAAGAAAGCAGGTGTTGACAGATGTGAAAATTACTGAACAATCAGTTTAATAAGCCACAGCTGCAAAATACTAACACGAATTCTTTACAGACGAATGGAAAAACTAGTAGAAGCCGACCTCGGGGAAGATCAGTTTGGATTCCGTAGAAATACTGGAACACGTGAGGCAATACTGACCTTACGACTTATCTTAGAAGAAAGATTAAGGAAAGGCAAACCTACGTTTCTAGCATTTGTAGACTTAGAGAAAGCTTTTGACAATGTTGACTGGAATACTCTCTTTCAAATTCTAAAGGTGGCAGGGGTAAAATACAGGGAGCGAAAGGCTATTTACAATTTGTACAGAAACCAGATGGCAGTTATAAGAGTCGAGGGACATGAAAGGGAAGCAGTGGTTGGGAAGGGAGTAAGACAGGGTTGTAGCCTCTCCCCGATGTTATTCAATCTGTATATTCAGCAAGCAGTAAAGGAAACAAAAGAAAAATTCGGGGTAGGTATTAAAATCCATGGAGAAGAAATAAAGACGTTGAGGTTCGCCGATGACATTGTAATTCTGTCGGAGACAGCAAAGGACCTGGAAGAGCAGTTGAACGGAATGGATGGTGTCTTGAAGGGAGGATATAAGATGAACATCAACAAGAGCAAAACGAGAATAATGGACTGTAGTCGAATTAAGTCGGGTGATGTTGAGGGTATTAGATTAGGAAATGAGACACTTAAAGTAGTAAAGGAGTTTTGCTATTTGGGGAGCAAAATAACTGATGATGGTCGAAGTAGAGAGGATATAAAATGTAGACTGGCAATGGCAAGGAAAGCGTTTCTGAAGAAGAGAAATTTGTTAACATCAAGTATAGATTTAAGTGTCAGGAAGTCATTTCTGAAAGTATTTGTATGGAGTGTAGCCATGTATGGAAGTGAAACATGGACGGTTAATAGTTTGGACAGAAGAGAATAGAAGCTTTTGAAATGTGGTGCTACAGAAGAATGCTGAAGATTAGATGGGTAGATCACATAACTAATGAGGAAGTATTGAATAGGATTGGGGAGAAGAGAAGTTTGTGGCGCAACTTGACCAGAAGAAGGGATCGGTTGGTAGAACATGTTCTGAGGCATCAAGGGATCACCAATTTAGTATTGGAGGGCAGCGTGGAGGGTAAAAATCGTAGGGGGAGACCCAGAGATGAATACACTAAGCAGATTCAGAAGGATGTAGGTTGCAGTAGGTACTGGGAGATGAAGAATCTTGCACAGGATAGAGTAGCATGGAGAGCTGCATCAAACCAGTCTCAGGACTGAAGACCACAACAACAACAACATAAGTGTTATTAAAAGGGGACTGATCACTTTTCCCATCTTCTATAACCACCTGATATTTCAAAGAAATGGAAATTTTGTGGATAAACATTATTCGTTTTTTTAAAAAAAGTTTTACTTAAAAAAAATGGTTCAAATGGGTCTGAGCACTATGGGACTCAACTGCTGAGGTCATTAGTCCCCTAGAACTTAAGAACTAGTTAAACCTAACTAACCTAAGGACATCACAAACATCCATGCCCGAGGCAGGATTCGAACCTGCGACCGTAGCGGTCTTGCGGTTCCAGACTGCAGCGCCTTTAACCGCACGGCCACTTCGTCTGGCTTTTACTTAAAAGCTAAGAATTTTAGTACTGCTGCTGTGTCAAATTTATATACCGGGTTTGTTACCCCGTTATTAGTAAAAAAGTGAAAAAAATAACCTTAATGGAAAAAAATCATGTTGTAATCGAGACCAAACAATTACTGGAAAAATATCGGTTTTACATAACTAAAATACCGGTATCGGTCTTAACTGGTCATTTTTTTTTATTTTTTATCCCTATACCGCAGGTGAGTGCGTCCTGAAGGAGCGGGAAAGCCTCCAAAGGCGCTACCGAGAGTTGCTGTGGCACGTTCTGGTTTTTTTTTTTTTTTTTTTTCCTTTATTGTAATTTAAACACCTATACAGGTGGGCTGGCAGCAGCATAGTTCGCTGCTCTTCAGCCTTTAGTTGGACAATAAACATGATAGAGATGTGAGATACAAAAAAGACGGCGGGCAAAAACATGGAGATACAAAAAAAACAAGAGACAAGAAGCCGTTCACGTTGGACAAAAAACACTAACACTGGGAAACATGGCGCACAAAACACGGAGAACGGCGACGCCACACGTGAACAGTTGAGTCGGGACTGCACGAAACACAAAACGATGCACACACACTAAACACTGGTGGCGATGGTCTCCGGCGCGCGAATGTTCACTGAGCGTGTACGAGTCCGGGGACCTGCCAAGAGGGGGGTGGAGGAGGAGGAAGGGGAGATGGGAGAGGGTAGAGCAGAGATGCCATGGGCAAAGGAGAGAGGGGGAGGGAGGAAGGGGGAGGGGAAGCCCGGAGGAGAGGGCAGGAGGGAGGGGGAAAGGAAAGAGAAGGGAAGGGAAAAGGGGGGAGGGAGGGTGCCGAAAGGAAAGGACATAGGAGGGGGGGGGAAGGATCAAAGTTGATAGGAGGGGTAGATGCAGGGGAGGAGGACATCATCAGGGAGGGGGAGCTGGCGGAAGCCACCTTGGGAGAGGGTATGGAGGGTGGAGAGATGGAGACCAGGCGGGACATGGGAGTACAGGCGCGGCAGCGGGCGGGGGTGGGAGAGGATCGGGGAGACGAGCGGGTGAGGAGGATCGAGTTTACGGGAGGTGTATAGGATTCGTAGCCTTTCGAGGAAGAGGAGGAGGTGGGGGAAGGGGATAAGGTCATACAGGATCCGCGTGGGGGAAGGGAGACGGATGCGATAGGCAAGGCGGAGAGCATGGCGTTCAAGGATTTGGAGGGATTTATAAAAGGAAGGGGGGGCGGAGATCCAGGCGGGATGGGCGTAACAGAGGATAGGGCGGATGAGGGACTTATAGGTGTGGAGGATGGTGGAGGGGTCCAGACCCCACGTTCGGCCGGAAAGGAGCTTGAGGAGACGGAGTCGGGAACGTGCCTTGGCTTGGATTGTCTGGAGATGGGGAGTCCAGGAGAGGCGACGGTCGAGGGTGACGCCAAGGTACTTAAGGGTGGGGGTGAGAGCGATGGGACGGCCATAAACGGTGAGATAGAAATCAAGGAGGCGGAAGGAGGGAGTGGTTTTGCCTACAATGATCGCCTGGGTTTTGGAAGGATTGACCTTGAGCAACCACTGGTTGCACCAAGCGGTGAACCGGTCAAGATGGGATTGGAGAAGGTGTTGGGAGCGTCGCAGGGTGGGGGCAAGGGCAAGGAAGGCGGTGTCATCGGCAAACTGGAGAAGGTGGACGGGGGGTGACGGCGGCGGCATGTCCGCCGTGTACAACAAGTACAGAAGGGGGGAGAGGACGGAGCCTTGGGGCACACCGGCGGAGGGGAAAAAGGTGTAGGAATCAGCGTTATGGATGGTGACATGGGAAGGACGGCGGGAGAGAAAGGAACCGATCAGACGAACGTAGTTAATGGGAAGGGCGAAGGTTTGGAGCTTGAAGAGGAGACCGGAATGCCATACGCGGTCATATGCGCGTTCGAGGTCAAGAGAGAGGAAGATTGCGGAGCGACGGGAATTGAGCTGTTCGGAAAGGAGATGAGTGAGGTGAAGGAGAAGATCGTCGGAAGAGAAGGACGGCCGAAAGCCACACTGGGTAACGGGGAGGAGGCGGTGCTGGCGGAGATGCTGGTGGATGCGGCGGGTGAGGATAGATTCCAGGACCTTGCTGAAGACCGAGGTAAGGCTGATGGGACGGTAGGAGGAAACGGCGGACGGCGGTTTGCCAGGTTTGAGGAACATGAGGATACGGGAGGTTTTCCACAGGTCGGGGTAGTAACCAGTGGACAGGACTACATTGTAGAGCCTGGCCAGGGTGGAGAGAAAAGAGACAGGAGCTTCACGAAGGTGACGGTAGGTGACACGATCGTGACCAGGAGCGGTGTTGCGTTTGGTGCGGAGTGTAGTAATGAGATCCTGTGTAGTGATGGGGGCGTTAAGTTCCGTGTGTGGAATGTTGTCCAAGTACTGGAAACCAGGAGCGAGGGGAGGGACAGAGGTGTCAGTTCGATCGCGGATATCTGGGAAGAGGGAGTAATCGAACTGGGGATCATCAGGGATGGAAAACACATCGGACAGGTAGGAGGCAAAGTGATTGGCCTTACTAAGGGCGTCAGGGAAGGGGTGATCATCGTGGAGAAGAGGATAGTAGGGGGAGGGTTTGGTTCCGGTAAGGCGACGGAAGGCGGTCCAGAACTGGGACGAGTTTACAGGGAGGGTAGCATTTAAACGGGTGCATGTCTGTCGCCAGTCCCGGCGTTTCTTAGCCGCGAGCAAATTTCGAATGTGTCGCTGTAGTTGCCGGTGGCGTCGTAGGGTGTCCGGGTCACGCGTGCGGAGGAAGGCACGGTAGAGACGACGGGATTCACGGAGGAGGAGGACGGCCTGTGGTGGTAAGGTAGGACGGTGAGGGTGGATTGCAACAGTAGGGACGTGGGCCTCCACGGCCTCAGACAAGGTCTGCTGGAGAAAGGAGGCGGCATGGGTGACATCATCGGGACGGCGGTAGGCGAGAGGGTGGCTATCGACCTGAGCGGAGAGGGTGTCCCGGTAGGCATTCCAGTCGGCACGGGAATAGTCATGGATGTACTTAGGGGGAGGGTCATGACGAGGGGCGGGGCGGGGGTGACGGCCGTCTGAAACGGTGAGGAGGACAGGGAGATGGTCGCTACCAATAGGCTCCAGGACATCCACCGTAATGCGACCAAGGAGGTTGGGGGAGGAGAGAATAACATCGGGAGTGGAGTTGGATTCGGGACGGGTGTGCTGGGGGATGGGGATGAGGTCGCCTTGAAGGGAGGAGAGGAACCGATGCCACCGCCGTAGCTGGGCAGCGGAGCGACTATGGATGTTGAGGTCGGCGGCGATCACATAGGAGGAGAAGGTACGGTCGATGTGGGAGAGGAAGTCGAAAGGAAGAGGGGCGTTGGGGCGGACATAGATGGTGGCACAGGTAACGGTAAGGCCGGGGAAGAAGAGACTAAGGATCAGGTGTTCGGTGGGGTCGGGAAGGAGAGGTTGGAGCCGAACGGGGATCTGGCGGTGGTGGCCAATGGCAACTCCGCCACGCGCAACTGGGAGGGGATTATCGGAGCGGTGGAGGAGATAGGGGGAGGTGTGGATGGAGTGGTGGGGTTGGAGGAAGGTTTCATTGAGAAGGAAGGCATCCACACGGTGGGTAGCAAGGGTGTGCAGGAAGAGGTTCTTGTTGGCGGGAAGGGAGCGGATATTGTTGAAAAGGATACGATGCTGTCGCGCCATGATAAGGATTTAGACGAGGGTGTCAAGGCGGGAGAAGGTGAAATGGGCCTGGTTATTGGAATAGGTGGCGTACATTTTAAGGTGGAATATGGAACGGGCGGCGAGGGAGATCTGTTGGAGGGTGTGGGGGCGCTGAAAGGGATGGACGTTTTGGAGGACAATGGTGAGGAACCTGATGATGTCCTCAGCAGTGGGGGGGGGGACGAAGGGAATTGCCAGGAGGGGTGGGGGCGTCCAGGGGACGGACAGGGACGGTGAGTTCAGGGGTGGTGGGAGGGGGCCGGGCTTTACACTTTTGGGAGTAGGTAGGGTGGGGGAGGCTGCAGGTATTACAGGAGGGAGGGGATTGGAGGTTGGGGCACTGCCGGAGGAAGTGCGCTTGGCGACAATGCGGGCATGTGGGGGCCTCGCGGCACTCGGCTGTTGTGTGTGCATTGTAGCGCAGACATCTCTGGCAGCGCAGGGATTGAGGGGGGGAACGGGAGGGGTCGACTTTGTACCGCTGATTGAAGAGGAGGGCACCCTCCTTCAGGAGACGGTCAATGGAGGGGGCGTCCTCTGAGAAAACCCGCATAAGGCGGGTGGGGCCGGTCGCGTTGAAGATGCGGCGGACTGCCCGCACCTCCAGGGTGGGATGGGCCTTCAGCTCCGCCAGCACCTCCTCCTCCGTGATCGACGGGCTAAGCCGAGTGATCACGGCGGTGAGGGTCGGCGGGCGACGCGGGGGTTGGGGTTGGCGGGTAGGAGATGGGGAGGGAGCAGGGGTGAGGGAGGCGTGAGGACCAAAACGGGTGATGGGGAGGCGGGAGAGGATGTCAGTATGGAGGGTCGGGCTGGGGGAGGAGATAAGAACAGAATCCCGTCTGGGAGTAAGGAGAGAGATGGGGGCGCCTGGGAAATGTTGGCGGAGGAGGAGGGAGAGATTCCGGGCCTCGAGGAAAGAAGGATCGGGACGGGACAGGAGATATTTGTAGAGACCGGGGGGGGAGGAGGAGGAGGAAGAGGGAGCGGGGCCTGGTGGGGAGACGTCCATGGCATTTTGGGGTGGGGATGGGGGGCGGGGTGGAGCCTTTTTAGGAGTAGAGGAAGTGGAGGCGCCACTAGGGCGTTTGACAGCGGCAGATGGGCGGGTGGTGACAGGAGGGACGGGAACGATGGGGAGGTGGTGGGAAGGGACAGGTCCCGGCACGGACGCAGCAGTCGGCGCCGGAGGAAGTGACTGTGACGGTGCAGGCGAATGTGGCAGTGATGGCGATGGCGACGATGATGATGATGATGACGGCGGTGGCGATGGCGATGGCGACGGCGACGGGGAGAGCTGGGCGTGGGCAGTGGCCCGACGGGCCACCACCCTAGCCGGAGCCGCAGTGACAGGCTGGGGGAGTGGGGGGAAGGGATCAGAACGAGAGGAGGAAGCGGGAGAGGGGGCGACAAAGAGCGAGGGCGAAGGGATAGAGAGGAGGGGAGGGATGGAAGGAGGGGGGTGGGACTGGGCACACCAAGTGATTGTGGTGGAGGCGGCGGATGGGGACGTATACACGATGGCGGTGGTGGTAGTAGTGACGGTGGTGGTGGGGGCGGACATGAGGGCAAGAAGAAGAAAGAAAAAACACAACACTAAAAGGACAGGACACACACTGGGAGACGACGGACGGCGGACGGACGACGGACGGACGGACGGACGGACGGCGGACGGACGTCGACGGCGGCGGCGGCGGCGGCGACGGCGACGGCGACGGCGACGGCGACAGGCAGGGACGCTGCTGCCGCGGACGGGGCCGGGGCGGCGGCGGCGGCTGCTGCTGCTGCTGCTGCTGCTGCTGCTGCTGGTTGGCTGGACTGCTGCTGGTTGGACGGCGGCTGCCACCGGAGGGCTGGCAGGCTGGCTGGCTGGCTGGCTGGCTGGCTGGCTGACCACTGCTGCAGGCCGGTACCGCGAACTGCTGGTGGTGCTGCTGCTGCTGCTGCTGGCTGGCTGGCTGGCTGGCTGGCTGGCTGGCTGGCTGGCTGGCTGGCTGGCACCTGTAACCCCTAACACTTCGATTAGCGCGAAGGTGCACTATCGAAGGGCGGTAACCTTTCGGTGTACCGCCGGAGATCGCACGTTCTGGGGAGACCCGGTCTTAATTAAGCAGCGCGCTAGCAGCGATGCGTCTATGGGGGCGCTACTGTGGCGACTCCAGCGGCGCGACTGTGGCGACTCCATGGAATCGGCTGGAAGCGCGCGACTACCAGCCGCTGCAGTCGCTACGGGCGCGCGTGATCGTATGAATCGTTACTGCAGTTTGCCCTGTTTCTGGTTGTTTGGTAACTCGCAATGGACGACTTGCAATTCTTGGAGTTAATACGGGGACGTCCGTGCTTGTACTCCCCCAAATACCCTCAGAATAAAGACAACGTCAGGGATGACGTCTGGGTGGAAATTGCAGGATTGATGAGACAACCAGGTGGGTAAAATACTTTCTTTATTGTCTGTTACTGTAATCTACCGTCACATATGTATTTAGAATATCTACGGTTTTGCTCATATTCTGAACATCTACAGATTTGTCAAAACAAATAAAAGACTGGCTACGTTTTTTATTACATACAGCCTCTATAAGTCATTATGTTCTGCATACATTACAGTGTCACGAATTGTAAAGTAGTCTTGGAAATCACGTGGTACATCAAGATAACTAAAGTCATCTGTTAAGACAGTTATAAAGCTAGCATATAATTATTGCCGCTGTATGAAACTTAAACTAGAGTGGAAGAGAATCCCTCTGTTCACATCTCGAACATATTTCCTTGCATATTAATGTGCTTCTTTTGAGCAAATCGATTTTCGTATGCATTGCTTTTTGGAATATTATACGGTAATTTTGTACACACGTGCGGTCATATACGCGGTGAAACAGTTACGCACTGCGGTGTTTACACCGGTCAACAAGACCAGCGCAGCAGCGGAGTTGAACTGCACGTTGCACGTGTTCCCGAGCAACGAAAAGCAACGCCCTGTGATGGATTAAGAGTTGCGCCCTACCGAAGCTACGGTCCTGTAGGTTTTGTACAGTACATAAATGACGTAGTAAATGATAAGATTACCAACGGTATTGGTAGCTTTGGCAAGGGAAAAGCATAAACGCATGTGTAAGAAACTGGAAACCGAAAACTTCGTATTTTTTGTTTGGTTGTTTGTTTTGCACATAATTAGAACCGCACATCATGCAATGAGAGTCCATTGTGTATTTTATATTACGAAATATAAATTGCATTCTATAAGTAATAAAAAGAACTGATCACAGAACTTCTGAGGGCCGGCCGCTGTGGCCGAGAGGTCACCGTCGCAGGTTCGAATCCTGCCTCGGGCACGGATGTGTGTCATGTTCTTAGGTTAGTTAGGTTTAAGTAGTTGTAAACCTAGGGGACTGATGACCTCAGATACTAAGTCCCCATAGTGCTTAGAGCCATTTGAACCATTTGTTTGAACTTCTGAGGTTTTACGTAATCAAAGCAATTACTTTTGATGCAAGTGCAGTTTACATGCAGAAAAATAAAAAACTAATTATTATTTTGTACTCAATAGAGCGTTCTTCATCACTACGAAAGGCAAGAGTTTCCTGTTATAATTGATAAATGTGAAAGTTGTTAGTGAGTAACAGAAACATGTCTCATATCTGTTTGACGAAATATTGAAGTAGTGCTTGATTTTTTCTTTTTTGAGGAAATCGCTCCTTGCACTGTGTGATAAATCTGTACTGCTTCTTTTACTTCTACTACAGCATCCCTGCGTTTTACATTACATATTAAGAATTCTCCAATAAAACTTGAATTTAACGTTGACGGCTTCAATTTTGCTATAAATACCATTTATTTTTCACGTAACAAACAGGAGGATTATAAAACAAAAATATTCCGTAAGTTACGCGGCCATTTATATATCCTCACTCAGTTTCTAGACGCTTCATCGCTTCAGGTTTCTAGGAGAAACTAGTTCAAAAATGATTTAAATGGCTCTAACCACTATGGAACTTAACTTCTGAGATCATAAGTCTCCTAGACTTAGAATTACTTAAACCCAACTAACCTAAGGACATCACACACATCCATGCCCGAGACAGGATTCGAACCTGCGACCGTAGCAGCACCACGGTTCCGGACTGAAGCGCCTAGAACCGCTTGCCACAACGGCCGGCGGGAAACTAGTAAGACACTGACTGACATATTTAAAGAATGTTATCGTAACAGTTACTACTACTGCTACTACGTGATCAGGCCCAGTGGACTGCACGCATCTAAAAGTTTCCTCCTCCAATGTATTCTGTCCATTGCTGCTATCCGCCATACGCTCACATCTATTGACGCTTGGTTTAAATCTTCATGGAGTCCATCCCTCCAACGCTTCTTGGGTCTCCCTGGTGGTCTATTTCCTGTAGGTATGAAATCCGGAAGCTTCCGAGGCCATCTGTGATCCTCCATCCGGCCCACTGCATTCGTTTGGCTTTGACAGTTGCTGCTATGTTGGGATGCTGGTATAGTTCAAGCTCTTTGTTGTATCTGATCCTCCATTCCCCTGTATCTGCATCCAGAACCGGACCGAAGATCTTCCGAAGCATTTTTCTCTCAAAAACAAGGAGCTGATGGATGTCTTGTTTCCGGATACTCTGTCTCACAGCAATATAGAACATCAGGCTGGGTCAGGGTTCTGTACAGTCGAATCTTGAACTGTCTGGCGAGATATCTGGACCGAAGCAGTTATGCTAGGCTGTGGTAAGATCGGTTTCCTGCTCGTATTCTGTATCCTCTTCTTCACATGACGAATTCTCAGTGAAAAGTGCCCCTAGGTATTTGAATTCTTGCACTCTCTCGTAGGACTGGTCCCCAACCTGCATCATAACAGTAACTTCCCGGTAAGTATGCAACACACCTAATGTACGGGTATTGCAGGTACGACGTTGACTGACTTCATCTACAAGGAAAGCTACCGTATTCTACGCTCACTTAAGATGGTTTGCTGTAGCCTACGGTAGTTTTACAACTCTACTCGTAAAAGAAGTACATCTATATACAAGACTGAAAAAATGTTCCAAGATGTGAACTGAGGGATACTCTTCCATTCTCGTTTTACTTTTATACAATTACCACATTTGTATTTTACTTTGGAACTGTTTTAGTTCAACACGATGCCTTTATCATCCAGGTGTACCACATACAGAAGACACCTGTTAACATGCTTGCCCACATTCATTTATTATTCCTGACATTGCAATGCATGCACATTAGTGACTTATGAAGGCTACAAACAGCACATAAAACTCTCATGTTTTTTGCGGTGATAATGAGGTGATACTGCTGAAGTAATCGGCGAAACCTCCTGTCACAGGGAAGCCGTAAGTGTCCCCAAGCTAACCACTGAAAGTATGAAAATTTAAATTTCTTATTTCTCTGAGTCACAAACGACTTTTTGTATTCTTCTCCAAGGATAGCATCTCGAGCGGTTTTCCAAGTTAACAGTTTGAAAGCTTTGTCTCTTACAATTAGACCGTCTCTCATATTAATCGCATTGTTGTTCTTGCTGTGGGATTTCAATCTGAAGGTATGAGGTGAGTTACAATAGCTTTTTGTTTACAATGGATTCGATGGTGAAAAACTGTTAATGAAATCTGATGCAGCTCTCCCCGCTAGCGCATGCTGTGTAAGTGCATTCATCTCTGCGTAACTACTGCAAGATACATCCACCTGAGCCGGCTTAGTGTGCACAAGCGTTGGTTGGACCTACAGTTTTTACCTCACGCAACACCCCCTTCCCCCCTCCCCCCATAAAAAAAATCACTTCCCATCACAAGCAAATTTAATTCGCTTTCCAATATTCGCTTTTTCAGTGGCGCCATTGACACCTTCTCTATCAACATTATTCAATATCAAGCATCACAAGCTTTGAACTAGCATCTACGAAAACATATCTGTAGTTCAAAAAGTGTGACTGTTTTTTCCAGAGTGATCTGTTTTAAGGGTTTTCCCGGTCCACTGCTGAAATGCAGTTGGGAGTCACAATTATTCTTCAAATTCGTTAGCGATTATAATGAAGATTTCACTATTGGAGTCAGCTCAATAAAAGTATTTCACTTCATGTTTTCAACAGCTGTTTCACAATGCGTCCTATGTAGCTTTATAATGTGCGAAATGAGAATGACAAAAATGTGTAGCTTTCTTCCCACAAGAATAAGTCGATGGAGCCGTAAACCGAAATTATTATTATCTGGTTAGTATGGATTCATAGCATTCATACTGAGGCTGACAAAGTGGTGAGATACCTCCTAATATAACTACTATTAAAAACATTCTTGATCACGATTTATTTAACAAGGTGACCGGTTTCGACCACTACTGTGGTCATCTTCACAGACCATTGAGTAGGAACCTCTTTCTGTTGGAGAATCACTACTCAATCAGTAGTAGTCGAAACCGGTCACCTTGTTAAAAAAAAATCGTGATCAAGAATGTTTTTAATAGTAATTATTTTACTAGTAGTGATTCTCCAACAGAAAGAGGTTCCTACTCAATGGTCTGAAGATGACCACAGTAGTGGTCGAAACCGGTCACCTTGTTAAATAAATCATGATCAAGACTGTTTTTAATAGTAATTATTTATATAAGACATTGATCACTGCTGTTCCCGTAATGCATTCAAAAGTAACCTCCTAATATCGTGTCGGACTTCCTTTTCCCCGGCGTAGTGCAGCAGCTCGGCTTATTATTGAGGCACGTGGCCATCCATAATTGTGAAAGCGTTGTCGGTGCATGATTTTGTGCACGAACTGACCTCTCGGATACGTGGCATAAATGTTCGATGGGATTCATGTCTGGCGATTTGGTCGGGCAAATCATTGGCTAGAACTGTCCGGAATGTTCTTCAAAATTAACCGGGAACATTTGTCGTCCGGTGACATCCACACGTGAGTGGCTGCAAATGGTCTCCAAATGGCTGAACATAACCATTTTCCAGAGGACCCAGTGCGTTCCATGTAAACATAGCCCACACAATTGTGGAGCTACAACCAGCTTGCGCAGTGCCTTGTTGACAAGTTGGGTCCATCGCTTCGCGGGGTCTGCACCACACTCGCAAGCTACCATCAGCTCTTACCATCGGAAATTGAGATTCACGTGACCAGGCCACGGTTTTCCATTCGTCTAAGGCCCAACCAATATGGTCACGAGCACACAAGAGGTACCGCAGGCGATGTCGTGCGGTTGGTTGGTTGGTTGGTTGGTTGGTTGGTTGGGGGAAGGAGACCAGACAGCGTGGACATCGGTCTCATCAGATAAGGGAAGGATTTGGAAGGAAGTCGGCCGTGCCCTTTAAGAGGAACCATCCCGGCATTTGCTTGGAGTGATTTAGGGAAATCACGGAAAACCTAAATCAAGATGGCCGGACGCGGGATTGAACCGTCGTCCTCCCGAAAAAAAATTCAAATGGCTCTGAGCACTATGGGACTCAACATCTTAGGTCATAAGTCCCCTAGAACTTAGAACTACTTAAACCGAACTAACCTAAAGACTCACACACACCCATGCCCGAGGCAGGATTCGAACCTGCGACCGTAGCAGTCCCGCGGTTCCGGACTGCAGCGCCAGAACCGCACGGCCACCGCGGCCGGCCGTCCTCTCGAATGCGAGTCCAGTGTCTAACCACTGCGCCACCCCGCTCGGTTGTCGTGCCGTTAGCAACGGCACTTGCATCGGTCATCTACTGCCATAGCCCAGTAACGCCAAATTTCTCTGCACCGCCCCCAACTGATATTTTATTCGTAAGTCCTACACTGCTTTCTATGATTATTTCACGCCGTGTTCCTTATCTGGTAGCACTGACATCTCTACGCAAACACCCCTGAACTCGGTCATTAAGTGAAGGCATTCGGCCACTGCGTTGTCCGTGGTGAGAGATAATTCCTGAAATTTAGTAACTGCGGCACAATATTGACACTGTGTGGTATCGATAGCTACGATGCCACGACGTAGGTGCGCTCTCGTAGGTTGACACTACGAGAGCTGACGAAGACGCCGACCACAGCGCCCTCTAGCCGACGCTGTGGAGCTCGATGTGCGCCACTCCACTTTCAGCCCATTTTATCACGAGTAGACGACCAAGCAACATTGTTTCTGTTTCATAGTGGGCGAGCCACTACAGATTTTGCCTTTGTAACTTCTAGTAGCTGTTGGCTTTGAGCTACGGTCGCAGGTTCGAATCCTGCCTCGGGCATGGATGTGTGTGCTGTCCGTAGGTTAGTTAGGTTTAAGTAGTTCTAACTTCTAGAGGACTGATGACCTAAGATGTTAAGTCCCATAGTGCTCAGAGCCATTTCAACCATTTTTGAACCCATAGTGCTCAGAGCCATTTCAACCATTTTTGAACCCATAGTGCTCAGAGCCATTTCAACCATTTTTGAACCCATAGTGCTCAGAGCCATTTCAACCATTTTTGAACCCATAGTGCTCAGAGCCATTTCAACCATTTTTGAACCCATAGTGCTCAGAGCCATTTCAACCATTTTTGAACCCATAGTGCTCAGAGCCATTTCAACCATTTTTGAACCCATAGTGCTCAGAGCCATTTGAACCATTTGTTAGCTTTGATACCTGTACGGCATCGCACCTACGTGCTCATCTCAGCCAAAGTTAACTAACCATTTATGTACTCATATTTTTGCCTGTAGTAAACTTGTAAAATCTACAGACAGTACCGAAGCACTTCACCTTTTCCTGCTCCTACTCGCGTCCTTCACTCTCGGCCTATTTTGCAGAAGCAGTTCACAGGAGCAGATCCACGCGCCGCCTACCCAGGCGGGAAACAAAACTATGCATCTCGAAATACTGAATTCCCGAACGATATCCGAAATGCAATGTCAAATGCTTCTAGCTCCAACCACCATTCCGCTTTCAAGGTCTGTTAATTGCCGTCGCGCGGCCATAAACATGTCGGAAACCTTTTCGCATGAATCACTTGCGCACAAATACCAGTTCCGCCAATGCATTGCCCTTTTATATCCTGTGTATGCGATACTACCGACACATGTATATGTGCATATCGCTATCCCATTACTTTATCACCTCAGTGTAAGCAGATGTACGAGGGCATATTTTTTATTGTTCTCAATATCGGTTGAGGTATTAAATGTGTTGCATATTATTCGGCTGACTTTCCGCTTCCCTGAAGCTAGCTGCAACCCTCTGCCACTAAATTGTAGCGTCCAACATGGCTGTGTGCATGTCTGTGCGTGAGAAACAGCGTGCTGTAATCGAGTTTCCAGCCGCAGACGACGTGCCTACAATTGGAATACACAGCTGTGTATAGTGATGATTTTATCGATATCAGAAATGTGCGATTATAGTTTGTTTGTGCTCGTGACAAAGGGCACAGTAGTGGAAACCGCAAGTTGTGTGACATTACTCGGAGTGTTTCCAGAAGTTAAAAAACAGCTTCGCGGATTCCACTTCGATAGTGATGAGGTGGTGCAAGCAGAGGTGACGTTCTGGCTCTATCAACAAAGTCAAACATTGTATAGTGATTGTATTAACAAACTGGTCTGTTGTTGGGACAAGTGTGTTTGTTCCCAGAGTGAGAGATACCATAAAAAATTCGGAGGGATTACTTGTCAGCACGCCCTCGTAGACGAATGTACCATGATAGCTTGTCCTCGTTCATCTTAACCCATTACTGGCCAAAACTCTATCGGATCATATTTTGCAAACTTTTATACATATATACGTTACATTGAGTGATTAATTGAATAAAACGTTGTTCTGAAAATTTTGTTTAGTAGAACAAAAAGTACAGACCGTCCCATTTTTGGGACATTGGCCAAATGCGCTATCCAAATTCACAACCTTATTCTCCATGCATTATATTGTAAGAAACAATACAAATAACAAAGAATGTTTTAATGTTTTGAATGTCTATTCAGTATGAAATGAAGCAAAACACTTGTCATGTACACCAACATTGCACCTATCACAAATTTTTGTTTTTTCTTGCGGTAAGCACATCTCTTCTGTGTTTTACTTGGCACAATGAAATGGTTTCCTGGATCTAGTCGTACTCGCCCATCCTCCGATCAATTTGCTTCCTTGTGGTCCTCTGAGTTTTGGTACTGATCCTGTTTTCTTTGATAGATAAAACATCACTATTCTCTGTCGGACATCCAAAAGTGAGAGCTTCTCTATAAAGTACCGGCTACATCTAGTACAACAGACTCATTGTTCAATACATTTTCGTCAATGTCTTCATCTGTTATTACATCTGCATCGGGTGGAATAATCGCCAATTCTACGTCGTCATCATCTTAATTGTCACTCTCTTGATGGTTCGCTAGTTCTGCTAAAATTTCTTCAAGTGTAAGTCCACGCGGCATGTTTTTATCCTGTTGGAATCTTAAAATTCGAATAGAACATGAAAAAAACCAGATATACAGAACGTAAAATGCAATTCTTCTCTGTATAATACGTGTATACAAGAAAAGGACACATCAACAATAAATGATAGTGTAACATGCCATTGTCCCATTATTGGGACGCATAAAATATATAGATATTGCACTTACTTGAAAAAATCTGAAGTACACTTAATCTTACATGGACATCCATATGTTCATAACAAACATGCCCAGACAACCAAATCACAGCTCATTGTCGTCCAGGAATTACCAGCAGACATACAGTGCTGCCAAGTGCCAGATCAAAAAATCGGCAAGTTTATAATTTTCCTGACGTGAAGTACGTAGAAAAAAGTTATTTATTTTACATTTACAGGCATTATAGCAGTTAGTTGAAACTAGAGGTGCAACAATAAAGACTAAAAGCTCCATTGCTTACGTAGAAATAAGTAAAATATACGCGTCCCAAAAAAGGGACAGTGGCCAGTAATGGGTTAACGGATTTTTCGTAAGTATCCAAATGTGGTGCAACATTTGCATGTTTTGAATCCTCCAGTCATTGTGTGATTTTTTTTTTAATCCATGAATGGCTGGTTCAAGAAGAGCTGCCTGTGCAGCGAGAAGGTACGGGCATCTCGTAGTAAAGCTACGCTGGAGTTTCTGGCCCAGCGCCCGGAACTTCCTGCTACACGACACCTGCGTCTCCTCGTAGGAGGAGCGGACTGTCACTCGGAAACGGCCCCGGAAACGTGGGACTCCCGCCATTTTACGCAACGGACCTGCCGGGAAGTCTCTTTTTCAGTGCAGAGCCAAGCGGCGCGTACGGTTCTGCACTGTCTGTAGTAACTTACAAGTGTTTCTGCTACCCGACCCCAGACGACGGTGGCGTACTCGAGGACACAGCGGAGCAGCACTTTGTCTACATCTGCATCTACATCTACGTAGATACTCTGTAAATCACACTTTAGTGCCCAGCAGAGGGTTCATCGAACCACCTTCTATTACAGTCCCGAACAGCGCGCGGAAAAAACTAACACATATATCGTTCCGTGCGAGCTCTGATTTGCTCTATTGTTTCTCTCTTTGTAGGTCGGCGTCAACAAAATATTTTCGCATTCGGAGGAGAAAGATGGTGATTGAAATTTCGTGAGAAGATTTCACAACAACGAGAAACGCCTTTGTTTTAATCATATCCACCCCAAATCCTGTATCACTTCCGTGACACTCTCTCCGCTACTTCTCAGTAGTGCAAAACGTGCTGCCCTTCTTTGAACTTTTTCGATGAACTCCGTCAATCCTATCTGGTAAGGATCCCACACTGCGCAGAGGACAGACAAGCGTAGTGTAGGCAGTCTCTTTAGCAGATCTGTTCCATCTTCCTGGTGTTCTGGTAATGAAACGTAGTCTTTGATTTGTCTTTCGCACAACATTTTCTGTGTGTTCATTCCGTTTCAAGTTGTTCGTTATTGTAATTTCCAGGCTTTTAACTGAATTTACGTCTTTTGAATTTGAGTGACTTATTGTGTAATCGAAGTTTAACGGATTTCTCTTACTATTCATGTGGATGACCTCACACTTTTCATTATTTAGGGTCAATTACCAATTTTCTCACCATACAGGTATCCTTGCTGGATCGTTTTACTATTTGTTTTGATCTTCTGACGACTTTACTAGACGATAAACGACAGAATTATCTGAAAACAACCTAAGACAGTTGCTCAGATCGTCTCCTGAATCGTTTATATAGCTAAGAAACAGCAGATGGCCTATAACACTATCTTGGGGAACGCCAGAAATCACTTCTGTTTTATTCGATGACCTTCCGGCATTTACTGCCAACTGTGACCTCTCTGACAGGAAATCACGGATCCAGTCACATAACTGAGTCGATATTCCATAAGCAAGCAATTTCGCTACAAGTCGCTTGTGAGGTACAGTGTCAAAAGCCCTCTGGAAATCAAGAAATACGGAATCAGTTTGAAATTGTCAATAGCACTCATCACTTTGTGTGAGTAAAGAACTAATTGTGTTTCACAGGAAAGATATTTTCTAAACCCATGTTGACTGTGTCAATAGACCGTTCTCTTCTATGTAATTCGTAATGTTCGAACACAATATATGTTGCAAAATCCTGCTGCATATCGACGTTAATGATATGGGCCTGTAATTTGGTGGATCACTCATTCTGCCTTTATTGAATATTAGCGAGACTTGTCCAACTTCTCAGTCTTTGGGGACGGAATTTTCATCGAGAGAGCGGTTGCTTTGATTTTAAGTATGGAGCTATTGCATCAGCAAACTCTGAAAAGAACCTAACTGGTATATAGTCTGGACTGGAAGACTTGTTTCTATTAAGTGATTTAAGTTGCTTCACTACTCCGAGGATATCTACTTCTAAGTTGCTCATGTTGGCAGCTGCTCTTGATTCGAATTCTAGAATATTTACTTCGTCCTCTCTGCTAATGTAATGTCGGAAGGCTGTGTTAGTAACTGTACTGTAGCAGGACTGCCATCGATAGTATTTTAAATACTCGCGCACTTTATATACGAGCAGAATCTCTTTGGCTTTTCTGCCAGGTTTCGAGACAATGTTTCGTTGTAAAAACTACACTGAAGAGCCAAAGAAACTGATACACCGGCCTACTAACTTGTCAGGCCCCTGTGAGCACGCAGAAGTGCCGCAATACAACGTGCCACGGAGTCGACTAATGTCTGAAGTAGTACTGGAGGGAACTGACATTATGAATTCTGCAGTGATGTCCATAAATCCGTAAGAGTACGAGGGGCTGGAGATCTCTTCTGAACAGGACGTTGCAAGGCATCCCAGATATGCTCAACAATGTTCATGTCTGGGGAGTGTGGTGGCAGCAGAGGTGTTCAAACTCAGAAGAGTGTTCTTGGAGCCACTCTGTAGCAATTCTGGAGTTTCGCATTGCCCTGCTGGAATTGCCCAAGTCCGTCGGAATGCACCATGGACATGAATGGATGTAGGTAATCAGACAGGTTGCTTATGTACGTGTCACCTGTCAGAGTTGTATATAGACGTATCATGGATCCCATATCACTCCAACTGCACACGCCCCACACCATTACAGAGCCTCCAGCAGCTTCAACTGTCCCCTGATGACATACAGGGTCCATGGATTCATGAGGTTTTCTCCTTTCCCGTACACATCCATCCGCTCGATACAATTTGAAACGGGACTCGTCCGAGCAGGCAACATGTTTACAGTCATCAACAGTCCAATGTTGGTGTTGACGGGCCCAGGCGAGGCGTAAAGGCTCAAATGGCTCTGAGCACTATGGGACTTAACATCTATGGTCATCAGTCCCCTAGAACTTAGAACTACTTAAACCTAACAAACCTAAGGACAGCAAACAACACCCAGTCATCACGAGGCAGAGAAAATCCCTGACCCCGCCGGGAATCGAACCCGGGACCCCGGGCGGGGGAAGCGAGAACGCTACCGCACGACCACGAGCTGCGGACGAGGCGTAAAGCTTTGTGTCGTGCAGTCATGAAAGATACACGAGCGGACCTTCGGCACGGAAAGCCCATACCGATGATGTTTCGTTGAACGGTTGTTCATGGCCCAGCATTGAAATGTGCAGCAATTTGCGGAAGGATTGCACTTCTGTCACGTTGAAAGATTCTCTGCAGTCGTCGTTGGTCCCGTTCTTGGAGAATCTTTTTCCGGCCGCAGAGATGTCGGAGATTTCATGTTTTACCGGACTCCTGATATTCACGGTACACTCGTGGAATGGTCGTGCGGGAAAATCCCCACTGCATCGCTACCTCGGAGATGCTGTGTCCCATCGCTCGTGCGTCGATTGTAACACCACGTTCAAACTCACTTAAATCATGATAATCTGCCATTGTAGCAACAATAATCGATGTAACAACTGCTTGCATATATCTGTATTTGAATACGCAAGGCTATACCAGTTTCTTTGGCGCTTCAGTGTAGTATAAACATCTCGAAATACTTCAAAGTAAAACGTGATACCAAGCGGAGGCTGTAGGGTATAAGCAGAGCATACAGTTTTACAAAACTGTGTGTTCAGCAGTCTGAAAAATCACTCAGTGCAAAAGAAATATAAAGACGTGAAGGAGGTAAATTGAAAACTAAAGGAAACAGAAAAATTAATAGACACAGACGCAAGGAATATAGTACTTCGTATGGCCTTCTTTTAGTTTTTCGGAAGAGAGGCCAGGCACAGCAGTCTTCTCATGCGTTTGATGCGGCTTGCCAAGACTTCTTCTCCTGTGGCAACCTCAACATCTCAAGAGTAGCGCTTCCTCAGTTATTTGTTGTTAACATTCCGAACTCTCTGTACCCCAAATAGTTTTTGTCTTCCTCAGTTCCCTGTGTTGCCATGGAATTTATTCCACGATTGTAGCACGTGTCTGCGGAGACTCTATTCATTTTTGGGATTCTGAGCCTGTCTGTAAAAACAGAATTCTTCTAGGACCGCTTCGTCGTCCGTCCGTCTACCTGTCTGTCTGTCTGTTGAGAACCCTTTCTCTCAGGAATGGATAGACGAATAAAGTTCAACCTTGCGTTACATACTACGGTTTATGGTCCGCCGGCCGCTTAAAAAATTTAAGCTCCTAGCTGAATGCAATCAGAAGACACGGTCATCTATGTGAAATCACTACTGGCCATTAGAAACTGCTACACCACGGAGATGACGTGCTACAGACGCGAAATTTAACCGACAGGAAGAAGATGCTGTGATGTGCAAATGATTAGCTTTTCAGAGCATTCACACAAGGTTGCCGCCGGTGGCGACACCTACAACGTGCTGACATGAAGAAAGTTTCCAACCGTTTTCTCATACACAAAGAGCAGTTAACCGGCGTTGCCTGGTGAAACGTTGTTGTGATGCCTCGTGTAAGGAGGAGAAATGCGTACCGTCACGTTTCCGACTTCGATAAATGTCGGATTGTAGCCTATCGCGATTGCGGTTTGTCGTATCGTGACATTGCTGCTCGCGTTGGTCGAGATCCAATGACTGTTAGCAGAATATGGAATCGGTGGGTTCAGGAGGGTAATACGGAACGTCGTGCTGGATCCCAACGGCCTCGTATCACTAGCAGTCGAGATGACAGGCAGCTTATTCGCATGGCTGTAACGGATCGTGCAGCCACTTCTCGATCCCTGAGTCAACAGATGGGGACGTTCGCAAGACAACAACCCATCTGCACAAACAGTTCGACGTTTGCAGCAGCATGGACTATCAACTCGGAGACCATGGCTGCGGTTACCCTTGACGCTGCATCACAGACAGGAGCGCCTGCGTTGGTGTACTCAACGACGAACCTGGGTGCACAAATAGCAAAACGTCATTTTTTCGGATGAATCTAGGTTCTGTTTACGGCATCATGATGGTCGCATCCATGTTTGGCGACATCGCGGTGAACGCACATTGGAAGCGTGTACTCGTCATCGCCATACTGGCGTATCACCTGGCGTGATGGTATGGGGTGCCATTGGTTACACGTCTCGGTCATCTCTTGTTCGCATTGACGGCACGTTGAACAGTGGACGTTACATTTCAGATGCGTTACGACCCGTGGCTCTACCCTTCATCCGATCCCTGGGATACCCTACATTTCAGCAGGATAATGCACGACCGCATGTTGCAGGTCCTGTACGGGCCTTTCTGGATACAGAAAATGTTCGACTGCTGCCCTGGCCAGCACATTCTCCAGATCTCTCACCAATTTAAAACGTCTGGTCAATGGTGGCCGAGCAACTGACTCGTCACAATACGCCAGTCACTACTCTTGATGAACTGTGGTATCGTGTTGAAGCTGCATGGGTACAGCTGTACACGCCATCCAAGCTCTGTTTGACTCAATGCCTAGGCGTATCAAGGCCGTTACTATGGCCAGAGGTGTTTGTACTGGGTACTGTTTTCTCAGGATCTATGCACCCAAATTGCGTGAAAATGTAATCACATGTCAGTTCTATTATAATATATTCGTCCAATGAATACCCGTTTATCATCCGCATTTCTTCTTGGTGTAGCAATTTTAATGGCCAGTAGTGTAATTTGATACTCGCAGTCTCACTCAATATAACCTGTGGAATACTTCCAGTTGACATGTGTAACGACATACGGCAAGGAGCAAAGTTTCACAGTAGAAATAAAGTAAAAATTCTGAAGCTTATTAAATTGTAATTATATCACATGAAAAATACCTTTTGCCATTTGAACGTACATTGCATTCAGTATCCTCCAAAAGCATAGTAAACGAACATTACTGCATGCAAACATAAAATTAATTTGCAGTCATGTTTTAACAAATAAATAAAAAGTTTTATTAAGTCTTCTCTCTCTCTCTCTCTACATATGTAAACTAAAGACCTCTGCTCGCTTGTTTTTGTATATCTGGACTTGTCTGAGGAATTACTGCAGAGATTTTGATACGGTCTCACAGTTTCCATTGCCAGTATAATATGGATAAGAGGCAAAAATCGTTGATCCTCGATTCCCAGGATGGGTGGCCTGTATGACTACATAAATAAGTTTATACAGGACCTACAGTGCGTGAGTCCAGATAAACTTGGCATACTTTTTTAATTCGTCAGTCCACTTAGTTTTCCAACATCCTTCTGTTGTAGAACATCCTGCACGCTTCGAATCTCTTTATTTCCGGTTTTCACATGCCATTATTCGTTTACGTGTACCCGATGCACATGTTCATAAATTTGCTCCTCGAATTAAGGTCTACGTTTGATATCAGTACATTGCTTTTAACGAGGAATGCTCTCTTTCGCTGCGCTACTCTGGTTTTGCTTATGCTTCGTCGTTATGCGTTATTTTTCTGCCAAGGTAGCAGAATTCTCTCACTTCATCTGCTTCGTCGTTCTCCGTTTCGATGTTACATTTATCGTTTTATTTCTTTTGCCCCTCATTACTTTTAGCTTCCTTTGGTTTACTCTCAGCCATATCTTGTGCTCATTACAAAGTACATTTCGAAGCTCCTGTAATTCTATCACTATGAAAGAGATGATCAATGGCTTATGCACATCTTATCATGATAGTCTTTCAGCCTGACTTTTAATCTCATCCTGGTAGCTTTCTTTTATTTTCGTCATTCCTTCTTCCTTGTACGGACTGAACCGTTATGCTCTTTCTAATTGAGCACTTCCCTCTTTGGGTCTTTGGTTTCCCGTTGGTACAATTACCCGTTGTTACTTGTACATATTTCATATTACCCGTCTTCATCTATAGCTTATATATTTCTGAAAACTGCAATTGTCTTTTGCTAATTTCAGTTGCCTAACGATTTTTCTAGGCCGATAAATCTTATGGAAGTGTCTTGATTTTTCTTAAGTGTTGCCTCTGTTATTAAGAATTGACAGAACTGCCTCTCCCGCGCCCTTTCTCTTTCCTAACGCCGAGTTGATCGTTACTTAACAGATCCTCAAATTTGGTTCCATGTATATTATTTGTGTTAGCAATCTGGATGAATGACATACTAAGCTCATCGTGCGATAGTTACCTGCCTTTGGTATCTTCGGGATAACATGGATGATACTCTTCCGAAAATCTTACAGTATATTTCCACTCACATAGATTCTGCACACTAACTCGAATACATGTGTGGTTGTTACTTTCCGCTGTAGCTAGAGTAATTTCGAAGAAATGTCTTGTTTGATCGCAAGTCTTCCAAAACTCTTTCTAACTTTAACACTAGAACCTTCAGTGTGAACTATTAATTCTTCTTCTATCGTGTGATTAAACAATTGCTTCCCCTCGTAGAGGTCTTCAGTGAAGTCTTTCCATCTTCCTTCTCTCTGATCTACGATTAGCAGTGAAATTTTGACGTCCTTGCTCATAATTTCACCGAAAGTTACTTTGACTATGTGCTAAACCTGTCTTTTCGACGACCATTTCCATTTCGATTCCTTCAAATTTTTCCCGTAGCCATATCGCTTTAGCTTTTCTAGGCTTTCCATTTATTTTATTCCTAATCTCCTTATCTTCTTCTCAACATTTGTGTATTTCGTTCTTTCGACAATCAATTGAAATATGTCTTTTATTATCCATAATTTCTTCTGTTACCTTCCCTGTGCCTATATTTCTCTAACGCCTGTGATATCACTTTTTGGGAACGTCAGTTTCTCCTGAACTGAATTGTCGTAGGCAGTCTAGGCATGACTCACAGATCATCATTCCTCAACACTTCAGTATTCTACATACACAGTGATTATCCCTTGTGATTTTCTGAAGTTCATACAAGCCTTCATCGTTATTAAATTATGATCTGAATCTACATCCACCTGGGTGTTGTGTGATGTCCTTAGGTTAGTTAGGTTTAAGTAGTTCTAAGTTCTAGGGGACTGATGACCATAGATGTTGAGTCCCATAGTGCTCAGAGCCATTTGAACCATTTTTTTTACATCCACTCCTGCGTACACCTTAGAATCCAATGTTCGGTTTCAGAATGCATGTCTCATCATACTGTAATCCTGCCAGTATCTCTCCTTGTCTCCAGGCGTTTTCCAAGTTCACCACTTTCTCTTGCGATTCATGATCATTGTGTTTCCTATTAATAGCTGAAATTTACTGTAACATTCAGGGTGTCTTTCTCCTCTCCTATTCGTACTACCGAATTCGTATTGTCTCGTAGCTCTGTTTTCTATTCCTTTCCCACTAAAGCGTCCTAACCCCCCCCCCCTCCCGGACTCCTCCCCCTTCCGCCCCATCTTTATTAGAATTTCATCCCTTGACATACTGAGTTATCGTCAATGCCCTTATCTAGTCTACCTTCTCATTTTCTACTTGCGACGTGTACCTGGACTATTGTTGTTGGCCCTGATTACTGTCCGTTCTGGTGTCAACAATGGCATCAGTGAACCGTTCACATTGAATCACTATTTGCCCTAACATCCTGTTCATAACGAATCCTATTCGCGTTATACCATTTTTCACTATTTTTAGTTTACATTCTATTCATATGAGCAGAAATATCTTCTTTCCATTTCATTACTGTGGTTCCTACTGTGTCGAAGCTGAACCTTTACAGTTGCCTTTTCAGATTGTCAGGAGAGGTACAGTTTTTACATGAAAACCACGGTTCGATACAGCGAATGTAAGAGAAAAATCACTGGTGGTATTTTGAAAAGTAATACATTCTATTGAAAAATTTCGGAGGAATGACATTTGATGCAGACTGCAGAACGATTCTACTGCAACCAACGTAAGCGAAGCGAAGATAAGATAAAATAAATGAGGACTTATACGGAAGCGTATGGATAGTCATTTTTCTCTCGTTCTATTCGCTAGTGGAACAGGAAAGGAAACGACTAGTACAAGTATGTGGTATCCTCCTACACTCCTGCTTGCTTTCTAGAGGCTTGCGAATTATACCGGGCGATCAAAAAGTCAGTATAAATTTGAAAACTGAATAAATCACGGAATAATGTAGATAGAGAGGTACAAATTGACACACATGCTTGGAATGATATGGGGTTTTATTAGATCCAAAAAAATACAAAAGTTCAAAAAATGTCCGACAGATGGCGCTTCATCTGATCAGAATACCAATTAGCATAACAAAGTAAGACAAAACAAAGATGTCATTTACAGGAAATGCTCAATGTGTCCACCATCATTCCTCAACAATAGCTGTAGTCGATGAATAATGTTGTGAACAGCACTGTAAAGCATATCCGGAGTTATGGTGAGGCATTGGCGTCGGATGTCTTTCAATATCCCTAGAGATATCGGTCGATCACGATACACTTGCGACTTCAGGTAACCCCAAAACTAATAATCGCACTGACTGAGGTCTGGGGACCTGGGAGGCCAAGCATAACGAAAGTGGCGGCTGAGCACACGATCATCACCAAACGACGCGCGCAAGAGCTCTTTAATGCGTCTAGCAACATGGAGTGGTTCTAATAAAACCCCATGTCATGCCAAGCATGTGTGTCAATTTTTACCTCTCTATCTACATCATTCCGTGGTTTATTAAGTTTTCAAATTTATACTGACTTTTTGATCACCTGGTATATGGTATTTTGTCTATGTCTAACATTAATGCAACCTGCTGAGGTCCCAGGCTGATGAACAGTACTCCAGTAATTGTCTTACAAGCGTTTTGTAAACCATTTCTTTCGCGGATGAATTACGTTTTCTCATGATTCTTCCAATGAATAATGGCACCTGATTTTCCTACAGTTTGTTTAGAGTGAATACACTTTACGTCGCTGCACGCGGTTACTCCTACTTGTCTTGCAGTGGTTAATGTTTCCAATGATTTGTCACCAATAGTGTGACCGTATAGTACGGATTTATTCGCTTATTTATGCGTAACACGTCACATTTATTTACGTTTACAGTCAACTCTTGCAATTCGCTACAGACTTCTGGGGTTGCTACCTTCTAGTAAACAGCTACATTGTCTGCGTACAACCTCATTGGGCTTCCGACATTATCAACTAAATCATTTATATAAACTGCAGACAGTAACGGTGCCATCACACTGTCTTGGATTTCTCTTGAAATCGCATTTACATTCATTGATTATTTTACCGTTAAGAGCGACGTGTTGAGTTCTGTGTACAAGTAAGTACAAAACCGTCACAAATCTGGTTCGATATTCAGTAAGATCGCATTTAGTTCTCTAAACGACAGTGTGAAATTGTAACATATGGCATCTGGAAGTCAAAGAACAAATTATCATCTTAGGCGCTAATGTCTGCGGTGCTTTTATAAACCGCAGGCCAATTTCTTAATCCACCATCTTTTATTGCCGGCCGTTGTGGCCGTGCGGTTCTAGGCGCTTCAGTCCGGAAACGCTGCTGCTGCTGCTATGGTCGCAGGTGCGAATCCTGCCTCGTGCATAAATGTGCCATGTCCTTAGTTCAGTTAAGTTAAAGTAGTTCTAAGTCTAGTGGACTGATGACCTCAGATAAGTCCCATAGTCCTTAGAGCCATCTTTTATTGGGTACACGACAGGTTTCGGAACACTTAAGGTTCCATTATCTGGAGTAAAAAATAAAATCACTTAAAAATCTTACGTCATCCTTTCCCCAGTGTGTCATGGAACTAAAGGTTCAGCCTGAAAAAAGTAAAAGGAACAAAAATTTCATTGTTTGCTCCATGCTGCGAGACTGTAAACACAAAGAGGAAAAAGTATGACAACATCGGGATGAGGATTCCGTCAGGTGATTAAGTGGTTTTATTTTTTACTCCAGATGATGGAACTAGGTGATCCGAAACCGGTAGTGTACCCAACAAAAGATTGTGGATTAAGCAACTGTCTTGCGGTTTCTTGGTTTTTATAACTCTCTTCCAGTCAGTTTGTGTTGAAAATAGCCGTTTTCGAAACAAAATTGCGGAAGTCTTTCTCTCAATTTTTTTTGGGGCGGATGGGGGGGGGGGGGGGGGGGAGAGGCTGAAGAATCTGAATTTCATGTTTGTTGCTTCCCAACAAAAAACACAAAAAATCTTCAAAATTTTAGCATCTTTTTGAGTTTTTCGTTTATGCGTCTAAAATATGCGTTTCTCGAAGATGAACACCCTGTACAAAATTGGAGCAGACAAAAGTTTATATAAAATGCTGTAGTCAGATTTGATTTTGTGATGAACGGAATCGACCCAAGAGCGCACTGAAAAACAACGATGTTTTGGCCCTCCTGTGAAAACGTCAAAACCCCCACTTCCCCCCCCCCCCCCCCCCCTTACAAGACTACACATGTTACTACCAAAAGAGACGTCCATTACATTAAATTTTCTGATAAGGA
Organism: Schistocerca cancellata; assembly: GCF_023864275.1. Classification (NCBI taxonomy): domain Eukaryota; kingdom Metazoa; phylum Arthropoda; class Insecta; order Orthoptera; family Acrididae; genus Schistocerca; species Schistocerca cancellata. The sequence continues at coordinate 353,957,790 of NC_064632.1, read as the reverse complement.
AAAATTCCTTCTGCGACCTAGAGTCAAACAACCCTCACACCTGTCTATTCTTTTGCTGTATTACGCTTAAAAGAACTTTTTTAATTGAACTGGTGGGAAAACATTAAAAAATTATATTTACAACGTATTGTGTACATGAGAATAAATGGAAACATGGAAATGAAATCTGAATGTAGTAATGTACATGTCACAAAATGAGTGATTATCTAATGTAGTATTGGGTAATCTCTTCGAATATGTTCTCTATCTGGAAGAGAAAGAAAGAATTTAGTGATAGAATATGGATACAAAAGACAGATAAGTTGTATACCGAACTGTCGATGCATGAAGAAATATTTGTACTGATATCAAGTGTGCAGTTTTTTTTTTACTCGTCTGTCTGACCGTTGGTGGCCGAGAAAACGTTTCTTGGCCACTAGAAGATCCAGGTGAATGGATAATGGGTACTGAAAGGTCCAGGCAAAGCCTCAGGGGCTGTGGATGTTTCAGGCTGAACAGTGCGTGATTGTTCTGCAACTTAGCTCGGCTATACGTAAAAAAAAGACAAGTGCTTTTACCGCTGGCTGTTGCGGTTCTGACTACCATGGCAGAGGCTTCAAAAGAAGGTGTGAAGTATAGATAAGGACGGTATTACACTATCATATTTCTTTTTCAAAGTTGATATGTCAAATATTTATGTCAAAGAAATTTGATGGTGTAATGGGGAACTCTGTGAAATCTTGCCTGTCGTCAAAGAAATATGATCAAATCTAGGGTCTCACTGTAGATTTGATCACAAGTCGCCTGTCTTCTGTTGACTGCAGTGTGAAATGTTACCAATAGGAGCGCTAGCATCGCTGCAGCGTTCTGTCACCAGTAGTGTGTTTGTAAACATCTCTGCGAAGTTTAATTCGCGTGTGGTGTCAATTACAAAATTAATAGAATGTATGAAGCTGATGAGGCGCTTTACAACGTGAGGCATCCTGAGTACAAAAATAGATTAACAAGACTGGAAAGCTGCAAAAAAATTGAGTTCATTAGCTGTGAGATACGACCTGGGTGTGAGGCTGACGACATGGAAAAGAAAATTAATGGCCTCCACTCAAGCTACTCTCATGAGAAAGCAAAACTACATACCGACGCATCTATTTCATTATGTATATATTCTGAGCTCTCCAGACTTCTTAATCTATTTTTATACTCAGGATACCTCACATTGTAAAGCGCCTCATCAGCTTCATACATTTCTATTAATTTCGTAGTGGTGGGACACAAAATATAATTATTACTTTGATCTACAATAAAAGTAGTTCTTAATGCACATAAAGTGTGTTGAACATTTATTTACTTTCTGATGTTGGTCTTTATGTGCTTTATAAATTGCTTCACACGTTTCAGGTATTATTTTAGTTAATGTGCTGTACTGTAAGTTCTCTCCCGTAGCAAGAAATCGGATTGTTACTGTGAGCCTGTCTTCTGCACTTCTTATGTGAGTACTGCGCTTTGTGACATGACGAGACACTTCACCGAGCAAATACTGAAATCTATGCTCATCCATTCTTAAGTAATTTGGTTCAAATGGCTCTGAGCACTATGGGACTTAACATCTATGGTCATCAGCCCCCTAGAACTTAGAACTACTTAAACCTAACTAACCTAAGAACAGCACACAACACCCAGCCACCACGAGGCAGAGAAAATCCCTGACCCCGCCGGGAATCGAACCCGGGAACCCGGGCGTGGAAAGCGAGAACGCTACCGCACGACCACGAGATGCGGGCGTCTCAAGTAATTTGTGTACGACTTGACGTCCTCCGCTAGAAGCTCACGTAACAAATTATGCTGCATGCTTTTATCGTCTCGTCGTAAAACCCACGGCTTCACCCAGGTACGTTTCTTTTTTTTTCCCCGCTTGTCTTCCAAATGCGCAGACAGTGCATATGTGGTACATGCAACTGTTGCGTATAATAAGTTGTTGTCAGTCATCATGAAATAGGACGAAAAATATTATGGCAGTGTAATTTCCCTTTTTGGCGCGACGTCAGATATCTTTGTCAAACAAATTTGACGATTATTTGATCATGTCTTTGATATGATAGTGCAATACCGACCTAAGAAGGTGTGTGACGACCTTCCTATCGAATTGTAAAAAGTAATATTCCAACAGCCGTTATTTTTATAGCTTTTTATTTAGGCTGCCAGTTTAGATTCCTCAGTAGAGTCATCGATTCTACTGATGAGTCGAAACTCGTAGCCTAAATAAAAAGCTTTAAAAATAACGGCTGTTGGAATATTACTTTTTACAATTCTTCAACCAGCTGGCTTCCGACACTCCATAAACGTATACCTTCCCATCGTGTGATACGTCACGGTGCTGTTGTGCAGAGTTGTGGTGAAACTTGGTGCCAGTGTGACATCGTTAACACACGTTATACTTTACACGAACTTCTGAGCTGAGCTGTGGCGTTTTTCTCGCATGAGTCGACACATCTCTTTACGAAGCATCGCCCAGCCCAAGGGTGATGTCGTATGGCGTCATTCTTTGCGTCATTACAGAGGAACGTTGTAGCCACCTGTGAGTCAAATTTCAGACTGTTACGTCAGAATGGGAGACAATTACAGCGTTTCGAAAAAGTGATCCTTTAATTGTGTTGCGCAGTGTATTCCACATTCGTAGTCCGCAATAAAACCACTAAATACTGACGAATTCTTTACACCCTTAAATACGGCGGCCCCACAGTCTGCCATCATTAAGACTTATTAGCGTATTGACACCTTTTGAAAAACGCGGTTCACAAAAACTTCTACAACTTACTTATTGTTAAATTGAGAGCTGATAGTTATAAAATATGTTCATTTAAAAGCAAAAAGCCTTACAGAATTCTGGTAAGTATGAACATAATCTCAAATAAGAAGATAACTTTGGCAATAGGTTCTACATCTACATCTACATCTACATTTATACTCCGCAAGCCACCCAACGGTGTGTGGCGGAGGGCACTTTACGTGCCACTGTCATTATCTCCCTTTCCTGTTCCAGTCGCGTATGGTTCGCGGGAAGAACGACTGTCTGAAAGCCCCTGTGCGCGCTCTAATCTCTCTAATTTTACATTCGTGATCTCCTCGGGAGGTATAAGTAGGGGGAAGCAATATATTCGATACCTCATCCAGAAACGCACCCTCTCGAAACCTGGCGAGCAAGCTACACCGCGATGCAGAGCGCCTCTCTTGCAGAGTCTGCCACTTGAGTTTGTTAAACATCTCCGTAACGCTATCACGGTTACCAAATAACCCTGTGACGAAACGCGCCGCTCTTCTTTGGATCTTCTCTATCTCCTCCGTCAACCCGATCTGGTACGGATCCCACACTGATGAGCAATACTCAAGTATAGGTCGAACGAGTGTTTTGTAAGCCACCTCCTTTGTTGATGGACTACATTTTCTAAGGACTCTCCCAATGAATCTCAACCTGGTACCCGCCTTACCAACAATTAATTTTATATGATCATTCCACTTCAAATCGTTCCGCACGCATACTCCCAGATATTTTACAGAAGTAACTGCTACCAGTGTTTGTTCCGCTATCATATAATCATACAATAAAGGATCCTTCTTTCTATGTATTCGCAATACATTACATTTGTCTATGTTAAGGGTCAGTTGCCACTCCCTGCACCAAGTGCCTATCCGCTGCAGATCTTCCTGCATTTCGCTACAATTTTCTAATGCTGCAACTTCTCTGTATACTACAGCATCATCCGCGAAAAGCCGCATGGAACTTCCGACACTATCTACTAGGTCATTTATATATATTGTGAAAAGCAATGGTCCCATAACACTCCCCTGTGGCACGCCAGAGGTTACTTTAACGTCTGTAGATGTCTCTCCATTGAGAACAACATGCTGTGTTCTGTTTGCTAAAAACTCTTCAATCCAGCCACACAGCTGGTCTGATATTCCGTAGGCTCTTACTTTGTTTATCAGACGACAGTGCGGAACTGTATCGAACGCCTTCCGGAAGTCAAGGAAAATGGCATCTACCTGGGAGCCTGTATCTAATATTTTCTGGGTTTCATGAACAAATAATGCGAGTTGGGTTTCACACGATCGCTGTTTCCGGAATCCATGTTGATTCCTACATAGTAGATTCTGAGTTTCCAAAAACGACATGATACTCGAGCAAAAGACATGTTCTAAAATTCTACAACAGATCGACGTCAGAGAGATAGGTCTATAGTTTTGCGCATCTGCTCGACGACCCTTCTTGAAGACTGGGACTACCTGTGCTCTTTTCCAATCATTTGGAACCTTCTGTTCCTCTAGAGACTTGCGGTACACGGCTGTTAGAAGGGGGGCAAGTTCTTTCGCGTACTCTGTGTAGAATCGAATTGGTATCCCGTCAGGTCCAGTGGACTTTCCTCTGTTGAGTGATTCCAGTTGCTTTTCTATTCCTTGGACACTTATTTCAATGTCAGCCATTTTTTCGTTGGTGCGAGGATTTAGAGAAGGAACTGCAGTGCGGTCTTCCTCTGTGAAACAGCTTTGGAAAAAGGTGTTTAGTATTTCAGCTTTACGCTTGTCATCCTCTGTTTCAATGCCATCATCATCCCAGAGTGTCTGGACATGTTTCGAGTCACTTACTGATTTAACGTAAGACCAGAACTTCCTAGGATTTTCTGTCAAGTCGGTACCTAGTATTTTACTTTCGAATTCACTGAACGCTTCACGCATAGCCCTCCTTACGCTAACTTTGACATCGTTTAGCTTCTGTTTGTCTGAGAGGTTTTGGCTGCGTTTAAACTTGGAGTGAAGCTCTCTTTGCTTTCGCAGTAGTTTCCTAACTTTGTTGTTGTACCACGGTGGGTTTTTCCCGTCCCTCACAGTTTTGCTCGGCACGTACCTGTCTAAAACGCATTTAACGATTGCCTTGAACTTTTTCCATAAACACTCAACATTGTCAGTGTCGGAACAGAAATTTTCGTTTTGATCTGTTAGGTAGTCTGAAATCTGCCTTCTATTACTCTTGCTAAACAGATAAACCTTCCTCCCTTTTTTTATATTCCTATTAACTTCCATATTCAGGGATGCTGCAACGGCCTTATGATCACTGATTCCCTGTTCTGCACTTACAGAGTCGAAAAGTTCGGGTCTGTTTGTTATCAGTAGGTCCAAGATGTTATCTCCACGAGTCGGTTCTCTGTTTAATTGCTCGAGGTAATTTTCGGATAGTGCACTCAGTATAATGTCACTCGATGCTCTGTCCCTACCACCCGTCCTAAACATCTGAGTGTCCCAGTCTATATCTGGTAAATTGAAATCTCCACCTAAGACCATAACATGCTGAGAAAATTTATGTGAAATGTATTCCAAATTTTCTCTCAGTTGTTCTGCCACTAATGCTGCTGAGTCGGGGGGTCGGTAAAAGGAGCCAATTATTAACCTTGCTCGGTTGTTGAGTGTAACCTCCACCCATAATAATTCACAGGAACTATCCACTTCTACTTCACTACAGGATAAACTACTACTAACAGCGACGAACACTCCGCCACCGGTTGCATGCAATCTATCCTTTCTAAACACCGTCTGTGCCTTTGTAAAAATTTCGGCAGAATTTATCTCTGGCTTCAGCCAGCTTTCTGTACCTATAACGATTTCAGCTTCGGTGCTTTCTATCAGCGCTTGAAGTTCCGGTACTTTACCAACGCAGCTTCGACAGTTTACAATTACAATACCGATTGCTGCTTGGTCCCCGCATGTCCTGACTTTGCCCCGCACCCGTTGAGGCTGTTGCCCTTTCTGCACTTGCCCGAGGCCATCTAACCTAAAAAACCGCCCAGCCCACGCCACACAACCCCTGCTACCCGTGTAGCCGCTTGTTGCGTGTAGTGGGCTCCTGACCTATCCAGCGGAACCCGAAACCCCACCACCCTATGGCGCAAGTCGAGGAATCTGCAGCCCACATGGTCGCAGAACCGTCTCAACCTCTGATTCAGACCCTCCACTCGGCTCTGTACCAAAGGTCCGCAGTCAGTCCTGTCGACGATGCTGCAGATGGTGAGCTCTGCTTTCATCCCGCTAGCGAGACTGGCAGTCTTCACCAAATCAGATAGCCGCCGGAAGCCAGAGAGGATTTCCTCCGATCCATAGCGACACACATCATTGGTGCCGACATGAGCGACCACCTGCAGATGGGTGCACCCTGTACCCTTCATGGCATCCGGAAGGACCCTTTCCACATCTGGAATGACTCCCCCCGGTATGCACACGGAGTGCACTTTGGTTTTCTTCCCCTCCCTTGCTGCCATATCCCTAAGGGGCCCCATTACGCGCCTGACGTTGGAGCTCCCAACTACCAGTAAGCCCACCCTCTGCGACTGCCCGGATCTTGCAGACTGAGGGGCAACCTCTGGAACAGGACAAGCAGCCATGTCAGGCTGAAGATCAGTATCAGCCTGAGACAGAGCCTGAAACCGGTTCGTCAGACAAACTGGAGAGGCCTTCCGTTCAGCCCTCCGGAATGTCTTTCGCCCCCTGCCACACCTTGAGACGACCTCCCACTCTACCACAGGTGAGGGATCAGCCTCAATGCGGGCAGTATCCCGGGCAACCACAGTCGTAGTCCGATCGGGGGATGCGTGAGACGAGCTGGCCGTCCCCGACAAACCCCCATCCGGACCCCCACAGTGATGCCCATTGGCAACAGCCTCAAGCTGTGTGACCGAAGCCAACACTGCCTGAAGCTGGGAGCGAAGGGATGCCAACTCAGCCTGCATCCGAACACAGCAGTTGCAGTCCCTATCCATGCTAAAAACTGTGCAAAGAACGTCTGAACTAATCTACAGAGAGCGCAAACAAAACGACACAAAATTGAAGCGGTTATTAAAATACAAGATTGCCTAGTAAATGCAGTAATGCTGCCACTTGTGCACTGCTGACACACTGCTCGGCGGCGGAAGGAGACTACGCGATTTAACACTATTCGAGTACTAAAACGTGATGCTACAACTCTCAAATACTATAATACGCCCGAAATTTATGAATTAAACAATGCAAGTACCAAAAACACGCAAAGAAATTAAGAATTAAACTATGTAACAAATGAGTGAGCTAGGAGTATACGACTTGCTGCTGCAGCTGCTTATCCAACGGCGGCAGGGAGCAGAACCTGCAGACCTGTGTATTTTTGACCTTTGAAGACCTAAAACAATGCTCAAATACGTTATAGTACGGTACATCATAAAATTGCAAAAAGACAATAAGTGTCACTTACTAAAAGAAGTAGCTTGAATGCATGCATCAGTGTTTTTTGATGATTTGTTTACGTTTACAGACGACCTAAGAAAGCCCCACAATGTAAAGCTCTCGACAGCGTAAGCTTGCAGTGAGATTCTTCCCGTTAAGGAACGCTATCAGATTTCAGACACTGCTGTGTTTGTTCCAGTGGAAGAGTGTAAATATCGCTGGAAAAACATCAGAGATACATTTATGAGGCGTAAAAGAAATAAACTGCTGAAAGGAGCCTCACGAACACGAAAATCAAGAAAATGGTGCCCGGAGACACACCTCGAATTCCTCGACCAAATAGAGTATCAAAGAGAGTAAGTGAATAAAGGAACGCCTAAGTTTTGAACTGCTCTTAATGAATCTGTAAATATTTGACAGATTTGTATAAGTAATAAAGTATTCTTTCAACTTTATAACTTTCTACATATTTAAGACTCTGAGGTTAGCACGTCCACATTTAATAATGTCACTAATAGCAATTATTTTTACAGGCTTTATGCAGACATGACACTGAAGATGAAGATGATCTGAAACACGAAAACCATCAAACTGAGGCTGGAGGAATGGTGGTAGGTGCAATAACTGAAGCCTCGGAGACTTCCTCCGATACCAGCAGTGTTGATGCTGACATTAATGAAGCTTCAGCTGAACGTCAAGTCGAACAGTGTTATGGTAATGATCAACAGTGTACTGACAGGCAGAAACAGACAACAACGAGATCCGTGGATAATATGACTGAATTTTTCATAACAAATCCCGCAGAAAGATCGAAATTGCCGTGTTCAGTTGTCGGCAATGGAACCGAGGAAAACGAAATTGACACGTTTTTCAAAAGCATGGCGATATCTGTTAAGAAACTGTCTCCAGCAAATCAAATTCGTGCCAAAATACAAATCTGTAATATCGTTGGTCAACTCGAGTTGGACGAAATCTCTTCTGGAAATTCGAGTGCTTCAGTGTCAAGAAATTACGATCGACATATGCCCAGACTAACTTCATCTATGTCTGCCGCTCCAGATACGGCGTCAGCGGGCCAGCCTGATAAAAAGTTACACTTCATGACAAATGTGCCCGGACATAATGTTGATTGAATGATCTTTCCATGGTTTGCTACCTAGAAGCTAAAGCAAACCCCATAACTCTTACTACAGTTATATTAATAACAGAAAGAAAAGACACAAAATACACTCATTACATAATAAATTCTAGTAATAAAAAGAGTATCTAACAAGTTCAAAACTGTAATGTATGTTCCTTTTACCAAAGGATGGTATTATGCTGCTATCTCCCAGAGCTGCTACCTGTCATTTTATATCGTATACCTTCTTCTCTATAAAACAATCACTCTATTTTTAGTTGTAGTGGCGCGAAATATTGTATATCACAATTGCTGTATTTCACATTATGTAGACTACAACATCTTGGCATCATCTTGTGCACTACGTCCACCGAGAAGCGTTAGCACGGGACTAACGTGTCATACGATTCGTGTAGGATGCTTGTCACGTTTACCACTTCTGTCCAAATCTCTAGAAAGGCGGGCAACCTAAAGTAATCCACAGTGGCTTCTCCGCTTATCTGCACCCATGCACGCTACTTACATTATGATAAATTACTCTTTATTACTTACAACTTATGTAATGGTCGACAATTACACGAAAAAAATCTGACCACCGCATCATGCTTCAGATAATGTCTCTCCATGAGAATAACTTGAAATTCTTCTACACTACTGGCCATTACAATTGCTACACCACCAATATGACCTGCTACAGACGCGAAATTTAACCGACAGGAAGAAGATGCTGTGATATGCAAATGATTAGCTTTTCAGAGCATTCACACAAGGTTGGAGCCAGTGGCGACATTTACAACGTGCTGATATTTGGAACGTTTCCAACAGATTGCTCATACACGAACAGCAGTTGACCGGCGTTGCCTGGTGAAACGTTGTTGTGATGCCTCGTGTAAGGAGGAGAAATGCGTACCGTCACGTTTCCGACTTTGTTAAAGGTCGGATTGTAGCCTGTCGCGATTGCAGTTTATCGTATCGTAACATTGCTGCTCGCGTTGATCGAGATCCAATGACTGTTAGCAGAATATGGAATCGGTGGGTCAGGAGAGTAATACGGAACGCCGTGCTGGATCCCAACGGCCTCGTATCACTAATAGTCGAGATGACAGGGATCTTATCCGCATGGCTGTAACGGATCGTGCAGTCACTTCTCGATCCCTGAGTCAACAGATGGGGACGTTTGCAAGACAACAACCATATGCACGAACAGTTCGATGACATTAGCAGCAGCATGGACTATCAGCTAAGAGTCCATGGCTACGGTTACCCTTGACGCTGCATCACAGACAGGAGCGCCCGCGATGGTGTACTCAATGACGAACCTGGGTGCACGAATGGCAAAACGTCATTTTTTCGGATGAATCTAGGTTCTGTTTACAGCATCATGATGGTCGCATCCGTGTTTGGCGACATCGCGGTGAACGCACATTGGAAGCGTGTATTCGTCATCGCCATACTGGCGTATCACCCGGCGAGATGGTATGGGGTGCCATTGGTTACGCGTCTCGGTCACCTTTTGTTCGCATTGACGGCACTTTGAACAGTGGACGTTACATTTCAGATGTGTTACGACCAGTCGCTCTACCCTTCATTCGATCCCTGCGAAACCCTACATTTCAGCAGGATAATGCACGACCGCATGTTGCAGGTCCTGTACGGGCCTTTCTGGATACAGAAAATGTTCGACTGCTGCCCTCGCCAGCACATTCTCCAGATCTCTCAACAATTGAAAACGTCTGGTCAATGGTGGCCGAGCAACTAGCTCGTCACAATACGCCAGTCAGTACTCTTGATGAACTGTGGTATAGTGTTGAAGCTTCATGTAATCACATGTCAGTTCTAATATAATATATTTGTCCAATGAATATCCGTTTATCATCCGCATTCCTTCTTGGTGTACCAATTTTAATGGCCAGTACTGTACATTCCTTGCCAAGTACATCGGATGAGCATCGATTTTTTTTTTGAACTTCGTTAGCACACTCCTCTTCCTGAAGAAAATGCTGTACCAGCCATGGGCTGATCCAAAGGAGAAAGGGCGGGGTGTCCATTACACAAAAGAAATTGGTAAAGTGTTTATATGTTGCTTTAACCAGATTGGATCTCGTGAACTCCACGGTCGTTAATAATTGTTGGTGTAGTGTACGATTTGGCTGGAGTGGAGTTCGGACAGGAGGTTGTACAGGCGTGTGTTCAATTTTATAAATATGTTATTAAATATAAAATATTTTTCTTGACTGCAGAGAAATAATGACGAAGCAGAATTTACTTCGCAGCCCAATACAGTTCTTGAAGGCAGGGGTCGAAGAGAGAACAACAACATAAAATACTTTTAGTACAATGTAAACAACATTCAAAGGACGACTCCAGCTGATAGTTTCAGGCCACAACAATAATAATTTAATCAGGAGTAAGCGACTACGAAGCCACCACAAACTAATATCCCATACCAGCTTATCAAAGTGATCTAATTCTTTAAAAAATACAATAATCACTACGCTTTTAGGGTTCAGTGCCTCAATCGCTAAAAACAGAACCCTTACGGGATTGGTCCGTCTGTCCGTCTGTCCGTAACGCTTTCTCCGAGGAACGGGTAGACGTATCACACTGAAATCGGTGGCGTGTGCTGAGATCCGTAGGCCCTTCATAGTGTAATAAACGTCGTCTTCTAAGATAAATTTAACCAAAAGCAACGGTTATTTACGTCACATATCTTGATGTACGCATACTCACACGTCAAAAATTCTTCATTTGTGTGGCCTTATTGTCGTGGTTGCTGTACCATATCCTGAGCGTATTTTCATTCCGTCGTTACAAGAATACGCGTGTTTTCCCACCAGATGAGTTTCGCTTTATTAAGGTAAATCATCATCAGTGGGGTGTAATTAAAGACATTTATAATTTGATTTGGTTTTTATTTATGATAATTTCTGATTCGTTTCTCGCCTGCATCAGGAAATGGCGTCTGATAGCACGTCTTTTGTGTCTTTCTTCATTTGACACTCATACTAGCTGGTTTACTACTACGCTATTTGTTTTTTTTCATAACCTTTCGAGCAGTACAGAGTTTCCGTTTCCACAGATAATCAACGAAAATCTACAGGAGCCAGTTTAAAATCAGTTAGGACACACTAAGGTTACTCGCAGTTAAGCTTTGCATTTCAAAATTGTCATCAGGTCGAATTTAGATAAAGTTCAGTTCAGATCTCTCTTTTTTTTTTTTTTTTTTTTTTTTTTTTTTTTTTTTTTTTGTCAGCCAGTTTTATTGTTAGAGCAGTGTTACATTCGCGTGTGCATGATGTAATGTTCGGAATTCTATTTAATCAGTGTAGTGCATAAATTTAAAGCGCATTTTTATAGAATGATTTTGGCCTTTTTTTATTTCAAAGTTCGATTTGGAATGTTATGAAGAATTTTTATTCTGTTGGTTTTGTGTGTTGGAACTGTAAGACAAGCACTGTGACGTCACGCATTGTAGCATTGTTCAAAAAAATGGCTCTGAGCACTATGGGACTCAACTGCTGAGGTCATAAGTCCCCTAGAACTTAGAACTACTTAAACCTAACTAACCTATGGACAACACACACATCCATGCCCGAGGCAGGATTCGAACCTGCGACCGTAGCGGTCACGCGGTTCCAGACTGTAGCGCCAGAACCGCTCGGCCACCAGCGGCCGGCAGCATTGTTCACTGTAGCATTTCACAGGATAGCTTTTTTAGTATACGGTTTTACGATTTACAAAAGTTAGAGCCAGTACAGTTACACAGTTTCAGATTGATTTTGTTAGTATTTTTATCAGATGGTATTTACGTAATCAGATAACTTTCATTTTTCAGGTTCACATTCAACACAGACATTTACTAAAGTTTACGAAAAGCAAACCAGGTTACTTTAGTTCCCAATACACAGTAACAAACACAGGTTACACCATCTGCATGTAATATTATTGATCATACAATACACTCAAATGCACATCCTGTACACTTTACTGTACACTGCTTTGCATCATTCGACAGACCAAAACACTGCTGCCAGCCAGTAAAGCACCCAATTAGTGCTCTTTTTGTAATCTGGAAGCCTCTGTCTGTCTCTCCACTGAAATCGCCCTCCTTTCGCCCCGGAAAATGTACCAAATACCCCACTAGATTGTTTGTGTCCACACAGTAACCACACCCCATATTAACCTTTAGTGGGGTCTCATAGGTAATTCCCTAGCTTACCAGCTTGCAGACTTCCCGTTGCCGGCTCTTCGCCAACTCACTGCCTCCAGTGCTCCGCGGGCAACCACCGGACTGCTTGGACGACCCTGGTTACGGCGTACACGGCATCACGAACAGCCCCCGTTTTGCGTGCAGGTTAACTCCGACCGGACGTTCCTTGCTGCTTCCGGAATGAAGCCAACCGAGTGCATTCACTCGCAATCCAAGACTCGGATACTCTGTCCAGCTCACCTGTTGGTCAGTCGAAGACCTCACCCTGATTAATGGTCAACCCAAGACTCGCTCCCATGTTGCGTTGTCCCATCCAGGTTCTGTGCCACAAACGCCTCCGACCGAACCTCCTGTGCAAGTGCTAGCACGGGAGCAGCGCTAACACAGCTGTCTGTGTGGGAAAAGAAACGAGACAAATTCACAGCACACCGGTAAATTACGCAAATGCAGCCAACCACAAATGCTTTTAAAACGCTTTTACTTCAGAGTCATAACGGGATTTTGGAATTTATGCCCGTCTTCAAAGGGCTAACATTTCCAATTACATTGTTTTCGTCAGTAACACTGCAGTGGAATATTAATATTTAGCACTAAATAGTCCAATATTCTTGAGCAGTACTGGAACTGACAGCTGGTGCTGATGAAAACACTACTGAAATTCGTATGCCATCTGAAGATGGGCACGAATGCCCACAACCAGTTATGGCTCTGAAAAATTTTAAAAGTATTTGTGTCTGGTAGCGTTATTCACCTACAAATTATTTATTTTTTTTACATATGAGAGGCAGTGAAATGAAAACGAGACAGGTGTAAAAAAGCAACTAAAACGTTTATTATTTCAAAAATTAGAGCCATTATTGTTAATGTATTTATCCTGCTGTGAGACATACCGTCTTGGAAAAATGTCTGCGGTGTTCTATGGAACCATGATAGTATTCAGGATTGCTGCTCTTCGTCCCAAGCAAATCGACAGCCACGAATATCTTTCTTCAGAACTCCAAAAATACGTAAATCACATGGGGATGAATCGGGACTGTACGGCGTAGGTGTGATGGCTTCCCTGCGAAACTTCTGCAGCGTACTCGTTGCTACAGTCACGCCATCTCCGGGAAAGTGATGATGACCTTTTTCTTTGTATGTAAGGGCCCACTGGTCATTGACATTCTGCAACACGGCACCAGAATTAACGCTCAGCGATACATCGACACTTTGCAAAAATTGAAGCGCGCCATCAAGTCCCAACGACCAGGAATGTTGATGAACGGCATCACTCTGTTGCAGGATAATGCCTGCGCATAGTTGCCAATGTTGCTTCGACTCCACTGCAGAAGTAGGGTGAGAAGCCGCTACACATCCTCCGTAATGTCTCTATTTCTCCTCATGCGATTTCCATATTTTTGGAACCCGGAAGAAAGACGTTCGCGGCCGTCGGTTTCCTTCGGACGAAAGGTGCACGCTTGGTACAATCATGGTTACATATGAGACCTGAGTTTCTCCTGGCGTATACAACTTTCAAATAACTTCCGGGAATTCAGCCAGGTAACACTTTCAGCGACCGCCGATATTTCGGCGGGAGAACACCCCGCCATTTTCAAGGCAAACTGCAACGGACAGGCGCCGTACATGCAAATTTAATACCTCGGTTCTGGGACCGAAGCAGGAAAGATAACACACACACACACACACACACACACACACACACACACACACACCACTAGTGCCACCAAAGATGACCAAAGTCAGAGCTATCGATAGTGATACTATGAATTCGCAGGTGAGGCAGCATTGACTCTGTTCCTCTGTTTTTTGACAAGGGAGAGAGCCGGATTCCAAACAGAGTTTAAACAGAAACCTCCATCCCTGTTAACGAGGTTGCTCGCTAATTTAATCTCAACTGCCTCCCGAATCACACAGTCCCAATAGCTGGACGTGCATGCCAATATCTCGGTGTTATTATATAACATGGGGTGACCAGTATCCAAGCAATGTTCGACAATAGCAGATCTATTTGGCTGCTGTAATCGTGTGTGCCGTTTATGCTCAGTACATCTGTCCTCCACGGTCCTGATAGTTTGACCAATATATGCCATGCCGCAGCTACAAGGGACACGATATACATCCGCCTTACGCAGTCCAAGATCATCCTTAACGGAACTCAAAAGTGCTCTAATTTTAGATGGAGGTCGGAAAACACATTTCACATCGTATTTCCGTAAAATACGACCGATCTTATTGGACGTGTTTCCTACGTAAGGCAAGAAGGCAGTAGACTTAGGTGTTGACTCAGAATTATCATCAATCACCTGATGTACAGTTGGTCGATAGCGCAACGCACGTTCAATCTGTCTATCACTGTAACCATTTTGACGAAATGTAACTTCAAGATGAACGTGCGTTGCGCTATCGACCAACTGTACATCAGGTGATTGATGATAATTCTGAGTCAACACCTAAGTCTACTGCCTTCTTGCCTTACGTAGGAAACACGTCCAATAAGATCGGTCGTATTTTACGGAAATACGATGTGAAATGAGTTTTCCGACCTCCATCTAAAATTAGAGCACTTTTGAGTTCCGTTAAGGATGATCTTGGACTGCGTAAGGCGGGTGTATATCGTGTCCCTTGTAGCTGCGGCATGGCATATATTGGTCAAACTATCAGGACCGTGGAGGACAGATGTACTGAGCATAAACGGCACACACGATTACAGCAGCCAAATAGATCTGCTATTGCCGAACATTGCTTGAATACTGGTCACCCCATGTTATATAATAACACGAGATATTGGCATGCACGTCCAGCTATTGGGACTGTGTGATTCGGGAGGCAGTTGAGATTAAATTAGCGAGCAACCTCGTTAACAGGGATGGAGGTTTCTGTTTAAACTCTGTTTGGAATCCGGCTCTCTCCCTTGTCAAAAAACAGAGGAACAGAGTCAATGCTGCCTCACCTGCGAATTCATAGTATCACTATCGATAGCTCTGACTTTGGTCATCTTTGGTGGCACTAGTGTTGTGTGTGTGTGTGTGTGTGTGTGTGTGTGTGTGTGTGTGTGTGTGTGTGTGTGTGTGTGTGTGTGTGTGTTATCTTTCCTGCTTCGGTCCGAGAACCGAGGTATTAAATTTGCATGTACGGCGCCTGTCCGTTGCAGTTTGCCTTGAAAATGGCGGGGTGTTCTCCCGCCGAAATATCGGCGGTCGCTGAAAGTGTTACCTGGCTGAATTCCCGGAAGTTATTTGAAAGCATGGTTACATAGTCAATCGCAAACATTTTTCTATGAAGGCATCAATCGTCTTATCTCACATTGGGAAAAGTGTATTAACAGTTATGGCGATTACTTTTCGAATAATAAAAGTTTACTTAATTTTTTTCCATATGTCTCGTTTTCATTTGACTGCCCCCTTCTATATCAAGTTCCAAATCTGAGCCAAATTTCGGAGACTAATGTAGCATGAAAAATCTCGAAAATGGAAGGGAAATCTAGAAATTGTTGGTGTGGTCTTCAGACTGGGTAGAGCCACGGGTCGTAAACACATTCGAAATGTAACGTCCACTGTTCAAAGTGCCGTCAATGCGAACAAGAGGTGACTGAGAAGTGTAACCAGTGGCACCCCATACCATCACGCCGGGTGATACGCCAGTATGGCGATGACGAATGCACGCTTCCAATGTGCGTTCACCGCGATGTCGCCAAACACGGATGCGACCATCATGATGCTCTAAACAGAACCTAGATTCATCCGAAAAAATGACGTTTTGCCATTCGTGCACCCAGGTTCGTCGCTGAGTACACCATCGCAGGCGCTCCTGTCTGACGCTGCGTCAAGGGTAACTGCAGCCATGGTCTCCGAGCTGATAGTCCATGCTGCTGCAAACGTCGTCAAACTGTTCGTGCAGATGGTTGTTGTCCTGCAAACGTCCCCATCTGTTGACTTAGGGATCGAGACGTGGCTGCACGATCCGTTACAGCCATGTGTATACGATGGCTGTCATCTCGATTGCTAGTGATACGAGGCCGTTGGGATCCAGCACGGCGTTCCGTATTACCCTCCTGAATCCACCGATTCCATATTCTGCTAACAGTCATTGGATCTCGATAAACGCGAGCAGCAATGTCACGATATGGTAAACCGCAATCGCGACAGGCTATAATCCGACCTCTTTCAAAGTCGGAAACGTGATGGTACTCATTCCTCCTCCTTACACGAGGCATCGCAACAACGTTTCACCAGGGAGGAGGAGGAGGAGGATATTAGTGTTTAACGTCCCGTCGACAACGAGGTCATTAGAGACGGAGCGCAAGCTCGGGTGAGGGAAGGATGGGGAAGGAAATCGGCCGTGCCCTTTCAAAGGAACCATCCCGGCATTTGCCTGAAGCGATTTAGGGAAATCGCGGAAAACCTAACGTTTCAACATGCAACGCCCGTCAACTGTTGTTTGTGTATGATAAATCGGTTGGAAACTTTCCTCATGTCAGCACGGCGCCAGCCTTGTGTGAATGCTCTGAAAAGCTAATCATTTGCATATCACAGCATCTTCTTCCTGTCGGTTAAATTTCGCGTCTGTAGCACGTCAGCTTCGTGGTGTAGAAATTTTAATGGCTAGTAGTGTAACATGTTTCTGTAAGTAATTAGCTTCCAAAACGAGTGTGAGATCCTGCTGCTGCCTTCCTCTCCTCAAAATGACATAATTTAAATATCTCAACTTGTAGGAAATCATCATTCGAATGAATGAGCGGGTGGTGTATATCAAATATTCTCATGTGAAAGAATTGAATAAAGATGGTTTACCTTTTGAGAAATAAACCTTAATCGGCCAGTCAAATATAATACATATAAACTGCCCGACAACTAATCAACACACTAAATAGTCCCTTACTTCTTCTTTTGTCCCATTGAAGACGCTTTTACATCAACGATTTTCTTGTCTCAGTCGACTGCTGGTGGCCCGAAGGCCCATAACAGCGTCCCTAGCGTTCTATTCCTGTACCGATTCTCGCCCGTCAAGAATGATAGTTTTCGTTTACACACCAGCGCCAGAATTACGTGTAGTGCGCGAGCTGCCAACTGTGCAGTTTGGTACCTGAACTAGGTGAGTGAGTTTATGAAAAACCATCCAGTTTACGACAAAAACGAATACAGTATCAGAATGTAGGAACAAGGAAAGACAACACAGTCTTTCAATGACCAAAGAAAAATTTGCTGTAGATGTATGACAATGGTGCTACGATAAATTATCCACACTTCTGTGAAGTGAAAATAATAGTATTTCGCCCAAGGATTTTAAAAATCCACATTCATCTGCTCATGAAAACATATACACACTTGAAACAATGTTTGGAAGGCAGTAAATAACGCCTTTTTAGTTTTCGGCTCGTTTCGAGAATACTTTACTTGCTGCATACTACTACTTCCTATTCTTGTTAGACTCCTGCTAGATTACTCTTGGGAGTGGTTAGCTTTTAAAAAGAAATGTTCTCTCTCTCTCTCTTTCTCTCTCCCCCTCCCTCCCTCCGTCCCTGTCTAGGAAACACACTCACACACACACACACACATGCTCGCACGTATGAGCGCGCACGGCCGCACAGGCACGAACTAAGAATCAACAACACGTCAAATCCGTGCGCCACATCCCAAACATGTCACGAAACAAATGAACACCACACAGCAAAAATGGTTCAAATGGCTCTGAGCACTATGGGACTTAACATCTATGGTCATGAGTCCCCTAGAACTTGGAACTACTTAAACCTAACTAACCTAAGGACAACACACAACACCCAGTCATCACGATGCAGAGAAAATCCCTGACCGCGCCGGGAATCGAACCCGGGAACCCGGGCATGGGAAGCGAGAACGCTACCGCACGACTACGAGCTGCGGACAAAGCACCACACAGCCACACTAACTCATAACGGCTACGAAATCTCTGTGCTCGGCGAACAAATCGTAGGAAATTCATGTGAAAGAAATAAGCGTGTTACCTCGACACAAAGTGAAGACACGATAACATCAAAAAGCGTAAGTAACACGCTAATTAACACAGCGATACTCGGTCGGAAATACATAGTAAACAGAAGTATAAAATAACGTTTTTCCGTTCGCAGATGACAAGCTGTAGATTACGTAGTAGACCTAGAACTACTAGCATAAACATCCCATAGCTTCATGTGAAATACACAGACAAATGCATATATCCACTTTCTTTCCAAACGTACTAGAAAACCATAATCTTTAGCTATATGGTAAATAAACATAAAATGCTTCAAAACAATGATATATATATCAGCTCTGTACTATATGTTAACCAGTGCAAAATACTTGACAATTATCGTTCATTTTAGAAATGTTTCGTTAAAGATAACATGTAACGACATTTTTGCAGTAGAAAAATAAACCCACTTAAGACAGCACAAAAAATGCTGAAACCGTCTGAGTGAAAACAAAACTAAGAAGGTATTTCGAATAAGGCGGAATTCCTCTCGAAATCTCTAAGTGCTTCATTTGCTGCCTTCTTATGTTTTCACCTTTCAGCAATTAAATTCAGTATCTCCTGCGATTTCCACTAGGCCTTATCCTTTTGCACATTCCACCGTCTCTTGCTTTGACTATTTCGTCTCTCAAAGCTACCCATTCATCTTCTGCTGTATTAAAAAATGGTTCAAATGGCTCTGAGCACTATGGGACTTAACATCTGCGGTCATCAGTCCCCTAGAACTTAGAACTACTTAAACCTAACTAACCTAAGGACATCACACGCATCCATGCCCGAGGCAGGATTCGAACCTGCGACCGTAGCGGTCCCGCGGTTCCAGACTGAAGCTCCTAGAACAGCACGGCCACACGGGCCGGCTCTGCTGTATTCCTTTCCCCCATTTCAGACAATCGTTGCCTAAGGCTCCGTCTCAAGCTCGCAACACACTCTGGCTCTTCACAGTATCAGCACAGCGAGGTCATGTTGTCTGAAGTGTCAAGGCCGGATCAGTCAGTCATCCGTACTGTTGCATTTGCAACTACTGAAAAGGCTCGTGCTGCTCTTCAGGACCACACGTTTGTCTAGTTTCTGTTGTGTGGTTGCAACTATTCCGTGGCTCTCTGTATCGTCGAAGCACGCAAGCCACGACACGTCGGCAGTGTCTGTTGTTCATTGGGTGGGCAGCTAATAAACAAAAACGAGTTTGTAAGTGATCGAAACAGAAGAAATGAATTAAAATTTGTGCTGCTGCCGGGACTCGGACCCGGGTTTTCTTGCTTGCTAGGCAAAAATGAGAACCATTACACCACCACAGCACAATGGTCAGGATTGCTGCACAAACTCCGTAAGTTGAGTGCCCTCCCCAACGTCCAACGCTGGTGTGCTATTCCAATGTCGGAGAGGCCTGTCAGTAGTGACAATGTAATGGAAAATAAGCAGAAGATATGAACTGAAGTTTGTGTTGGGGAGGGCACTCAGCTTAGGTACGTCGTGCAGTAATCTTGACTATTGTACTGTTGTGGTATAATGGTTAGCATTTCTGTGTAGTAATCAAGACCTGAGTAAGAGTCCCGGCGGCAGCACAAATTTTAATTGATTTCTTCTGCTTCTATCATTATCGTAGATAATGAAACGTCCCCTTTGAAAAATTGTACGAGACTATGCTTAAACTGACACACAATATTTTTAGCGCAACGCAATCTATCAAAGATCCCTGCAAAAGAATGGCCCTGAGTAACATTAAACTATACCTTTCAGAAATCACCGCAGAAAAATCTCCGTTACTCGAAGTACTGCAATACAGCGAGCGCCACTACTGCCAGCTAAATAAAAGATTCTAACTACTGAAGGCACTAACTACTGATAGGGATAGTTAGCAAATGAAAGATATTAATAGAGAACAATGTATTTACCTTAATATTCATAATTGACATCCAGTATTACAAATTATCAAAACTCCGCCATCTCTCCCCCCACATCCACCACTGCTGGCGGCTCACCTCCAACTGCGCAACGCTACGCGCTGTTCACATCCAGCTGCCGCTGCCCAACACTACAATGGCAGACAACAATGCAAACTAGCCACAGGCTGCACACAGCACAGCCATTGATTTTCATACAGAGCCCTACGTAACGTTGCCAATAAGAAAACGTAAACAGCCTACTTACAATAATGAAGAGACTTAAATGTCTCAGGGAAGTATAACTTTCGAGTTCGAATTCCACTGTCAGACGGGAATATAGTAGTAGTATGGGCGGAAATCGCTGGCGATAGGGGGAACAGAGGACGCGGCGGGCGGAAGCGCTGTGTTATGGTCGCCAAGGGTACTGCAGCTTCTATCGTTTTTCCACTCATACCTGGCGCAATGGAACGGAACTGCAAAAGTCCCACAATCCATTTCAAACGGCGTTGCGTTAACAGAATGGTACGTCGACTTCAAGGTTCTCCGGAAGAAAATTTTTTCGTGGCTGCTTTTGTGGACACAGTGTCGTCGTTTGCTTGCATCGGAAATTAACCTAGTATACTCGCCGATCTCGTTAGCGTTATAGCAGTGAACTTATGCTTTTTTTGTCGTATTATCCTTTTTTTACGCTTTTCCTTCCCTTGGCTTTTCTATACCTGTTCGTGATTGTTTCACTATCATGGCTAAGTAGTGGTCTGTACCTGCCTCGGCTCCTCTTCTGGTTTTCACATTAATAACTCTGTTTTTGTACCTTTGGTCTACCAGGACGTTGTCTATTTGATTTTTTGTTCTACCATTTGGTAATACCTAAGTTACTTTCCCGCCGCGTCTCGGCACTCTATTTTATTACGCTGCTGCCCATAAGAAATTTCTGCAGGGGCTCATAGCAAGCATAAAATGATGAGGAACTAAGCAATTTGGGTCCGAAAGGGCCATGAAAAGGAACATTATCGAAAACGTGGCATTGGAGGACACTAAGTAAGTCCATGCCAACCAACTGTACACACCTTTTTTTTTATATAGTACATATGAGTCTCATAGCTTCACTAATTCAAAAGACTGTAACGCAACAGGCCGGCCGCGGTGGTCTAGCGGTTCTAGGCGCTCAGTCCGGAGCCGCGCGACCGCTACGGTTGAGAGGTGGCATGAGCCCCCTCTCATATTTCTATCTTACGATTCTCCTCTCTAATTGCATGCGGTGGAAAGTTGCTATTCCTTCACACGCGGACTTCCCACGCAGCGTCTCTCGTCACCCGGGTGTTCCAGTGACAGGCGGGCTCTGTTTGACTTTGAAAGGGTAAGCCGACAGGTGTGAGGGAGTCGAGTGAATGCTTTCCAGACGCCGACATTGTCAAGAGGCACGCCCGCAGGGCCTGAAGTAGCGGCTGGGCTAGAGGTTCCGTTACTTCGCAGAAACTTAGCGAAAACACTTTCTGGCGGGCTACCAGCGAGGCGTGGGAATGACTTGTGTACCCAGGCAGCTGTGGCGGGAAAATTCCCGCACTTTCTGCAAAATAGTAACTGTGATTGGCTTGCTCAGGGCATAGCTCCGTGACGTAGCAAGATCGGCGCAGAAATTGGCGCCAAGAATCTCCATTGGTGGAATGGTAGCGTTCCAGCAATGGAGTGGAATTTTCCGCCGGTTTTCGAGTTGCTGATTGGAACGTTTAACCACAGCCACTGTCGTGGGGGCGGGAATGTTCTGTGTTCGGTTTTGTGTGGGTGCTCTTGTGGGCAGTCGGCTCTCGCCTTTCGGTCGAGGACGTCGAAGCAACCAGCCAACGGCTCCGGTGTGTCCTAGCAGTCAAGAAGACAGTTTGGTAATGTATGTCCGCAGCACCGGCAGATAGGGATTTTCCTAGGTGATAATCAGAGCTCAGCAGAGCGCGCCTGTTCGTCTTTTTTCTAACTTTGTTCTGTCTTGGGTAGCAGCAATTAATGTTGGGTTGGCTATGTGTTTTCTCTAAGATTTGAGTTGCAAGGAATTGGCTGCAAATACCACTTCGTCATAATCCTCACAATCTAGTTTAGGGACAACTTCACATTCACAGTGTTTGTTTGAGTATCCAATTTGAGCCAATTTGATGTATTGTAAATGTTTCATGTGTTTTTGTTTATTATTTTGTGTTTAGTCTTAATAAATCATATTGTTATTTTGGACAGAACTTTCATTCTGTTAATCGGTAGAGCAACCCCATCATTCCTCACTATGTTAATGAAACCTTCGTTTATTTAACTTATTTATCAAATTAAATTATTGCAGGTGCCAAACTCTCTTCTACTCCACTGGCAGGGTTGATTAGAGTCAGTTCGCGTATTTTTTTTATCCTTGTGCAACAGCAAAAGTTGGAGTTAGAATAGGGGGGGGGGGGCTTAGAGCATCATTTACATATGTAGATTCTAGAAGAATTTAGTGTTAAATACACTGCTAGCCCCGGCACCTCGCACGGTCGCAGGTTCGAATCCTTCCCTCGGGCATGGATGTGTGTGATGTCCTTAGGTTAGTTATGGTTAAGTAGTTCTAAGTTCTAGGGGACTAATGACCACAGATGTTAAGTTCCATAGTGCTCAGAGCCATTTGAACCAGTAATGGCTAGACACTGATCACTGTTTCTAAGGGATCTCACTTTGCAATGTGCCATAACGCCTTGATCTGCCTTCAAAATGGAGAAGACTAGTGTAGTGTGAGGGCTATTTAGAACACTATCATTGGAGCACTGCACTAATTACTAATCTGATACGAAGGTAGATACTGCAAAGGCAGCATACATATGTAAGACTGCGCTGTTATGCCATGTCCTGTCGAGTGGTTGTGGGCGGATGATTCTTCTTAAGGTGCATGCACCAGCATGAAGATAAAGGTCTGTAGTGTTCAGGACTGCGCAAAAGGGGCAGCATACCCAGGGGGTGCTGTTGCCATAGTAAAGTTATCATCCAGGTCCTCTCATTTTCTATAGTTCCTGTTCCCTAATGACTTTACTGATCTAAACACCCGTCGGGCAGCTCAACAAATTCATACACTATCACTGACAGAGTGTCTTTGTGTTGAATCATGACAGTACGACCAGAAAAAGAAAAGAACCTGTCCATAAGTTCGTGCTCAAACTATAACAATATCTGAGACTGTCTGCCCTGGCCTACATTTAACCGTGTTTGCTCTCTTCCAGGCCATGTCGGACGTTAACAGTCAAGACGATCAGTTCACACTGTGAGTGTTTGTTGCGCATGTCCAAATTGGGTGTGAAGGGAACACAGTGCCAAGCAGACCAATCAAAGAGTTCACATTTCTAGTATTCGTATGACACATTTCCAGCTGTCCAGGGAAGAGAACATAATAAAGCCTCTCTTTGTATCTATGGATGTGTAAGCTGAAGACACCCACCACTAACTGTTTCTAAGGGATCTCACTTTGCAATGTGCAATAACGCTTAGTGAGTCCAATGAATGATGCTGTAGAAGTCTCTCTGTCAGTCATTCCTGTCAAAGGGGCAGTAGTTTTATTCATCAGCTACTGCTGGGTGGCTTACAATAACAGACAAGCAGATGGTCTCCACGTCTTTGGCGCTATTCAGTAACCTAATGGCCAAAAAGAAAATTTTTCTGCACACTTACTGAGCCATGCGCGGCACGTGTTCATGCCATTTATTGTTTGTCATCTTCTATTTCGATAAGGCCGCCTCGTTTTCTTATTCTATTTACTGGCGTCACTAACTTCCTGCCTTACTTGCCCATGAGTGGCAGCAGCAGCGCGTATCGATAGTGCACTGTCGTACCATCTCTGGAGCGACCGATAGTATTTCCGGGCCGTCGTGTGTCTGGAAGTCAGTTGGAGACGGACCAGCAGTGCAGTCGGGAACAGAGCAGCGGTCAGCGACGAAGGAGCGCTGGGGACGGAGCACCAGTGAGGTCCATACAGCCAATACTTGCGGACCGCTGGTGACACACATGCAGTGTCCGATTGATGGAGACTGGAGCGGGAACGACCGTTGGTTGGTCTTTCAGTCGGTCGTCCCATCAGCCGACGTCTGTTCGGTCGTTTGACCGTTTCCGTGTGTGGCAGTCGGCCGGTTAGGGCAGAGCAGTGAGGAAGTCAACGTGCTGCGCAGTCAGGCCAGAGCCACTGGCGGTGTGCACGCAGGCTTGGAGTTGAGGCGCTTCTTGCGAGGGTTACGAAGTTCGTCGCCCACCTATCCTGGACACTAAAGTTGAGTGATCACTTAACCTAATATCAAGCCTCAACTGCCATCACATCTCTTCGTTTGATCCTGGTTGTCGCTTTCTGGGAGATTCCCGCAAGCAACAACGTGTGTGCATTGAAGTCGGCTAGAATTGCAGCTGTCTTCCTATGTCGTGTTTAACTTAATTTAATTCATTCCTTCATTAATGAAGTGTACCAGCGGTATCTTCTGCCTTGTGGCCGTAACTGTTCCGTTTACCTGTCCTGGTCGTTGACATAGTTTTCGGCAGTGTATTTTCCTCGTCGTGTTGATGCTGTCCAGCACAGCGTGTAGTTCGACAGCTGAGGTGTTGTTGGCAGTTTTGGGCGTTTATTCTGACTTGGCTGGATTGGGCACCAGTATTCAGAACGTTGTGCTACTGACATCTTGTTGTCGTTTTGCTGGTTGGGTGGAGCAGAACTGATCTTGTTGGTTCGTCGGATGGCTTTCGGTTGGGTTGCCTTCCTATTAAGAGGTTGTCGGTCTGGCTACCTGTCACACCTAAACGTGGATTAGTGTTGCTTTCCCAGGCCGATCCTTGGAACCTTCTGAGTGCCGCTCCATGTGTTTTACATAGTGATTTCCGTTTTAGTGTTAAGTACTCTGTGTGCCGTTCAGCCGAGTTTTAGCTTATTAAGGTTGCAAGGCCCTTCTTCTTAGGCCTTAAGCCGTAAGAAAAAAATTGTTTCTTGTTTGGTATGTGGCCTTCAGTCCAGCTTCAGCCTTTCAAAATTAAAACCGAAAATTCATTGTGCCTAGGCCTTAAGCCGTAAATTTGTTTCAAGTTGGTATGTGGCCCTCAGCCGAGTTTTCAGCCTTTCAGATCAAAAGTTGAAAAATTTTGTCTAGGCCTTAAGCCATAAGAAATATTTTCTAGTTTGTATGTGGCCTTCAGCTGAATTTTCCAGCTTAAATTTAAAATTGGAAATTTCTTTGTCTGGGCTTTAAGCCATGACTTTGTTTGGATTTTCGATGTGGCCTTCAGCCGATCTAAATTAAATCAAAGGGGGTCTTTCGTTAAAAACGTGAGTGTTTTTGATTCTTGCTTGTGTGATTGTGTATTTTAAGAAACAAAGTTTATATGTTGAGTGCAGCCGGCCGCGGTGGTCATGCGGTTCTGGGCGCTGCAGTACGGACCGCGGGACTGCTACGGTCGCAGGTTCGAATCCTGCCTCGGGCATGGATGTGTGTCATGTCCTTAGGTTAGTTAGGTTTAAGTAGTTCTAAGTTCTAGGGGACTGATGACCTAAGATTTTAAGTCCCATAGTGCTCAGAGCCATTTGAACCTTTTTTCTTTTTTTTTTTTTTTTGTTGAGTGCAACTGACAGTTTCTTATTTTGGCCCCTTTCCACAAATACACTCCTAGAAATTGAAATAAGAACACCGTGAATTCATTGTCCCAGGAAGGGGAAACTTTATTGACACATTCCTGGGGTCAGATACATCACATGATCACTCTGACAGAACCACAGGCACATAGACACAGGCAACAGAGCATGCACAATGTCGGCACTAGTACAGTGTATATCCACCTTTCGCAGCAATGCAGGCTGCTACTCTCCCATGGAGACGATCGTAGAGATGCTGGATGTAGCCCTGTGGAACGGCTTCCCATGCCATTTCCACCTGGCGCCTCAGTTGGACCAGCGTTCGTGCTGGACGTGCAGACCGCGTGAGACGACGCTTCATCCAGTCCCAAACATGCTCAATGGGGGACAAGATCCGGAGATCTTGCTGGCCAGGGTAGTTGACTTACACCACTGGAGGCGGGCTGCACGATGTTGGGGCGTGAGCGGAAGACGGCCTAACGGTGTGCGGGACCGTAGCCCAGCTTCATGGAGACGGTTGCGAATGGTCCTCGCCGATACCCCAGGAGCAAAAGTGTCCCTAATTTGCTGGGAAGTGGCGGTGCGGTCCCCTACGGCACTGCGTAGGATCCTACGGTCTTGGCGTGCATCCGTGTGTCGCTGCGGTCCGGTCCCAGGTCGACGGGCACGTGCACCTTCCGCCGACCACTGGCGACAACATCGATGTACTGTGGAGACCTCACGCCCCACGTGTTGAGCAATGCGGTGGTATGTCCACCCGGCCTCCCGCATGCCCACTATACGCCCTCGCTCAAAGTCCGTCAACTGCACATACGGTTCACGTCCACGCTGTCGTGGCATGCTACCAGTGTTAAAGACTGCGATGGAGCTCTGTATGCCACGGCAGACTGGCTGACACTGACGGCGGCGGTGCACAAATGCTGCGCAGCTAGCGCCATTCGACGGCCAACACCGCGGTTCCTGGTGTGTCCGCTGTGCCGTGCGTGTGATCATTGCTTGTACAGCCCTCTCGCAGTGTCCGGAGCAAGTATGGTGGGTCTGACACACCGGTGTCAATGTGTTCCTTTTTCCATTTCCAGGAGTGTATAACCGCATACGCTCTGTCCTGCTACCCCAGGGATTTCACTTACATTTAGGAGCCAAAACATTACTTCTGATATTGAATGCTGCCTGGTGCTGATATGGGCACATGAAGTGATACGGAATGTACATACGTAATTGCAGGAGAGACCACTGAGGGACAAGTCTAGCGGTGATATGGCCCACAAACGGGGATATCCACTCACAAAGTGTAATGGCCTGCCGCCTGGGAATGAGTATTTCGGAAACGGTGAACCTGATCGGCTGTTCGCGTGCTTCTGCCGTGATCGTCTGTGGCAGGTGGTTGAAGGACGCTGAAGCCACGACCAGGATACATAGTATTGGACGTCCACACCTCGTCACAGAATTTCGAGGACGGAGCATAACCTGCTGTCAGAAGTAGGACAGGTGACGATCTGTGCAGATCTGATAATTGAGTAAAGTGCTGGTGCATGTGCAAGCGACTCAGAACACAGTGTTCAACACACAAGGTTGGAACGCGGCTCCATAATAGAAGAGCCCAGTGTATTTCGTGGTCCAATGAAGCATGTTTCTTGTTTCCGGAATGAGATTTTCACTCTGCAGCGGAGTGTGCGCTGATATGAAACTTCCTGGCCGATTAAAACTGTGTGCCCCACCGAGACTCGAACTCGGGACCTTTGCCTTTCGCGGGCAAGTGCTCTACCATCTTTTTTATTTTTTATTTTTTATTTTTTACTTTTTATTTTTTTACTTTTTTATTTTTTTTGACGCTACCCCCTTTTTTTGTTTTTTCATTATTTTTTTTTTATCTTTTAATCTCCGACCCAAGCGGGGATCGAACACGGGCCCTTCTCGTGACAAACCACCACGCTGACCACTTTTTTTAAAATTTTGTTTTATTTATTTATTTTTTTTTTAATTTCCAATGTCAGGCTTACCACCTTTGCTGACATACATTTTGTAGTACTACCGCATAAATAGTGTCTACAATGTCCGTATGTTGACAAATAGTGCCTAATTAGGAAATTACGTAATTAAGGAAATGAATAAAACTGAAAATGCCCAAATGAAAGACATGAAGGCATTGCGGATAGTACAAATGTAAAAGAAACATGCTCCTGTAGCAATGAAATGAAATTCGTGTCGGGGGGCGACATCTGCTCACGACCTGACGTTCGATAGAGCAAGAGAGCCATCTATCAACTCGTTCTCCAGATGTTGGTGTAAGACTGGGTCGTCTTCTCGAAATTAACTAAGGGTCCGTAAGTGTGATCGATGTCTATCTCGGCTTCTACGTCTATCTCATCTCTCACCCGTCACACCCCATCTGACCGGCGGGTCGGTAAATGTAAATCGCAAGTAATTAGCGAAGTCTTGCCCATATTTCTTATGCTGTTGCAGCTTCGTGTGTCCATCCAGGAGAAAATGCCAAAAATCAATTTTGTCCTTTTCCGATTCGTTATACACGTAGCCCACCATCATTCCCCGTACCCATGTCACTGCATTGGTTTTTTGGACCGGAAAATAAGATTCTTGGGAGAACAAAAGTGTGTCTGATGAAATTGTGTGAGGGGCGGAGCGTAACAGGAACGCCAATATCTGTTGTGCCAAGTGCCACACTGGAGCCGTCCCACTACATGCTAAACGATGTTCATCAGTGTCCACTGTTGCGCAGCCTAAACATAGTGGAGTGTCTGCCAAATGAATCGCGTGCCGCCGTTGATTCGTTGACCATTTGAGCTACCGAAGCATGACTCACGCCCGGTACTCACAGCTTTACTTCTGCCAGTATCTCGTCTCCTACCTTCCAAACTTTACAGAAGCTGTCCTGCGAGAGGAGCTTCCGTAAAGTTTGGAAGGTAGGAGACGAGATACTGGCAGAAGTAAAGCTGTGAGTACCGGGCGTGAGTCGTGCTTCGGTAGCTCAGATGGTAGAGCACTTGACCGCGAAAGGCAAAGGTCCCGAGTTCGAGTCTCGGTCGGGCACACAGTTTTAATCTGTCAGGAAGTTTCATGTTTCTTGTTGCGACAGATTGATGGTCACATCGAGGTACACCTTCATAAAGGCGAACACTTCTCCAAACTCACCACGCCACAGGCATCGGCTTGTGAGGGTAGTAGTACGCTACAGAGGAGGTTCACCTGGGCTTCAGTGGGATCTGGGACAGTACGGGAATGGGCCGTGACATCTGCAGACTACGTGAAATTTAATGTGGACCACGTGCATCACTTCATGCTCGATTTCTCCCCGACTGCAGTGTGTGACACGTCGGTCTCTTTAATTAACGCATCGGGAGGCTTTGTCGTGGGCAGACCTCAAATGGTGTGCACTCTGAGGCGGGAGGCTGGCCGCGGATTCACCAGTCTTGGTCGGTGTCAGTGCCAGCTGCTGCTGCTGATAAGGGGACACCCTAGTGTTCGTACAGCTAGGCATGTTAAGCCCGTAACGCGGCTGACCTCTGGGCGCTGAAACGGACCGCATGCTTCTGCCAAACTCTGAATGTAACGGATGTGATGTCAGCTCAGCCGCTGGTGGTTCACAATAGAAACCAACTATTGTTTGCGTTTGCTCTCATACCGCACAAACGGTAATTAGTACGACAAAGAACGATATGTCGATTGAAGAGTGAAGCAGTGTGATTCGGTCGGTGTGCGGTACTCATTTTAACTGTATGCATATCAACAAGTACATTTTTATATAACCGTCGTTCAGTAAATACACTCCTGGAAATTGAAATAAGAACACCGTGAATTCATTGTCCCAGGAAGGGGAACTTTATTGACACATTCCTGGGGTCAGATACATCACATGATCACACTGACAGAACCATAGCCACATAGACACAGGCAACAGAGCATGCACAATGTCGGCACTAGTACAGTGTATATCCACCTTTCGCAGCAATGCAGGCTGCTATTCTCCCATGGAGACGATCGTAGAGATGCTGGATGTAGTCCTGTGGAACGGCTTGCCATGCCATTTCCACCTGGCGCCTCAGTTGGACCAGCGTTCGTGCTGGACGTGCAGACCGCGTGAGACGACGCTTCATCCAGTCCCAAACATGCTCAATGGGGGACAGATCCGGAGATCTTGCTGGCCAGGGTAGTTGACTTACACCTTCTAGAGCACGTTGGGTGGCACGGGATACATGCGGACGTGCATTGTCCTGTTGGAACAGCAAGTTCCCTTGCCGGTCTAGGAATGGTAGAACGATGGGTTCGATGACGGTCTGGATGTACCGTGCACTATTCAGTGTCCCCTCGACGATCACCAGTGGTGTACGGCTAGTGTAGGAGATCGCTCCCCACACCATGATGCCGGGTGTTGGCCCTGTGTGCCTCGGTCGTATGCAGTCCTGATTGTGGCGCTCACCTGCACGGCGCCAAACACGCATACGACCATCATTGGCACCAAGGCAGAAGCGACTCTCATCGCTGAAGACGACACGTCTCCATTCGTCCCTCCATTCACGCCTGTCGTGACACCACTGGAGGCGGGCTGCACGATGTTGGGGCGTGAGCGGAAGACGGCCTAACGGTGTGCGGGACCGTAGCCCAGCTTCATGGAGACGGTTGCGAATGGTCCTCGCCGATACCCCAGGAGCAACAGTGTCCCTAATTTGCTGGTAAGTGGCGGTGCGGTCCCCTACGGCACTGCGTAGGATCCTACGGTCTTGGCGTGCATCCGTGCGTCGCTGCGGTCCGGTCCCAGGTCGACGGGCACGTGCACCTTCCGCCGACCACTGGCGACAACATCGATGTACTGTGGAGACCTCACGCCCCACGTGTTGAGCAATTCGACGGTACGTCCACCCAGCCTCCCGCATGCCCACTATACGCCCTCGCTCAAAGTCCGTCAACTGCACATACGGTTCACGTCCACGCTGTCGCGGCATGCTACCAGTGTTAGACTGCGATGGAGCTCCGTATGCCACGGCAAACTGGCTGACACTGACGGCGGCGGTGCACAAATGCTGCGCAGCTAGCGCCATTCGACGGCCAACACCGCGGTTCCTGGTGTGTCCGCTGTGCCGTGCGTGTGATCATTGCTTGTACAGCCCTCTCGCAGTGTCCGGAGCAAGTATGGTGGGTCTGACACACCGGTGTCAATGTGTTCTTTTTTCCATTTCCAGGAGTATATTTATAATTTGTATAATGTTACAAGTACCATAAAGAGCAAGTGCTTAGACTGAAGGTCTCGGCGAGAGGCGCCGATTGGTGTATTCATATAATTTACACCTCAATTAAAGCAGCAGTAAAAACATTTCAATCGAAATTTTATTGGAAGTTGATATAAAAAATTACCACGATATGGTTATACACGCACCAAAGTAGTGTAGGTTGGCGAATGACGATGAAGGTGGATTTGTGGGGTACTCAACTGTGCGGTCTTCAGCGCCCATACAAAGTCCCAATTTTTATGCAATCCAAGTCTTTTCACAATAGTCTCTCCACTGTCACGAACGATGATGATGATGATGATGATGATGATGATGATGATGACACAAACACCCAGTCCCCGGGCAGAGAAAATCCCCAACCCGGTCGGGAATCGAACCCGGTACCCCTTGAACCAGACGCAGCAACGCTAGCTACTAGACAACGAGCTACGGACAACGTTGGCAGCGGTCGTACTACACATTTTACAATCATTAGTGCCTGAAATTTATATTTTTTATTGTATGTTTCTTTTGTTTGTTCTTAATTTAGCTTAATGTAAGTGGGCTGTTTAGGTTTTTATGTTTGTAACACCACGTAGCGTTCTGTATGAAAATCCCTGACTGTGCTGTGTGCAGTCTGTGGCTGGTTGGCATTGTTGAAATATTCGCTATTGTACTGTTGGGCAGTTGGATGTGAACAGCGCGTAGCGTTGCGGAGTTGAAGGTGAGCCGCCAGCAGTGGTGGATGTGGGGAGTGAGTGGCGGAGTTTTGAGAGCGGATGATCTGGACTTGCGTCCATCACGGAGAGTAAATTTGTAAGACTGGGTGTCATGAACTGATTATATATTATGACTTTTGAACACTATTAAGGTAAATACATTGTTTGTTCTCTATCAAAATCTTTCATTTGCTAACTATGCCTATCAGTAGTTAGTGCCTTCAGTAGTGGGAATCTTTTATTTAGCTGGCAGTATTGGCGCTCGCTGTATTGCAGTAGTTCGAGTAATGAAGATTTTTGTGAGGTAAGTGATTCATGAAAGGTATAGGTTATTGTCAGTCAGGGCCATTCTTTTGTAGGGATTTTTGAAAGTCAGATTGCGTTGCGCTAAAAATATTGTGTGTCAGTTTAGTGTTGATCAGAATAAGTAAAGAGAGTAATGTCTGAGTACGTTCAGTTCTTCTCAACTGTTTGAAAATCAGATAACGTAGAGGTTTATCAGCACAATCATTCATAAATTTTTCTAAGGGGACGTTTCAATAGTTTCGCCCATGTTCTTTGAACAATGAATCATATGTATTAGGTAGGGGAATAAGTTCGTAGCGTTTTTCCGTAAGTTCAACAGATACACGTAACAGACGCTTTAGTTATCAATAATACACTGAAAGTCCAAAGAAACTGGCATAGGAATGCGTTTTCAAATAGACATGCAAACAGGCAGAACACGGCAGTGTGGTCCGCAACGCCTATATAAAACAACAAGTGTCTGGCGCAGTTGTTAGATAGGTTATTGCTGCTGCAATGGCAGGTTATTAAGATTTAAGAGAGATTTGAACGTGGTGTTATAGTTGGCGCACTAGCGGTGGGACAGAGCATCTCCGAGACAGCGATGAGGTGGGGATTTTCCCGTACGACCATTTCACGGGTATACCTTGAATATCAAGAATCAGGCAAAACATCAGATCTCCGACATCGCTAAGGCGGAAAAAGGTTCTGCAACGACGAATTAACAGAATCGTTCAACATGACAGAAGTGCAACCCTTCAGCAGATTGCTTCAGATTTCAATGCTGGGCCATCAACAACGTGCGAACCATTCAACGAAACGTTCGGAGCCGAAGGCCCACTCGTCTTCCCTTGATGACCGCACGACGCAAAGCTTTACGCCCCGCCTGGGCCCGTCAACACAGACATTGGACTGTTGATGACTGACTACATATTGCCTGGTCGGACGAGTCTCGTTTCAAATTGTATTGTGCGGAAGGACATGTACGGAAGAGGAAACAACTGCACGTCAGCAGTGGACTGTTTAAGCTGGTGGAGGCTCTGTAATGGTATGGCACTTGTGCAGTTGGAGTGATGTGGGACCCCTGATACGTCTAGATACGACTCTGACAGGTGACACGTACGTAAGCATCGTGTCTGATCACCTGCATCCATTCATGTCCATTGTGCATTCTGACGGACTTGGTCAATTCCAGCAGCACAATGCGACACCCCACACGCCCAGAATTGCATAGTGGCTCCAGGAGCACTCTTCTGAGTTTAAACATTTCTGCTGGCCACCACACTCCCCAGACATGAACATTATTGAGCATATCTGGGATGCCTTGCAACGTGCTGTTCGGAAGAGGTCTCCACCCCCTGGTACTCTTATGATTTATGGACAGCCCTGCAGGATTCATGGTGTCAGTTCCCTCCAACTTACTTCAGATATTAGTTGACTCCATGCCACGTCGTGCTGCGGCATTCTGCGTGCTCGCGGGGGTCCTAAACTATATTACGCAGGTGTACCAATTTCTTTAGTACACCTATTCTATTCTCAACAGTCGACCAACGCTGGAGTAATTTTTCAGTTCCGTGACTGTAAAAATAACGTGATTTCGAGGCGACGAAATTGTCGAACCATGATCGGAGAGTATTTTCACCCGGAAAGGAAGTTTCTGTAAGATTGTTCGACAGAGAGCGGAAAAGGTGAAAATCCGAGGGCATAAGATCAGGTAAATAAGGTGGGTGCGGAATGACTTCCCAACCCAACTTCTCTATAGCGTTTGTGTCAATCTGGCAGAATGCGGGCGGGAGTTATCGTCGAGTAGCGACAATTTACGCAGTCTTCCTGGTCGTTATTCTTGGATGATCAACAACTGCGACGTCGCAGTTGTTCACAATAAGTGTCAGCAGTGACGGTTACACCTCGGCGAAGCAATCCGTAGTACAACACACCGTCACTGTTACACCACAATCATAACATTATCTGATGTGGATGAGCGCTGTACTTTGTATAGGAAGTTTCTGCTTAGGTTGGTCTCACCCAATCTGTTGTTCACGAACCAACTCATGAGATGCTCATATGGCCACCCACTGGTTTTCTTCACTTTGGCCTAGAGCAGTGGTTCCCAAACTTTTTAAGACACCTACCTCTGAACGAGATCATATAGAAACAAGTACCTGGAAATACAGCTAGTGTCTAATTAAAGTTGAGGGGGGAAAAACAACAAGACGCAGTTTTTACAAACAAAACAACAACAAAAGCATGTTTGGTACAAAATACAATCCAGCCATAGCTCAGGACAATCTAGATTCAGCAAAGATGACATAATCTAGACCTGCACATGATTTCCTTTGGCCGCCACAGGACTCACAAAGGTAAATTGCAAAGGAAAATGAAAGAAAAAGTCACTGAGGATGGCGCAGTTGTGATGAAACATGTCTAGGTAGCAAAACGAAACAGTTGTATGCTTGCAAATAGGTGGACCATCCTTAATCCATTATTATTGGAAAAAAATGGTTTGAAAGCTTCAATTTTTAAAGTTACAGGAAAATGCATATCGTTCTATTAACGTTCATCAAATAAAACTTACATGTTTTTGTAAGTGTTGTATTAAACCAAGAAATAATATAAGTCAGTGAGGTGGTTGATAGTGTTTATTTTTAACAATCTTTTTTACTTTGTCTTGGCTCTCGGCTGGTACACATCGTAAATCGTGTTCCGAGTTCAGTCGGTTCCTTGCTTTTGTTTCCGTTGCCATCATAGCACGGGCACACCTATAAGATGTAGCGAATGGAATCAATATTGTTAATGCTTTTTCTGATAATAATAGACACTCTTCAGCCAGTTTTCTCCAAAATGTTGCAGTTCTGTTTTGGAGAAATCTGTTTTCAGTATAGTTGTTAACAAGAAGCCCAAGAAATTCTGCTTTGGCTTCAATTTCACTATCTCAAAATATTCCTTCGTTCCACGAAAACGGTCTTGAAAACCAGGCATTTACTTGTCGATTCACCATTTCAGACCAATAGTTACTGATAGAATTCATTGCTGATAATACGAGCTGATTTATTTCGTTTTTGGAAGATCATTTTCCTCTGCTGGTATCGAGCATTACTGTCAGTTCTGGGAACACCGAAATGAATTGAACTTCAGCCCTACGTTGTTTAAGCTCCAGAGTCCGAAGAAAACTGGCAACTTTACCTTGTTCCGTCAAAATATTCACCATGTTTCCTTGCAAGCCGAGCTTAAGCGTATTGATTTCCGTAATGAAATCGACAAGATGTGCCACCTACAAAATAAATTTATTATCTGTTATTTTGGCATGTAAGTCTTTCTGCTTTTCCGTTCTCGCCTTTCCAGAAACAAACCAGTTTGTGGTCGGAGCTCACGTACTCTATGCAACACCTTGCCATGTGACAGCCATCGAACAACTGTGTGGAACAAGAGCACATCGAATATCTCTCCAACCTCTTTGCACAATTGTTTGAGACCTTTTTGTTGCACTACCTCAGATATGCTTTACAATCTTCACTATCTGAGTGAGTACATTCAACAAATCAGGTGGAAGTATTTTCACTGCCAAAGCATACAGATGTAGAATGCAGTGGGTGAATGTTGAGTTTGCAGCAACTTCTTTCACCAATCTGTGGAATCATAAGCGAACGCCCAACATGGGAGGAACTTTCCAGAATGAGATTTTCACTCTGCAGCGGAGTCTGCGCTGACATGAAACATCCTGGCAGATTAAAGCTGTGTGCCGGACCGAGACTCGAACTCGGGACCTTTGCCTTTCGCGGGCAAGTGCTCTACCAACACAGTTTTAATCTGCCAGGAAGTTTCATATCAGCGCACACTCCGCTGCAGAGTGAAAATCTCATTCTGGAAACATCCCCCAGGCTGTGGCTAAGCCATGTCTCCGCAATATCCTTCCTTTCAGGAGTGCTAGTTCTGCAAGGTTCGCAGGAGGGCTTCTGTAAAATTTGGAAGGTAGGAGACGAGGTACTGGCAGAAGTAAAGCTGTGAGAACGGGGCGTGAGTCGTGCTTGGG
Source organism: Schistocerca cancellata (assembly GCF_023864275.1). Taxonomy (NCBI): domain Eukaryota; kingdom Metazoa; phylum Arthropoda; class Insecta; order Orthoptera; family Acrididae; genus Schistocerca; species Schistocerca cancellata. Next base: position 353,921,501 of record NC_064632.1, on the reverse strand, counting down.
TAGCTCTGTTGGTAGAGCACTTGCCCGCGAAAGGCAAAGGTCTCGAGTCTCGGTCCGGCACACAGTTTTAATCTGACAGGAAGTTTCATGAGAGGAACTTTGTCTGTGCATATACTCACCAACTTCGACCTTCACAATTTATTTCCTTCAACAAAATTCTTTACTGATTCGAAAACATCCTCGCCGCGTGTAGTAGTGTCCAGTGATTCAGAGAACAAGAATTCTTCTTTCAGATCGTCATCTTTTACGTATCAAACGTAGACAAGCAGGTGGGACAAGATGCAACATTAGTCGACTGATCTAACTGCAGCGCAAAAAAATTACTTGATCTTATTTCGTTTAGTGCTGTGTCCGAAGTATCCAAACTTATGTCCTCGACACGACTTCCGATCATGTTGCAAGAAACAAATACCTTGTTTATCTTTTCTACATGTTGCTCTCCTAGAAAAATTCACTGCATCCAGTAAGAAATACTTAATGATATCCTCGCCTATTGTAGGAAGTTTCTTGTTCTCAGCAATTCGAAGAGCGATTCGGTGTGAGGCTACAAGACCAGCTTCTATCGACTAAAAAAAGGAGCCTGAGGAATCCATGTGTGAGCTTTTCAATGCAGCTTCTTTGCGTTTGGAGAATTCAATGTCTTTTCCAGCGAATTCGTCATGAGTTATTTCAAAGAGGCCTTTTAATCTGCTGGGTTTAATACTCTCTGGTGTTAGCACTGTACTGCACAGAACACACTCTCTCTGGCTCTTCGTTACCTTTATCAACTATCGTGGTAAAACCCAAGCGCGGAAAAGCTTTTTTGTACGATCTGAATGCTGGAAGCAGGAAAAAGTTTTTAAAGTGTGGGCACTTAAGAGAAATAAGCACATCAAAGGGTCAAGAAAATGTATCATTAATAGTAAGAAACATAATGCAAGTGATGTTAATGAGTTCCATTTTACGACTATTTGCAAATTAAGTAATTTATATTTTGCCATAAACGTTTCACCTAAATTTATTATGAAGTATCTTTGGTAGCCTGAAGTGAACGCATATTTACGTACTGTTCATGCCATTTATTCAGCTGCACTTGGATGTGATCTCTGAATCATCAATATAGTATTGCTATACTTCATAAGCTAAAAATGGGAGTCAGCATTACTTTTGCCGTACTTTGTTCATAGTAAATGTATCACGAATGTTAACATTCCTCTATGTAAGTAAAGTAAAGCTTCATCAATCCGAAGACTGTTTTCAACACCACAGTGTTTTATTATGCGTGGTCTTGTTGTTGGTGGATATCCTTGCCTTCCTCCGACTTTTAAACTGCCTGTTATAGAGGATACTACTGTCAAACGTGGATTCCAAACCACGGTGTAACTTGGTATTTTTCAAGTCAACAAACGTTGTCAGAGGGGAAAGAAGTACTAAGAGAGAGATAAAATTCCTAGGATTGACCAGGGATCGAACGCGAGACTTTTTTGTAGTTTATCACTGAGCTCTCTAGATAACTTGGTAGAGGTAAGAGAAGATCTGGCCAGAGTAGCAGCCCCATGTTTACGTCTGAGAAAGAGATGGAGAGAATAAAAGCGTACGGTGCAGTAGTCTTACGCCTAACACGCACTGAGACGCAAACCTGTGACTCACAGTCACAAGGCTGCATCTGGACTGCAGTTCATGAGAGTTCGTGGCGTTGCATCTCTAATCTGGTGCTTGCAGGACAGTATTTCCCAGACATTTTGAATTCTACCCGACATGGGATTCTCAGACTCAGCAGTGTGGAAGATTGCCAGCGCGGACGTGAGTCAGAGACGAGCGACAAGTGAATATAGAATTGTGGCGTCATGCAGTGTACGGTCTGACAAATTACAGCATACTACATATTGCATAAATGGCTTAAGCTGCGTAGGAACAGTGACCCAGTGAGTCTTTACATTCGCACTGCGGCAGTGTGTTCTCACTGAGAATGGAGTTCAAACGCAAAAAGCTGAACAACTTATAGCTCTTTGTAGAGAAAAGTAGGAATCCTATGGAGGGATCCTAAGGACAATAAATATCACATAAAAACGAAACTAAATGATAACGGGCAGTGGGTCGCTAGTGCTGTAGCATGCGACACCAAAGAAGCGAAGAACGATACGCATACTCCGATGACAACAGCTGATATACGGGGTGAGTCGCTTACTATTGCCACCTAGAATAACTCCGAAAGTATGATAGTAACTGAAAAGTTTGTGGGACAAATGTTACGTGGGACATTTGGGGCCATAATATGACGTTGGTTTTTTGTTGCCAGGTGGGCTCGCGTCAGAGATAAAAGGTCAACTTCGTCTTTTTTTTTTTTAATGGTATGCTATAGTTTGGTACTTATTTTCTGATATCGGCTATCGAGACGAATTCAATGATGTGTAACAGTAAGGTCTTTGAATGTCAACTAAGGTCAAAACGGTGGCATGAACGTCCATTTACAGAAGGTATTCGAAGTGATGACCATTGGTATCAATGCAGTGCTGCAATCTTCTTATCATGAATTGAGTGGTATTCCTTATCACTTCGGCACTTATCGAAACACAGCCTCTGACAATTCTCTCTCGTATATCGTGCAAATTCACTACTGGCCATTAAAATTGCTACACCAAGAAGAAATGCAGATGATAAACGGGTATTCATTGGACAAATATATTATACTAGAACTGACATGTGATTCCATTTTCACGCAATTTGGGTGCATAGATCCTGAGAAATCAGTATCCAGAACAACCACCTCTGGCGGTAATAACGGCCTTGATACGCCTGCGCATTGAATAAACAGAGCTTGGATGGAGTGCACAGGTATAGCTGCCCATGCAGCTTCAACACGATACCACAGTTCATCAAGAGTACTGACTGGCGTATTGTGACGAGCCAGTTGCTCGGCCGCCATTGACCAGACGTTTTCAATTGGTGAGAGATCTGGAGAATGTGCTGGCCAGGGCAGCAGTCGAACATTTTCTGTATCCAGAAAGGCCCGTACAGGACCTGCAACATGCGGTCGTGTATTATCCTGCTGAAATGTAGGGTTTCGCAGGGATCGAATGAAGGGTAGAGCCACGGGTCGTAACACATCTGAGATGTAACGTCCACTGTTCAAAGTGCCGTCAATGCAAACAAGAGGTGACCGAGACGTGTAACCAATGGCACCCCATACCATGACGCCGGGTGATACGCCAGTATGGCGATGACGAATACACTCTTCCAATGTGCGTTCACCGCGATGTCGCCAAACACGGATGCGACCATCATGATGCTGTAAACAAAGCCTGGATTCATCCGAAAAAATGATGTCTTGCCATTCGTGCAACCAGTTTCGTCGTTGAGTACACCATCTCAGGCGCTCCTGTCTGTGATGCAGCGTCAAGGGTAAGCGCCTACAATTAATTATTTTCCATTTTTGAATTATATTGTGATTTTTTCAGTTCAGTGATGTCCACTGTGTTAAAGCATGATTTAGCATTGTTAGCAGAAAAGACATACGTTTTGTACCGCAAGATAAATTTAATATCCTAGAATGGGGTCAAAATTAACGTTTGATCAAATTTGAAAATAGGTAGTCGGAAGCATAGTCGCCCTCGTTTTTTACCTACACAAATGTGCATTGCTACTGCACTGTAATGTTTGGCAGTATCAGCAGAAGATGGCAACTGGTAAATGAGACCTGGTAATCAAGGAAAGGCAAGATTCGGTTACGATTGTGGAAGTGGCCGTAACCAGTTACTATTGGTTGCCTTCTATGGTTACACACAATTTCTTTTAAACTAGTAATTCCAGACTCAATAATAAATAAAATACCACACGTTATTAATGAAGGAATAGACAACTGTGTAAATAATAGTGTATTCAGTAAGCTACGATTTAGCAAATCACTATTAAATACAGACACAACAGATAATGTTTTAAAAACAAGACAGCAAAGGAGTAAGGACGGCTGAACCAGTAGCCAAACCAAAGAGGACCCTATTAAACTCAAACAGATTCCTATCAATCAAAAATGCTGTAATGTGTTTACATTCCTCGGCTAAGGGAATCTGATAATAGGTTTGATTCAGGTCGAGCACAGTAAACCAATTACCCAGGTTCAAAATTGGTTCAAATGGCTCTTAGCACTATGGGACTTAACATCTATGGTCATCAGTCCCCTATAACTTAGAACTACTTAAACCTAACTAACCTAAGGACATCACACAACGCCCAGTCATCACGGGGCAGAGAAAATCCCTGAACCCGCTGGGAATCGAACCCGGGAACCCCTGCGCGGGAAGCGAGAACGCTACCGCACGACCACGAGCTGCGGACATTAGCCCCGGCAAACCAAGTAAAAGAGTTATGAAGATCAGGTAAAGGAACCGATTCGAGGGCAACCTTCTTATTTAGACGACGCTACTCAACATTAGGTCGAAAGTCCCACCTCTGATCCTTAGGCACAAGGAATATAGGGGAGGCATAAGCAGATGCAGAAGGCCTAATAACTCCCTTCTCAAGCATTTTGGAGATCTTTCCCCTTAGTATCTTCAAGTTAGGCAGTGAGAGACGATATGGGGACTACCTGACGGGAATATGATCAGACAGACGAAGATGGTAGTCAAGAACATTAGTAATCCCCAGTCTATCACAGAGAAGGTCTGGAAGCCTCTCCAACAAACTCCCTAGTTCAGAGGCCTGCTGGGAAGAAAGATGGGTGAGATCAAACTCACTAACTTTATCATGAACAGCCAACATTCCCGCATCTTGATGCACCTTACGTTTAGTACAGAACCCAAATTTCTGACCAGAAGCGAACTTAAAGAAAAAGGTGTACCCCGAATAATCCAAGACAAGACCGGTTTTACCGATAAAATCACATCCCAAAATCAAATCGACTAGCAGCTCCTTAACCAAGGCCAAAGACAAGGACCACGAGAAATCGCCAACTGAGATACTCCCTCGGACCCAGCGATGCACAGGCAATACCTGCCCGTTGGCAACCCAACATCTCTGCACCGAAGAAGGGACCAGCCTAAGTTGCGCAACATGTCCAAATTCAAGGAACCATTCTAAGCTCAACAATGAAAAGGAGCTACCAGTATCCAAAAGGGCACAAATAGGTTCACCACCTACTCGAGAACAAATATAAAGCAGTGGGGGTGATGATCGAGCAGCGACACGGGCACACCAGGGTTTAAAGGCACGACCCCGGTGTCGCTGCCCAGCCGGGAGTCATTTATTGACTCTGGGTGTCCGCGGCTGAACGTAAGCACGAATTAAATGTCCTGTTCGACCGCACCTGAAACAACGCCCCGATTCCCCTTTAGCAGACTCAGCTGATGTTGGTAATCCGGTGTTCCCCTCGATGACGGCCACGGGCTGAACTTTAACTTCACGGTGTCTATCATTCGAGAGCGGCAACGCGGATATCGCTGCAATGGCGGCAAGAAGTTCTTCCCAAGTGGAGGGACGACCACGAAAAACAAAATGTGACTCATCCGCCGCTCGCATTCCCCTCAGGACAGTAGAAACTAACTCCTGTTCTGGCAAGTCGACTAACAAGGCCAAACTGACCGTCTTAACTCTTTCCACATATTGATGCAACTCCTCCCTATCCTGCTGCATCTGCCAAATATAGCGACACTCGAGCTGTTTACGAACTCCCATGGTCAATCTCTCGCTGATCACAAGCTCCCTCAACTGCTGCGATGAAAACCCTTCTGCCGTGGCCCTGGATACCACAGTCCTCAATTCGTCTCTAGTTAAAAGATACAATACAGACAAAATTACCTGAAGCGAAACACCAAACGCATCAGCGTGTCGCTCAGAGTGAACCAACAACCATGACAACCTTTCAATTTGCTGAAGTCGGACTATAGCTAATTCTGTGATGTCTTGAAACAGATGCACCAGGGAATTAGACAATTTAGCAAACGCCCCGGCTAACCCCTCAAGAACATAAGGGCGTTATTCCCCGGCTCGCTAGCGCACTGTCAGGATGATAACAAATCCTGGTCTCCTGTCCTCTCCCATCAAGCTCTACACGTGTGACCTTAAACTGCAATTTATTAACCAAGGACCCCAATTCAGCGGTTGATTCCTTATCACGATCCTATAACTTTAATGCCCTTAAATAAGATATCGGTTTAGTTAAATGTATCAACTGTGCCCGCACTCTGTCTAACTGATTGGCACTGGGTTGAGTGCCCTCTAAAAAGGAAATGTTGTGCTCAAGACTCCTAACAGCTTTAAACAAAATCTCAATGGCTGCCTTTGTCTCACCTACAACATCCGGCGTGACGTCAACCGGCTGAAGAAGTGGGCTGCTAAGTCCGGAACACTACCCTCGATAGGCTGGCGCGTTATCGCCATCTCGTAAGTGAGGTGGTCCTTCCTCAATAGGCCGATCCCGGGGCACTGCCTGACCGCCATTACAGAGTTGACCACCTAAAACAGAACACAATACCAAAGGCAGAAATCGTACAACACTAAGAGACTTTAACCCCCCTGCGGGTCCGGGGATTAGAATAGGCCCGGGGTATTCCTGCCTGTCGTAAGAGGCGACTAAAAGGAGTCCATCCCCCTCACGGGGGTAGTTAGCGCCTGCGTCCAGAGACGGACGGTTTCACGACCTATAATCTTGGTCATTTTGGTTTCTCACTTCTCGTTTCTTCCTTCCTTTTGTTGGTTCCTTTCTTTGCTCTTCTCCACCTCACTGTCTTCCTTACTCTTTCCCTTGACTTCTCCTTGCCTTCTCATTGCCTTTTTCTTCTTGCCTTCTCATTGCCTTTTTCTCCTTGCCTTCTCATTGCCTTTTTCTCCTTGCCTTCTCATTGCCTTTTTCTCCTTGCCTTCTCATTGCCTTCTTCTCCTTGCTTTCTCATTGCCTTCTTCTCCTTGCCTTCTCTGGTCTCCGCCTCGGCGTTTGAGACGGTCTGTCCTCTTTCTCCCTCTCTCTTCTTTTTCCTCTTCTTCCTTCCTCCCTGTGCGTGTCTGAAGGCCGACCCACGCGTTCGCACGCGTAGCCGGTGACGGGGTAACGCGTAAGTCCCCGCCCTGGGTAGACATGTAAGGCACGCGCGTACCCCCTGGTAAAGGCCAGGCCCGGGGAGGGGTGATTGCCTGAGCTGATACCTTCTGACCATGCCGATTGGTCCCTCCGTCTGTTTCTCGGGAGGTGTGACCTGAGGTGTAAACATTCACCTAAGGCGGGAGTGCCCTCTGAGAGGGTCCCCACAAGGAAGGAGCGCGCCATCGGAGACGCTGGCAATCATGGGGGATTCCTCCGCAATGGATTCTACTCCATCGCTTTCGACTTCGACCCAAAAACGGAAACGTGACCAGCCAACAGTGACAAAAGTACTACCGCCTGCCCCACAGTTCCTCGTAGTTTCTCGATCTGAGGACGGAAAGGATTTTTCCTCTGTCAACCCTTTCGTTATTCAGAAGGGCGTAGATGCCATAGCCGGATCTGTCAAATCTTGTACCAGGTTGCGTAACGGTACCTTATTACTCGAAACTGAGAGTGCCTTTCAGGCACAAAAACTGCTTCGGGCCACACTCTTGTACACGTTCCCTGTCCGGGTGGAGGCCCACCGAACTTTGAATTCGTCTCGTGGTGTAGTCTATAGTAGCTCCCTCGACGGATTGACTGACGAGGAGCTTCAATCTTTCCTCGCTGAGCAGGGCGTGACGGCTGTCCATAGGGTCATGAAAAAGGTCAACAATGACCTTGTACCGACCCGGACACTTTTCTTGACCTTCGATAGTGTTAAGCTGCCATCGCGCATCAAGGCGGGCTACGAGGTTATTTCTGTTCGCCCCTATGTCCCGACACCTACGCGCTGCTACCAGTGTCAGCGTTTCAATCACACTCGACAGTCTTGCTCCAATGCGGCTAAATGTGTCACTTGTGGCAGGGATGCCCATGAGGGTGACTGTCCACCTCCGTCTCCTCGTTGTGTGAACTGTCAGGGTGACCATGCCGCATCCTCCCGCGACTGTCCTGTCTATAAGGAAGAACGCTGTATCCAAGAAATTCGGGTCAAAGAGAAAGTGTCCACCTCGGCTGCTCGCAAGCTATTGGCTAGTAGGAAACCCACGCTGCTCCCAGCGGGGAAATACAGCACTGTCCTCGCCTCTCCTCGGACTACCCGGGAGGTAGCAACCCAGACATGCGATCTGACCTTCAGCACCACGGTCGTCCGTTCGGCCAGTGCTAAGATCGCGCGGTCGACGTCTCCTCTTCCTCCCATCACCCCACAGACACCAGCCACTTCCTCAGCTTCTGCTAAGTCGAAGACCCCGAAGTCAGATGCACGGGCCTTCAAGAAGGAACCATCCCGTGCAGACTTCCTCCGTCCCTCGACCTCCCAGCTTTCGACCGGTACTTCCACCAAACGTCCTTCTAAAAAGGCGCATAGGAAGCACAGTTCTCCTTCTCCGCCACGGCGCCTTTCTTCTCCTGCGCCACCCAGCGGTTGCCGCCCCAGGCCGTCATCCGTTTCGCCTGGCCGCACCGCTGGTAGCCGAACATCTGGCCGTTCACCGGCGGAGGAAGCTCCCCCTCCCGGCCATCCTCCCGAGATGGCCGATGACCCTATAGACCCCATGGACGATGACTGTCCGCCTACTGATAGCGGCGGCAGTGCTCGCTCGAAGCCAGGCCCTAAGCGGCCTTCGAGGTGACCCCTTCTCTCATCTTCCTTTTCTTACGATGGCACTTATTAACTGGAATATTCGCAGCATTCGCTCCAACCGAGAGGACTTGAAGTTGCTGCTCCGCTTGCATCGTCCGCTCGTCGTAGCCCTCCAGGAAACGAAGCTACGCCCATGCGATCAAATTGCCTTGGCACACTACACCTCTGTGCGTTTTGACCTGCCCCCTGTGGTAGGTATCCCAGCTCATGGAGGGGTTATGTTGCTGGTCCGGGATGATATTTACTACGATCCCATCACGTTGCACACCGGCCTGCAGGCAGTTGCCATCCGCATTACTCTCCCCACCTTTACGTTTTCCTTTTGTACCGTTTACACTCCATCGTCATCTGCCGTTACCAGGGCAGACATGATGCAACTTATTGCTCAGCTACCTGCACCATTTTTGTTAACTGGAGACTTCAATGCCCACCATCCCCTTTGGGGCTCTCCAGCATCCTGCCCGAGGGGCTCCTTGCTAGCAGACCTTTTCAACCAGCTCAATCTTGTCTGCCTCAATACTGGCGCCCCTACTTTTCTTTCGGACACATCTCATACCTATTCCCATTTAGACCTCTCTATCTGTACTCCCCAACTTGCACGCCGGTTTGAGTGGTATACACTTGCTGATACATATTCGAGCGACCACTTCCCGTGTGTTATCCATCTCCTGCAGCATACTCCCTCTCCGTGCTCCTCTAGTTGGACCATCTCCAAGGCAGACTGGGGGCTCTTCTCTTTCAGGGCGACCTTTCAGGATCAAACCTTCACAAGCTGCGATCGTCAGGTCGCACACCTCACGGAAGTCATTCTCGCTGCTGCTGAATATTCCATCCCTCACCCTACTTCTTCTCCACGTCGCGTACCGGTCCCCTGGTGGACCGCAGCATGTAGAGACGCTTTACGTGCTCGTCGACGTGCTTTACGCACCTTTAAACGCCACCCTACAGTGGCGAATTGTATTAATTATAAACGATTACGTGCTCAGTGTCGTCGTATTATTAAAGAAAGCAAGAAAGCCAGCTGGGCTGCTTTCACAAGCACCTTCAACAGTTTTACTCCTTCTTCTGTTGTCTGGGGTAGCCTGCGCCGGCTATCTGGCACTAAGGTCCACTCCCCAGTTTCTGGCTTGAAGGTCGCGAATGAAGACCTTGTGGCCCCTGAGGCTGTCTCCAATGCCTTCGGCCGCTTTTTCGCCGAGGTTTCGAGCTCCGCTCATTACCACCCTGCCTTCCTCCCCCGCAAACAGGCAGAGGAGGCTAGGCCACCTGACTTCCGCTCCTCGAATTGTGAAAGTTATAATGCACCATTCACCATGCGGGAACTCGAAACCGCACTTGGCCGATCACGGTCCTCCGCTCCAGGGCCTGATTCTATTCATATTCAGATCTTGAAGAACCTTTCTCCTGCGGGTAAAGGTTTTCTTCTTCGTACATACAATCGCATCTGGATTGAGGGACATCCCGCATGCTGGCGCGAGTCTATTGTTGTCCCGATTCCTAAGCTGGGGAAGGACAAGCACTTGCCTTCCAGTTATCGACCTATCTCGCTTACCAGCTGTGTCTGTAAAGTGATGGAGCGAATGGTTAACTCTCGATTGGTTTGGCTGCTCGAGTCTCGACGCCTACTTACCAATGTCCAATGTGGGTTTCGTAGGCGCCGCTCTGCTGTTGACCATCTGGTTACCTTGTCGACCTTCATTATGAATAACTTCTTGCGGAAGCGCCCGACCGCGGCTGTGTTCTTTGATTTGGAGAAGGCTTACGACACCTGTTGGAGGGCGGGCATTCTCCGCACCATGCATACATGGGGCTTTCGCGGTCGCCTCCCTCTTTTTATTTGTTCCTTTTTATTGGATCGACAGTTCAGGGTACGTGTGGGTTCTGTCCTGTCCGACACCTTTCGCCAGGAGAATGGGGTGCCACAGGGCTCAGTTTTGAGCGTCGCTCTCTTCGCCATCGCGATCAATCCAATAATGGATTGCCTCCCAGCTGATGTATCAGGCTCCCTTTTCGTGGACGATTTTACCATCTATTGCAGCGCGCAGTGTACACGTGTCCTGGAGCGCTGTCTTCAGCGTTCTCTTGACCGTCTTTACTCCTGGAGTGTCGCCAATGGCTTCCGTTTTTCTGCCGAGAAGACGGTCTGTATTAACTTCTGGCGCTACAAAGAGTTTCTCCCACCGTCCTTACGACTCGGTCCCGTTGCTCTCCCAATCGTGGAGACAACCAAATTTTTAGGCCTTACCTTTGACAGGAAACTTAGCTGGTCTCCACATGTGTCATATTTGGCCGCCCGTTGTACCCGTTCTTTAAATGTCCTCCGTGTTCTCAGTGGTATGTCGTGGGGAGCGGATCGAACCGTCCTACTTCGTCTATATCGGTCGATCGTCCGCTCCAAGCTGGATTATGGGAGCTTCGTATACTCCTCTGCACGGCCATCCATCTTACGCCGCCTCAACTCCATACAACATCGGGGTTTACGACTTGCGATCGGAGCATTTTATACCAGTCCCGTAGAGAGTCTTCATGCTGACGCTGGCGAATTGCCACTCACCTACCGGCGCGATATACTGCTTTGTCGGTATGCCTGTCGGCTACTGTCAATGCCCGACCATCCGTCTTATCGGTCCTTTTTTGACGACTCTCTTGACCTTCAATACGGGTTGTATGTCTCTGCCTTGCTACCCCCTGGTGTTCGCTTTCGTCGCCTCCTTCAACACCTTAATTTTTCACTCCCTGCAACCTTTCGAGTGGGCGAGAGCCGCACGCCACCTTGGCTCCAGGCTCAGGTCCGCGTTCACCTCGACCTCAGCTCGCTCCCAAAAGAGGTCACCCCCGGTTCGGTCTACCACTCCCGTTTTTTGGAACTTCGTTCGAAGTTCATCAACATGACTTTCATTAATACAGATGGCTCTAAGACCAATGACGGGGTCGAGTGTTCCTTTATTGTCGGGGCACAAAGTTTCCAATACCGGCTCCATGGCCATTGTTCGGTCTTCACAGCTGAGCTCTTTGCCCTCTACCAGGCTGTTCTTTACATCTGCCGCCACCGACATTCTGCTTATGTCATATGCTCAGATTCCCTGAGCGCCATCCAGAGCCTCAGTGATCCGTACCCGGTTCACCCTTTCGTACACCGGATCCAACGCTCTCTCCAGCAGCTGGTGGACGTCGGTACGCCGGTTAGCTTTATGTGGGTTCCTGGCCATGTCGGTATCCCTGGGAACGAAGCTGCAGATGCTGCGGCCAAGGCTGCGGTCCTCCAGCCTCGGACAGCTTCTTGTTGTGTCCCTTCGTCCGATTTTAGCAGGGTCATTTGTCGGCGCGTCGTGTCGCTGTGGCATGCCGATTGGGCTGCACTTACCGACAACAAGCTTCGGGCCTTAAAACCTCTTCCCGTGGCTTGGACGTCCTCCTCACGCCCTTCTCGGCGGGAGGAGGTCGTTTTAGCAAGGTTAAGAATTGGACACTGCCGGTTCAGCCATCGCCATCTGCTGACGGCTGCGCCGGCGCCGTTCTGCCCATGTGGGCACTTGCTGACGGTTAGGCACATTTTAATGTCCTGTCCAGATCTTACCACACTGCGCCTCGATCTTAACCTGCCTAATACTTTCGATGCCATTTTAGCGGATGACCCACGAGCAGCTGCTCGTGTTCTTTGTTTTATCAATTTGACAAACCTCGCTAAGGACATTTGATGATGTTTTTTAATCCTCTGCCTGTCCGTCTGTCTTTTATTGTGTTTTCCCTTTTAGTTGTTGTTGTCAACTTGTGCCTCGCGGTGCATTTTTAGAGTAGTCAGGGCGCTAATGACCATTGAAGTTGTGCGCCCTAAAACCACAAAAAAAAAAAAAAAAGAGACTTTAAGAAATCAGACCAACAGTAACTGAAATAGCAATATTACAATCGTAGCCACACACTGCTACCAGTTGAGACCTGGTAGTCAAGGGAAGGCAGGATTCGGTTACGATTGTGGAAGGGGCCCTAATCAGTTGCTATTGGTTGTCTTTTACAGTTACACACGATTTATTTTAAACTAGTAATTCCAGACTCAACAATAAGTAAAATACGACACGTTATTAATGAAGGAGTAAACAACTGAGTAAATAATAGTGTTTTCAGTGAGCCACAATTTAGCAAATCACCATTAAATACAGATACAACAGAAAATGTTTTAAAAAGAAGCCACTGTGATCTGGGCACAAGGCCTTACAAGGAATGGCAATAAATTAAGAATTGTTTAAAACTCGCTACAACTTACAAATTACAGGATTTGAAGTATTAAAGGCATGTCACCACAAACACAGCAGAAGGCATCAGACGCGAGGAAGGCAGTAAATTATGGTTCAAATGGCTCTCATCACTATGGGACTTAATTTCTCAGGTCATCAGTCCCCTAGAACTTAGAACTACTTAAACCTAACTAACGTAAGGACATCACACACATCCATGCCCGAGGCAGTATTCGAACCTGCGACCGTAGCGGTCCCGCGGTTCCAGAACCGCTCCTAGAACCGCTCGGCCACTCCGGCCGGCCAGTAATTTATGTTTTAAGGCTTACTGCTAAAATACAAATACCAAATCAGAATTTAAAGGCAAATAACCAAAATCACGCCTGAAGGCCTTACACGCCAGGAACTGCAATAATATGAAAATTTAGAAACCTGCTGTAAAACAGCAAATACAATAGCAAAGGGTAATTACAAAAAAAAAACAAGTAACTGATCACCATAGGGTGAAATAAGACTAGGGGCCACAGACGGTGCTCCAGGAATCGGCATCTGAGAAGGTCCAGCAACAAACACTTTCCCGAGCGCTGAGATAGGCAGCAAAGAGTTGCATTCACTTCTCAAGATGGTAACTAAGACTAGTGGCAGTCTAACGAATGACTAATGATAATCTTGCTGAAGCTACCTGACGTCCTATAAACCAAATGCAACGATGGAACAATACGCCAAAGCCGGAACCGGCGGTCTGCACTAGGTCCCAAGAATGCTATGTTTAGAGCGCCTGGAACGAGACAGGAACCTCTACCACCAGCATAGAAAGCACTCCACTCGCTCCTCTTCGCCTCGGCGACAGTACGAGCAGCAGCACGAACCCAAGTCACTGGAGAATCGCGGGATATCACAATGGTGGAGGTTCCTCTCCTTGCATTGAAATGCACTCATCTTATGGCTTGCTGGATCCGGTTTACAACGAGGTCGTGCACCCTCGTGACCACAGCCCTTCCATCCGGCAGTCCATGTGTGCCGCCAGCGGTCCGGGCATGTTCTGGCACTGCGTGGACCTGGCTCCTCCTGAGTCCCCAACCGAAGTGGCTCACTCACACTACCCGGAAAAACAACGATGTCGCCCGAAAGATAGGGCAACAGTTACTACATATCGACAACCGCCGCTGCTGCCACTAGCGGACAGACAACACTTGCGGGACCGAGTGGTTCCAGTCAACACGAGAAGAAGACAAACAACCGCAACCATGCCAACTAAACGATACCGTCTGGCTTCCAATAGAGGGCGGAAATCTACAAACAGCACCAACGTGAGCCGCAACACGGCTCAGTAACGCTTTTGTTAATTATACAATACAAAAGTCCAATCCATTCCGTTCCTAGTTGTAAGATCCAGAGGCTGAATATTGCTGCGACATGTGTGGTAAAGCATATATACATTTATATCGACTCGGCAAACTGTGACATGCTTACAGGATCAAAGTGCATGTCCTGGCATTAGCGATTGCTGACTGAATCGAAAGACAGATATTAAAAGCGAATCTGCCAGTCATAAGAGGATATCGATATTCTTATTGCTGTCCTTTATGTGTGTGTGTCATCAACAGATTTTGCGTAGACACATGCACAACCGTCTTTAGCTTCAAAAATATAATGATAAATATGTTGCTACCAACAGACGCAATTCTCATTTTTTTTTTGTACCGCAGTGTTAAGTAATATTTTTTCTTATTCTTGGAGATGAAAACATAGCCAGCAGGAAGTCATATACTAAAGTTAAAGCAAGTTATTGATGTTGTTATTGTCTTACGTGCCGAAAGTATAGAAACTTTTAATAATTTATGCAATTTCCGACAAACACCCAGCGCGAGCATAAATTGTGAACTTAATCATTGAAATGAATGTATATTACAAGTTCTAATCTCAGAAGCATCTTTAAAACCATATAAACTCTTCCATTTAATTAACATTAAAAAGAACATTGATTGTAAAATGTTGGTCTTCCAACGAAAGTTGCTTCGTCAACATGCCTTCAATATTCTTAAGCAAAGTTATCTCTTAGGACGCCAAATTGCTACCGCTGGAACACTATGCATTAATCAGTTCAATGAAAAGTAGAAAGTTGCTGCGGATTCTAAAGCTCCATATTCCTTATTCGAGTGGATTAAATCAAGAATATAATTTAAACTACATTTTACAATTTATAAGAAATTTGGAAAAGAATATCATAGCAGTATCGTAACAGTTGTTACTATATTGTGCGTTGTTTCACACAGCTTTTACAGAAGAGAGTGGGAGAGAAAGGGAGGTGGTGAGAGAAGGGAAGGTAGAGAAGATGAACAGAGAAAGGGGGGAGGAGGACAGAAAGAGGGGGAAGGGGAAGAAAATGGGCAACGAGACGGGGAGGTGAACATGGACAAAGATAGGGGGAGAAAAAGACTGGGATGTATGTCCAATTCCCATACATGTTATACACGTGTGCTTTCTGTATTCTTTCTTTTACTATTAACCAGACTGAGCCACAACAACAAGTGGTCGGGAACAGCTGGTGGATAAACAAATGTACAGCAGCTGGAGTACTAAAACGCGAAATGAAAACGTGTTCCTGTAACCTGACGTATCACTGTGACCAATATAAACTGGACACATGCTATTATGAATGTTTTGTACAAATTAGTCTTTCACTTCCTAAAATATTACCTACTCGTAAGAAAGACACTAACACCATACGACACATAAAATATACAGAAAAACACTATTTTAAATCGAGCAAAGAACTGGACAATTCCATATCTCGCGTGTACCAGTAGGAAGTAAGTTAAGCTACTCTCAGCTGAAAAACAAAAAGTAATGTATAAAGCTGAGTAAATTTAAAAAAATTATATATATATATATATTGTGAATGGAGGCAAATAAAAGAACCTGATGATGAGGTTTAAATAATCAGCACAGACACATATACTGCACGGAACGCAGTATGTGCTACAATATGCCTAAACTCACCAGGCCCCGTTTTTAGAGTGTGTATTCCGCGTTTTAATTAGCTTTTAGCATTAATTGTATTTTAATTATTAAATTTGCTTTTAATTGAAATTCTATTCAATTTGCAAAAAAGTTGCACTACACTAGCGGAAGGGTGGGGTAACTTTCCATAAGAATTATGTGCCACCTGTAATTAATGACTTTTAGGTACTATCTACAGTACTGTAAAATTATGCAGTCGTACTAATTACATTTCGTTAATTTCCGGCAAACGATTTAATTTACAGCTTAGTGCGGCACGTGAAATTAGTCTTCGCAGAAACGTGCATCTCTCTACGTGATAAGATTTAAAATATCTATGAGGGTGTTCAAATTTTAATTTTGAGTGGCACTGATCCTGAAGCAAATGACAAGTAATCTCGGGAAAAACAGGGTTGCGGAGACAGATCATCATTTACCAACGGGCACATATCGGTTTGTACGTCATCTTAGTCGTACGTTTTGGTAATGGCTTAAGATTTTTTTACAGCCTGTACCCTCGGTATTCAAAAAAAAATTCTCGTAGCTGTGCTGCAGTTTAATCTCTAACTTATTTCAGATATTTTCAGGACGTAAGTGATTTAACGAATGCATCTTCTATAGACTTTCAATGTTTTATTGGTGATCGCTGCAGAGTGAAAAGAATTTTTTCATATATTAGTCACTGTTTGGAGTTGAATTTATTCATTGCTTGCTGAACATTGATTTATTCAGAGAATCAGATTCCAAGCGGAAGTCTTTATAAAATTTGTCTATACTATACTGGGGCCCCTGAGTCAGTCCACAGACATTAATTTTGTTTCGACATACTTGTAACAAGACTTTGGAATTATTAGTTGAGTTTGGGTAGACTGACATTTCTTCATATGCTCACAGTAAATGGTTCGTGTGCTGCTTGAAAAAATCTTCGGTTCAATTACAAACAGTTCGCCTCAGTTACTATGATTCATCATCTTGATGTTTATTTTGGTTGACAGCCATATGTTAGAAAACGTCTTCTTTATCATTTATCTTTATGTGAGTCATAAGAAGCTGGTGTAGCGCAGAGGCTCTCTATGTGTAATGCGTAGTTATTTTGTGTAAAGTGATGGTGGGTAAAGCTATTTTGTGATCGCGCGCAAGTGGATAACGTATCTTACTGTCTTCTCAAGCCCAGGGTGGTAAACAGACATTCTACATAGCTCTTAATTTTGGCCCTGTAATACCACTAATGTAAGGTGCGGATCATCTAATATTAATTAGAAATTTTGATGTGACATAACAAGAATGCACAAATTGATATAAATGAGAGTTTGGGATACTTTTTAAATGACAACACAACCTCTCCCTTTTTCATTCTACATTTATCACTGCTTTCAGGGATCATGTGATACATAACAAGGAAGTTCAATTACTTTCAACTCTCAACAAAATAGTTAACATTTAGACACTTAATATGTGATTATTAAATCTTTATCCCTATATATGAGAATGTTATAACTAGCAAAACAATTAAATCTTCGTCAGTGAAATTTACACCTACGTTGTCGTAGCTCTTCATTGGACTAAGTTGAAATTTTATCTTTTAAACTAATCATGTTGTGGGTTGGCAGGAGAGCCAACACAGTGATTAGTAGAGGAAGCCGAAAGGCACGCATTTTAGCTCACGCAGGCTGGCGTGAGGTCTGGAACAGGACAAGGAAATTAGAATTTAGAAAAACGGACGTAGCTGGTGGAATACTTAAATTTAATCCATTAATGATGAGCGTCGCTCTTGACTGTACATGATTCAGTATCAATAGTAAATGGTAATGGCGCCTTGCTAGGTCGTAGCAAATGACGTAGCTGAAGGCTATGTTAACTATCGTCTCGGCAAATGAGAGCGTATTTTCTCAGTGAACCATCGCTAGCAAAGTCGGTTGTACCACTGGGGCGAGTGCTAGGAAGTCTCTCTAGACCTGCCGTGTGGCGGCGCTCGGTCTGCAATCACTGATAGTGGCGACACGCGGGTCCGACGTATACTAACGGACCGCGGCCGATTTAAAGGCTACCACCTAGCAAGTTTGGTGTCTGGCGGTGACACCACAAATCAAACTCTCATGTACTCAACGGAAGGTATGTTAGTATTCAACTCTTGAAATTCTATATTCAAAGCGTATGCAGATTGGATGAGCAAACTCTCGACTCAACATTTAATGTCGCCTAATGCATGTTGGCACATCCACAATCGGGAACTGTGGCGGCATTGTCTCCGTGCTGATTCCCTACTCTGGCCTTGATTGAATCACTCAGTCTCACCTTTCCTGTGTTCCGTAGAATGTTAAATTTTCCCTAGTAAAATAATGGCTATTGCACACTCGCTAAGGCATGGAACGGTGTGCACAATGCTCTGCCTGCAAAAATTCCCTCAGGAATATGAACTACCGCTTTACATCTGTCGCCACGATACGTGAAGCGTACTACCCTCACTTCGCAGATTTAAAGGTCTCAAGGTCTTCGCTATTTTTCCACACATAGGTGTGGTCCGCTGCGAGACGAGAGAGCTCTGTTAATTTAGTACTCAAAAATGCTTTTATATGACGTGACTCTCCCCACCATGTCTCTTCTATGTCAGACAGTATGGTTTCAGCCAACCGCTTCCTCTTTGTAGGTGAATTTTTATTTTTCTTGCTGGGTCGCACTAGCCTTGTTAATGCTGTCTAGCCACTTACCCACGGTCTCAGCTGTGTTTATTTAAAAGGTATTACATTGTTCTCGCCTTATTTCTTTCTGCACTGCAGCTGGGCCTTCTTTTGTTAATGTTAATTGGGGTTTCCCAATGCCATTAACCACGTGCATATTCCGCCTCCAAACTGCGTTCACTTTCTCTCATTTACACATGCCGCTGTCGTTATAACGGCAGATATTGTTTTGTTATTCGGTACACAAGATTATTACAGTTGCTTCCTGTCAAGAATATAGAGTTATTTTCTGGGGATTTTATTCTGTATCGTAATCATGAAGTTCATGTAAAGTCCAAAAATTGCAGATGCCTTACATGTGCATGGACTATGTTTGCTAGGAACGCCAGTCTTTGGATGCAGAGGAAACGTTTATCTATACACCGTACCTTGGAGTCGGTGCCTGACTGACCAGTCCTGCGTCAAGGAAGTAGAGATTGGAGTTAGCGTACCAGTGTGGACTGAGAGAAAATGCATACCTGTGTTCACGAGACTGCTAAAACTAGACACACTGAGTGGATACCGCATGCAATGTTCATGGTCCTACTGGTTCAAACTCGATGACTTCGTCGAATGTTTTGTATCGATGACCATTTTTACACTGCAATTTATGCTGAGCGTAGCTCATTAGCGTGCTTTGACGTAGTTTTCTACTCACAGTTCCTCATCTTTAGAGATGTGCTTTCTTTGTGACCAAGGTTAAATCCCTAGTTCAAATCAAGAGAATATGTTCTATGTTCAAGAATCAACTTCGGTCTTTCATTGTCAGTTATAGGTTAGGTTCACGTTACATCTGCCCCACTTATTTAGCGTTACTATGGGTATTAGAAATTGTATGGGGTTCCTTTATCCCAATGTCGATAATTTGTGGTTATTGTGTTTCACATGAACCCATGCAGGACATGTATAATTTCGTTGTTGAGCTATCGCCTTCGATTATTCCAATTTCTTTTCAATTATTTCTCATGCTGAAGCCACTTACAATAGATCATAATTTCCTGATCAGGTTCCATGAGCTCACTTAATCTTTGTCTAAGGTAGTAAAACATGTGAGCACACTTTGGAAGGGATCTGTCTGCTGAATCTATGTGATGGAAACTACAAATCCTGGATGCATTAGACTTGTTTAAATTTCTCTTAAACATCGCAGTGCCAGTGAGAATTGTGTAAGTTATTTATATCTCAAGGGACATCTTAATATGAATTAGCACCCTCAGAGAGCATAAAAAATGGACGTGGTACAAAGCAAAACCTACAAGACGTAATGAAAGATGTCACTTGGAACGAATTTGCCCAATAACTACTCGACCTGACGCCATAAAAACAATTCTTTTGATCGTATTATTATAGAGAAATGTTAGTTCAGCATGTATGACGTGAAACTGCATCTGCTTGCCCATGGATAAACAATCAAGAATCGTTCGTCCACTCTTGAGTTAAGGAAAAGCTGCTAGTTGAGTTAACGGAATGAGAAGAAGTGAAAGCCACGCTTCTATTATTACTGTGAGGCTCGACCAACTCTTCTCGGGCCTAGCGTGCTGTTAAGCGCTGCACGCCCGCCATTGTAGAGTGGAGGCAGCTTCAGAAACTGAAGGACTCTGCTCCAAGAGACTGGAGATCTGCGACAATTGGGATGGGCCGTCAGGACTGAAGTCTCAGCTCAAGCGCCCCTTCTGCCCTGTTCGGACTGTCGCAACATAAATATCCATCGCACTTCTCATCTCAGTTTCACATAGCCTCCCCCCAGGAAAACAAAAAGCTTGCTTTGTCCAATAAAAACCGTACAACCACTCGTCGGCCAAATAGTCGAGAGAAACGAGATGTTCCTCTCCTCTTCCACGTGAAGTTTAATGCATGGTCACTCAAATTTTAGTGTCCATTCTTGGAAAAGTTTGTTGATTACCCAACTGAAAGGTGCCAGCCTATCGTTACAGTATTTTGCGAGCAGGAAAACATGACCACCGGCGACGCCTCACTGTACAGTCGTTGGGTGTGGAGGCGTGGCTGGAGTCCGGTCACCACCAACGTAACTTTCTGAGGAACGAGCTCGGGAAGAATAGTTTCGGCCACAGAGCAAGAGCCTCATTTACTACTCTTCCGATCAGTGCATGACCAAGGAAGCATTGCTCAACCATTGCTTCACAGAGATATATCTAAACTACATGAAAACTGCAATGTTATAAAGGGGTTATTCTTCAATCTCACGCAATTGTTTACATCATTTATGATAACTATTCTCATCCTGTCTCTACTGGGGGAGTGTAAGTAGCACAACATGAAACCAGCTGGTCAGTTAACCGACAGATTCTAAGTGACCGAATTGTTTCAACTTACCTGAAAACGTTCCGCTTTCACTCGGATCAACAGATGATATAATTTTTCCTTTTGGAAAGCGGCAGGCGATTTCGCTTGCCTTGGTCACTTAATTTCAGGATATTTTAATAATTGTTGTTTGATAATGGACTGGATTACAGTAGCAATGTTCTCATTAATGTATATCAGATCACAGTGACTGCTCGACTGGGCACTTCTGAGCCTCATTTCCTTTCTTTTAGGACGGCGATGGACTCACATGTTTTCTGTATGCGTGGGAAGGCACAGCGCGTTGGTTTTTGGACAGGTAGGGCAGTGAATGCAACAAGAAATGTGGCTTTTTGCCGTCAGGCCAAGTGTTCGTTCCAGCGGAAGCTGGGACTCCGGGGCCAGCCAAGGATGTGGGGGTGGCACACCAGTGTGTATTTCACAACCAGGATCTGGCCAGTGGCCGAAATAAGGAGACGACCCCAGCAACAGGAGAGCAGCACCTTCTCATGTTTTGCAGAGAACCTTTTAGAAGATAAGCATCTTACGATTTTCGAAGGAAACAGTTTGCTAAAAGTAATGGCCTAGCCTCATGAGCAGCTTTCTGATTTTCAGAGGACCTCTGGTGTGAGGCTAGTTGCTAGGCATGAAAATGAGCCATTGGTTAATTTTTCAGTGACGTCATAGAGACAGAACTCAAACGACAGTTTTTTAGATGTAGAGTAGCATTCTGTAATGTTATTGGCACTTCATAGCGATGTGCTGTCTTGGTGGGATTTTGTGTGCTTTATGGAATCCCACTATTGTGCAGCTGTGTATGCCTTTTCTGCTGTTGGCGGACATGTATAGTTTGCTGCGGAGAAGCAGCCGGGCATACGATTCTGTAAATATATAAAGAGGTCGGTGGCTAGACGAGGAGATGGTGCGGATCAGGTTCCGTAGTCAGACGCACAAGTGTGCGCCATTTTAGTGTTGGTTTGGAGATGTGGAGCTGTATGCATCATTAACCTATCAGCAGCATACGTTGGACACGGGCAGTGGTGCGCATTTAGGATGAATGGATCCAGTGTTGTTTCGATGACAGTGCCGCCCTTAGGCTGTACCGTGGCAACATTCGGCACTCTGCATGGCTGTCAGTGAATAGTTACTCTGAGCAGAATGAGCAGCATCAGAGTGACAGGACATTTTCTTGCTCTGCACTTACGGAAATCAGTACACTTAACTGCTTCAGGGCCAGCATTGCTGTGGTGAATGTATGAGTTTTCCAATTACTGTCTGGTCAGTAGCCACTGTTTTTTGTTTGGGGCTAACAAGATTCTAGAGTAGATTTCAGACCGCTATAAGCGACAGAGGGGCATTTTCTTTCTGGTTCAAGTAGCACTGCAAATCAACATATTCATTAGTTAGAGTCCGCATAAAGAATTTGCAAAGCATTTCACATTCTGTTCATGATTTCTCTGAATAAATATATGAATTTGGCCAGCTATGCACCACATACAACTTAAAGACTTATGGTGTTTATTTTCCTTCCGTTCTTCCCAGTACTTCTTCATATTCTCGCCAACTGCTCGTCTCTGCTCATCTGTGCACACTCTCTTGGGAGGTTTTGGCGCATCTTCTTCATAGTTTGCGTTTTCTATAAGTAGCCTAAAGTGATTCCTGTCACGTATTATTTCTTCTGTAACACCTATTTTGTTGGCGTCTTTCTTTACTGCTTCTATCCATCCTACAGTTTTTTTCAGCTTACTAACGTAATTAAAAATTTTCTTTGTAATCCGTGTTTCTTCCATTCTTTTTAAATGTCCATAAAATTTTAGCCTTCTCTTCCTCATTGTATCCGTGATCTTTTCTGTCTTTTTGAATAGGTCTTCATTTCTCCTTTTAATCCACCTATTTTCCTTGTTTTTCTCAGGACCTAGAATTATTCTTAGTATTTTTCTCTTTCTTTTTGCTAGTTCTCTTAATTCATCTTTCTTATTCAATGTTAGGCACGTTGCTTGTGTCCTAATAACTGAATTATAATGTTTAATCTTCGCTTGTATGGATATTGATTTCTTATTGTAATAGTTTTGTGTTAATTTATACGCAAATTCTAACTTTTTTTATTCTTTATTTGTTGTGTTATCCAGTCCATTGGCTTGGATCCACTCCCCCAAGTATTTGAATCTATCAACTCTTTTAATTTTTCCATACTTCGTTTTCATAAACTTTTCTGTATTATGTTTGTGTTCTATATAATCGGTTTTTTCATAGGATATTTTTAGCCTAGTCTTTTCAGCAATCTCGTGTAACAAATCAAGCATAACTGTTGCGTCTGTTCGCTTTTCAGTTATCTACATCTACATCTACATCCATACTCCGCAAGCCACCTGACGGTGTGTGGCGGAGGGTACCCTGAGTACCTCTATCAGTTCTCCCCTCTATTCCAGTCTCGTATTGTTCGTGGAAAGAAGGATTGTCGGTATGCTTCTGTGTGAGCTCTAATCTCTCTGATTTTATCCTCATGGTCTCTTCGCGAGATATACATAGGAGGGAGCAATATACTGCTTGATTCCTCGGTGAAGGTATGTTCTCGAAACTTTAACAAAAGCCTGTACCGAGCTACTGAGAGTCTCTCCTGCAGAGTCTTCCACTGGAGTTTATCTATGATCTCCGTAACGCTTTCGCGATTACTAAATGATCCTGTAACGAAGCGCGCTGCTCTCCGTTGGATCTTCTCTATCTCTTCTATCAACCCTATCTGGTACGGATCCCACACTGCTGAGCAGTATTCAAGCAGTGGGCGAACAAGCGTACTGTAACCTACTTCCTTTGTTTTCTGATTGCATTTCCTTAGGATTCTTCCAATGAATCTCAGTCTGGCATCTGCTTTACCGACGATCAACTTTATATGATCATTCCATTTTAAATCACTCCTAATGCGTACTCCCAGATAATTTATGGAATTAACTTCTTCCAGTTGCTGACCTGCTATTTTGTAGCTAAATGATAAGGGATCTATCTTTCTATGTATTCGCAGCACATTACACTTGTCTACATTGAGATTCAATTGCCATTCCCTGCACCATGTGTCAATTCGCTGCAGATCCTCCTGCATTTCAGTACAATTTTCCATTGTTACAACCTCTCGATACACCACAGCATCATCTGCAAAAAGCCTCAGTGAACTTCCGATGTCATCCACAAGGTCATTTATGTATATTGTGAATAACAACGGTCCTATGACACTCCCCTGCGGCACACCTGAAATCACTCTTACTTCGGAAGACTTCTCTCCATTGAGTTACCTAGGAACTCTTCAATCCAATCACACAATTGGTCTGATAGTCCATATGCTCTTACTTTGTTGATTAATGGGGAACTGTATCGAACGCCTTGCGGAAGTCAAGAAACACGGCATCTACCTGTGAACCCGTGTCTATGGCCCTCTGAGTCTCGTGGACGAATAGCGCAAGCTGGGTTTCACACGACCGTCTTTTTCGAAACCCATGCTGATTCCTACAGAGTAGATTTCTAGTCCCCAGAAAAGTCATTATACTCGAACATAATACGTGTTCCAAAATTCTACAACTGATCAACGTTAGAGATATAGGTCTATAGTTCTGCACATCTGTTCGACGTCCCTTCTTGAAAACGGGGATGACCTGTGCCCTTTTCCAATCCTTTGGATCGCTTATCAATGCCATATCATCCGCAAAGGCTAAACGTTTCACTTCAAATTTGTTCTTTCCTTGGCCCATGCTTATACCCTTTGTGCGTCTGTTTCTTAATGTGCTTTCCCATGTTTTTACTATCTTATCTAAAACCAAGTTAAAGAGAATTGGGGCCAGTCCGTCTCCTTGTCGAACTCTTGTTTTGATTTTGAATGTTTCAGAAATTTCGCTTGAAACTTAATTCCTGATGTTGTATCTGTGAGCGTTTGTTCAACAAGTCTTCTGGCGTTTTCATCTATCCCTGATTCATAAAGTATCTAGAATAGTGTTCGTCTGTCAACTGAGTCGTAGGCTTTCTTGAAGTCTACGAAGGTAACTACTGTATTTTTATTTTGTATAGTTCTGACTCTCAAAATTGTTTTTAAATTAAAAATCTGTTCTGCACATGATCTACCTTTTCTAAATCCTGCTTGATAATCTCCTATATTAGGTCCTGCTTGTTCCTCTATTGTATTTAAAAGTGCTTTAGAAAGTATTTTGTATGTCACTAGTAACAAGGATATGCCTCTGTAGTTGTTGGTGTCTGTTTTACCTCCTTTTTTATGGAGAGGGGGATCAATTCTTGTTTCCAGTCACTGGGTATGATTGCTTTTGTCCAAATGTCTTTAATTACTTTGTGAATTTTCTGCCATGCGGATAAGCCCTCTAGTTTCCACATTTCTGCTACTATCCCATCCTCTCCTGGTGCTTTGTTATTCTTGAATGCTTTGATAATCTTTTCTATTTCTTCTACTGTAGGTGGTTCCGATGGTGGATTTTCATGTTGTGGTTTTTGAAATTGTAACCTGTCATTAGGCTCCTCACAGTTTAATAGATTTTCAAATTATTCAGCTAAAATTTGGCCGTTTTCTTTATTTCTTAAAACCATTTTTCCATTTTTATCTTTAAAATATAAACTTGGTGACTGGAATCCTGTTAAAACTTCTCTGAAAGCCTTATAGAAGTCTCTAGTGTTATTCCTTTTAAAGTCTGAATCCATTTCTTCTCATCTGTCTTTGTAATATTTTCTTTTCACTGATCTGATGATTTTTGCTGTCTTTTTCCTTTCTTCTTTAAACTCGTCCCAGTATTCGTGTTTCTTATTACTGTTCCATTTTTCCCATGCTTTAGTCGATTGTCAATTGCTTCATCACACAGCTCGTTCCACCATCTGTGTTTTGGTATTCTTCGTGGCTGTCCCATTTCTTTAGCTGACTCTAGCATTGGTCTTTAATTTCTACCCAATCATCCATTTTTCTTTAGTATATGTCAGAATTTGTCCTGATTTTGCATGAGAAATTTAGTGTTTACTCTTGGAAATCTTCTTGGTTTTGGTTTAGATTTGTTCGGTTGGAACATGGTCTTTATGTCTGTCAGATAATGGTCTGAGTCTATGTTTAGGCCCTTCCTCACTCTGACATCCAAGATTTCCTTGTAGTTAGGAGTCGTTATTGCCACATGGTCCAACTAATATTCACCTTGATTTGGATTAGGTGATACCCACGTAAGAGTAACGTTCTTGCAAGTTCCTGACACATGTCGACATTAGTTTTAGATTAAACTGTTTACAAAAATCAATGAGTCTTTCCTCAATTCTGTTTGTTCTTGCATGTGATGGATAATCTCCAACTACTGATTTAAATTTTATTTCTTTGCCAACTTGTGCATTAAAGTCTCCAACTAAAATTTTTATATGTTCTTTTGGTAATATGGATGTTTCGTGTTGTAGCATTTCCCAAAAATCTTCCACTTTGTCAATATTTGTTCTGTTATGTTGGTTAATAGGTGCATGTACATTTATAATAGTGTAACGTTTATTGCCTGGCTCGAACGTCAGAAATGAAATTCGTTCTGATGGGGAGCTAAAATTAGTTGATTCCGTAAGTTGCTGTTTGACCATAAATGCGGTCCCTAATATAGTCGTAATATTGGAATTTTTAATGGCTGGTTTTCTTTTGTAGATCCTGTATCCACCTGACTCAAATGCATTTTCATCCAGATACCTTGTTTCTTGAAGAGATCATATAAGTATATTGCGTTGATTGAGAGTGTCCGTTAGGTGTTTTAGTTTTCCAACTTTCATAAGTGTGTTGATGTTCAGAGTCCCCAGTAGATGTTTTTTCTTGGGTCTTATCTTTGAAGAAGTACCAGGAAGCTCCGACTCTTCCTTACATGATGTTCTAGCCTCTCCAGAATCCAAAGGCCTAGTTGCACCGCCATGAATAGCGATGGAAGATTGGTTACTTCCTAGAGTAGTTTTCCTTTTGAAATTTACCATCATGTCTTAGGTTAAAGTTTGGTTTGGGGAAAGGTAGTTGAACCTTTCGATGATAAAAATTCAAGCATTTAGCTTAGAATTATAAGTGAGGCCGCCATAACATGTGGGACAGACGCCTTTTGTAGCCGCCCACTGTGGGAACAGACGCTACAGTATGGTGCTTTTATACAAAAGCCTGCCTCTTCCGCCAGTACAGCTGTTCTGATGATCTTCATCGCCACCTTCACTGCCGTTGAGGTCTTCACCGTTTCCCTGGCAAGGGACCCTCATGAGGTACTATCACCCGGGCCAGGTGAACCAAATCAAGGTTTTTTAACGAGGTGTTACTCTGTAACACCCCTCCCTTCACTTATCTGGTTTTGGCGTGTGTTCACCCCAGCTAATTGACTAACAGATCAACAGAGAGTGCAAAACTGCCGCAATATCGGATAACGCAAAGAAAGTAATAAGGCCCTGTGACTCCTGATTGAACTGCGGTGGCAGTGTTGACATTAATTGATTCAGAATTATCACTCATAATTAAAAAGGGGTGCACATTGATGTTATATTCAGCTATTGAACACCAGATGCAAATGTCGAACATAAAATTAATTAAGAAAGTGACTTGGGATTTCGACTACTTGATTGAAAACAAATGCAGTCGATTATCACAAATTTATTTTAATCACGACCTTCAATCATCACATTACATGACTTTCCTACCAGGCAGTGGTAAGAAATTGCGTTTGCGTGGAGTAAAGCTCGATAACTTAAAAGTAATTCCTATCGACTGACCCAGGTGTAATGCGAAGTGCAAGAAGAATTCTACAATACATGGCCCATGAAACCGTCATGGAAACTTTGCCGACGTGATCCAACAACTTAATCAGTGGCCGGAGCGGGCGCAATATCACCGAATACAGCTTGGCGGAGCGGCGTCGTTGTGTGGACGTCGGCCGACCTCGTGGTGCTGCAAGGCTGTGCTCTTCTATTCACTCCTAGCTATCGTGCTTAGTACATAGCTGAACGAAAACTTTCTATCTCCAAGCTCAATCGTTCCATTTGCTAAGTCCTAAACTGCAGAGATGCTCACTCTTTCTCAGGCAAACTGAGTAAAGGACGCCACGTCCACACTCTAGGCAAGCTGGGAACGGAAGACCTCTACTGAGACTTCTGCTAGTCCGCTCTTCGCCTCGGTTTCCCCTCCAGCAAAATCACTTACGCCAATTGCAGCGCAAGTCGCGTTAATTATGCATCGCTTCCCAGCGCCGACCAATGCTTACTCTGGGAAGTGAACAAATTCCCACATAATTTCCCTGCCTCTCAACTTCTTCTATTTAGCTCACCCCAGGCCACCAATCGAGGTTAGTGTCTGCACAAACACCAAGTTTTCAGGAATTCTGACTCCTAGGAGAGTACTTCAAATTCCTTGGTCCTACATTCCCATTGGAGGCCGGCGTATTTCATGCTGTCGCTCTTCACCTGATTTACTTCAGGCTCTGTGGACCGTGAATTCAGCATGAAGTTGCTATAGTCACAAAAACGCATATTTTGACCTCTGTTGACTGCTCCACCATAGCTTGCGCGGCTTTGTCGCATGTTTCACAGAAAACGGGATGACGGACATTTATCAACAGGCATACAAGCTCTCTGTGTGTTTCCCGGTACACCAGCATGGAGTCGGGGTCAACAACCCACTCACTGTCACTCATCTTAAGGCGGCTGGAGGCCGTGCACCGATACCGCTTTCTCAGAGCTTGAGCCGCCCTAAGCTGCCTATTGTCGCTTCCCTTAGCCGCTCCCCCGGCTGGGGCACAGTCAAATACTTCCCTGGGGTAAACTAGCGTCCAGTAAAGCGACTCGTTTCCACAAAGTTTTCATGTTGTGTGAATTACTTTAAAACCATCACCCACGCTCAACGTGAGTTAGGTGATCTTTAATGACTTCATGTAAGAGGCGTAGTTCTTGTCATCTTACAACTTCTACCCCTCCTCCTTTTTCAATATATATATATATATATATATATATATATATATATATATATATATATATATATATATATACATTACTTTGTAATTCAGGAGATAGTTTCTGTGAAATACCTACCATTCATATTAATTAATTTATCAGTAGAAACCTCCATTTTATGATCTATAGCTAGGACCGTTAAGAATTCATGTTATCCATTAAAGTTGTGCTTACTAATTTATAGCTTAGATTTTACTTAGTTTTCTGAATTAGGGTAACATTACACACACATGGAGTTTCACTCTTTGTATACGTTACACAGCAAATATAAAGTAGGTCTGAGTTGTTGAGAACTTTGATACACACGCTGAACCTGTGTATTATGATTATTGCTTTTTATAAGTAGGTATGACGCAAAATAACATAAAGTTTACATCTGCATTGCATGCAACCTCCCTATAAGAGAAGATGCAGTATACTTTCAGATTGTGTTAATAGGTTTGGGTGTATTACTTAAACATGTATGCAAGGTCTCCAATATTTATCGTTGCGCAACAGTCTTACCTATCTCCAAAAACCAGCCAGATCGCAGTAATATTCATTCAAGGGTCAAAATCGAGTGTAAAAGGGGTATATTTTCAGGGAATTGATAGCGAAGCCATACCAGTTACGTACTCAGATTATGTAAGGGAGTGAAAGGCTTTCATATTCTTCAGGCATCTGACTGGTTTCGTGCTATTTCATGTCTTCTCATTTGTCTGTCCCTAAATATCAAAGCAACATTTTTACTCAAATTCCCCCATTATTTGTTGTACATATTGCAATGTCTGTCTTCCGCAACAATTTTACCCACCACAGTTCACTCTAATACCGCAGAAGTTACTCCCTAAAGTCTTAACACTTATCGGATCAACGTGCCTCTTCCTATAGTTAATGTTTCTCAAAAATTCCTTTTCTCTCTGGTTTTACGGACAATCTAATTTCTTATCAGTTCCACTTATGACCAGCATCAGTTTGTAGCACCACATCTCAAATGGTACTATTCTCTTATTATCTGGTCACCATCCTAACATCCTAACATTCAGTTATTCTGTGCTTGCAGTCTGTTTGTGCAACTGACTCTGAATTTGAACCTAGGATTGCCAGGCGGAAGAGTCTGGCGTTTCACCGTCGTATCCAGCCACATACATACAATCTGGAGTGATGAAGTAGAGAATGCACAATTAAGGCCCATTCCAAGCTAATGATGTATAAGGAGGAATAAGGAGAAATACCATCGAAATATACAGTTATGACAACCAACGCTATTCTTACGTCTGTGACCTATCATTTAAGTAAAGCTAATTGAAATGGCCGAAGTTATTGAATATATTTTCGTTTTCCGTTTAAGAAGAATGGATAACTGTTTATTTTGGTTTAACGATGAACTTTTAGTTTATTTTGACATAATATTGCCTCAGGAAGAAGACTGAGCGATTAGGAATATGCAGCACTTAGTTGCTATCATAATTACAGATTTTTTAAAAAAAGAATTAAGTTCTATTAAGATTGAGCTCGCGAAACTCTGATTCTAACTGATAATTAACGACAGACTGAAAAAAGAATATAAGAGCCAAAATCTTTATTTGTATTTAAAATAGGTAGTCTGACTTTTAAGGGAACATGTGTTGCTAAACATAACACTGAAACCAGCTTTTCTGTTTTTGGGCCTGGCAATCCAGAATGTGACCAGCCCCTAGACAAATTATGCACGAGGCAGTGGCGAGCGAGGTGCCGCAGCGGTAAGACATTCAGCTCTTATTTGGGGGGAAGCTGGTTCTGTCTAGCCATCCAGACTTAGGTTTTCCAAGATTTCCCTGATTTTCTTAAGAAGAATGCCGGGATGGATCCTTTGAAAGGGCGCGGCCAGTTTCCTTCCCTATCTACCCCCAATCCGAGCTTGTCGCTCTGTCTGTTATAAACTTGTACCCGATAAGGCGTTAAACTCTTAAATCTTTCAGCCTTCCTTTGAGGTAAGAACATTTTACGTGGCCACGTTTTTAGTTCATCTCGCTACTCAGCTGCGTTCAACGAAATTACGTAGATACATTTTCTACCGTGACAAATCGCTCCAACAAGCACAACGCAAAAGGCCAGAGGAACACGTCCCTGTACTTTGAAGCCATTAAAAACCGATAACAAGAACATCGGATTCATTAAGTCCTCCAGTGTTGATTCTTGCCCACAACATCAGCACGCCACTACGATATTTGTTTCTGTTACGACTGAATCCGTTTTCTTGTGATTCTAAGGATGTCCTTATATTCTGTATTTCTTGTTTCTACATCTACATCTGCATGGATACTCCGCTAGCCTCCGTTCAGTGTGTGGCGGAGGGTACCTTGTACCACTACTAATCATTTCATTTCCTGTTCCACTGGCAAATAGAGCAACGGAAAAACAACTGTGTATATACCTCTGTATGAGCCCTAATTTCTCGAATCTTATCTTCGTGGTCCTTACGCGCAATGTACCTTGCGGCAGTAGAATCGTTCGGCAATCAGCTTCAAATGCCGGTTCTCTACATTTTCTCAATAGTGTTCTTTTTTTTCGAAATTAACGTCGCCTTTAGTGTTCTTTTTTTTCGAAATTAACGTCGCCTTCGCTCCAGGGGTTCCCATTTGAGTTGCCGAAACATCTCCGTAACACTTACGAGCTTTAGAACCTACTGGTAACAAATCTAGCAGCCCACCTCCGAACTACTTCGATATCTTGCTTCTATCCGACCTGGTACGGATCCCAAACATTGGAGCAGTACCCAAGAATAGGCCACACCACCGTTCTATATAGGTGAACCACTCTTCCCTATAATTCTCCCTACAAACTGAAATCGACCATTCGCCTTCCCTACCACAGTTCTCACACGTCCGTTACATTTCATATCGCTTTGGAACGTCACGCCCAGATATTTAAACGACTTGACTGTGTCAAGCAGGATTACTGTATCCGCACATTACAGGACTGTTTTTCTTACTCAATACAATTAAATTATATTTTCAACATTTGAAGCTAACTGCCATTCATTTTGCGTAAGTCATCTTGTATTTTCCTACAGTTACTCAATCTCGACACCTTACCATACAACACAGGAACAACAGCAAACAACCGCCAAATCATTTATGTATAGAGAGAACAACAGCCGTCCTATCACACTTTCCTGGGGCACTCCTGACGATACATTTGTGTCTGATGAACATTCGCCGGGATTCTATTACTGAAGAGGTCTTTGAGCCATTCACATATCCCTGAAGTTCCTACATATGCTCGTACCTTCGATAAAAGCCTGCAATGGGGCACCATGTCAAATGCTTTCCGGAAATCTAGAAATATGAAATATCCCTGTTGCCATTCATGGTTCAAAAAATGGTTCAAATGGCTCTGAGCACTATGGGACTCAACTGCTGTGGTCATCAGTCCCCTAGAACTTAGAACTACTTAAACCTAACTAACCTAAAGACATCACACACACCCATGCCCGAGGCAGGATTCGAACCTGCGACCGTAGCAGCAGCGCGGCTCCGGACTGGAGCGCCTAGAACCGCACGAGCACCGCGGCCGGCGTTGCCATTCATCCATAGTTCTCAGCATATCATGTGAGAATAGGGCAAGCTGAGTTTCGCACGAGTGATGCCTTCTAAAAATGGTGATTCGTGGACATAAGCTTCTCAGTCCCAAGAATGTTTATTATATTCGTACCAGGAATATGTTCAAGGATTCTGCAACACGGCGCCGGCCGAAGTGGCCGAGCGGTTAAAGGCGCTGCAGTCT
This sequence comes from Schistocerca cancellata, assembly GCF_023864275.1. NCBI lineage: Eukaryota > Metazoa > Arthropoda > Insecta > Orthoptera > Acrididae > Schistocerca > Schistocerca cancellata. The sequence goes on along the minus strand of NC_064632.1, from coordinate 353,888,843 downwards.
GGAACCGCAAGACCGCTACGGTCGCAGGTTCGAATCCTGCCTCGGGCATGGATGTTTGTGATGTCCTTAGGTTAGTTAGGTTTAACTAGTTCTAAGTTCTAGGGGACTAATGACCTCAGCAGTTGAGTCCCATAGTGCTCAGAGCCATTTGAACCATTTTTTTTGATTCTGCAACAAACAGAAGTTAGGGATATTAGTCTGTAATTTTGCGGGTCTGTCCTTTTACCCTTCTTATGTGTTGGAATCACCTGCGCTTCTTTCCGGTCGCTTGGGACTTCGTGCTGGGCGAGAGATTCACTGTAAATGCAAGCTGGTAAGTGACCAAAGTCATAGAGTACTCTTTGGAAAACCGAATTGGGATTCCATCCGCATCTGGCAATATATTCGCTTAGAAATCTTTCAGTTGTGTCTCTATGCTAGGGGTGCTTATTACTACGCCATCCATGCGGGAGTCTGTCATATGGTCAAATGACGGTGTGTTTGTACAATTCCCCTGTATGAACGATATCCTGAATGTGACATTTTTAACTTCGGCTGTCGTTTTGCTATCTTCAACTGCCACATCAGACAGGTCAACAAGGGGCTGAATAGAAGCCTTAGACCCACTCAGCGATTTAACATAGGACCATTTTGTTTCAATTTGACACTGAATACATAATATGTAACATCTACAGCTAAATTGTACAGCCTTATTTACAGAAGAATGAGAAATAAAATAAAGCAAAAACTCGCAACCACAAGTCCCTCTGTCTCGATACTGTTACAATGGAAATCAGCAATCTTGGAATTGGTCAAGGTTTCTGACCACGTAGTTCTCTACTTCTGTGTTTATTCCTATGCTAAGGTACTTCTAAGTGATCCTATGTGGCCCTGCTACACTTGAGCCTTTGCATAACCACTTCTGTTCCTATGCCCAATTCTTTATGTGCAACTTAATTAAAATGTTAATCCACGTTTCATGTATGTTGTTCTGTAATAATTGTAATGTATATAGTTAACGCATGTAAGCCCTCCCTCAAACCTGTTATGTTATACCTTCACAGATCTGATGATGGCACCTTCAGAGTGCTGAAACCGGTCATCTAATAAACGTTTGAAGCGATCGTGGCTTTTCAATTATTTTAACAACTTAATTAATTTTGTGCTCGAACTAAATTATTTCCCATTATTCCCTCTTTTCGGTATCTGGACCAATTCAGTCCAAGTTCATATCATCCAGTCCGTTCCCCTTTCTATTCGGCATAAATTACGAGTACAGTGAAGGATCACATGTTCAGGCGTCGTTATCCCCACAATCGCATAGAGCTGTACCTATCTCTCTATTCTTTATAACTACCACACAGTTCCCACTCAAGAGCTTGGCAGAAGGTTCAGAGGGTCATTGTGTCAGTGGACGAGTTAAGGACTACGTAAATCAGTGAAGTGCACCCTTCCCGTAGCTGGATTATCCAGGTATGATCCTAATCTTTGACACTTGGAAAAAAGTTATACACATTCATACCGGTCGTACTATCTTTCCAGTCGCGACTAACCTTTCTCCAGGCCGGGAATTTTAGCAAAATAAATGTGTAAACGTGATTCGTTGGGTTTTGTCGACCAAACTGATGGTTTATAAGTTTTAGAGTTTGCAGCTGAAATGCCTTTTCCTCTTTCAGTATATTTCGGTAATCAAACTGTGAGTGCGGAGTCCAGATATTAACGAAATCCGCCCTTGACACTATGCAAACGTACCCAGGGAAATTGTGGAAATATCGTGAAATAGAAAGTGACAATTCAGCTGCAAAACTACAGCCACCGATACCTTTCAGGACACTGTCGTGTTGGATGCAGGACATCCGAGTACATCTTCAGACACCACCTTCACGAAGACGAAAGAGTACAGTTCATGTCAATATAACGGCTGTGGTGGTGTTTACAAACATTGATGCGTCATGGATATGGTGGTGCAACAACATGAGGCCTAACTTTGACGGTTGAGCTAATTTTTCAAAAATGACAGATGAGTTTCGCTTACATGGAACTCCTTCAGAATTACAGTAGATGCATTGCAACTGAGATCAAACGAATTAGCCGATGGTCTGTATAGCTTGAAGATCCATTAGAAACCTTTGGAAGAAGTTGTGGCATTTATGCTAAGTTGCGGGTCATAGTTTTCTTTCAATACACAGTTACAGTTATTTTAGGGCTGTATCAGGCGAGATAGACAGTTTAACCACAAGTGGTCAAATCATCTGGACATGGCCTCTGGAAAAGTTTCAGTCGGTGGGAGAATTTGTCCTTGAGCTACGGCAGAGCATAGAAACTTCAGAATACAACTGATGATAACATGCACTGGATTTATTAAAAAAACAGAGTTGATTATATTGGAATCATTACTCATAATGACGTTTCATATTCGCAATATCAGTCATTGAAAAGAACTTTCGGAAACTAAACGAATGAATCAAATTAACTTGACGGTTTTTGGTGGAGGTCGATGCTAGTGAGAATATTTTAGATATCGTACTTATGAAGTCTGGCTAGGTTCTCGGTGATGTTAATAAATAACTCTTTAATGAACGGGCAAGTTATAGTTAAAAGTGAAATAAACATTGAAAGTACACGGGCTACGATTTGTAGTATCTAGTGCAAGTGTATTCAGAAATTCCAGTTGCAAACTTCTAGGACTTGTAGAGGCTTGTGGAGGGGAGTGAGCACATCAAGTTTTAAAGCGGAACCTATGTTCGAGAACGTCATCGAACGACGCTGCAGAACATCAAAGTTGTAGGCGCCGGCGCCTTTAAATGTGTTTATATACACTGTGATTCCGTGATGATGTTACAAACTTTCAAGGATTATGGAGAAGCATAAATCTATCAATGTGAGGTAAAGGTCCCTAGTTCGGAAACGAACGAGTGAAAAGTTACAAACGAAAATCATTTTGATTGTTGCTAAGAATGTAAGGTATGGAACTTTCAGAGGTGGTAGTATGGGCCAAAAAAAGAAAAGATGTCCAGTAAACAATGGCTTTAAAATGCAAACCTGTGAAGCTATGAGCACTTGTTTATCTTTTCTAGTGGGAAACAGATGTCCTCTATTAAACAAGCGCTCATTGCTCTTAAGGTACGCATTTTAGAGCTCATATTTACTAGACATTTCTTTCCTGTTTTGGTCAATACTACCACTTGTGAAAGTTGCCTACCCTACAATCTTAGCACCAACAGTTCCGATACATGTATTTCACTGTCATAGGTATCAGAATGATTTTCGTTTGTAACATTCCACTCGTTCGTTTCCGAATCACGGACCCTTACCTCAAATTGATACATTTAGCCTTCTCCATCATCCTTGAAAGTTTATAACAGCATCACGTAATCAACGTGTATAAATACACATTTACAGCTGCCGTCGCCTATAGCTTTGCCGCTCTCTAGCGCCGTTGGATGACGTTTCCGCACATAGGTTCGTATTCAAAATGTTATTTATTCGCTCCTCTCTGCAAGACTTAGAAGTTTGTATTTCCGAACACCCTTTAGATGGGACGTGGAACGCACAATAACACAACCAGTATAAGGGATGAGTGCACACCTTTCTATGACAAAATTGGTACAACTATGCTAGGTCTGCGCTGGTTGAAGCTATTAACAGAAAATAAACAATTTTTTCAGCCTTCAGTTGCAAGGTAATTTTACTCGTTTACCTAGGTTTCGATTCCAGTAATGGAATCTTCTTCAGAACAAAAAAATTAAAATAAATTATTTTGGCTCTCAAAATAATTTAATTTTTTGTTCTGAAGAAGATTCCATTACTGGAATCGAAACCTAGGTAAACGAGTAAAATTACCTTGCAACTGAAGGCTGAAAAAATTGTTTTTGTTCTGTACATTTCACAGTTGCTGACACCCTCCAATATGTTAAAGATTTGAAGCTATTAACCGCACTGTCTTGTCAGAGATCGATCGCACAAAATCTCAGTCAATTGCTAGCGATATTGTTTACTGTCACGGAATTCTGACAATTTGATGCGATATTAAATGACTCGTAAGAAAAGTCAGTGATATTAGGTATAATAGTTGTGGTACTCTATTTGTGATTAGATGTCGCGATTGTAACACTGAATTGTGGACTTTTACTGTTCTCATGCAGCGCTGGCATTACCGTGTCGGCAAATATGTTTGCGTATTTCAAATAAATGAAGAAATAAATAAGGTGGCATCAGGTTTTTTTCTTAAATCAAAGAGTTCGAACATTATTGTAGTGACAGTAGCGATCGCAATGACTTACAATCTTGAAAATAGTTACGGTATGTTAGATGCAACGACCTACGGCGAACGGGACCACACGAAATCCTTAGAACACATGACGAAGCAAGCCTGTCTTCTAACAACAAGCGAAACTCCGAGTGCAAAACTGTTGCAATATACTCTCGCAACTCATCCATTGTAGACAGCCACATTGCACTCGGCCCTTGGGGGGGCCAATTGAGGAGCTCCTGGACTGAGAAGTAGCGGCTCCAATCATGAAGACACAACGGCTGGGAGAGCGATGTGCTGACCACATGCCGCTTTATATCAGCATCTAGTGCCGCTTATCGGCTGAGAATGACGCGGCGGTCGGTCGGTACCAATGGGCTTTTCAAGACCTATTCGGACGGAGTTTAATTTAGCCATATGCGTGAAATTTCACGTAGGGAACAAGTTACATAGTTCGCATATTCAGTTGCAGGATGCGTTAGGATGGTACTTTACTGTTTGTGCTGTTGTCTATGGCCAGTCGGGTGCAGTCGTTTTGGCAACCCGATATTTCTACAGCATACCTCGCCGTCATCTTCAGATGATACCTGAAGAATGAGCGTCTTTGCTATTTTTTTTCCTTTATTGGGTTTCGATTCCCCCTAAAGGGGGCGGGCTGGCAGCAGCTTATTACGCCGCTCTTCAGCCTACAGAATTTGTTTTAAAAAGATGAAGATAATAAAAAATAATAACAGTTGGCGATAAAATCGGTAACATAAAACACAGGGTCGATGAAGCTAATAAAACACACAGGAAGCAGAAAATCAATAGACAGACAATTAAAAAAAATACGGCGACAGTCTGGGTTCTGTTCGCAAGAGATATAAAAAGCACACCCAGCGACAGCATGATTTCTGTTCGCAACACTGTGGAAGGACGCGTCTTTGCTACATCCCGCCTCCGTTATATTCTTATAGCCCCCGTCCCCACCCCACTCCCATCCGCACGCCGTGATGGGTGGAGTGGGTGGAGGGGGAAGGGTAGCGAAGTCGTCTTAGTCAAGCACAGAACGAACGAAATTATAAGGCACAGTGTGTAGGGGAAAGCCACCCACACCGATGTATCTCCACCCTGCCAGCTGACTTCAACCTTCAAGTATGAGGGCGTGCAACGTACACTGGAGCACAGAGCCCGCGCAATATCGGACGAAGAAAGCCTACCAAGGGAGCTTAACCACCTTAAGCACGTTTTCAACTAGAACAGATACGATGAGAGACAAATCCGACGTGCTTTCTAGCAGAAAGTGCGAACCCTACAGATAGAAAATGACGCCAAGGAAAAGACAATGACGTATCGAAGAAAATCGGTAGAACACTAGTTCAGCCGGCCGCGGTGGTCTAGCGGTTCTAGGCGCTCAGTCCGGAACCGCGCGACTGCTACGGTCGCAGGTTCGAATCCTGCCTCGGGCATGGATGTGTGTGATGTCCTTAGGTTAGTTAGGTTTAAGTAGTTCTAAGTTCTATGGGACTGATGACCACAGATGTTAAGTCCCATAGTGCTCAGAGCCATTTGAGCCAACACTGGTTCAACATAACATTTAATGTCTTTTCCGCCCACCTTCAAACGCGTACCTTATTACGTACGGCAAAACATGACTTGGGGCTCCATAAGCCAGGTGTTTACCATTCCACGTAAATGCCGTAAGGTGTATATCAGGGGACTGTACAGACAATCGTGGGAATATGGAAGGAACGCAGAAGACACACCGAATTTGAAGCAACCAGCAAAATCTGCTGTAGCAGAACACTGCATGGCTACAGGGGTCTCCTTGAATATGGAAAAATGGAAGTGCTAAGACATACCTCGTCGTTTTGGGACTGTCTTCAAATGGCTCTGAGCACTATGGGACTTAACTTCTGAGGTCATCAGTCCCATAGAACTTAGAACTACTTAAACCTAACTAAGCTAAGGACATCACACACATCCATGCCCGAGGCAAGATTCGAACCTGCGACCGTAGCGGTTGCGTGGTTCCGACTGTAGCGCCTAGAACCGCTCGTCCACTCCTGCCGGCGGACTGTCTTTTGAAGGAGGCAACTGAAATCCAGTGGTTGATGGGCTGGTCAACATGGAGACTGGGTTCGCTCTCAGCAAAGCTTCGAACCCAGCCTCAACCAGCTAGAATCACAGAGGGACTTCTACGCCCTACACAGGCCGCAGGAGTACTAAGGGACCAGAATCCGCCCCATCTCATCGCCCGTCTCGGTGTGCAACAGGCAGTGGAGAAAGGAGTGGGGGTGATAAAGAGTATAAAGGAGGCGGGATGTAACAAAGACTCTCATTCTACAGGCACCTTCACGGTGAGGTACGCTTTAGTGTTAGGTCGTGACGCGGTATTACGACAGCGGACACCCAATAACAGTACAAAGAGTGCCCGCATCTCGTGGTCGTGCGGTACCGTTCTCGCTTCCCACGCCCGGGTTCCCGGGTTCGATTCCCGGCGGGGTCAGGGATTTTCTCTGCCTCGTGATGGCTGGGTGTTGTGTTCTGTCCTTAGGGTAGTTAGGTTTAAGTAGTTCTGAGTTCTAGGGGACTGATGACCATAGATGTTAAGTCCCATTGTGCTCAGAGCCATTTGAACCATTTTTGAAGTACAAAGAGTTGAGCCGCTGGGAAAGCCTAAGATCACACATCAGGTACCGCTCTTTTTACAAGCTCTGGATGACTACACTGTGTAAATTTTTGGTGGAAGGTGGTGCTGGTGATGCATTTTCGACTTCAGAGGTAGTTCGCTGCGACTTGAAGAAATCTAGGTACGAGGGTCAGTCCAAAAGAAATGCACACTATTTTTGTAAAAATGCAGTTTTCATTCTGCACGTGTGAGAGTTTTACAGTGTGTAGATACATCCTTCCCGCTTGTTTTCAAACTTAGTTCAACCTGTTGCCGTGAGTGGCGTAGTCACAGCATGCCTTCAAGATGGCTGCTACACTTGACGTTCGTCAGAAGCAATGTGCTGTCATAGAATTCCTGTGCTGTGAAAACGAGACAGTGGGAATCATCCACAAGAGGTTGAAAAAGGTATAAGGAGATGCTGCTGTCGATCGCAGTACAGTTAGTCGGTGGGCAAGCAGGTTACATGATGAAAGCGGGCATGGCAATGTTGAGGATGGTCCCCGCAGCGGCAGGCCTCGTACTGCACACACTCGACACTGTGCAGAGAGTTAACGAATTGGTGACTGCTGACAGATGCATCACAGTGAACGAACTGTCACGCTACGTTGGATAGGGGAAGGAAGTGTTTGCAGAATACTGAAAGTGTTGGCGTTAAAAAAGGTTTGTGCCAGGTGGGTTCCCACGATGTTGACAGTGGCAAACAAAGAAACAAGAAAAACAGTATGCAGCGAACTTTTGGAACAGTACGAGAATGATGGAGATGAATTTCTTGAAAGAATTGTGACAGGTGATGAAACATGGCTCCATCATTTTTCACCAGAGACGAAGAGGCAATCAATGGAGTGGCATCATGCAAATTCACCCAAGAAAAAAGAAATTCAAATCCGTACCTTCTGCTTGAAAAGTTATGGCCACGGCGTTTTTCGATTCCGAAGCACTCTTGCTTGTGGACAGCATGCCGTGTGGAAGCACCATAAATTCTGATGCATATGTGACAACAATGAAGAAACTTCAAGCTCGAGTGAGTCGTGTTCGACCACATCGGCAAAAGCAGGATGTTTTGCTGTTGCACGACAATGCACAGCCACATGCCAGTCAAAAAACCATGGAAGCGATCACAAAACTCGGATGGACAACACTGAAACACGCGCCTTACAGTCCTGACCTGGCTCCATGTGACTATCATCTCTTTGGGAAACTGAAAGACTGTCTTCGTGGAACAAGGTTTGAAGATGGTGAATTCCTTGTGCACGCTTCCAAACAGTGGCTCCACAGGTTGTTCCAGAGTTTTACCGTGCGGGTATACAGGCGCTGGTTCCAAAATGGCGTAAGGCAGTTGATAGGGATGGAAATTATGTGGAGAAATGAAAATATTGTTCCTAAAGGATGTATCTACACACTGTAAAACTTTCAAACATGTAGAATAAAAGATGGATTTAAAAAAAAATAGTGTGCATTTCTTTTGGAGTGACCCTCGTACAGTGTGCTTGACAGCATATTCCACTTATCAAGGGACAGGAAAGGTGGCAGCGGGCTGCACGTTTGGCATTTCAGCAGGTAGATGGCTCGCTGAGTGCCGAGTGGCCCCCACCACGTCGTTGGCGTCTGTGGTCTGCTGGGCGTGCAGGCAGTAATCAGGACTGCTGGCTGCAATCAGTGACCGCAAATTGAACAGCTGCGAGCGGGACCCCCACTCTCGTTCCAGGTACGCCACAAACTGGTTATTCTGCGAAGACAGCACAACAGTCATCTGCAGCCAGGCTTTTGCATCACGGACGACGCAGTGAGATCAGGCAGATGTCCGGCCAGTATTCATTTTCTGCCAGATGTGTTTAACAGTATGCAAAGCACAGTGTATGACTGCCGTCTTTAAAATCACAGAAATACGGAATGATTTACACAATAATAGGAACGAAAACTGAAGAGTGACAATTTGAATGTTTTTATGTACACAGTATAGCACTGCAGGAGTGAGAAGATTTTCACAAGGTTTCAATTCCTTGCTTTTTTTTCCAAAGGGATTTAAAACACTAATTCTAATCTAAAAGAGGCACTAGTTGGGTAATCACAGGAATACTTTTTTTTTAAATTGAGATAGAAATCAAGCAGCGAATCACTCAACATTTCCGATTGTTTTTCGCTCCTAACTGTAGATGTAGTATGCACATTTCGATAGAGGATCTAGTACTGTGTACTCACGTCGTTGTAAAATAGTAGAGCCAACTTAACAGAAGCACGCACCACGTTAGAAACAAGTGAAAGCTCTTTGAAACCTCCCCTTAGAAAAATTTATGAATTATTATGTTGGTAAACTTCTACGTTATTTGATTTTCAAACAGCTGAGTAAAACTCAACGTACTCAAACAGTTTTCTCTTTACTTATTCTAATCATCACTAAACTGACACACAATATTTTTAGCGCAACGCAATCTGACTTTCAATAATCCCTAAAAAAAGAATGGCCCTGACTAACAATAACTTATACCTTTCATGAATCACTTACCTCACGCCGGCCGAAGTGGCCGTGCGGTTAAAGGCGCTACAGTCTGGAACCGCAAGACCGCTACGGTCGCAGGTTCGAATCCTGCCTCGGGCATGGATGTTTGTGATGTCCTTGGGTTAGTTAAGTTTAACTAGTTCTAAGTTCTAGGGGACTAATGACCTCAGCAGTTGAGTCCCATAGTGCTCAGAGCCATTTGAACCTTTTTGAACTTACCTCACAAAAATCTTCGTTACTCGAACTACTGCAATACAGCGAGCGCCAATACTGCCAGCTAAATAAAGGATTCTAACTACTGAAGGCACTAACTACTGATAGGCATAGTTGGCAAATGAAAGATTTTGATAGCGAACAAACAATGTACTTACCTTAATAGTGTTCAAAAGTTCATGACATCCAGTCTTACAAATTTCGTTTTTCTGACGGACACACGTGCAGATCGTCTGCTCTCAAAACTCTCCCATCTCTCTTCCCACATCCACCACTGCCGGCGGCTCACATCCAACTGCCCAACACTACAATAGCGAACATTCCAACAACGCCAACCAGCCACAGAGTGCACACAGGACAGCCAGTGATTTTCATACAGAGCGCTACGTGACGTTACCAACATAAAAACCTTAACAGCGTACTTACATCTTGACTGTACTTCTTCCAGCACCATAATAGACTGATAAAAATTCACATTTCCTTTACCGCCAGGGAACCTAGGAAAGTGGACGGTGTTCCTTGTCAGAAGGCGATTTTCTTCTTAAATGCAGCCTTTTTCGCCATGAAATCAGAAATAAGTTGTTTCTGACCTTGCAATGTTTTACTGAGGGCAATCTGCAGTCAGTTCTATTTAAAATGCATTGTCTGCGAAACATTCTGGATCTTCAGTTTTCATCCTTACTTTCCTTTTTTCTCCAGAAATTCAACAATAGCGAGGTCTCAAAACGAAAACTTGTTCCAGGCATGTTCCTTGGCTTAGCCAAAGTTGTCTGCAGTAATATACACTCCTGGAAATGGAAAAAAGAACACATTGACACCGGTGTGTCAGACCCACCATACTTGCTCCGGACACTGCGAGAGGGCTGTACAAGCAATGATCACACGCACAGCACAGCGGACACACCAGGAACCGCGGTGTTGGCCGTCGAATGGCGCTAGCTACGCAGCATTTGTGCACCGCCGCCGTCAGTGTCAGCCAGTTTGCCGTGGCATACGGAGCTCCATCGCAGTCTTTAACACTGGTAGCATGCCGCGACAGCATGGACGTGAACCGTATGTGCAGTTGACGGACTTTGAGCGAGGGCGTATAGTGGGCATGCGGGAGGCCGGGTGGACGTACCGCCGAATTGCTCAACACGTGGGGCGTGAGGTCTCCACAGTACATCGATGTTGTCGCCAGTGGTCGGCGGAAGGTGCACGTGCCCGTCGACCTGGGACCGGACCGCAGCGACGCACGAATGCACGCCAAGACCGTAGAATCCTACGCAATGCCGTAGGGGACCGCACCGCCACTTCCCAGCAAATTAGGGACACTGTTGCTCCTGGGGTATCGGCGAGGACCATTCGCAACCGTCTCCATGAAGCTGGGCTACGGTCCCGCACACCGTTAGGCCGTCTTCCGCTCACGCCCCAACATCGTGCAGCCCGCCTCCAGTGGTGTCGCGACAGGCGTGAATGGAGGGACGAATGGAGACGTTGTAATGTTGTAACTTTAATTTTGTTATGCTGATGTGTAATATTGTAACTTTAATTTTGTATGCTGAAATCGGTGCTAATTGACAATGAAAGTGGGTTAAAAGCCGTGATCTGTCTGGGGACGTTAACCGTGGATTACTGGGCAACTGTTTCATCAGATATTTAGTCTAGGTTTACCAAGCAGACTAACATTAATGATAATCTTTTAATAGTCATACAAAACCGGTAATATATATATAAAAAGGAGAATTTAAATAAATGGAAAGAAATCAGTTTATATTTGGAAATTTATTTTAAGATTGTTCATTGAAATTTCAGCATATTATACGTGAGTTATAACTGAGCTGGTGCCTTATTTACGATTAAGAAAATGTGAGATTGTAATCTTATGGAACACATAAAATATGGAGCCAAGATTGGGAGACTGCAAACAACACTGCATTCATAAAATAACACACGAAGAACATTGAAACATAAGCAAGAAGAAATTAACCACAACCAACTGATTCAGTTTTTACCCAAAGAAATTACGTTCATACCACAATCCTGTCCGTCATGTAATTACCACACACTGGTATACTAAATTCGTATTAACTCTTTGTGAAATCTTCGTAAAAAGAATAGCTGAGGGCTACTTTGATGATTACACCACATGCTTCACGTGGTCAACTTGGTTTACACAAAGCGTACAACTCCACAATAATTTTGATAATTAAAATAAATTAGATCGAAAAGCAATTGACAAAAGAAAAACCTTGAACTGGTTACTAACGTCTTACTATTAACCTGATGGGTCAAACAGTTATATAAGCACGTGGTAGTGGTCTCGCAAAGTACACCCCACGTGGGCTGAACATAAAGAAAAGTTGCTATATTGAACATATAGTCAAGACGAGACGTTATAATCACACAAGCATTCGCATATAAGATTGATCTTAGTTAGAGTTACTGATCAACACGTAGTTCCACTTTACTCACAAAGTAGTAACAAAGCAACTACCGGAAACTAATCTGAACTTCACACGAGAATTATACTGCGCTGCAATTTAAGATAACATCGGATATTTTAGACCTAAACCCGAAATAAAGGTGATTAAATTTTCAGTTAGGCTGAACTTAAGAAATCCAATGTCCTACGGACTTAACAGACACGCGCTTAGCCGGAGATCTTACCACTTCAGACGCTCGCCATGGCCACACTGCAACTGCCTACTGCCGAGCGTGCTTCCTGAGGGTGGTTCACAAAGACCAACGGAAGTGGCCAGAGGGGCAGCTTCCTATAGCAACATGACAACGGACGGACAGGACCATACCAAGGATAGAAACCTCTTTGCTTTTAGAAAGCGTAGCTACCTGTTCCGACGTTGGTCCTACTGTTCTCTAGCAGACAGCCTTGTCTGCTACCCTCAAGCATGCAACTAGAAATACATATGCTCATTCATCCTCTCACACAAAAGGGAAGGGGGATGACAGTATCTTATCATATACAGTATATAAAAGAAAGCGGATGTAGGTTCCGTATGAGACTGTGTGACATGAATTACATATAAACTGTGTTTTAAAGTGTAGTAGTGTGACAGATCGTTCTTGTTTACGTGTAAAAGTAACACGTTCCACTGCACAGTCTCCTCCCAGGTAGTCAGAAACGCCACAGTACATTTAGAAGAGGAATTTATTCCATAAATGGCAACAGATTTAAGAAATTAAACATGAAAGGAATCCAACAGAGACCTTTCATAACCCCAACGTTCCGGGAAAAGACTGTGCAGGGAATTTTCTGGCCATGCTAGGACATTCCCAAGCAGGCTTCTCACACCCTACTTAAACCAAAAGTGTAAAAGAAAAGGCAAAAGGACACCAGCTACTTGCTAAAACACAATAATTTCAACACATATTTAGAATCTACCAATTTCAAACAGAAAAAAAGAACACAATCTGTGACACCTATTTAAAAGGTAGTGTAGACCTAATTCGGTCAGCAAGTAAAAACAATGGTTCCTGTGTCATTAATATGAAAACAATTTCTGGTTGTTACCCTTATGGAGTTCACCAGTATTTGCTCGTTGCAAGAGCCAACTGATCACAGGAAAATTTATGACTGTTTGTTAACAAGCAAAATTTATGAAAATAGCAAAGGTGCCACAGCAATTAAAAAAAGAACATCAAATAACATCGGTATTAAAAAGCAGAACATAACAATGCACAATCTGCAAAAGCAACAAAATGATAAGAGAAAAAACATGTTTTACAAAGTGGTTATCGCAAAAAAAATTCTATATCGTATAAAACTAATAATTTGTAGAATTAAAATAACTATGTGGCACTCATTTAATCACTCTACTATATTTCAATTAGCTAGCAAACAATGAGCACTGTGTCATTATACTGAAACTACAATAATTATGTGATTGTTACCCTTAAGGGGTTCCTCACAGTAAATATGCCCCATGCAAAGGCTAATCGATCACAGTTCAATGAGAATAAAAAGCTATCTGACTGATAAACGAAGCAATGCCACAGCAATGAATTTACGAAACAAAATATCACAAATCTAATACATCACACAAAAACAAACATTGATAAATAAAACAGTACAATAGTGAACATCTAAAACAAAAAAAACACCTATAAATAAAACACCTGCAAAATACAAGAGTCAAAGTCTAAAAAAGATAAATAGAACACCTGCAAAATACAAGAGTCAGTCTAATAGACACCAATAAATCGAACTCCTGCAAAACACACGAGTCAGAGTTTCTCTGACAGAAACACACGTATATGCACTGGACTAAGAACCGTATAATCACTGTTCACTGACACACTCAGTACTTCAACTGTTGCGAGGCACAATATAGGGGAAAGAGGGGGGGGTTCGTCGCCGCAGCTGTCAGTAGGGATTTGTTTTGTCCATCTGTTGCGTGCGATCCCGCCGTCTCTGCCCTCTCATGAAGTTTCTCCCGTGTCACGTCATCTCGATTTGGTTCCATGTTTGTGTTGTCAAATTCGTGCGGTATCCTCGTTTGACACGCCAGGTTGATATTCCTGGGCAAGGATGACACTTAATGGCTCTTCTTTTGTGCCACCCTTAGCGACCAGAGAACATCGAACCATGATTTACTGTCGCTTGACAGTGGGCATCCGTCAGGAGATGTTGATAGGCGTCATTGAAGTCTGCCAGTTACTCTGGACAGTATGTGTCAAAAGGCTCCACGCCCTTTGTGTTGTTACATTCTTGGGTTATCCTCAATTGGCTCGCCGGTTTGATATTCCTGGGCAAGGATGACACTTAATGGCTCTTCTTTTGTGCCACCCTTAGCGACCAGAGAACATGGAACCATGATTTACTGTCGCTTGACAGTAGGCATCCATCAGGAAATGTCGATAGGCGTCGTTGACGTCTGCAAGTTTCTCTGGGCAGTACCTGTCAAAAGGCTCCACGCCCCTTGTGTTGTTTCACCGCGGCCGTCTCGTCACGGTCGCGTGCGTGTGGTGCGTTGCCAGCAGATGGATTTCCGCGCGGTGGACCGCTCGCCCATCTCAGGTCATCGCTTCGAGGAAGGGTCGCCCGGGGCGGCTGGCCATTAGCTCCAGGTACAAGGGAAAGTGTTTGCCGCGTACCTTCTTTTGTTGTCGGCCGCGCTCCCAAAGTGGCCTGGCTGACAGCGTGTCCTGCTGGGAAACCCGCCAGTTTACAACTAGTCCGGCTGCTCCCGCTGTCTCTTAGAGTTTTGCCGGTTCGCTTTCACGTTCTCAACTGCATTCACAGAAATTTTTCATCATCCTTATGTGATTACACAATGTCATACATAATACCACTTAGTATTGTCTTTCACAATTTTTAAGAACAAAGTGACACTTAATATATATATATTTTTTTAAATAAAAAAATTAGATGAATCGACAATATAAAATAAAATTTAAATGACTTGACAATGTAAAAAAAAATAAAAGTGAAATGACTTGACAGTATAAAAATAAAAATTTAAATGAACTGACAATATAATATTTAAATCCACATCACTAATGTGGTTCACTTACGTTTTAATAAATCAAATGCTATTTATTAATTCACTAAAATGAATAGGATTATGCCTTGTGCAAGTATAGGTCAGGACAGCATAGGGTTCACATGTTATTTACACACACATACATGCACACCTGTTGTCTATTCTACAAACTAACTACCCATAAACATGCATTACTCAATATTCTACTTCTATCCACTACTAGTTAAGCCAATAAGCTACTTCAATGCTATTTCAACACCGTGTATATACCACTACAACATTGTTCTAATTCGTCCTCTTCTTGACGCTCGCGGCATAC
This sequence comes from Schistocerca cancellata, assembly GCF_023864275.1. NCBI lineage: Eukaryota > Metazoa > Arthropoda > Insecta > Orthoptera > Acrididae > Schistocerca > Schistocerca cancellata. Next base: position 353,873,447 of record NC_064632.1, on the reverse strand, counting down.
GTCTTGTCACATGATAAATATGGAGAACTTTCCTTAAACATACACATTAAAAAGAACAATGGTTATTTACACGCCAAAACATTTATACCAGTTCGCACACCTGAAAAGAGACTCGCAATTATACATCTATCATACTCATATATTCACACATAAAACAGTAAGAAAATTTCACCTAAAATTACGTTATCACAACAATTAATCACGCAGATGACTCTGAGAAGGTTAAAAATATTTGCATTATACAAGTTATATTACATTTTCTTACCCATTTTGCTGCGATTTCGTTCCTTCTTTACGTTACTTTTCGCTTCCAAATCAGTTATTTCGCCTGTGGTGGTTATTCTGGATTCATTTCTCATGAATGGCAAAATTGTGGTCACCTCTATTCTGTAAAACAGTATCATCTTAACATATTGAACTTACAACAGACACAAAAGATCCGAATCCTCCTGTAGTTCAAATGACAAATGTTTTGCTTTATCCTTATTACCTTAAACCAAGCTTTCCTTCGTTCCCATAATCAAAATTATTTAATCATCCTCTACCTTCAAGAGGGAAATTTCCTCAGTACAAATCATATAGGCTGCAGTGCATCCCACACCAGCGAAAACAGTAAGCTGTAATGCTCACAGCATCAGCAAAACACATAAACGTCGCTTTTCTAGGACAAGTATTAACGCAGAATAATTTTTTTTAGGCTTTGGCTCAACATCAATCAAGACTACAAAAAGGATCCATACTTCCGTTCCATTCTCCATTTGCTGAAAAGCTGCTCGTATTTGACTACCACAATAATATTTCAGAGCCACGTAAATTACACAAACCACAATTCTTCTTTCACCTTGAAGGGAATCAATATACTTACGAAATCCACAGACAGCACTTTACGTACTCAGCTATAAAGAACAAAAAAGACATATATCATCAATATTAACATATCATCGCATATTGGAAGCCAATGGTTCAACAATCGTATTATCGCACCCTGTTTTCAAGATTCCAAACTTACTCATTCCTTTCTCAGAGTTCTCCTATCTTAAAATATTCATACAGCACGCATACTATAGTAAGAGATCCTCATTTATACTGACAGATATAGAATAGTAATAGATAGATAGTACCACTGAAAGCAGAAAATCGGAAACAAGGCTACTAACAGCTGGGGACCTGGGTTTGCCAGACCCATAATACCCACAGATCGGATATTCCTCTGAGTTTATGCACTAATTCAGCAACGATCTTGCTTTCCTCAGGAGCGACTCTTTTCAATTTACACACAAAAAAAAACATAAACAGCATTTTACTCGTTCACAAAGAAACCTTTTATCTTCACGTTTGAATCAAACTAAATCCTAATTGCACAAGGAGAGAAAAAAATTAAAACATCACTTCAATCCATCACATAGAAACATCTTTATCATTAATTTTTACCAACATATTATTCAAAATGCATACGTCACAAATTTAAACTAATCAATTCTTTCTCCTCACCGTCCTCTCTACTTCTCACTGTCCTTTCTACTCATTTGCCATGTCGCTCATTTGTTCCGATTGGGCGCCTTCTGTGCTGATCGTTTGTTATTGCCGGTTTCGTTCATTTCCATTTGCTGGATTATGTCTAGGGTTAGCCGGCCGAAATTCAACATCATGAGGTGCTCCGCCTACCGTCCTATTCCCACCGTATTCATCGTATCGATTCTGGTTGCCGTACCTGTAGCGTTCACGATTCTGTCTACGTCCTCGATCATTTCTGTTGTTCCACCTGTGTTCGCGACTGTCACCCCAGTTTCTATACGGCCGGTCCCGATTATTGTTCCGTTCGCGTCGCGACGACCAGTCACGCCGTTGATTAGTAATACGGCCACGACTGCGGTCGCGCTGCTGTGCCCCGTAATAACTTTGTGCCTGATTAGGCGGGCATTCTCCTGCTTGGAGAAGCATCTTAAACGTTTCCACGTCCTCTTTGCATCGTCCCGCAAGAATGACGTGCGGCAAGTGCATCGGCAATTTGGTGATGCATATCCTAATTAGTTCCGCAGGCCCGTATGGGTCGTATAGGAATTGATTTGCCTGCAGCATGTGGTCGAATAGGCGTGCAGGGCTGCCGAAACCAGACTGGTTCAAATTTGGCAGCATAATTATGCCATGTTTGACCCTATCTTGTGCCGCTTCCGACCAATAGGCGGACAGAAAGGCTTGTCGAAACTCCCGAGTGGAGTTGCAGTGACGCGCTGCCGACCTCATGCGAATCGCCGGTTCGCCTTCCAAATAGCCACATATATATTCTATCTTATGTGAACTTGCCCAGTCGGGAGGAAGACAGAACTCAAATTGCTCGAGCCATGCTCGTGGATGTATTCCTTTTTGCGAATTTCGGAATATGTCAAACTTTCTCACCGTAAGGGAATGTTTGAAATCAAATCCCCGCATTTCCTCCTGGCGAGGCCCTTGAATGTTTCTATTATTCTCATGTCTGCCCCTCAAATTACATTCTTCCCTGGCGTCAAAATCTCCCTCGTGGCCGGAGTCCCTCTCTGCACTGTTCGTACGGCTATTTTTAATGCTGTTGAGGAGTTCTGAATCACACGCCATGCGGTTTTCCAGATGCGCCACGCGTTCTTGTAATTCGCCTGTTACAGCTCTGTTTTGCCTGTTCACTTCGAACGGTCCCTTCTGAAATCTCAGAAGCGAACGCACTTCTTCGGTCTCTGCGGCCGCTACCGGTGTAGTATTGTTCTCGCTTTCCGTCAGCTTCATCGTGCCTACAATGTCCGCTAATGCCGCAATCTTATCATCAATTTGTCTCTTGTCCTCCGCCCCAGTCTGCTTCAATTGTTCTACTTGCTGTTCCAACGCGTGGATCGCTAAACTGTTGTCCGCTATTGTGTTGCTAACGGACGTGGGACAATGCGTTTCCGCCTCTTGGATCCTCGAGAGTACCTGCTGGTGCTCCCTTTGGCATTCTTCCCTCAGCTCTTGGAAATTCCTAAGTAGCCGTTCTTCGCTTTCTTTAGATTCGGCATCGCCCCTCCGCTTGCTCTGTTCTAAGGCTTGCAGACGATCATCGATTTGTTCAAATGTACGGCCTAATTCTTTCATAATATCACTTTTTATCTCACTTGCCAGATTGTTTATTCTTTGTGAGATATCATCGGACACTCTCTGCATCGACTTGTCGACTTTATTTGTCTGCTGGATTAGTTTTTCGTCTATTTGTTCGCCTAGCTCTCGGATCGATTTTTCGGATGATTCTTTTAGTTCTCGGAACGATTTTTCTGATTTCCGCGTCATTTGTTCGCCTAGCTCACGGATCGATTTTTCGGATGATTCTTTTTGTTCTCGGAACGATTTTTCTGATTTCTGCGTCATTTGTTCGAACGATTTTTTTGATTTCTGCGTCATTTGTTCCCCTAGCTCGCGGATCGATTTCTCTGTGTTTTCTTTATTTTGTTGCAATAAGGCTTTCATGAGTTCTGCTAAATCAATTTGGTTAGTTGGAGGCAAATTAATTTCTGGCTCTGCTGTGAGCCCGTTCATGCTGTTTTGCATTTCGTCTGAAGTATTCCCCATTGCATTTTCGGAACCGCCCGACGCATTAATATTGGAAATCAAATTATCCCCTTGGTCCATGTTGCTTAAGTTGTTGGACCGCTTACTTTTAGCTTGGTTACGTGTTTGCATTAGTGCAATTTATACTCAGTAAGCAACACACTAATAACAATAAATGTGTCCCCAAAAAATTACGACAGTCACACGAAAGATACCTAACCTAGTACACACTTTTTCACACACAAAACAAATTTTTATCTTTGATCGAAACAGTGGAATTTACAAGCGAGAATAAAAAACACACAGACATATAAAACACACAAATATAAAAAACAAAACAAGACAAACAACGCAATGCCGATCAACAACGCCGTGAATCTTTTGAAAGTCTGCTCGGAAACAACGCAGAAGTTGTTTGAGCGCTGTAGGGAAAAAAAATTAAGATTATAACACGCTCGCAATCTAACAGTTCAGAGATTCCAGAGTCTAGCGGAATCACAGAACAGGGTCGCCATATGTAATGTTGTTACTCTAATTTTCTTAGCTGATGTGTAATGTTGTAACTCTAATTTTGTATGCTGAAATCGGTGCTAATTGACAATGAAAGTGGGTTAAAAGCCGTGATCTGTCTGGGGACGTTAACCGTGGATTACTGGGCAACTGTTTCATCAGATATTTAGTCTAGGTTTACCAAGCAGACTAACATTAATGATAATCTTTTAATAGTCATACAAAACCGGTAATATATATATAAAAAGGAGAATTTAAATAAAAGGAAAGAAATCAGTTTATATTTGGAAATTTATTTTAAGATTGTTCATTGAAATTTCAGCATATTATATGTGAGTTATAACTGAGCTGGTGCCTTATTTACGATTAAGAAAATGTGAGATTGTAACACATAAAATATGGAGCCAAGATTGGGAGACTGCAAACAACACTGCATTCATAAAATAACACACGAAGAACATTGAAACATAAGCAAGAAGAAATTAACCACAACCAACTGATTCAGTTTTTACCCAAAGAAATTACGTTCATACCACAATCCTGTCCGTCATGTAATCACCACACACTGGTATACTAAATTCATATTAACTCTTTGTGAAATCTTCGTAAAAAGAATAGCTGAGGGCTACTTTGATGATTACACCACATGCTTCACGTGGTCAACTTGGTTTACACAAAGCGTACAACTCCACAATAATTTTGATAATTAAAATAAATTAGATCGAAAAGCAATTGACAAAAGAAAAACCTTGAACTGGTTACTAACGTCTTACTATGAACCTGATGGGTCAAACAGTTATATAAGCACGTGGTAGTGGTCTCGCAAAGTACACCCCACGTGGGCTGAACATAAAGAAAAGTTGCTATATTGAACATATAGTCAAGACGAGACGTTATAATCACACAAGCATTCGCATATAAGATTGATCTTAGTTAGAGTTACTGATCAACACGTAGTTCCACTTTACTCACAAAGTAGTAACAAAGCAACTACCGGAAACTAATCTGAACTTCACACGAGAATTATACTGCGCTGCAATTTAAGATAACATCGGATATTTTAGACCTAAACCCGAAATAAAGGTGATTAAATTTTCAGTTAGGCTGAACTTAAGAAATCCATTGTCCTACGGACTTAACAGACACGCGCTTAGCCGGAGATCTTACCACTTCAGACGCTCGCCACGGCCACACTGCAACTGCCTACTGCCGAGTGTGCTTCCTGAGGGTGGCTCACAAAGACCAACGGAAGTGGCCATAGGGGCAGCTTCCTATAGCAACATGACAACGGACGGACAGGACCATACCAAGGATAGAAACCTCTTTGCTTTTAGGAAGCGTAGCTACCTGTTCCGACGTTGGTCCTACTGTTCTCTAGCAGACAGCCTTGTCTGCTACCCTCAAGCATGCAACTAGAAATACATATGCTCATTCATCCTCTCACACAAAAGGGAAGGGGGATGACAGTATCTTATCATATACAGTATATAAAAGAAAGCGGATGTAGGTTCCGTATGAGACTGTGTGACATGAATTACATATAAACTGTGTTTTAAAGTGTAGTAGTGTGACAGATAGTTCTTGTTTACGTGTAAAAGTAACACGTTCCACTGCTCAGTCTCCTCCCAGATAGTCAGAAACGCCACAGTACATTTAGAAGAGGAATTTATTCCATAAATGGCAACAGATTTAAGAAATTAAACATGAAAGGAATCCAACAGAGATCTTTCAACGTGTCGCCTTCAGCGATGAGAGTCGCTTCTGCCTTGGTGCCAATGATGGTCGTATGCGTGTTTGGCGCCGTGCAGGTGAGCGCCACAATCAGGACTGCATACGACCGAGGCACACAGGGCCAACACCCGGCATCATGGTGTGGGGAGCGATCTCCTACACTGGCTGTACACCACTGGTGATCGTCGAGGGGACACTGAATAGTGCACGGTACATCCAAACCGTCATCGAACCCATCGTTCTACCATTCCTAGACCGGCAAGGGAACTTGCTGTTCCAACAGGACAATGCACGTCCGCATATATCCCGTGCCATCCAACGTGCTCTAGAAGGTGTAAGTCAACTACCCTGGCCAGCGAGATCTCCGGATCTGTCCCCATTGAGCATGTTTGGGACTGGATGAAGCGTCGTCTCACGCGGTCTGCACGTCCAGCACGAACGCTGGTCCAACTGAGGCGCCAGGTGGAAATGGCATGGCAAGCCGTTCCACAGGACTACATCCAGCATCTCTACGATCGTCTCCATGGGAGAATAGCAGTCTGCATTGCTGCGAAAGGTGGATATACACTGTACTAGTGCCGACATTGTGCATGCTCTGTTGCCTGTGTCTATGTGCCTGTGGTTCTGTCAGTGTGATCATGTGATGTATCTGACCCCAGGAATGTGTCAATAAAGTTTCCCCTTCCTGGGACAATGAATTCACGGTGTTCTTATTTCAATTTCCGGGAGTGTATAACGTCTCCATTTTGTTCCATTTACTAATCGCACTACCAGCTCAATTGTGTGTTCCACGCCTGCATATTTAACATAAAGTGCTTCTTGATGTACAGAACAATGAATCCTGTTCAAATCGTTTGTCGATCGTTATAATTTTTAGCTCTTTCATCATCAAAAAAACCTTTAAATTCCCTCTGCATTGTGTTGTAATGCCGTTTCGTAGCAAATTTATATGACTACATAATACAGTATTGAGAGTTCTCACCCTTTGTGATTCCAGTTCTGTTTTAAGGTACTGCGACGATGGAACACTGGACTCCATTTTTTGTGCAAACAGCCCCTGGACCTGTGAACTTCCATGATACCGCGAACAAAGGGAAAAGAGACCATCTTTCAAATGGTTCAAATGACTCTGAGCACTATGGGACTTAACTGCTGTGGTCATCAGTCCCCTAGAACTTAAAACTACTTAAACCTAACTAACCTAAGGACATCACCCACAGCCATGCCCGAGGCAGGTTTCGAACCTGCGACCGTAGCGGTCACGCGGTTGCAGACTGTAGCGTCTAGAACCAAAAAATGGTTCAAATGGCTCTGAGCACTATGGGACTCAACATCTTAGGTCATAAGTCCCCTAGAACTTATAACTAATTAAACCTAGCTAACCTAAGGACAGCACACAACACCCAGCCATCACGAGGCAGAGAAAATCCCTCACCCCGCCGGGAATGGAACCCGGGAACCCGGGCGTGGGAAGCGAGAACGCTACCGCACGACCACGAGATGCGGGCCGTCTAGAACCGCACGGCCACTCCGGCCTGCGGCCATCTTTGCTTATGCTGTTGTCACTGCAGCTTGCCTGTTTTGCAGGCTCTCCACCATGGCGAATTTCCTGTCGCTACTTACGGGTGTTTTGTCGAGCTACCTGTTGTGTTGTGGCGCATTATCCAAGATAACGGCCGACTGCAGAGGACGAATCGGTAGTACTAATTCCTGAAACCATTTTTCAAAAGTCATAGAATTCATTTGGCCGGTGTTGATGTGTCATGACTTTTTGGACCACGAAAATGTCTTCTATGAATATCAAGACGGATTCAGCAAGATTTTGCGAAACTTAGCTCGCACTGTTACTCCATGAGATCTATAGCGCTGCCCACAACGCCACTCATGTTGATCCAGTGTTCCCTGACTGCAGGAAGGCATTTGGGACGGTCCCGCACTGCCGTTTAATGAAAAAATAAACGAGCTATCGAATACCGGACCAGGTTTGCTACTGGATTCAAGACTTCCTTACACACAGAAACCAACACTTCGTTATTAATGGAGCAAAATCGACAGATGACAACATAATATCCGAATTACCCAAGGATGTGTAACAGGGCCGTTGTTGTTTATGATGTACATAAATGATTAAGGAAAATACTTAGGAAGCTTTAAGGCTGCTCGCAGATGTTGCGGTTGTCTGTAACGAAGTTCCGACGCCACAAGACAACATCGATTTGCAGAATGAACTGCACAGGATTAATGAACGGTGCAAGTTCTGGTATTTGATCCTAACCGTAAATATACTGATTTGCCAGAACGTTACGACCACCAACCTACTGTCGATATAAAACCGTCCAGGTGACAGGAGCGTCACCTGGCGAGGAATGACCGGTAGTCAAAAAAATGGCTCTGAGCACTATGGGACTTAACATCTGTGGTCATCAGTCCCCTAGAACTCTGTGATTCCAGTTCTGTTTTAAGGGACTGCGACGATGGAACACTGGACTCCATTTTTTGTGCAAACAGCCCCTGGACCTGTGAACTTCCATGATACTGCGAACAAAGGGAAAAGGGGCCACCTATCAAATGGTTCAAATGGCTCTGAGCACTATGGGACTTAACTGCTGTGGTCATCAGTCCCCTAGAACTTAGAACTACTTAAACCTAACTAACGTAAGGACATCACACACATCCATGCCTGAGGCAGGATTCGAACCTGCGACCGTAGCAGTCGAGCGGTTCCGGACTGAGCGCCTAGAACCGCGAGAGTCACTATGGGACTTAACATCTGTGGTCATCAGTCCCCTAGAACTCTGTGATTCCAGTTCTGTTTTAAGGGACTGCGACGATGGAACACTGGACTCCATTTTTTGTGCAAACAGCCCATGGACCTGTGAACTTCCATGATACTGCGAACAAAGGGAAAAGGGGCCACCTTTCAAATGGTTCAAATGGCTCTGAGCACTATGGGACTTAACTGCTGTGGTCATCAGTCCCCTAGAACTTAGAACTACTTAAACCTAACTAACCTAAGGACATCACACACATCCATGCCCGAGGCAGGATTGGAACCTGCGACCGTAGCAGTCGAGCGGTTCCGGACTGAGCACCTAGAATCGCTAGACCACCGCGGCCGGCGACCGGTAGTCAGACACATGCACGGTGCATATAGTATCAGTGAGCGTGCTCTCCGTTCGTAGAATATGGGAAGGCGCGCGATCTGAGTTTGACCGAGAGCAGATTGTGTTGGCCCGGAGGCTCGGCACGAGTATTTCGGAAACTGCACAACTTGTCGGGTGTCTGAGGGGTGCTGTAGTGAGTGTCTTCAACACCTGCTGAAACCAAGTTGGAACCACGTCGAGACGTCAGTACAGCTGTCGGACGCTAGGCTGGGCAAACTGGTAAGACAGGAGAAGTGGCGAAACTGGACAGAATACAGGTGTCAGAACACACAGCTCACAACACTCCTGACGATGGGCCTACGCAGCCAACGACCGATGCATGTGGCAATGTTAACACCACGATATCGGCAACTACAAATGAAACTGGCACATGACATTCCGCACTGGACTTGGCGCAGTAGCTGAGCGTTGCGTGGTTTGATGAATCTCGACTCAAATGCGTCTTATTCCAGGGGAGTATCTCCTTGACAACTGTTTTCCAGGACGGAGACAAGCTGGCGGGGACTCCATTATGTTCTGGGAAACATTCACGTAGGCATCCATGAGTCCAGTGGAGCATTCGAATGGCACTATGACGACCAAGGATTATCGTACACAGGTTGCAGACAACGTAGACCCTTTCTGACGACCATGTTTCCCGACGGCAGTGGCATTTTTCAGCAAGATAATGTGCCGTTTCACAAGGCCAGGAGTGTGATGAAATGGTTTGAGGAACACAGTGGCGAGGTTCAATTGATGTGCTGGCTCCCCAACTCGCCAGATCTGAACCCGATCGAACGCATCTGGAATGTGATTGAACGTGGCGTTGGAGCTCATCGTCCCCTTCCTCCGAATACACGGGAAGTAGGTGACATGTGTATGTAGATGTGGTGCCAACTACACTACTGGCCATTACAATTGCTACACCACGAAGATGACGTGCTACAGACGTGAAATTTAACCGACGGGAAGAAGATGCTGTGATATGCAAATGATTAGCTTTTCAGAGCATTCACGCAAGGTTGGCACCGGTGGCGACACCTACAACGTGCTGACATGAGGAAAGTTTCCAACCGATTTCTCATACACAAATAGCAGTTGACCAGCACTGCCTAGTGACACGTTGTTGTGATGCCTCGTGTAAGGAGGAGAAATGCGTACCATCACGTTTACGACTTGGATAAAGGTTGGATTGTAGCCTATCGCGATTGCGGTTTATCGTATCGCGACATTGCAGCTCGCGTTGGTGGAGATCCAATGACTGTTAGCAGAATATCGAATCGGTGAGTTCAGGAGGGTAATGCGGAACGCCGTGCTGGATCCCAACGGCTTCGTATCACTAGCAGTAGAGATGACAGGCAATTATCCGCATGTCTGTAACGGATCGTGCCGCCACGTCTCGATCCGTTAGTCAACAGATGGGGACGTTTGCAAGACGACAAACATCTGCACGAACAGTTCGACGACGTTTGCAGCAGCATGGAATATCAGCTCGGAGACCATGGCTGCGGTTACCTTGACGCTGCATCACAGACAGGAGCGCCTGCGATGATGTACTCAACGACGAACCTGGGTGCACGAATGGCAAAACGTCATTTTTTCGGATGAATCCAGGTTCTGTTTACAGCATCATGATGGTCGCATCCGTGTTTGGTGACATCGTGGTGAATGCACATGGAAGCGTGTATTCGTCATCGCCATACTGGCGTATCACCCGGCGTGATGGTATGGCTTGCCATTGGTTACGCGTCTCGGTCACCTCTTGTTCGAATTGAACGGCACTTTGAACAGTGGACGTTACATTTCAGATGTGTTACGACCCGTTGCTCTACCCTTCATTCGATCCCTGCGAAACCCTACATTTCAGCAGGATAATGCACGACCGCATGTTGCAGGTCCTGTACGGGCCTTTCTGGATACAGAAAATGTACTACTGCTGCCCTGGCCAGCACATTCTCCAGATCTCTCACCAATTGAAAACGTCTGGCCAATGCTGACCGCGCAACTGGCTCGTCACAATACGCCAGTCACTACTCTTGATGAACGGTGGTATCGTGTTGAAGCTCCATGGGCAGCTGTACCTGTGCACGCCATCCAAGCTCTGTTTGACTCAATGCCCAGGTGTATGAAGGCCGTTATTACGGCCAGAGGTGGTTGTTCTGGGTACTGATTTCTCAGGATCTATGCACCCAAATTGCATGAAAATGTAATCACATGTCAGTTCTAGTATAATATATTTGTCCAATGAATACCGGTTTATCATCTGCATTTCTTCTTGGTGTAGCAATTTAATGGCCAGAAGTGTACCTCCAGCCTCACGGTTTCCATGCGAGGGCGCGTCGTCGCTGTTATCCCTGCCAATGGTAAAAAGAACCGGCTGCTACGTAGGTGGTCACAATGTTCCAGCCGGTCAGTGTAAATGTGAATGCACATACAAAGGTAAAGAAAGTCACTACAGTACAACTACACTATTGATGAGAAACTACTGGAAAGAGTACGTTTCGTAAAATATCCCTTAGTAAGCATCCAGAACGATCTTAAATGAAATGACAACATAAAACAAATAGTAGGAAACACGGAAGCCAGTCTGAGATTCATAGGAAGATTCTTAAGGAAATGCAATTCACCCACGAAAGAAGTAGCTGATTAGGCGCTTGTTTTATCGTTTCTTGAGTACTGTTCATCAATATGTGATCCTTCCCAGCTAGAATCCCTCGACGAGCGACACGTGTGGTCGCGGGATGATTTAGTCAGCGCGATAGCGTTGCTGAGATGCTCAATAAACTCGGCTGGCACGTTATAAAAGGGGCGTTGCGCATTGTGGAGAGGCTTGTTATTGAAATTTCGAGAGAGCACTTCCCTCGAAAACTCAGTCAACATATTATTTCCTCCCACAGACATCTCGTGCGATGATCACGACGAGGAAATCGGAGAAATTAGAGCCAATACAGAGGCTTGTCATTCTCCCAACGGACCATTCGCGTTGGGTCAGCTAGTAGTACCAGAAGTACCCTCTGCCACACACCATTAGATGGCTTGCGGAGAGTGATGAAGACGTAGTCATTTTGTGTAGATTTAGCCCAAAGCCGCACCTTAGCATCCCTGACAAAATCATTTTTGGAACCCCTACTTGCAACAGTAGATAATCTTGAGATAATGAATTTTATCCATAGTGGATGCTGTCGAGATACTTAGCTGTCAGAACCAGCTAATGTTTTTCTTCACGTTGACAGAATTTTTAACATAGTAGATAGCTTTCTAGTCAATATTCATCAGTTGATTAAATGTCATTGCCTGTTAAACAAAACCCTTTCGTTTGCACAAGGAATTGGGAACGTCAGTCTGCAATTGTTTTGCACTCTCCCCAAGAAACATTTTAAAAGAATCCATAGAGAGTTGGTAACTTACCCCATACAGTCTTGTGTTGTAGATACGTTAACGGAAAAAATCGCAACACCAAAAAATAATTATTGTAGAGTAATAAAATTGTAGGATTACATTCCTCTACGTAACATATTTAAGGGATTAGCCGTGTACGATCCCAGGTTAGTAGAAGCATGAGATGAGCCGTTGCAAATGTGAAATGCTAGTACATTAATAACCGGTGTAACCACCGGAATGGTCAATGCGAGCATGAAGCTGGAAATGTCATCCGATGATGTCCTACATGTGTTCGATTGAACACTCAGTCGTGATTGAGCAGGCCAAGGCAACGTTTTGACACACAATAGGGCATATTAGGTTAAGCAGCGGTATGTGAGTGAGTGTTATGATGAAGGAAAACACCCCGAGGGATGCTGTTTCAAAAATGGTTCAAATGGCTCTGAGCAGTATGGGACTTAACTTCTGAGGTCATCAGTCCCCTAGAACTTAGAACTACTCAGACCTAACTAACCTAAGGACATCACACACATCTATGCCCGAGGCAGGATTCGAACCTGCGACCGTAGCGGTCGCGCGGTTCCAGACTGTAGCGCCTAGAACCGCTCGGCCACACCGGCCGGCGATGCTGTTTGTGAATGGCAGTACAACAGGTCGAATCACCACACTGACGTACAATTTCGCAGTCAGGGTGCGTGGGATAATCACGAGAGTGCTCTCACTGTCATACGGAATCGCACTCCAGACCATAAATCCAGGTGTATGTCTTGCGTGTCTCGCACACAGACATGTTGGGTACAGGTCCTCAGCTGGCCTCCTTCTAACCAACACACGGCTATCCCTGGCACCGAGGCTGAACCAGCTTTCATCAGAAAACACAAAAGACCTCCACTTGCCCTCCATTGAGCTCTCGCTCGGCGCCAGTGAAGTCGCAAATGGCGTTGGTTTTGCATCAGTGGAATGTGGGCTACAGCCTTCTGGTTCACAGCTGTAACCGATTTGTAACTGTTAGTTGTGTCACTTTGGTGCCAACTGCGGTTCAAATGTCCGGTACAGATGCAATGCTTTGCGACAGAGGCGTACGCCGAACACGATGGTCTTCCCTCTCGATAGTGGTACGTGGGCTTCCCAGCCAGATCTCCTTGCGACCGTACATTCTCTTGACCACCGATGCCAGCAATCATGTACAGTGGCTACACTCCTGCCAAGACTTTCTGCAGTATCACAGAAGGAACATCCAGCTTCTCGTAGTCCTGTTATTCAACCTCGTTGAAACTCAGTAAGGCGTTAATAATGGCATCGTTTTCGCCTTAAAGGCATTTTTGATTAACACCAACTCTCCCACGTCCAATCTCAAAGATTGCTTTTTGCTTTCGAGTACGTTGATACTCCAGACACAAAAAAAGCACGCTGAGCAAAAGGCAAGTCACTTTTATTTCAGGGCAGATCTCACCTTGCATCCTTGAGCAAATAGTGTGTAGTTTGGATTGTCAGGTGTAGTGCTAGAAAGCAAATTAACTTCCAGTGAACAGGAATGGTAATTCCAAGCAGTTATTTCCTTCCGAGCAGAGTTGTAATTTATTTTGGTGGGTATTCCAAGTGAGACATCGCACTTCGTATTACACAATGTACTTCGGTTCTGAGTTTTAGTTATATAGTTTTCATTGACCACACAATTCGTTTCTTTTGACATTAATTAGATTCATTTTCTTCATTTCAAATTTTACATTTCGTGAAACTGAAAGTTTTATTTCACGAAACAGTTCACATACGCAACACAGGACCAGCTAACAATCAGTTTTGCTCAGCAATTGAACACGGTATAAAAAATAGAAGTTAAATGAGAAGAAAGCTTTTTAAATCAGTATATTCAGTTCTCTCATATACAGAAAGCTTACAGGTGTAGTACAGCAATTTTCTGACACTTGGTACAAATTTTTGCACTGCATAAAAATCACGCACGGTGTCTCGCATGGCATACTTCTTAAAGGCGTCTAATTCATGATTTCATGCTATGTTTTACCAACAGCCCTCCTAGAGAAAATAAAACGAAGGAAGATACACTGTAGTAACTTGACAGGTACTTAATGCCGTAAAAGTTTGTAGGCGTACTTCTACACAAGATGATTTGACAGTAATCCAAAGCACATATTAAAATAACTCTCTTGGATTAGATGGCTTTATGGAAGACTGTCAAATAGAAAAATAACTGAAACTGACCTCCTGTTTCATAGAGTTGCTGGCGATTCGCCAAGAGCATTATTAAAGAGCCTTCCTAGATTGGCCACGCTTTTTACTCTCTAGACTGACCGAGAGGCCGTAGTGGTTTATTCTGCCTCTCTACGGTGTCGAAACATTCATGACATTAAGCGTCATGTTTCGAGCTTGTCTCCGAATCACAACTGTCATCTGTCCACGAACAGGAATGGAAGAAATTGAAGGTGTCAGGTTTAATGAAGCAGCATATCGGGAGAATAATGGGTGGGGATAATGGGGGATAGGGGTGGGGATATACACCGGCTGCCAAAACTCCGGGCATATTTATAATCGCTTTCCGAAAGACGTAGTGCTTCAAAGCACATGGGTAGCTCGATGTCAATGAAATGATAAAGTTAATGTGGTCCATGCAAGAATATGCTTCGAACATTTCCTTCCAGGAGGCTCTTTGCGGGTTTAAGAAATGAACTATTAAGTCTACCAGTCGGGCGAGTGCGTAAGTCAGATGCCATACCCTCGCAGAAAATACCTAAATAGGACGGAGAATAATCTTCCGACTACTGCATCTTGTTCTAGAGATCAGGTACGAATTAAGTAGTTATTAAAAGTTTACCGGGAACGAACTAGTATTTATGCAATTTGAGAATATTTTGGACACTCAAATTGTGCACTGTTTTGTCTCTGCTAATAACGCTTCTGTCGTAAACAGAGGTCGTATGTTTAAATTAATTTCTTTTATTCTTCTTCTTTTCGTTTTTGGGGTCTAAGAACCACGATAATTCGCGTCAGCTTTGTTTCTTCTGATGTGCCTCCGTGTCCAGTATTCTTTTATTATTTCATTCTCATACTTTTCAACCTTCTTCGCTGTTCTGTCCATGATGATCTTACTCTGGGTCTAGTTATGTCCTCGGAACGACTGAAGGTCTGAAATTTTTATTTAAATGCACAAGGGGCGGTCACTCAAGAAAAACATGTAGGGAATTGGCGTATAGAAATTTATTTCAAAGGCCGCAGTCAAGTCCTTACAAGTTTCCTCCCTGAGTAACTTCGGCTGTGCCTACGTGACACAAACTGCCTGCCTGTCAGAACCAAGGCAGTTCTGCTCACTGCTGAAGTTTTCTAGTAAAGTCACACAATCGGTTTAGCCTACAATATGCATGGGAGGCAGGACACGTATGTGGACGCTGGAGGGTTCTGCAGAGCAGATCACGTTCACGCCTGACTCTTGTCATCGGTACCTCGAGTAGGACAGATGTCTTTCTTGGAAGGCAGAGCCTCTGGCTCTGTCCCACATCACCGGCCACCAACAGAACATGAGCAACCTCCCCTCCCAGCGCACACTTTATTTAGTTTGGTCGACCTCCTGGATTGACCTAGACCCTTTAACTGCATATTCTAGCCACGCCCCATGTATCCAGTACATTGAAAAATACTCTCTTTATTTGACCTGTTTTCCTCTTCTGTCATTTAACATCAGCTCTGGATGCATACGCACAAGACCTGACCGCTCGACCACCTGTACATTGTCGGCAGCAGTGGGGTTACCCTCTGTCACACACCATACGATGCCTTGCTGAGTATATATGTAGATGTAAGTCTAGATACTACAACACGTCTCTGCTTGCATCTGTACATAAAAATCGCCCTATCGTGTATTTCTGGTTCCTGTATCCCATTTCTTCCAAATCCCTTTGCACCTCTTGGATCCAGCGTACTTTGGTTGTCTTGATCATCAGGAATTGTATTATTTGCTGTGTTAATCTTCCCTGGTCCATTCTAAGAATGCGTCCGAATATAACTCTGCTTCTATTCTTGGTAACGTTCGAGATTCTCTCCACTCTGGTATACAGTTCTTCGTTAGTTCGTCTTCTAAGTTGACATCTCCTGTTATTCGGGGTCAGGAGGTTGTTTTTATAGAATTACTAAACGATGTTTTCGATGTGCTAAACTCGAGATTTCCTAAGGGTGAAAAGATTCCTCTGAGAAGTAATTCTGGACTTGGTCTTGAAAGTCAAGAAAGTACACAAAAACATTTTTTTAAATCTGTTCAGTTTCGTGGACAGGAAAAAGATGCAGTTTCCTTCCGATTTAGAAATAATTTTTAATCTAATAAATTCTCTTATTGATCGGTCTAGTGACATTAACAGCGTTGTTCAGCCTATATATTGACATCCAGGTTGAATCAAGACTGCTTAGGAAATTATGTATCTTGACTTCAGCGTGTCGGTTCATTCTACAATAATCCTAGGGCTTTAGAAGTAAAAAACAGAAGTGTCTTTAATGCTAACAGGAAACGCCAATGAAATACCTTTGTCCGGTCGTCCTTCCTTCGCCGACGAAAGATGCTAACTTACATCTACTAACATGATTATCGAAGCCGAAGGAGAGACTCACAGTTTTATTTCAAGCCAACTGTATTTGAGTGCATTCTAAAACAGTGGCTCTGAGCACTATGCGACACATCACACACATCCATGCCCGAGGCAGGATTCGAACCTGCGACCGTAGCCGTCGCTCGGCTCCAGACTGTAGCGCCTAGAACCGCACGGCCACTCCGGCCGGCATGTGCATTCTCGAAATTCGTCAAAGATAATGATTTTATTGATCCTGGATCTAGAATGGAAAAATGTCTGCTTCTGAACATCGTCTTTGAGGGCCCAGAGTGCTACAACGAAGACGCAGAGTGTAGTCCTTTCAAGTATTTAGCGGATTACGTCGCCTTCAAAGTAAAAACGTTGATGCTTCGCTAGCGACAACAGAAAATCGTCCATTACACCCAAAAGAATTCACGAATCAGGACTGGATCGATGTTATATGTCAAGGAGGCGTCACTCACCTGCCACCTGAATGACTGGTGACAGTGATGGATCCAGAAATATTTTCACAGTTTTTCATGAATCAAATGTGTCCCAATGTAGCAGGGTAATGAAAACATTAGTATCTGCAATATACGAGGGTTGTTCTTTAAGTAAGGACCGTTCGCGCGTATAGTCCCGTAGTTCGCGCGGACGCCGCAACAAGCCACCGCGCAACTTGCCGGCATCCTTCCCGTTCACACTGATGCAAGTTGCAGCTCTGTAGCTGACGTGTACGCATCGCTGTGCTACTTTATAATGTTTACGATTATTGAATCGCCCGCCGCGTGTGAGATACGGTCAGTGATACGTTTTTGACCGCGAGAAGCCTATCAGCTGCAGAAATTCATCGTCAGTTAACAGAAGTTTATGGCTTGAATGCAATGAGTGAAGGTAAAGTGCGTCAATAGGTTAGAGAGTTTAAAAATGGCCGTCAAAACGTCCATGACGAAGAACGCTCAGGCCGGCCCTCTGTGATCACTGATGATTTGGTGGCTGCAGTCGAAACAAAGATTCTTGAGGACAGAAGATTCACAATTTCCACTCTTTCTTTGGAATTTCCACAAGTTTCAAGATCGGTTTTGTACAAAATTGTGTCTGAAAACCTAAACTTTAAGAAACTGTGTTCTCGGTGGGTACCCAGACTCCTCACAGAGGACCACAAAGGGAAGAGATTTGCCACTTCATTGGACTTTTTGATTCGTTACGAGGAAGAAGGGAATGACATGTTGAGTCAAATTGTCACTGGAGATGAAACATGGGTATCCCATATCACTCCCGAAAGCAAGCGACAATCGATGGAATGGCGACACACAACCTCACCCGTCAAAGTCAAAGCCAAACAGACGCTGTCAAAGCGCAAGGTTATGGCAACTGTGTTCTGCGACTGGCGCGGTGTTTTGCTAGTGGACTTTATGCCACGAGGAACGACAATCAACTCAGATGCCTACTGTGCAACTCTAAAGAAGCTCCGCAGAGCAATTCAAAACAAAAGGCGCGGCATGCTGACAAAAGGAGTTTTGCTCCTGCACGATAACGCTAGGCCTAACACCTCTCAAAAGACTCGGGATTTGATTGATTCTTTTGGCTGGGAAGTTTTGGACCATGCACCATACAGCCCCGACCTTGCTCCTAGCGATTTTCACCTTTTCCGGTACCTGAAACACCATCTTGGCGGGCAGCGCTTCAATGACGACGATTAAGTGAAAGCGGCCGTGAACTCGTGGCTGTCGGAGCAGGCGGCCGAATTCTTTGAAGAGGGAATTAAAAACTTAGTTGTACGGTATGACAAGTGCTTAAATAAACAAGGCAACTATGTAGAAAGATAGGTAAGTGTGTAGAATCAGAAAATAAAAGTTTTTTTACAAAAGTATTTGTATCTTTTTTAAAAAATAAAAACGGCCCTTACTTAAAAAACAACCCTCGTATTTCAAGTTTCCCTGGACAGATCGAAAAATTACCGCTTTGTATATGACGACAAGGTCATCTATCCGAATGAGATGTGTGAACAGGCCATGTGAATGGGAGGCAATAAAAAAAATTCTGCGAAAAAGAACCAACTTTGGACTGCAGCACATTCAGCAATCACAGATTAATTTTGTAGTGCGACTATTGTAAGGTATGGGATATATCGTCGTTATATTTTATTTTCTAATAACTGTGTAACGGAATAAAGCTTGCAGTTACAGACTGTAACTGGGAAGCGTATTTTTTTCGAATAGGTCACATTCGTAATTAAAGAGAGAAAGGCAAAGTAAAGTCACGCGTTTTCAATTCGCCTGTGATTATTTAATTTACGATTGTTAACCAATGAAAAATAAGGTTTGAGGAACGATCGGAAAAATACGTGGCGTTTTGCGAGCCGAGTTGTAGAAAGTTGCCTGTTAATAACGTGAGGTCTACGCTCGTGGTACGCGAGATTTGAAGTCGGCGCCTATGCTGTTCGCCTCGTGACGTCATGTTCAGTAATCAGTGGCGCTGTAACCACGAAAAGGCCTACGTCTCGTTTAACCTACATACCTTGGCAGCGTCTAACTCATCACTTATTTTTAAAATAAATACAAATCCCAAATGGCACTTCACAAATCACAAATCTGCACAGTAGAGTTAACAATATAACTGCACAAATATCAGCATACTATATCAGAAATTGTTGGGAGTTAATGTTGGTAATAACTGGCAACAAATTCATATCGGTCCGAAGCCATACAAGCTGTTTCGGCTGTTATCGAAACAGCGATTCTCGTCGGTCATGGCATCGTGACTTTACTGAGAGTGAAACATTAACACAACTGCCTTACAGGCACACCGATAATCAGTTTCCCGTTAAGAAAGATGGTGCAGCGTGGAATTATTTACGTACTGGTAGATTCTATTCGTATGCGTTTTCACGATGGTGCTATTAGTTACTAATTTCGGCAATTCCATACTGAAATAACGTGTTAGTGGATGTTAACTTTTTACGGAAGTGTCTGAATATTATATAGGTAGTTGTTTAAAAGCAGTGCCATGGAATGGTTGGTATAAATTGGTGAAACAGTCTGTAGTTGGTCCTTGTGACGTAATTAGGTTGAAGGAGTGGGAACTCGCCCGCTCGCACTAACTATGGAAGCCAGCCAGCTAAATTGGCTCACGTAAAGTGTTCTTTTCGCTAGAGTGTATACAACGAGCGACAGACAAGATACTACAAACCTGCTGCAAATGAACAGTATGATGAGAGCGTTCCTGAAGTCAATAGATTTCTTGCCCTACTAGGAAGCATTTCAAACAAGATCGGTCGTGTCATGAAGATTCATGGTGTTAGATATGTTTTGAGACCTCCCTCCAAGGTCTCGGCTCTTCTATGGTGAGTGAAGGATGAACTAGGTCTCAGCGAGGGACGTCCCCCCTTGCAGTTGAGTCTTGGCATATGTCGGTCATGGTATTAGGAACGTTACTCACGCTTACGATAGCGTATCCATGTTTTGTCATCTCTTTGTATTTATCTTTTTTCTTCCATATCATCTATTCATTATTTATCGCTCGTTCTCTGACGAGTCAACTTCTTTTCCACCTTGTTTCCACCTGTACACTTTTCTATTAGATGGCATAACTCACATTCGATAAGATCACAATGAGGGAACTGCTTGACGCAATGTTAATAGGACAGACATTTCTTAAATTACATTCGTTCATACTGCCTGATAAAAAAGTGAAGCTCCCAAAAGGGGAGGGCGACACAAAATGAACCTTCACGGGCTGGGAGGATATGTGATGTTATTGCAATGAGTAGAAAATCGAGTCACATTTACGCTGGACTTCGCAGTATTAACACACTTAACAGTATGACACTGCACCCCCTTGTATCCTCTATAGAGGCAAGATTGTAAATGGGTTGTAAATGGTCGTTATATCCCAGAAACCGTCACTGGGATGGACCCGAGCTGGTCCCACACATGGTCAATCCGGGAACAGATTTGGAGATCTTGCTGGCCATAGGAGTACCTCAACATCACGCAGACAGCTCACAGAGACAGGTGTGATGTGTCGATGAGAATTGTCTCGATGACAAAAGGAGCCACGATACTGTCGCATCAGAGGAAACACATGAGTGATTTATGGATGTGCTGCCAGCGGTCGCTCAGTCAATATCACCCTTGAACCTGAAGCCTTAATCTACGGCTTCGCACGCCTTGACGCCAAGAGTATCACTGCTGAGAATCTCCAAAACATTGTTAAAGGTGTCTACTGGGGTACACTTGTATGTGGCACCCGAATATGATAATAAACCTAGTGTAAACTAAAATGAAACTACTTTAGTATTATAAACGATGTTTGTCTCTGAAGGCTTTATAAAGCGGATCGCTCATTGTGCACGACTGCAGAGCCGAAGATACTGCTTCTGGTTTGAGATTGTAGTGTTGGAATAAAACAGTGTTTGGGACACAGCAGTGCGTAGCTGACTGTGAGCTAAAGAGGATGAAGTAGGCAGTTTTTTGTGGTTTGCTCTGTGAAGCCACCAACTGTTAGATTATAATATAGAAATTACATGTTTTATTGGAAATAGAAACGTGGAAGCGGAAGTTTCCTCGCAAGAAAGGTAAAGATGTTAAATATTTATGACTTTCGTTTTGCCATCGCGTTAGTGTAGATGAGTTGGCTGATAATTTGCAATTGTTGAGTATCACCAGAATGTACGTAAACAGATTTGATGTAAAGACCAGTTAGATACTTCCCTTTTTTAATGTTTCTAAGGATTGTTAATACAGGTATACGTAATATGATGATTTATCTTTAAGCTGCGTAAATCTCGTTGTTGTGACTCAATTACTAAAAAGGATGTAATGTTTCTGAATGACGTAACTTGCATTGTCAGATATTTTGGAAATCCGAACTTAACCTCGAATACAATTTCACTATCGAAAAGGTCAGTGTTAGTAATTCACCCAAACCAATACCGCCTCTCTGTTGACATGTTTTTCAAAGACGTTGAATAATGTGACCAACGGGATCGCCCAGCATTGATCCGATCGAACATTTATGGGACATAATCGGGAGGTCTGTTCGTACAGAAGATACTGTAGCGACAACACTTTCACAATTTCTACAGGGGACTTCCAACGATTTGTTGAGTCCATGCGACGACCACTTGCTGCAATACGCCGGGAAAAAGAAGGTCCGACACGATATTAGGTGCCCATGACTTTTGTCACGACAGTGTACTCGCCGACGGTGATCATTCGGAATAGTGCAGAACCCCAGTTCATCACTGAAAATAATGACGCGCCGTTCATCAGCAGTCCATGCTTCCCAGTCACGGTACAACTCTTATCACAACCGTTTGTCAGGGTAACGGCAGCATACGCATTGGACTATAATTCCCTAGCCTGCCTGTTGTGTTGGCAGAAGAGCCAACACCGTGTTACTATTGGAGGCCGAAATGCACGCGTTTTAGCTCACGCAGGCTGGCGTGAGGAGGGAAGAACTATACTGACATGAGGTCTGGAACATGACAAGGAATTAGAATTCAGAAAGCGGACGTAATTACTTTGATACTTAACTTTAATCCATTAATGATGAACGTCGCTCTTGACGGTACATGAGTCACACAGTATTATCTGTTCAGAAGATATAGTAACTGAATATGGCGCCTTGCTAGGTCGTAGCAAATGACGTAGCTGAAGGCTATGCTAAACTGTCGTTTCTGCAAATGAGAGCGTATGTAGGTAGTGAACCATCGCTAGCAAAGTCGGCTGTACAACTGGGGCGAGTGCTAGGGAGTCTCTCTAGACTAGACCTGCCGTGTGGCGGCGCTCGGTCTGCAATCACTGATAGTGGCGACACGCGGGTCCGACTAACGGACCGCGGCCGATTTAAAGGCTACCACATAGCAAGTGTGGTGTCTGGCGGTGACACCACACTGCCTGCTGCTAGTCTCCGGCCACTGATGCGGAATGATAGAGAATACAGAGGCGAGTATTACTTGTTCTCAGGTGGGAGGCTCAGATCTGAAAGAGCGACAATGTGCTTGGTACACAACAGGCGATTCCCCATTGTGATGGCCAGACGTAGTAGACCGGAACCTAGTGAGAATGCCAGTACGTAGCGTCTCCGTGTCCTCCTTGGTGATCACTCTTCATCTGAGGCTGTTCACACTCTAGGGACTCTACAAAGCCTAGTAAGAACACTAAAATCGAACAACGCTAATGCACCAGCCACAGAGAATTGAAAATCTCATCGTTTACATACCCGCCGATGGTATGCATGCGAACGAAGTTTCATTCACATCTGATAATGTCTTTGGGGGGGCTTTCTTTGGGGCTCCGTATATACTCGTATAATTATCATCATTCTTGTGTTGCTCATGTTCTACTGAAATTGTAGTGCTAACTCACCAAAGACATCTAGTTACATGTAGGAGAGGGTATGAAGGCAGGAAAAATAAATGCTTAAATAAATAACCAAAACGTAAATTGGAAACTGGAAATTTGTTGCAAGGCCTTATAGCACCAAACTGCTGAGGTCATCGGTCCCTAAGCTTACGCACTACTTAATCTAACTTAAACTAACTTACGTTAAGGACAACACACACACCCATGCCCGAGGGAGTACTCGAACCATCGACTGGGGCAACCGCGCGGACCGTGACAAGACGCCTGAGACCAAACGGCTACCCCGCGCGGTGGTAAATTGGAAAAACGACATTATTCTAGATAAGGTTTTTAGTGTCATATGATTTTGAAATGAGAATACATTATAATTTTCAGGCACAGGAATCGGAAAGTTAATATACACTACTGGTCTTTGAAATTGCTACACCAAGAAGAAATGCAGATGATAAACAGGCATTTATTGGACAAATATATTATACTAGAACTGACATGTGATTACATTTTCACGTAATTTTGGTGCATATATCCTGAGAAATCAGTACCCAGAACAACCACCTCTGGCCATAATAACGGCCTTGATACGCCTGGGCATTGAGTCAAACAGAACTTGGATGGCGTGTACAGGCACAGCTGCCCATGCAGTTTCAACACTATACCACAGTTCAAGAGTAGTGACTGGCGTATTGTGACGAGCCAGTTCCTCGGCCACCATTGACCAGACGTTTTCAGTTGGTGAGAGATCTGGAGAATGTGCTGGCCAGGGCAGCAGTCGAGCATTTTTTGTATGCAGAAAGGCCCGTACAGGACCTGCAATACGCGGTCTTGCATTATCCTGCTGAAATGTAGGGTTTCACAGGGATCGAATGAAGGGTAGAGCCACGGGTCGTAACACATGTGAAATATAACGTCCACTGTTCAAAGTGCCGTCAATGCGAACAAGAGGTGACGTGTAACCAATGGCACCCCATACCATCACGCCGGGTGATACGCCGGTATGGCGATGACGAATACACGCTTCCAATGTGCGTTCACTGCGATGTCGCCAAACACGGATGCGACTATCATGATGCTGTAAACAGAACCTGGATTCATCCGAAAAAATGACGTTTTGCCATTCGTGCACCAAGGTTCGTCATTGAGTACACCATCGCAGGCGCTCCTGTCTGTGATGCAGCGTCAAGGGTAACCGCAGCCATGGGTCTCCGAGCTGATATTCCATGCTGCTGCAAACGTCGTCGAACTGTTCGTGCAGATGGTTGTTGTCTTGCAAACGTCCCCATCTGTTGACTCAGGGATCCAGACGTGGCTGCACGATCCGTTACAGCCATGCGGATAAGATGCCTGTCATCTCGACTGCTAGTGATACGAGGTCGTTGGGATCCTGCACGGCGTTCCGTATTACCCTCCTGAACCCAACGATTCCATATTCTGCTAACAGTCATTGGATATCGACCAACGCGAGCAGTAATGTCGCGATACGATAAACCGCAATCGCGATAGGCTACAATCCGACCTTTATCGAAGTCTGAAACGTGATGGTACGCATTTCTCCACGTTACACGAGGCATCACAACAACGTTTCACCAAGCAACGCCGGTCAACTGCTGTTTGTGTTTGAGAAATCGGTTGGAAACTTTTCTACTGTCAGCACGTTGTAGGTGTCGCCACCGGCGCGAACCCTGTGTGGATGCTCCGAAAAGCTAATCATTTGCATATCACAGCATCTTCTTCCTGTCGGTTAAATTTCGCGTCTGTAGCATGTCATATTCGTGGTGTAGCAATTTTAATGGCCAGTAGTGTAGTTTGTATGTTTTCAGTTCCTGGCATCCTACTGGTACAGAGTAACATGTTACTTAAACAATATTTATAGCTCTAGAAAGAAATTGGAGAAACTTGTTGTCCTAACAAACCTGCACCTGTTTAAACACTTGGGGGAATTAACTATACAGTCATAGCAAATGAATCTGTTCATGAAAATAATCGTTTGTTATTTCCATTCGAAATTGAGAGTAGTGGTGCTATTCATAAATATGATGTGAGGTGGATGAATAAATGCATTACCCTCGAGTGAATTTGATTCTGCCACGGAATGGAGCTGCACACATAGCTGCAAACTATTTGAGTAATATTTCAGATGCTTATTAGAGCTGTTTATGTTGTTTCTCTTTGACAGAGAATTTCTTGAGAGAAACGTAATAAGAGAATAAAGCTTCTAAATGGCCAATTTATATTTATCTGAAAAATATGTGCTAAATTTGTTCACGAGTGCGTAACGTTTCAAAGCGATATGAGATGGAGCGATCATGTGAGGACTGTGGTAGAGAAGGTGAATGGTCGACGTTTATTGAAAGAATTTAAGGAAAGTGAGGTTCATGTTTAAAGGAGGCCGCATATAGGACGCAAGTGCGACCTATTCTGTACTACCGCTTAAGTGTCTGCTGTCCGCACTAGGTCAGATTAAAGGTAAACATAGAAGCAATTCAAGAGCGGGTTGGTAGATTTGTTACCTGTAGGTGGCAGGAGTAAAATACAGGGAGCGAAAGGCTATTTACAATTTGTACAGAACCGGATGGCAGTTATAAAAGTTGAGGCACATGAAAGGGAAGCAGTGGTTGGGAAGGGAGTGAGACAGGGTTGTAGCCTCTCCCCGATGTTATTCAATCTGTATATTGAGCACGCAGTAAAGGAAACAAAAGAAAAACTCGGAGTAGGTATTAAAATCCAAGGAGAAGAAATAAAAACTTTGAGGTTCGCCGATAACATTGTAATTCTGTCAGAAACAGCAAAGGACTTGGAAGAGCAGTTGAACGGAATGTACAGTGTCTTGAAAGGAGGATATAAGATGAACATCAACAAAAGCAAAACGAGGATAATGGAATTTAGTAGAATTAAGTCGTGTGATGCTGAGGGAATTAGATTGGCAATGGCAAGGAAAATGTTTCTGAATAAGAGAAATTTGTTAACATCGAGTATTAATTTAAGTGTCAGGAAGTCGGATCTGAAAGTATTTGTACGGAGTGTAGTCATGTATGGAAGTGAAACATGGACGATAAATAGTTTTGGCAAGAAGAGAATAGAAGCTTTCGAAATGTGGTGCTACAGAAGAATGCTGAAGATTAGATGGGTAGATCACATAACTAATGAGGAGGTATTGAATAGAATTGGGGAGAAGAGTAGTTTGTGGTACAACTTGACAAGAAGAAGGGACTGGTTGGCAGGACAGTTTCTGAAGCATCAACTGCTCACAAATTTAGCATTGGAGGGCAGCGTGGAGGGTAAAAATCGTAGAGGGAGACCAAGAGATGAATACACTAACCAGATTCAGAAGGATGTAGGTTGCAGTAGGTACTGGGAGATGAAGAAGCTAGCACAGGATAGAGTTGCATGGAGAGCTGCAGCAAACCAGTCTCAGGACTGAAGAGCACAACAACAACATCATGTTCGAAAAATGCAAGTGTTACGGAGATATTCCGCGAACTAAAATGGGAATCGCTGGAGGGAACAAGACGTTCTTTTCGAGGAACACTACTGAGAAAATTAAGAGAACCGGGATTTGAAGCTGACTGTAGAACGATCCTACTGCCGCCAACATACATTTCTCGCAAAAGCCACGAAGTTAGGATACGAGCAATTAGGGCTCTTACGGGTGCATATAGACAGTCGTTTTTACCTCACTCTATCTGCAACTGAAACAGGAAATGAGTAGTAGTGGTGCAGCGTACTCTCCGCAATGCATCGTGCGATGGCTTCCGAAGTTTGTAAGTAGATGCAGATGTGCTGTATATTACGAACCTTATCTGTGCAATAGCTGAGTTGTTAACTGCAGAAGACGCCAGTTGTTGTTGTTGTTGTGGTCTTCAGTCCTGAGACTGGTTTGATGCAGCTCTCCATGCTACTCTATCCTGTGCTAGCTTCTTCATCTCCCAGTACCTACTGCAACCTACATCCTTCTGAATCTGCTTAGTGTATTCATCTCTTGGTCTCCCCCTACGATTTTTACCCTCCACGCTGCCCTCCAATACTAAATTGGTGATCCCTTGATGCCTCAGAACATGTCCTACCAACCGATCCCTTCTTCTGGTCAAGTTGTGCCACAAACTTCTCTTCTCCCCAATTCTATTCAATACTTCCTCATTAGTTATGTGATCTACCCATCTAATCTTCAGCATTCTTCTGTAGCACCACATTTCGGAAGCTTCTATTCTCTTCTTGTCCAAACTATTTACCGTCCATGTTTCACTTCCATACATGGCTACACTCCATACAAATACTTTCAGAAATGACTTCCTGACACTTAAATCTATACTCGATGTTAACAAATTTCTCTTCTTCAGAAACGCTTTCCTTGCCATTGCCAGTCTACATTTTATATCCTCTCTACTTCGACCATCATCAGTTATTTTGCTCCCCAAATAGCAAAACTCCTTTACTACTTTAAGTGTCTCATTTCCTAATCTAATACCCTCAACATCACCCGACTTAATTCGACTACATTCCATTATCCTCGTTTTGCTTTTGTCGATGTTCAACTTATATCCTCCCTTCAAGACACCATCCATTCCGTTCAACTGCTCTTCCAAGTCCTTTGCTGTCTCTGACAGAATTACAATGTCATCGGCGAACCCTTCTTCTGGTCAAGTTGTGCCACAAACTTCTCTTCTCCCCAATTCTATTCAATACTTCCTCATTAGTTATGTGATCTACCCATCTAATCTTCAGCATTCTTCTGTAGCACCACATTTCGAAAGCTTCTATTCTCTTCTTGTCCAAACTATTTACCGTCCATGTTCATGGGGGGAAGACGCCAGTATGGGTGGTAAATCTGATAACTAACTCGACACTCTTTGAAACGTAGTTTTCATCATTCTTCTATAGACCGTAGTTAGCTATATAATCAGCACGAATAACTGCATGAATACACGTGAGGTGTGTACAGCATGACACACGCAGTCGTAATACTTACACTTTTGTTGAACAGGACATTTTAGAATCCTGGCCAGAAACTGAAGCTTTTTCCCCACCTCCAGAAACCGCAAACTCAGCCGGCCACTCAGCATTCCCATCATGCCTTTAATCACGCCGGAGGAAACTAATCCTCTCTGGAATTCATCCAGTCGAAGCTGCGGGAGGAAGTGAAAGCCGCTGCGAGGAACTGGGGCACAGAAAATCAATCCTCAGAGTCCCGGATTAGAGGGCCTGGCTCAGTAATGGCCTTAGAGCTCTTAGCTTTGCTGCTTCCTGAAACAAGCAAGACTCTGGAAGCTCTTTTCCTGTCTTCCACGGCCAACTTCGACATCCGGTCTCGACGCTGCGGTTCATTTCCTGACAGGTACATCGCATCATTATTTCTTAGTCAGAGTGTACCATTTCGATTCAGATATTAGGATGATGGTTATCTATATATAGGATGATTCAGCTGCCCCTACACATGTCGTTTTATGCTTTATGCTTTTTCGTAAGAAACTTGGTGTAGCTAAATTTTGTACTGGGATACATTTTCGCCGGAGGCCACGGTTTTCGAGTCATTCAAGAATAGCGTAACCCCAACAATTATTTCTCAGTAGTCAAGAATTCTAATACGTCGCTCGTAGTACTGTCTCCTACCGCTGTACAAATATTTCCGGCTACACGAATTGTCCCAAATTTTCGAACTTTTTTGGTCTCTATTGATTGTGCTATTATGCCCCCAGAATAGTCGGTTATTTCGTTAACACTATTGATTTAGAATGCTGAGACTGATGTAAGAAAATCGACATTTATAAACGCTACGTTAAAATTAATCACGCTGACCGTTGGATCCAAATTTAATCCGTACAATCACAGCAGTTTCGTAATCAGAAGGCCTGACGAATACAACTATGTAATTGTTTATTTTGTGTTGTTAAAATTCACAGAACTGTTAGATAAAATTTACACAAACACCAGTTTTATAATTTGTAGCTGCTCGACTAAGTCGGTGGCGAAATAAGGCCAGTCAATGAAGACGAAAAAAAGGTCGAATGTGAAAAATAATTTGCGCAGTCGCAAATTCTTGGACAGTGGTAGTAGAGTGTGCCATGAACAACATATTAGAAACCGTGACCTGTGGGGTCTGAATGTGGGAGTGGGGATGTGCCTGAATTTCACTTTTGTACGTTTTCTTGAATAACTCGCAAACTACGGCTCTAGAAAAAACGTATCCCACTGGAAAACGTAAGTACCTTAAATTCCCTACAAAAAAGGTACTGTTCATTTTTTCTGAAGGACTAACAGTTCGCGCGTAGCGAGCGAGAGAATACGAAAATATTGTGCGAGGTTTTCGAATGCCAGATGTAACATGCTGAATGCATGAAACGACATCGGTAGGGACAGTAGAATCTGTTCTTATAAAAGTCACTCTATGTACGTGTATACACAAATCAAAAAAAGTTTTGCATCACCCCGGTTCCCCGAACTCCTGAAGATAGACGTTGACTGTGGATATTGTACCACAGTCCCTTTCACCATTCAGAGATGTCACTAAACCCACCAAAAGATGCAAACAACCATGCATGAGCAGCGCCTGTTAGACGGAGGGGGTCTGACAGCCGATCAGTTCCAGTCATTCCACCAGGAAAGGGGTACACCGCTCGCGTTGTCTGTAGTTCAACCATGTCTAGACGGGCAATACCGCGGTGCGATCGCGTCCGCATTGTTACTTTGTGTAAGGAAGGGCTCTCAACAAGGGAAGTGCCCAGGCTTCTCGGAGTGAACCAAAGTGATGTTGTTCGGACATGGGGGAGATGCAGAGAGAGACAGGAACTGTCGATGGCATACCCCACTCAGGCCGTCCAAGGGCTACTACTGCAGTGGATGATCGCTAACTTATGGCTCGGAGGAAACCTGACAGCAACGTCACCATGTTAAATTGAAAGGGTACAGTACCGCCCGACATTGAAAATAGGTACAACATACTTCATTATTTTTGTCAGAACAACACATTTTTTTTGTAAAATAACTCAATTTCAATTAATACAGCGAAGCCAGATACCAGTGTGGGAAAGAATGACAATTTATTTATTTAATTGATCACATGTGCACTCCCACAAAATAAATCCCCACGTTCAGTTTGGTGAGATCTTTTGAAATGAATGAATGTATGGTCGCCTGCTAACCGCAGATAGTGAATGTGAATATATGATCATCTTTGAGTCGATCCTTTGGCCACCTTTGGTGGGACCAAAGAGATGAAATTTACCTGAGCTTTGAGCACCTGAAATGTGGCTGACCAATACGGTAGCAAGGTGCTCCCCCACTTCAGCAGAGGTGCGAGAGGACCTCGAGAACGGCCATGTTTCAGCACTCTGCCGCTGGATCTTGTGCTGTTATGACCTGTTTTAGTTGTGCTCCGTAATGACGAAAGAGTGGAGACATGGTATGCATGTGGAATATTTAAGAGTAGTTTGAAGTAATAATTTCTTTATTTCAGGAACTTTTGTGGGGAGAATTAAATGTCAGGCAGGTAATATTAATGGGATTGTGGTAATCTTCGGAAGTGACCAACGGTTACAATGAAACCACGTGTAGCAATAAGTTGAAATACTTCCGTGTGCTTAAGTTAAGCTGAATTACTAGCGTGTGTACAATAAGTTAAAATATTTAAGAAATAGCATGTGTACCATAAGTTGAAATATTTAAGAAATGGCGTATGCAGGACTTGAAATTAGAGACGAGTACTTCCATGTGGTGAGTACTGTGTGAGTCTCAAACTGTGTATGAGACAAAAGATAAAGAGAAGTACTCGTCCATGGTATCAGTTGAGGACTCGCGTGTGTGATGAATATGTTCTTAATATTACTTTGCGTGATATGATTCCGTGTGACGCTAGATTCAAACTCTGAGAGAGAAGCAAGGTGAGTCGGCCGTCTATCCAGCAACGCCACTTGGCTTGCATTGCACAGGAAGACGTGCATATATCTCCAGAGTTCATAGTAGGAAAGTAGAATTACGAAGTGGGGCAGTGTCGTGTGAAACTGGGATAAATATTAATTGAAGTGGGAAAGCTGAAATTGATAATGTTGTGACTATTACCAGTGTAGTATTTCATATTGTAGTGTGGTGTATGTCATGTAATTTGAGTATGTGTGGTTTGCATCGGAGAGTAGCGAGGTAGTTTCAAAAGATTAGTGGGTTATGCTTGTTCCTTCTGTACCGCTCGGTCTGGAGGAAAGTTGCGTGATGATGATTGTGAGAGTCGAAGTGTGAGAAATAATAAAAGATCCACCATCCTATCCAGAAAGTGCACTGTAGCGTTAAATAATTATGAGACCATAACATAGAGATTCACCAATGTAAAGCCATGCCCACTGGGCGGAATTTCTCATGTGTTATTGTTGTAGGTTATAGAATTTGTCTGTTTAGGTTATAGAATTTATCGGAATAAATAAGATAGTGAAAAGGAAAAGATTGGTGGACTTTTCCTTCGAATTGTATGTTGTCATGATGTCCCGAATTTATAATGTGTGCGCCATTCGTATTCAGTGCGGTGGCCACGTGTTGATAAAAGCCGTTAAATAAAAGACAGAAAGAAAATGTGGTATTGCCAGTGCGTAGTGAACAGTCTGAGTTCTGTAAATCACTGATAGATGTGCGTTTCCGTTGCGTATTATTCATACAGGAGGATAATTTGTAACTTAATTGTGAGTACGAGAGTTCATGTTACTCGATAAATAAGAATGAATCCACTCGCTTGGCAGACCACTCATCTTGCAGGCCTGACTGCTTGATGCCACAGTATGAGCAAGGCATGTGGGTGCCTCTCAAAATAATGCTTTTTGTGCAGCCACAGGACGTCGCATTACGACTCAAACTGTGTGCAATAGGCTGCATGATGCGCAACTTAACTCCCGACGTTCATGGCGAGGTCCATCTTTGCCACCAAGACACCATCACCATGCAGCGCGGTACAGATGAGCCCAACAACATTCGGAATGCACCGCTCAGGATTGGAATCACATTCTCTTCACCGATGAGTGTCGCATATGCCTCAACCAGACAATCATCGGAGACGTGTTTGGAGGCAACCCGGTCAGGCTGAACGCCTTAAGCACACCGTCCAGCGAGGGCAGCGAGGTGGAGACTCGTTGCTGTTTTGCGGTGGCACCATGTGCCTCCGATGTACGCTGCTGGTGGTCATGGAAGGCGCCGTAACAGCTGTACGATATGTGAGTGCCATCCTCCGACCGATAGTGCAACCATATCGGCAGCATATTGTCAAGGCATTTGTCTTCATGGACGACCTTTCGCGCCTCCGTCGTGCACATCTTATGAATGACTTCCTTAAGGATAACAACATCGCTCGACTAGAGTGGCCAGCATGTTCTCTAGACATGAACCCTATTGAACATGCTGGCGATAGGTTGAAAAGGGCTGTTTATGAACGACTTGGCCCACCAACCACTCGGGAGGGATCTACGCCGAATCGCCGTTGAGGAGTGGGACAATCTGGACCAGCAGCTACTTGATAAACTAGTGGATAGTATACCATGACGAATACAGGCATGCATCAATGCAAGAGGACATGCTATTGGGTATTAGAGGTAGCATGCATCAATGCAAGAGGACATGCTATTGGGTATTAGAGGTACCGGTGTGTATGGCAATCTGGACCATCACATCTGAAGGTCTCGCTCGCTGTGTGGTTTTTAAGAGCAATAAAAAGGGAGGAAATGATGCTTATGTTGAATCTCTATTCCAGTTTTCTGTAGAGGTTCCGGAACTGTCGGAACTGAGGTGATGCAAAACATTTTTTGATGTGTGTAAGTACATTACGCATCTCCTCCTAAACCACTGAATCGATTTCAGCCAAACTCGATGCATGTATTACTCAACATCTCGAAAGAAGCACTGTGCAGGTAAGAACCACTTCACTCCCACAGGGATAGGGGTGGGAAAGGGGTGACATGTTGACAGAGAAGAATATCTGACGAAGGTGTGGAGCAATTACAACTAAATATTGTATATACATCTACACATGGCTCGCATTTGTATAATTACTTGTATAAAAATACTATGAGATGGGGGTGAGAAACCGTGACAGGTAAAAATATTCAGAAACTGTATAGAACCTACAGTTCTCAGGTGCCTTGGTTCATTGGTGACAGGCTCGATTACGTCTCACCCTTGTGGATGGGGGTTGGGGGGGTTGGGGGGGGGGGTGCAAGAGATTGGGGTTTGTAAAGACGGTGACATATCAGCACATGTATATAACGCCTGAAGAAATTTTACCAGCTGTAGCACACACATCACTTGCTATCCGGGAAAAAATACTGTGACGGGGAGATACCCCTAGAACCCCTGTGTCCGAAGGCAGGAGCTGAAATGGGTAATATAAAAACATAACTGAGGCATGCCTGCAGAAATTTCAGTCAAATTAGCTGTAAACATGACACACTATTTGCACAACATTACTGTGGGAGTATGACACGGAGTACATATAGGGATGAAAAGAGCTATATGTGTATGTGTGTGTGTGTGTGTGTGTGTGTGTGTGTGTGTGTGTGTGTGTGTCTTAGTTCGTGTATACATGGTGAAAAGGCTACACCGACACAAATATTTTTTCGTATTGTCACGTGACCATTGCTTAAAACGGTAGAGGGAGCTACCTCTGGATGAAAATTAATTAAACTAATACACTCTGGGAGGCAGCAGGGACAATGAAAACACATTTCATAATGTATTTTCCAGTGAGGACAAAAAGTAACACAAACGAGTTTTAATTATTTATGACCAAGGGACAACAAAATTACCACAACGCAATTACTTCAGTTACAGTAGAGGTCCAGAAATGCCTCCATTGACTTGTAAACAGAGTTTACACCGGCGCGGCGGGTCATGTTCTGTCTAACACGATCAAAGACTGGAAAGTGTCCATAGATCCTACTGCTGCTGCTACTATCCGGGCAACCAGATCATCTTCTGATTCAACAAGGGTTTTGTAAAGAAGGCTGCGTATCTCTCGTCACACAATAAAGTCCAGAGCGGTCAAAATAGGGAAAGTGGGAAACATTAACAAGGAGGGACAGAACGATAAGACAGGTGTTAGACGTCAAGGAACAACTCCCGTGGCACTTGAGAGGCCTTATAACGGACCTCCACTTCCGGTAAACTTGCATTTTTTAATGACACGTCCATCTAGTGTTCCCTGTTCTTTGCGAAAGGCATCTATTTCGAAGAATAATGAAAATCCAGGTGAGTGAAGATATAATCGAATAGTTAACGCGCGACTAATTTTGCACGATAGTGGTTGAAAGAAATTTTGTCAAAAAAGGTAAAAATAAGAAATAGTTAGTGAAATTTGGAATAAATAAACTAAATCTGTTATAATTTTTGTTAGCAAATTACTTAACAAAGGTCGCCAGCTCACTTTGTGGGCAAAAAAATACTGTTTGATTATTAATTGCTTATAAACTGTAATTACTAACCAATCACTGAATTTGAATAAGATGAGAAAGGAACCTAAGGCACTGACTCGAGCTCAGATTTAAAAACACAGTTAATACCACGAATTAAAGTCAATTAGAAAACCAGCAGAATAATTTGTGCTAAACACACTCACGTAAAAGTTAATTGGTCGCAAAACAGTGCGCGTAATGAATAGCCTCGCGTTCCCACTGTAATGCTGTTACTGACTGTAGATCTGGAAGTACATGTTTTTTATTACAGAAGGCTATTCCTGAAAGTTCATAATGTTTTATTTAGCGAAGCATAAGTAAATTTACAATACACCGTTAAGTAGTGAGCAGGATTTGGAATGCAAACAAAAACGCATGAAGTGTATTATTCTGAAACGACGTTTTGTTGATATTCATTTAAATTATAATTTACCCTTTTATTGTTAGGCATTATTGTTTAACTAGTTGTTCTGCCGAGCAACAAAATTCACTGCTGTTAAATGACAGTTTTGGATAGTTCTCAGTTTTGCAAATTGCATTTCTTTATCTTATTTAACTAACTGTTCTACCAAGCAACAAATTCATTGCTCTTAAATAACAGTTTTGAATAATTCTCAGTTTTGTAAATTGCACTTCTTTGTCTTAGTTACCGAAATTAAATAAGCTCATTACTTTCAATGTTTTCCTGTTCTTTCACTGGTGGTATTCTCGGAATCAATAATGGTGATAGGATAGGGCCCTATCAGCTAAATGATTGAGGTAAAGATCATTTACACTCTAACAGCTGCTGCACTGAAGACTTTGTTATTCTATTAAGAAAACCTACTATCCTGGCTAGCCTTGTACAATCTAAAGATGAAACTGGTTGGATCTTACTATGACGAGTTGTTGCTGGTGCGATGTAAGGTATCATTCGTCAACGTATGGCAACAGGCTCTTCTTTACCGTCGCTTCATATAACAAGTTTGGGCCCGCAGTACTCTTCTTGAATATCAATTCCTCTTGTTGACAATGTAGTATGTCCGTTTACAACCACATAATATGCTTGGCTATATATTAGAAACCTTGCAGTTTATTCTTTACATTCTCGCGCACCACGTCTGCACTTGATCACTTGTCGCTAGCAACTCCTCTCCGTCGACTACTTCTTCCGGACTCCGTGCTTAAGCGCCCAGCGATGGTACTGTATACTTCAAATGCAATGTCCGGCTGTATACAACAGCAAACTTCCCTGATTAGCCTAGCGTTTTTACTACATCATAATTACAATATTCCTCTTTAATTAGTTCGTTCGAATTAATTCTTTGACCTTTAACTGTATGTCAACATTAATAAAATAATAAAAAGTACGTATGACAGAAATTACATCACAGTTACATTATGGTTTCATAATTAATTACCTGAAAAATTTATTAGGCACTGCGTCGCTGCGTTACAAGCTGCCGAGTGTAAAACTGTAGGACAAGACAGAGGTTGGAATATATCCGACAAATAAATAAGAACGTTATGCGCAGATGCTAAACTGAGATGGAGGGGTTGTTACAGAGGAGGAATTGGTGCCGGGCTGCACTGCTACATAATCAAAACCAAGTATCACGTACTCCATGGCCAATGGTCAATGGAGTGTACGGTCACTGATCAATAATTGGGATGGTTTGGGATATCTCACTACAAGTGAGGCAATTAAAAGGTTTTCTTTTTCCTTTATTCGTTTTTATAAACAAAGAGAAAAATACACTGTTGTATTCCAAAAACTTCCAATTGAACTTAGCTAGCAATGCCCGCCACACAGCAGTGATTCTAAAGAAGCTTATATCTTAGGGCTGCGGGACCCTTTGGCTGTGAGTAGATTTGAAGTCCTAGGACACGTGAGTGCTGGCCATTTCAGTGAAGTTGTCCGCAGTGGTCTTCTTTGACAATCTATGACGCGAGGATTGGTAAAGCTCCTATACAAGTCAAGGTGGCAGCACGAATGAGGAAAAAAGATGACGAGTCAAGAAGAAAACCTGCAGAGATCCAAAAGGCAAGGTAACGATGTCTACTAGTGCTTCGAAAGAATGCCAAGTACCACCATTGTGTCACAATTATACAGGAAGTTACCAATGTGCCTGAGGAGTGGGCAATCGAAGTATAAAAATTGTCTGCACCAAGTAGAGACAACAGTATTACAACTTCCTTTATATCTCGACTCGGTGCTCACGAAAAGGAATAAGAGCTAATCATGTAATACTTACAAAACGAGTTATTTGTTAAAATTTATTCCCTCTTCAAGCTGTGGTTCCCACCGCACTGAAGAGGGTACAAATAGACTGTGCCTTACTGAAGAAGGTACAGGTACTTATCAAATAAAACATGTGTGTGAAATCTTATGACACTTAACTGCTAAGGTCATCAGTCCCTAAGCTTACACACTACTTAACCTAAATTATCCTAAGGACAAACACACACACCCATGCCCGAGGGAGGAATCGAACCTCCGCCGGGAGCAGCCGCACAGTCCGTGACTGCAGCGCCTCAGACCGCTCGGCTAATCCAGCGCGTCACAGGTACTTATCGATTGTGATAAATAGTGTAAGGTGACCACATCTTCGGAGACCTCATACACCTCCACTAATTTGGATTAAAGTACAAATAATTAAATTTTTTTTATATAAGTGAATACTTAAATTCGTCCCTGGACTTAAGTCCCCCAGTGATGTAGTCAACTGATTATAAAAGTATTGTAAAGGAAAGAAATAGTCCACAAGAATGTTACGCCCCTCTGCCGACCACGTTAAAGGTGCACCTTTTGTTGTTTTGTTGCTGGCAACCCCTGCGGGATGTACAGGTGATTGCGATATGCGATACAGGTGGATGCACCCTATGG
Source organism: Schistocerca cancellata (assembly GCF_023864275.1). Taxonomy (NCBI): domain Eukaryota; kingdom Metazoa; phylum Arthropoda; class Insecta; order Orthoptera; family Acrididae; genus Schistocerca; species Schistocerca cancellata. Next base: position 353,835,914 of record NC_064632.1, on the reverse strand, counting down.
AAGTTACGCCAGCTCAGAATGGTTCGGGCGGTGGCGATGAAGGAATCGAGGACAGATGACGTGGGACTGCGCGCAAAAATATTGTTAAAACTAGCAGTAGTGTTAGAATACCGAGATTGCAAAAAAGATACAACTATTTCAAGAAAAGTAATGGCACAAATTTTGTGCGACTGTCGAACATGATTAATCAATACAGTCAAATGGTTCAAATGGCTCTGAGCACTATGGGACTTAACTGCTGAGATCATCAGTCCCCCATAACTTAGAACTACTTAAACCTAACTAACCTAAGGACATCACACGCATCCACGCCCGAGGCAGAATTCAAACCTGCGACCGTAGGGGTCGCGCGGTTCCAGACTGTAGCGCCTAGAACGGCTCGGCCACATCGGCCGGCTCAATACAGTCGGTACAAGTTTTATACATTATATATAAGCTGTAGGTGTCAACGTAGAATTGAAAATAATAATTACAAGACGTATATACAGCCACTTCGGTTGCACAAAATTTTGTCAGTCGACCACGGACTGCAATAGGGCAATCTTCATCAGAATGAAAAGTTACATGGAATACCTAAAAATATAATGGAATGGATTGAAGTAATATACACGTAATAGGATTACTTCCATAAAATACGTACATACGCAATGTACTTGCATGTGACCACACCTTGGTTTAAAACGTCTGAGCAAAAGTGCTCTCGTCAAACAGAAATGGCATAGGATTAAAAACTAAAATGAAAAAGTGTAACATAGTTGTCAACCAAATAAAATACTCCATGGAATATAATGACAACCGCAAGGTCGCAAGGTCGGTGAGGGCCAAAAGCGGCATGATACAGCCGCTACGTTCAGACTAGACGGCTAACACGCCGCTGCAGCCACGAGGTGGCCGCAAAAACAGATTCGCACCATCTAGCAGGAAGTAGACTAATCGAAATACAGACAAGTTTAAAGAGCATCTATCCACGTTCGCAAAGATTCTCGCAAAGTGCAGAAGGGATGGTTTAGCTATGATACTTCTTGGGGAAACATGTCACACCATTGGCCGGTGTTGAAGTTACTGTAAAATTGGCAAAAATTGTTCGCGCTATCAACTGTGATGCTTATTATTAGAGTACATCGGCGGTGTCTTTTCCATTCCATCCGTGCACTGGCACGCTGTTGGTTACCACATAATGGCCCGCATCTCGTGGTCGTGCGGTAGCGTTCTCGCTTCCCACGCACGGGTTCCCGGCTTCGATTCCCGGCGGGGTCAGGGATTTTCTCTGCTTCGTGATGGCTGGGTGTTGTGTGCTGTCCTTAGGTTAGTTAGGTTTAAGTAGTTCTAAGTTCTAGGGGACTGATGACCATAGATGTTAAGTCCCATAGTGCTCAGAGCCATTTGAACCATTTACCACATAATGATTGACTGACATCGCTTGTCTGAGTTGGATAATGAGTTTTGTGGATGGGTGACACCTTCTGAGAGTTGCTAGCAGCAAAACAGTGCTTGCGTACATGACCCCAATATGAGAAATCGGTCGAAACATACACTTATCAGCTATTCCGTCAGTGTGGGAGACGAGTCTAAATGTAGAGCTTGTGAATCACCTTCGGACGTCGTAAAACTCTTCCGATTTCATTGTGTTGTAACTGTCTTTTATTTAAATCAGCTGATGTGTGGCGTGTTATGGTATCCGCCGTAAGAACATGATTTACACCGTGCAACGTCTTGTTTACTGTGAAAGGACGTGGATGAGAACTTCTTAATGTCAGTTTAGAACCTGGCACAGGACTCGAAGACGTGGCAAAAAACGAATTGTTTGATCTTGTGCAATGAGTGTTAGGAAACAGTGCTTCAAACAACTAAACAGGACCAGAGGGAGCCTCTTTTGCGACTTACTATAGTCTGTGGTATACGATCATTGGCCTAGAGTATAGGTGATCAAACTTTAAATTGGTCTGTATATTTAATAGGATCACGCCGCACAGGCAGCAGTAGCACGGCTCTTTGAGTTGTAAATTATGTGAGGGACGAGGTGTACCGTTAGGAATGCTTGGAGGGCTGCACGCTGCGCTGTACTGGGGAAGAATTGTGAAATTTCTTTCTCCGCGCTGCAGCCACACCGCAGCTATGCGTCATGGTGCGAGCAATGGTGCCTAGGTGAGTTCTATATCGGATGAACTTAGTGGAACTTCTATAGTTCTTAATTTATCTCTGCTTGTGGATAGAGCATAACGACGCTAGCATGCTGGAGTGATAGATACGAATGGACGTGGATCTGTAGTACTTGTATGAACACTACTGGCCATTAAGATGACGTGCTACAGACGCGAAATTTAACCGACAGGAAGAAGATGCTGTGATATGCAAATGATTAGCTTTACAGAGCATTCACACAAGGTTGGCGCAGGTGGCGACACCTATAACGTGCTGTCATGAGGAAAGTTTCCAACCGATTTCTCATACCCAAACACCAGTTGACCGGCGTTACCTGGTGAAACGTTGTTGTGATGCCTCGTGTAAGGAGGATAAATGCGTACCATCACGTTTCCGACTTTGATAAAGGTCGGATTGTAGCATATCGCGATTGCGGTTTATCGTATCGCGACATTGCTGCTCGCGTTGGTCGAGATTCAATGACTGTTAGCAGAATATGGAGTCCGTGGGTTCACGAGGGTAATAGGAAACGCCGTGCTGGATACCAACAGCCTCGTATCACTAGCAGTCGAGATGATAGGCATCTTATCAGCATGGCCGTAAGGGATCGTGCAACCACGTCTCGATCCCTGAGTCAACATATGGGGACGTTACCAAGACAACAACCATCTGCACGAACAGTTCGACGACGTTACCAGCAGCATGGACTATCAGCTCGGAGACCATGGTTTCGGTTACCCTTGACGCTGCATCACAGGCAAAAGCACGCATTCGTATTCGCCATACTGGAGTAAATCCCGGCGTGATGGTATGGGGTGCCATTGGTTACACGTCTCAGTCACCTCTTGTTCGCATTGACGGCACTTTGAACAGTGGACGTTACATTTCAGATGTGTTACGACCCGTGGCTCTACCCTTCGTTCGATGCCTGCGAAACCCTACATTTCAGCAGGATAATGCACGACCGCACGTTGCAGGTCCTGTACGGGCCTTTCTGGATATAGCACATTCTCCAGATCTCTCGCCAATTGGAAACGTCTGGTCAATGGTGGCCGAGCAACTGGCTCGTCACAATACGCCAGTCACTACTCTTGATGAACTGTGGTATCGTGTTGAAGCTGCATGGGCAGCTGTACCTGTACACGCCATCCAAGCTCTGTTTGACTCAATGCCCAGGCGTATCAAGGCCGTTATTAGGGCCAGAGGTGATTGTTCTGGGTACTGATTTCTCAGGATCTATGCACCCAAATTGCGTGAAAATTTAATCCCATTTTAGTTCTAGTATAATATATTTGTCCAATGAATACCCGTTTATCATCTGCATTTCTTCTTGGTGTAGCAATTTTAATTGCCAGTAGTGTAGTTTGGGGATGCACCACAGTGCGCGCATTTCCATCGAATGGTCAAAACATGGTCCTGTCGCACTAACTCAGATCGTTCTGATTCTGCACGGGTTGCAGAAGGTGGTGGGTATGTCTTTCTCCGACTTCTGCTGAGTTCCGACTTAAAATGGAACGATCACATGCGTGAAGCTGTAGAAATAGGTGCAGCTGCAAGATGCATAGGGACTGGCTAAAACCAGGTTGTAATTTTACTGTAGCAGTCAGGTTCAAGGAAGGTGACTCTTTGTAACATATATGAGAGTGTCAGAAATATGATTCACTTGTGGGTGTGATCCGATGCAGGTAAGTGCTTGAACGGAAAGACCTGTTTCCAAATCCCAGACATCATTTCTAACAGATAGCTGACATCTGAGAAACTTGTGTACATTTTCTTATGACCTCAATTAGCACAACATCTACTACTACTATTTGTGTTCCTTCTCAATCAGCCATCACCTATAATTCAGTGGATATATCGCAGAATCCCTGATGTGGTATCAAGACAGAATGCACTACAAAGACGGCCTGAGTGGCCGTGTGGTTCTAGGCGCTACAGTCTGGAGACGAGCGACCGCTACGGTCGCAGGTTCGAATCCTGCCTCGGGCATGGATGTGTGTGATGTCCTTAGGTTAGTTATGTTAAGTAGTTCTAAGTTCTAGGCGACTGATGACCTCAGAATTTAAGTTGCATAGTGCTCAGAACCATTCTTTTGCGCTACAAATACTATAGAATTATGTAGCTGGGGCGGTGTGAGGGAGTACCAAATACTGCTTACACATCACGTTCCTTAGCCGAATCACTATCAAAATGTGGTAAATTTATCATGAGGCTGCATTGTGGGCTGCGTGTTGGTCTGATAATACACATTCATATGATCGCCGTCATGGTATTTGTCCGGAAAAAAGCACCTCATTCAGAGGAAATGTCATACCTCGATTCATAAAGCGGGTATAGCTTTTAACATGGATAATTGTGTGCACTTGTAGAACCAATATTGTTTGTGACAGTAACATGCAGTAGTTGTTACGATCGGCTTTTTTTAACATCTGGCCGATTACGTCTCTCTTTCTAACGCGCAGTGGTAGCACTCGGAAGAAAAACCTTAGAGACATGCCCGCCCATCATGATTTTGGGTCAGTATTATTCTGCATCATGTGGAATCATTTATTGGTCAAGTATTGTACGTAGTAATAGTAGGGGATGTATGATATGTTCGCATTTGAGCATTAGGCTTATAATGTATGTGTTTGTGTTCTGACATGTGTAAAGGAAATGACTATATCCAGTTGTAAGGAAGGTACAGATATTTCCAGAGCCACAGCCTTTAGCAGGGTGTATTTCCGATATTTCGCTCATTGGCGAATGCCATTCAATTGAGACCGTGATAATAACACTTAATTTTAAGTATAATGGTAAAACATGTATATGTGATTGGTTTTCTAGAATGATTCCTTGTACGCATAGCCTGTGGTGGCAATGATTCACATTTCCTGTTCTCGGCAGCAGCTGTCCGAATGCAGAGGCCCGTTGGAGTGTAGGAATGTATCTGAGTTAACTTTGCCGTCGTCTAAACGACCAAATAGCTCAGTATGTGCTGGGTGGCTTTCGTGATCAAGTGGAAGTTGGAGAAAATTGTGTATGGAGGTTTGTTTGCGTTGGAGCATTATAGCCTCCCATGTAAATTGTTTGGCTGACTGCTTCTGCACATTTCGCGCCTTTATTTAGTTGAGAGAAGATCGATTATGGTGTGTGCATCTAGCATGTGGAAGACACGTTTGCCTGTTCTCTAGACATGGGAAGACCTTAGTTGGCTTGCAAATTATAGGGATGACTTGGAATCTGTTACATCACCGACATCGGTATTCACGAGAGGAAATATCAGTTTCCTCTATTTGTTTCAAGTTACTCAGTGGTTTACTGCATGCTGCACCTTGCTAAAGTTTGGGGTTTGTAGAGAAATAATTTCCAGTCGACACTCCTGGAAATGGAAAAAAGAACACATTGACACCGGTGTGTCAGACCCACCATACTTGCTCCGGACACTGCGAGAGGGCTGTACAAGCAATGATCACACGCACGGCACAGCGGACACACCAGGAACCGTGGTGTTGGCCGTCGAATGGCGCTAGCTGCGCAGCATTTGTGCACCGCCGCCGTCAGTGTCAGCCAGTTTGCCGTGGCATACGGAGCTCCATCGCAGTCTTTAACACAGGTAGCATGCCGCGACAGCGTGGACGTGAACCGTATGTGCAGTTGACGGACCTTGAACGAGGGCGTATAGTGGGCATGCGGGAGGCTGGGTGGACGTACCGCCGAATTGCTCAACACGTGGGGCGTGACGTCTCCACAGTACATCGATGTTGTCGCCAGTGGTCGGCGGAAGGTGCACGTGCCCGTCGACCTGGGACCGGACCGCAGCGACGCACGGATGCACGCCAAGACCGTAGGATCCTACGCAGTGCCGTAGGGGACCGCACCGCCACTTCCCAGCAAATTAGGGACACTGTTGCTCCTGGGGTATCGGCGAGGACCATTCGCAACCGTCTCCATGAAGCTGGGCTACGGTCCCGCACACCGTTAGGCCGTCTTCCGCTCACGCCCCAACATCGTGCAGCCCGCCTCCAGTGGTGTCGCGACAGGCGTGAATGGAGGGACGAATGGAGACGTGTCGTCTTCAGCGATGAGAGTCGCTTCTGCCTTGGTGCCAATGATGGTCGTATGCGTGTTTGGCGCCGTGCAGGTGAGCGCCACAATCAGGACTGCATACGACCGAGGCACACAGGGCCAACACCCGGCATCATGGTGTGGGGAGCGATCTCCTACACTGGCCGTACACCACTGGTGATCGTCGAGGGGACACTGAATAGTGCACGGTACATCCAAACCGTCATCGAACCCATCGTTCTACCATTCCTAGACCGGCAAGGGAACTTGCTGTTCCAACAGGACAATGCACGTCCGCATGTATCCCGTGCCACACAACGTGCTCTAGAAGGTGTAAGTCAACTACCCTGGCCAGCAAGATCTCCGGATCTGTCCCCCATTGAGCATGTTTGGGACTGGATGAAGCGTCGTCTCACGCGGTCTGCACGTCCAGCACGAACGCTGGTCCAACTGAGGCGCCAGGTGGAAATGGCATGGCAAGCCGTTCCACAGGACTACATCCAGCATCTCTACGATCGTCTCCATGGGAGAATAGCAGCCTGCATTGCTGCGAAAGGTGGATATACACTGTACTAGTGCCGACATTGTGCATGCTCTGTTGCCTGTGTCTATGTGCCTGTGGTTCTGTCAGTGTGATCATGTGATGTATCTGACCCCAGGAATGTGTCAATAAAGTTTCCCCTTCCTGGGACAATGAATTCACGGTGTTCTTATTTCAATTTCCAGGAGTGTATATCTTGGGAATTCTGTTGCGCTAGCGATCGGTAGGCTGCTGCCTAGTGCTTGATATCGAGAAGTACCGCGAAAATGGTATAATATTATGGCGAACCACGCGAAAATACGTGTGTTCTTGTAATCCCTGAGTCTGGAGATGTGCGTGGAAAAGCGAGCAAGCATGGAAGTGGGTCTGGATCAGAAAGTGTAAAGCGTTTGTGCTGAGGGGTGACGATCCCTAATTTGTAGAACATTCTGAGTGCGACTTCGGTCCACTGAGGGTGCTCTGGTGTAACAGGGATGATTTTTTATGGTGCAGGATATGAATTGTATGTTTACTATATCGACACGGTATGTGGTGATATATTGCTGGGATGGAGATCAGTTTCATACTCTAATATTTAAGGTCCTGTCCTCAGTGGGAGAGCAGTGTAATTGAGTAAGAGTCTTTCCGTATTTGACGACATGTATGGCACTTTTGAAGGTTTATTTGTCGGTGCAATATGGTGATCAGTGTAAAATAGTTTATTGCAGTTTATTGCAGCTGAATGTCATGACTGTAGAAAGGAAGAAAAGGCTGATGGTGCTTCCCTAGGGCTGAGGAACATTGTGATATATAACTGATGTGAGTGCATGCATACCATAATTTTTTCGTGTGCTGTACAGATATAGAAGGTAACTGCACTGTTTGTATAAAATGTGTATATATTGTATTGTAAAGTTACTGTGGCTTATGTTGTAGCATGACTAGAGAAGATGAGTGTGTGTCCTATCATTAGGAACATATAGATTCAACACATAGATAATCATGAGGGTATGAGAGAGATTTTTACGTGGAAAATTATGCGTGCTATAGAGATGAATATTTGTTCCCAAACCACAGCTGTCAAGAGCAGAAATTACATGTACATTGATTGGTGTCAGACTGTTGCAGCAATCATAGTAATATTTAATTGTTGTTAGACTGTTAAATATGTTCCTGGCTTCCAATATTCTTGTAGGTCTAGAGTGTATGTATTTGATGATCAGTAGACAAGTTTTGTGGGTTTAACTGTAAGTTCAATTTAACGATCTGTGGAAAACAATTTTAGCACTGAAAGTCTCCTCTGCAGAAAACAATGAGGAGTATGAATTGTATGTCGCTGTCTCATAATTGCGGGCAGCTGTGCGTGACTTGGAATCTGACGGTCGTGTCACTTCGCTGGTAGTCTCCAGTGCAGTGCAGTGGACAGGGGGCTGCAGGCAGTGCATCCACGTGTCTGTTGGATTATTTTACGAGCAGGTTTGTATTCCATGCTATGCATTATTTGGACAGTTTACAAGTTGATTGTGTGTCCTCAGTGTACTGAATTATTTAGGAGTGGTGGAAAAGTTTTTGTATAGCACAGTCTGTGATGTCCGTATGTGCATCACACACACACACACACACACACATACACACACACATCATGAGTGGTGGAACAGCACGATCTGTAATGTCAGTATGGGCATCACACACACTTCATAAGTGGTGGAACAGAATGATCTGTGATGTCGGTGTCTGCGCATCAGAAGTGTCCCGTTAGAATGGCGGTAGAGAGATAGTGGTCGAACAGATGAGAGGGATGACATTGAGCTCTGGTGGTGGAGCTGTGTACTAGGTCAGGTGGGCTCTGTACCTCGTGGCAAACACACCAGATGGTGGTAGTGGCTCAAATTGTTTAAATAAAGACTGGTGCATGATTTCGACAGTTGACAATTAGCAAATATGTTTCCAGAGTCTTTTAGTCTTTTTCATGTCTGTAGGCTGTGTGACATGATCCCAAGCATGTCAGAGTGTGTGTATTGTATCAGTGTAATAAATACACTCCATCCCTAAATACATTGTTCCAAAGTAAATACACTCCTTCATCTCTCCACCAGCCCAGTGCAGGCTGTTCTCCCACAAATCCCTAGGAGGAGGTGGCAGTCAGGTAACTGAGGTTAGTCCAAGTGTCCTTTCTTTGGCGCCATTTTCTTAGGGTAGCAGAGATAGACCAATTGATCTATCTTCCCACAAAAATTCAAACTTGGCGCCAGTTCCTAGGAAGAGGTGATGGTCGGATGACTTGGGGTAGCCCAAGTGACATATTTTCCCTCGATTTTTTAAGTTAGTAGAGATAACCATGGTGTGATGCATTATCCTGTTGGAATTTGAACTTCCCGCCATTTTTCTGGGGTGGGGTGAGGAGAGGGGTTAGGTTCGTGGAGTTAGCCCAATTGACCTATCTTCCCACCAAAATTCAAACTTCCAGCCAGGGGGTGTGGCACTTGCAACATCAACTGACGTCACGGCCGCCATCTTTTATGACGTCATGCACTGTGCATGTTGGTACACGTTAGTACTCGTTATTACACGTTAGTACACGTTAGCCCACCAACATGGGTTGGTGAGGTGTTGTGGCAGTCGGTTGAGGATTGTGGTGGAAACTTTAATTGCTTCCTTCCAAGTCCAGGTGGACATGGAACTCCCAAAAATCTGATAAAATTTGCATTTCCCACCTGGGACGGGGGTGTGGCACTTTTTGCATTTCCTGCCAACGCCATCTTGGATTTGGGGTGGGAAACCTATCAGCGTGTCTGTGGCATCATATGTGCAACGGTACTTGCTTCATTACCTGACGTCATGGACGCCATCTTGGACTACAGCGCCCTCTGGTGGTGGCGCTGTGTACTATGTCAGCTTGAGTCTGGGCCTCATGGTGAACACACTGTTTCCCACCATCTTGGACCACTGTCCAGATGAGACTGCCCTCTGGCTGCAATACTGTGTACTAAGTCAGTTGGAGTCCGGACCTAGTGGTGAACACACTGGATGGCTGTATTGCATGAAATTGTTTAAATAAAGACTTAAATCCAGCACTTGTTGAGTCCTTTTCCCACAAATCCTTAGGAGGAGGTGGCAGTCAGGTGACTTAGGTTAGTCCAAGCCTCCTTTCTTTCACACCATTTTCTGTGTGGAGGAGAGGGTGGGAGGCAAGGGGGGTTTACCAGATGGGCAGAGGTTAATTAATAAAGCAGTTGATCAAATTGATAGTATTGACAGGGCCTATTCCAATAACTCAGACATGAAAGTGTACCTCTAGCAGTGAGGGGGGAGGGGGTTTTGGGGAGGGGGTGGGGAAACTATAGGTTAAGGGAGGTGACATGGAAAACCACTTAACAGGATAGTAGGTTAAGTACCTGTCAATCAAGGGAGAACAATAGGTTAAGTACCTGTCAATCAAAGGAGAACAATAGGTTTGCCTCCCTTGGCATCTTGCTAGTTACTTGTAAACTCTGGTAAAGATAAAAAATTATTGAGTTGAGCTGCAGCCTGAGTTGGTGCCGTTGGTAGGCTGGCATCATGCAATAAGGACAGTGGCTTCTCGTTTTCTTCTTATGTCTACTGTCGCCACTACATTTGCTAGGGTTGTCTGTCCATGAGTGGCAGCAGCAGCGGTTATCGTACCTAGTACCACTGTACTGTCTTTGGACGGATGTCAGATGTTTTCTGGGTGGGAGTGTGTTGGGGAGTTCAGTTGGGACGGAGCAGTAGTGAGGTCCGGCAGCGCAAGGACATGCCGGGTCTGCTGGCAGCACGCAGGCACTGCCGGATCGAGGGGCTGTAGTGGCGAGGGCCACAACCTCGTTGTCCAGTGGACCCTCGACGTTTGAGTTGAGTGAACATTAACCCAGTGGTGAAACCTCCACTATTTTGAGGTCACGCCGTTTCTTCGTGCGTTGTTGCTCGCAGGGTCGCTGAGATGAAGAGCAACGAGTGGAGTGTTTGGAGTTTGCGAAATTAGTTAGCCATTCTCTGCTTCTTATTATTAGTCATTAAATTCCTTGTGTTTATTCATGAAGTTCAACCAGCGGTATTTTTCTGCCTAGTGGCCGCTAATGCCCCAGTTACCTGCTCTGGAAATTAGCGTATTTTCGCGGCAGTGTACCTTATTCCTTGGCTTGCTGCTGCTGTCTGGTAAGGTGTGTAGTTAGACACCCTCCTTAACTGTGGTTCGTATATGTTGTTTCTGTTGGACTGCTTTGACCTTCAGCCAACAGATAATTTGAATTTCTGCTCAATAAGGCCTTCAGACGTGAATGCAATTTGTGATGCTGGATGTTCTAAACGCCAGATTCTGAAGATGCAGTACTGTCCGCCGGTCCTGCCTTGCCTGGGTTATTCCATCATTGTATTGGTTATCAGATGGGGGTAGATTTTGCAAGAGTGTTGGTCTGCATTTAAACTGTCACTAATTTGAGTTGCCATCCAGTTAAGTGAATACAATTCTTGGCTGCCTGTCTCATCGGTTACGAAGTTGAGCGACTTTCCCAGGCCGATCCTTGGAGCACTGTCTGAGACCGACTTCTGTCTTGGTTTGATCAGATTATGATGTTTGTTTTTTCTTAGGAAAAAAAATTATTTTTGAGTTATTACTATTGGGGCCTTCAGTCAACAGATAATTTGAATTTCTGGTGAATAAGGCCTTCAGCGGTGAATGCAATTTGTCTTAAGAATTTTTAATTAGATATTGTCTCTTAATAGTAAATTCTGAAAATTGTCTTTTTTTTAAAAAAAAATTAGTATCTCTTGCAGAAGCTTAATTTTTCTTAAGAATTTGCCATCCAGGCCTTCAGCTGTCAAATTGTTTTGAGTTATTACTATTGAGGCCTTCAGACAACAAATAATTTGAATTTCTGGTCAATAAGACGTCATGAGTGCAACTTGCTTAAGAATTTTTTTAATTAGACATTGTGTCTTAACAGTCAAATTTGATAATTGTTCCTTATTCTCAACCTTATTTGCAACTGGTTCCAAATAAAGTATATGTGATAAAAAAAAACTGAGCAACCAACGGTAACTGAGTAAGGCCCCGTCCACACCGAATCCTGCCTTTCCCTAAGTCCCATGTTTCAAATATGGGAGACAATTATTAGTGAACAGCTTTCAATACATGACCAGTAAACTTTTTGCACAACCTAATGATGCTTAGAAAGTGTCCTGAGTAGCACAGAGAAATTTGATATAAGCACAGGGGATAGGCAAAATAATGTGGACACCTGCACTTACCTGGGAACAGTTTATTAATAAGGGGTTGGAGCCCGATTTGCCCGTACTAAAGTTGTGATTCTTCTTGGAGTACTGGCATATAATGAATGTATAACCTCCAGTGGAATGTTACGTCAATCTTCGATCAGAACCTCTTCTAACGCCTGTAGTGGCGAGGGAGGCGGAAATCTGCTCTGGAGTCTGTACTCCAGTACCGCCCACAAGGGTTCGGTAATGTTCAAGCCCGGGGTCTAGGCTGGCCAGGGAAGACACTGAAGTTCAGTTGCATGCTCCTCGTACCACGATTGTACTGTCCTGGCTATGAGAATGGGTGCATTATCGTCTTGAAATATGGCATCATTGTTGGGAAACAACATTTCAATCATGGGGTGCACCTGATCACCTGAAATGTTCACATAATCGGTGGCTGTATAACACGACCTTTGAGTGTAACGATGGGACCAGCAGAATACCATAATATGGCTGCCCACTCCATCAAACTTCCACCTCCATACTTAACCGATGGAATCAAGCAATCACGTTTGTATTCTTAGTTTGGCGTTATACAGACGTAAACCCGGCCCGATGTTGGAAATAACGAAAACGTGGACTCGTCAGACCATATGACGTCTTTCCACTGAACAGCCGCCCGGGACTTATGTTCCTGACACCATGTTTTACGCTTCTTTGCGTGGTTGTCATCACTAATGGTTTCGGTATAGCAGCTCGTCCATGACTATTCGCTCTATGGAGTTCTCGGCGGACAGTGTCGATAGATGCGGTGTCTCGAAGATGGCTATTGAGCTCTGCAGTCACTTTAGCCGCCGTAGTTTTGTGCTGTTTTAACACAATTCCTGTTATCGTACGACGATCTCTGTCATTTAGTTTTGATTCGTGCCCGGTGTTACATTTACACGATGATGTCTTTCGTCCATGTTTTGTGTAGGCCTTCATGACTGTTGAAACAGTTGCTCTTGAAGGATTCAATAAGTTTTCTGTCTTGGTTACTGATGTTCCAGCTAATCGGGCTCCCATGCACAGTCCAGCGCGATACTTGTCTTACCTGCGTTATTGGCCGTCAAACACGACCATTACTACCACATTATTTGCCTATGCCGTGTAAGTAACACTGCTTCAGACACTAAGTTTTAGGTCGTCCACTTTTTTGAAACCAAATGCCATAAAGACGCCTAAACCGAAAATGTTAACAGCGTTAAGCGAATCTGCAACTATGAATGTCGACATTTTGTACTCAAAGTGACAATTTACGTAAAAGAGAATTTTTTTGGCAGTAAGACACGATCCGTCGCTGAGCTTTTTGCGGTGGAAGCTACCCGTGTCGCCAGCACAGGTCTTTATTGATAAATGACACTGCAGGTCCGGTGTCCAGTAAAATACCTTGCACTTTTTTGTTATACATTTCACCATACATGTTATAAGGACCCTTTTGTTGAACATGAAGAGTCATCAATTAAGGATTTATATTGTATTATTTTTAGTGGAACTTTTATAAGCCCAAGTCCTTATTGACTTGATGTGGTATTTTATTTTTGCCTTATAACATGTCCATGCCTATTGAAGTTTTTATTTATGTATACTACAGGTACAGCAACATGACTAGCATATGAACAAGGAAGCAAATCTGCATTTTAATTGAGCTAACGTAGGAATTTTACGCCCGTTCGTTTCGCAAACAGTGTCATGTGGGAGCCAGGCACGGCCCGTGTGCAGACGGAGTAATTCTCTCAAGGCAACGGCGATGTGGATCGTAATGAACCGTGGCGAGTTTAAGATAGTACTGATCACAGCGGTTACTATTTTTTAAAGTTGAATTTCGTTAGTGAAGGTATGCTGAGCTTCGGAAGCAATCTCAAAAGAACTTCACTGAGCCGGCCGGTGTGGCCGAGCGGTTCTAGGCGCTTCAGTCTGGAACTGCGCGACCGCTACGGTCGCAGGTTCGAATCCTGCCTCGGGCATGGATGTGTGTGATATCCTTAAGTTAGTTAGGTTGAAGTAGTTCTAAGTTCTAGGGGACTGATGACCTCAGATGTTAAGTCCCATAGTGCTCAGATCCATTTGGGCCATCCAACTTCACTGAGGCAGCTTTGCACGTTAACCCTTAAATATAGTAGTGAAAAATACTTACGCTATAGTCGTGGGTCCATTGGACCATTTTGAAATGGTCATAAAAGCAAATTGTGGAGATTTATCCAGGATATTCGAACTATAACTGTTTTATTTTATAAATTCACTAGACTCTAGCTAATCCAGCCATTCCTGGAACATATGGGTGCCGGATTAGCGGAAGTGCCGGATTATTGAGTGTCTGAAATTTACACTCCTGGAAATGGAAAAAAGAACACATTGACACCGGGGTGTCAGACCCACCATACTTGCTCCGGACACTGCGAGAGGGCTGTACAAGCAATGATCACACGCACGGCACAGCGGACACACCAGGAACCGCGGTGTTGGCCGTCGAATGGCGCTAGCTGCGCAGCATTTGTGCACCGCTGCCGTCAGTGTCAGCCAGTTTGCCGTGGCATACGGAGCTCCATCGCAGTCTTTAACACTGGTAGCATGCCGCGACAGCGTGGACGTGAACCGTATGTGCAGTTGACGGACTTCGAGCGAGGGCGTATAGTGGGCATGCGGGAGGCCGGGTGGACGTACCGCCGAATTGCTCAACACGTGGGGCGTGAGGTCTCCACAGTACATCGATGTTGTCGCCAGTGGTCGGCGGAAGGTGCACGTGCCCATCGACCTGGGACCGGACCGCAGCGACGCACGGATGCACGCCAAGACCGTAGGATCCTACGCAGTGCCGTAGGGGACCGCACCGCCACTTCCCAGCAAATTAGGGACACTGTTGCTCCTGGGGTATCGGCGAGGACCATTCGCAACCGTCTCCATGAAGCTGGGCTACGGTCCCGCACACCGTTAGGCCGTTTTCCGCTCACGCCCCAACATCGTGCAGCCCGCCTCCAGTGGTGTCGCGACAGGCGTGAATGGAGGGACGAATGGAGACGTGTCGTCTTCAGCGATGAGAGTCGCTTCTGCCTTGGTGCCAATGATGGTCGTATGCGTGTTTGGCGCCGTGCAGGTGAGCGCCACAATCAGGACTGCATACGACCGAGGCACACAGGGCCAACACCCGGCATCATGGTGTGGGGAGCGATCTCCTACACTGGCCGTACACCACTGGTGATCGTCGAGGGGACACTGAATAGTGCACGGTACATCCAAACCGTCATCGAACCCATCGTTCTACCATTCCTAGACCGGCAAGGGAACTTGCTGTTCCAACAGGACAATGCACGTCCGCATGTATCCCGTGCCACCCAACGTGCTCTAGAAGGTGTAAGTCAACTACCCTGGCCAGCAAGATCTCCTTATCTGTCCCCCATTGAGCATGTTTGGGACTGGATGAAGCGTCGTCTCACGCGGTCTGCACGTCCAGCACGAACGCTGGTCCAGCTGAGGCGCCAGGTGGAAATGGCATGGCAAGCCGTTCCACAGGACTACATCCAGCATCTCTACGATCGTCTCCATGGGAGAATAGCAGCCTGCATTGCTGCGAAAGGTGGATATACACTGTACTAGTGCCGACATTGTGCATGCTCTGTTGCCTGTGTCTATGTGCCTGTGGTTCTGTCAGTGTGATCATGTGATGTATCTGACTCCAGGAATGTGTCAATAAAGTTTCCCCTTCCTGGGACAATGAATTCACGGTGTTCTTATTTCAATTTCCAGGAGTGTATTTTATTCATTTATTTTGTTTTTTTGTTTATTTTGAAAACATAGGGGAATAGTGTATTGTACTTTATTAAACCGAAGGATACAATTTTAAAACATCGAGGATATACTTCATGAAATCCAAAAATACATTAATTTTCAAAGAATACTTAGTCCTTGAGAGTATACTGTACGTAATTATATAGTCATATCACTCACTATGAAACATGTCCCTAATTTTTAACTGTGGCAATAGTGATAAGCGACGGCGGCATGTTTTAACATGCAAGACATAAAGACTAATCAAATATATCAACTTGGTCTCTATCTGTACATGTCATTCAACATGTAACTCAGTTTCATTGTGACCCTACACTGACATTATGAATATTGAAATGTGAATTTGGGAGACAACGTTCTAGTTATAATAATCCTAGTTATATAATAATTTGCAAAAGGAGCCTTTGCTTGGGATATTCGAGTCTGTATTAAGCAGTAACTTCTAAAAATTGCGTAATCAAAGGTTCATTGACAAATGTTGAGCACTTCATGTACTTTCTGAAATGTGAAACTATAATCGGTTTATCATTAAATATTTTGTTGACTCACAATTCATTTGACGGTATCTGGCTGCAAATAACCATTAAAAGAAAAAAAGTAAGTATAGAAATATTCATCTTAACAGTTTTTTTGTATGTTCGAGTTACTACTTACTGTAATTCAATCTGTGCAAATTTGTGTAATGTCTTTTAACTCACCTTAGTAGCTTCTACAGCCCAGCTTTAGTATTGCCATCTTTGGTGGGTCGTTAACCAAAATCTCCCTTACTTTGGTACTGCAATTTTACTTCACCGATCGACATGGTAAGAAGCCATTAATTCATCCATCTGAAAGTGGTTACCTATCTGTTGTTTGTTGTATTCAATTTATTTAATGAAAAAAATTCAGATTTTACGTTGCAAGTGAAGAGCACGGTTTCTTACTGATTCGCAGTTCCTTATGCCTCAGACCCTTGTCGTAAAATATTATCCTGAATATCTTAGATTGAAAGGCTTCTTATTACTCTTACACACCGAGAAGTGAATTCCTACAGGTACCCTACGACACTGACATGCATCATTTTTTTGAAGTTTCCAGTAATGTGAATCCTTCGTAAGACGTAGACACCAGTTACTGAGTGGCGAAACTCTTATTTCTCTCCCCGTTCGTTACATTTTTCGTGAGCTGCAGGGCCACGTACTGGAAACTTCAGTTTCACTCCCTCGTGCTTGCCACAGCCAACACAAAGTTCGCTCTCCGAGAATTACGTAACTTTCAGTCTCGTGAAGTTAGGAGCAGATTTTGTGCGCCTAGCTGTTGCAATCCTTTCAACAGTTACAACAGACGAAGGAAGGTTGGTTCCGAAAATATTGACATGTCTTTAAGACTTTTTGGGGAACACCCTGCGAATCTCTCTGTATCTATGTAGAAAATTCTTCACCTGTCAGATCGCAGCGTATTTTTTAATTATATTTTAATTATATTTCTAAAACTCTGAGCTTACTAAGAATAACTCCGGACTTTTAAAAATCATAAAATTATGTTAAATTACATTAAAGCTTTCTCTTAACAGGGCATTATGAAGCTTTTGTCCTGCTCAAATATGTATCGACACACTTGGTGTATGTGATCACTGTAACGTATGTGCTACAAACGTAACGTAGCTACAACAAATGTGCCTATGTTTGTCTGTGAAAATGGACTCAATAAGCAACCTGAGATATCAGTAAACGAAATCTAACCTGCATAACAGAGTGTGCGTGTTGTATGAGCGTCAGTTTCACTGTCATTTAAGCCCTCAACAAATCGTAACATGAAAAACTTAAAACTAACATTTGGATAGGTTATCTGACTGCATATTTGAATAATAAGTTACAAGTCATACAGAATCTGACTTGTGCAACGGAATTTACCGAATTAGAGTACATGGCACGTTGTGGTGTGTCAGTGTCTCTGTTTTGGCCCAAAGTTTTGCACTCACCTCTTTAGATGACTGCCTTTTCCATGTGGTTTACAGCAATTCGCAGTAGCATGCAGCAGCAGCGACTAAAGCTTATTGTTGCTAAGAATGAATTTAATAAAAAGGAGTTTGTTGGGTCCTGTTAACTACTAAATAATTTGTGAGAAGGGATTTTATAAATTAAGTCAATTTAAAACTTGAGAATCATCATAATCCATAACCAATAATAGACAATGACAATTACAATGGCATAGAGGGCTGAGTGCGAGATTAACAAACTATTTCAGTTTCAAAGTTACATTAACATTTATTTATTAATTACATGTGGAGAATAATTATTATTATTTGGATGATAAGGAGGCTTCTTTAACTGTCAAGCAAAACACGGGATTATTGCAAACTCGGACTAACAATCACCAGCCTAACCCTGCAATTGCTTTTGCGCTATGCTTGCGAATTTTACTTTGAATTCCATCCTCAAGCGTAGTTAAGCCATCCAAATCTCTCATTGCTAGATAAATGCAACCAGGCCTTGAGTGTGGTAAGAATTGACATCACCGAAATCAGGGCAGCGTGACACGTCTTCCGTCTACGAGTTCTCTACCGACACTACTACTCCCACTCTCACAGACAGATCTCGTCTCACAATAATGCTTAGAATCGCGCTCCCATCTTTCGCCCTCAGATTGTTACTATCGATATCTGAGTGCTTACAAAATGCAAAGAATAGCGTTAGCTGACTATATTGTTTTCAATCTAATGGAGAGCAATGACACACTCCTTACATCATAAATAGCTGGAGAGGCTTAACATCAGTGTTTATATGTATTTTGTATCCTCTCTACAGATTTTGACCATGTGTCGGACGAGCACTCGGAAACACACCCTTGCTTATCGTGGGTAAAGTTTGCACACCTTTAATTCCGCGGCTACCTCCCTCCTACCTATTTGATACAGCGAGAAATGACTTACCGCATTCACAATTACAATGCTTCACTGAATTTGTCCAAATCGTTAAATTTTTCGAGAAGTAATTTTATTGAGGTATTAATCAATATACCCTTGCTTTCTGCCTACAAATTTTTAAAAAATACCTGAAATTTAATACATCGTCCTTAATATTCGGGTTCAGTTGATTTTATGTTGGTTCTAGCCACACTAACAGTCCTCTCTGTCAGTCTCCGCTCTCACATTGACCTCTGTTTCATTGATATCGTTAACTGAAATAAAAGCAACGCGACTTAGCTTATTTGGAGGGCAGCACAAGTCAAACAGTCAGTGACCCGAGAGTGGTCACTACTCGGTAATTCAGAACGAGGAAAATACATCATTACCTCAGCTACGATACCATTCTTATTCTGGTTATAGTTAATTTAGATTGTGTCTCACAGAACCCACGACAGTTTATATGTAACACTGTAAACACTGTCTGGCAACAGAAGTGAACCACACAGAGGAATTGCCCGGATACCCATGTAAATTCGTAGACATATACAGGATGTTCATTTTAAGTGAACACATAAAATATCTCGAAATCTACACATTGTATCCAAAATCCAATTTTTTTGTCTTGGGGGTGCGTAGTGGAGAGAGGGGCAACTTTGAAATCTTCAGTGGGTAGCCCTGTTTTTCGTTGCCGATTACGATTCTACGGCAAAATCTGGAACATTTTCTTCATTTCGCCACAGATGGCACTGTAATCGCAAGAATAGAAATGGGTACCCAATCGTAATTTACGGCATGCTACTCAAGAGTCATGTTACCCCCATTAGGGCTACCATCGTTTGTGAATGTATCGGAAAGTAATACCTTACCAAAGAACGTGGGGTTCGTTTGCATTTGTTGACGTCCCCATTCACAATACACTACCCGGTTATGGAAATCAGAGCCATGAAGTTCTTCACACAGTGACATGTTGTATGGATGATACTTTTGCAGTACTGTGAGAATACTACTTATGGACATATCAGAATCACGGTGTAATTGCCGGTCGCTTATCCGGGGGTTGTGGTGCACTGCCGCTAGTACAGCTATTTCGTCAGCTTTTCCTATAACACGTTTGCCTCCTTTCCTTTTGGCGGTCTGTACGCTGCCATCAGCCATAAAGGTGTTCATAACCTTGTAAAAGAACGAATGAGAGCGAGGCAACAGCAGTCTCAACATTTCTCCTAGATTTTCCGTAAATCAGGATCATTTCAAGTTTTTCTTCTGTGGTTGCAACATTCATCGTCTACTTACACGTCTGTTCTCAAAATTACAGACAGTTGTGCAGGCAATAAACACTGCACAAGTACTGTAATATTTAGAGCCCCTATCTGTTCCATGTCTGCACGACACGTCATCCCTGGTCACATTGTACTTGTCTGTGAGATACGTCGTAGTTCGCTACACGGCCACGGTGGCGTTTCGAGTAGTCCCCTGTTCGATATGTAGGAGGAATACAACGTTGCGAATGGGGTTTGCAATCGGAAGTTATGAAATACTGTCCTGTCCTACCCTCGCACCATGGTGGTGTGGTCACTGGATATTCAAGGGCCCTTGAGTAGCATGTCGTAAATTACGATTGTGTGCCCATTTCTACTCTTCCGATTACGGCGCCATCTGTGGCGAAAAGAAGGAAATGTTTCAGACAAAACGTATGTAGATTTTGCCGTAGAACCTTAATCTTCAATAAAAAACGGGGGTTTCCTTTCAAGATTTCAAAGTTGCCCCTCGTACCCGCGAACTACGCACGGGGTCGGATGGGTGGGTCGAGTGCAGTATCGTTGGATGTCCCGAGACAAACAAATTGAAATTATAATTTTTTTTTGATCCGATATGCAGTTTTCGAGATATTTCAAAGCCTTCAGTTAGAATGAATACCCTGTGTGGCATTGATGAATATGTAATTCCCTGTGACTGATATAACCCCACTAGACTGCATTAGTGTTGTCAGTGTTTAGTGTTGTTACTATAGCTGGTAGGGTTGATAAGGGCCGTGAACAGTGTCACACGCTGAGTGATAACTTTGAAACCTACGGAGAAGCCGTATGCTCGTGTGAGACAGCATTACCGGCACATGGTAGACTTTGAAAGGAGCGTCATTGTATGTCACCATTTGGACAGCTGGTCTAGTTTATGTGACGTTCAGATAGTGGCCCGATGTTGGACTGCATGGGAACGTGTAGGTAGGCAAATTCGTTGTCAGGTTTCCTGTCGACCACGTCTAACCATCACAAGGGAGAATAGCCATGTTGTGCACCAAGCACATTGCAATATTTTCACATCTGCGCCTGCCATCCGAGAACATGTAATGGCCCCACTACATCCTGTGTTGTCCGTGCACCACTTGTCAGAGGCTTACAGCAGCCAAGCTGATTACCATCTCATAGTTAACACCGTAACATAAGCAACTATGTCTGGAGTGGTTCTGTTACTGGGAAGCAGGGCATGCTGATGAATGGCGTCTGCACCACTCCAGGTGAACACCGTCGGCGAGCATGGTGGCGACTCGAGGGAGATCCCTTTCTTCCAGCGTTCTGGATGGGCATTGCTGTGTTATTCCTAACCTGCACACATAGCCGTGCATGTTAAAGCACCGCTTTGGAAAGGGAGGAGTGCCAGCTCCGGATCGAAGCCGTCCAGTGGATTAACGTCGAGAGTAGGTGTGCTGGCCAGCCTGGATATGGTTTTTAGGCGGTTTTCCACATCCCACCAGGTAAATATCGGGCTGGTACCCAAGTATCGCCTGAGTTACAGGATACCACTACAAGCAGGCAAGTAGGATAAAGATATTCTGTTCTGGGAGCGTAGTAGGGTAGCAACAGGATTTAGAATGCCAAATCTGTTCGTAGCCACGCCAGTTCCGCGCCGATGCAGGTAAATGCACAAGAAAAAGAAGATGAAGAAAAAGACAGCAATGTTACTCCTGGGGCCATGGTGAGCGGAGCCTTAGGATATGACTTCAGGTCACAGCTGATTGAGAGAACTCTGATGTCACGGACATTCTGTGTCTTCATGTGTTACCTCAGCATTGTGATGCCATTTTTTAACAGTGCAATGCTTGTCCACAATAGCACGTCTCTCTACGAACTCTATATTTGATGTTAAGGTCTCCCTTGCCACTAAGATCCCTAAATCTGGTCTTAACAGAACTTTTGTGGTACCAACTCAGAGGCCAACTCTGTCCCAACGCCAATATCCATGATATCAACGACCAGCTGTGGGCGAGCTTACCTCGGGAGAGGATACAGTGATTTTCATGACACCTTTCCTAACCAAATCAGTGCATGCATCCGGCCCAGAGTGGGTGTAACATCATACCGATTAGTGGACTCTTACTGCCAAGTTCTATGTAAATCTGACTCGAATTTGTAATTACTGAACTAACATCATCTACCCTCTCGACCTGTGAAATTTCCGTTTCGTCCTCCCCTCACCCCACCCCCACCCCTTCTGGGTGTTCCACTTCTTTCGCCAGGCACTCTATAATAATCCCATTTCTTATTATTCACAGGCATTTGACGACTTTAACGACATCTAAACGCTATATGTTTACTAAACCCCTATCGCATATTTCTTCCAACATGGTATTAATGATATTGTTCCTCTCATCCCATACTTTACTCTTTGTTTACATCTTATATCTTATATCGATTAATTTTCTCAGATGCGAATAACTGAAAACTATTTCTGTCTCCATCTGATTCAAACGATTCGCTGACCACATGAACAAACACGCGCGCTCGAAACGAAAAATTACGGATTATTAATGCCCAACGGCTGTCTGCCAAGTCACCAAAGTAACTGACCTCGTTTGATATGCTACGCTGACAACTCGCCGCCTATGATCTCAGAAAGACATTGTACCCGTAGAGTAAGGGATGTACTGTATTGATCTAAGCACAACGAACTTTTGATACTTTTTTTGAAGTCAATTCATTTGTTGTTTTTGTATCCAGGGTGCAAAAAATGTTATTTTCGTCGAAACGGCGTTGAGAGTTGCCACTGCAGAGCTGGCCATAGTAGTAGTTGTGGCTGTACTGCAGATCTAGTACTTGTAGTAACGATATGTCATCGTGGGCGTGATGGCATCGCTTTTCATCACCAGCGACGATAACGTGGAATGTGGAACAAGCAATATACGTGGTGTCGCTGAGAGCTGGTCGATATCTCAAAATGAAATCGCGCTTGTCTGTTCGCACGTACGTGCAAGGGCAATAAAACAACAATATAAATTGGTTTCGCTGCTTCGAGGTTGGGTACAACATACTGCTCAAATGATTGCACACTAGATTACTATGCGACCGTAATCTGAATACCGCTGTTTTTATGGAATAGCATGGTACTCCTACTACCAAGCTAATTCCAAACGTTACCAGGAATAAATGCGGAGTAATTATACGTCCAGCAACAAGAGCCTTTAAGACATAAATGTTACGCTGAGTGGGTACAAGACCAGTTCAACAATAGACCATATATGTAATTCTGATAAATAAAACCTCAACGCATGAGAGATTCGTAATTTTCTCAGCAGCAATTATGTCCTGTACCACCACCAACACTTTTATCTCAAGACCATTTCACTACAGCGAAACAACTTTAACAACCACAAATGGTTTATCTGACCCAGCAGCGAGAAAAACGGCAGACTCTAGCTGCAGAGAATACTGGCGTTTTAATTCATGCCAAAGGCCCATTCAGATGGTTCAAATGGCTCTAAGACTTAACATCTGAGGTCATCAGTCTCCTAGACATGATGATGATGATGAGTCCATTACTTCTTTACAGAGCGTAGGGGAGCGACGCGGGAGACCCGCACCGCTTTACTAGGCAAGGTCATAGTGGAGGTGGTTTGGCATTGCCTTCCTCCGACCGTAATGGGGATGAATGATGATGATGAAGACGACACAATAGCACCCAGTCATCTCGAGGCAGGAAAAATCCCTGACCCCGCCGGGAATCGAACCCGGGACCCCGTGCTCGGGAAGAGAGAACGCTACCGCGAGACCACGAGCTGCGGGCCCCCTAGACTTAGAGCTACTTAAACTTAGAGCTACTTAAACCTAACTAACCTAAGGACATCATACACATCCATGCCCGAGGCAGGATTCGAACCTGCGACAGTAGCAGCAACGCGGTTCCGGATTGAAGCGCCGACCGTAGTGGCCGAGCGGTTCTAGGCGCTACAGTCTGGAACCGGGCGACCGCTTCGGTCGCAGGTTCGAATCCTGCCTCGGACATGGATGTGTGTGATGTCCTTAGGTTAGTTAGATTTAAGTAGTTCTAAGTTCTAGGGGACTGATGACCTGAGAAGTTAAGTCCCATAGTGCTCAGAGCCATTTGAACCGGACTGAAGCTCCCTGAACCGCTCGCCCACAGCGGCCAGCTGCTCATTCAGACGACAAGTCAAGATTTACGATTAGATTCGCAGGAATAAACCAGAAATACCATTATAACACACAATGTAGATGTAGATGTAGAATATTCCCACAACATCTAATCATACCACGTCAGTACAATTGCTCAATGTACCTGTTGTGATACCTATAATCGACCTAAAGAATCTCATTTCCGCATACTGAAACACGGTTTTTGTCCTCTTTTATACCAGTCGCTCAGTACCGTTCATGAATCACGTCACAATCAACGATTTTTATAGTTTCACTATCGTATTTTTCTCAAATATTTTTCCAGATTCTCTTCTAAGGTCTCGATGAGTACTGAAGGAGAATATCCTACTAATCCTATTCATTTTCCTGGGGGAATATTTCGACTTCTTTTTATGGACATCAGCCTTCTGACTGTTTTGATGCTGTCCGCTACAGCTTCCTATCCTGTGTCAACTTCTTCATCTCTGTTTCACTTGTTCCCAACGCCCCCTATTATTTGTTGACTGTCTTCCTCACAAGTTTTACCCTCCCCATCCCACAACTCTCTCACATACCATGGAACTTATTCTTTGATTTTCATGTCCTAGCGTGCTGTCCCTTCTTGGTTGTGTTTTCCTTTTCGAATCTGCGGAGAACCAGGTCGTTTCTTATTTAACCCCTCGGCCCACCTAATACTCACCATACATCTACACAACCACATCTCAAACGCTTCATTTCCATGTAATTATGTGCTCCAAAGGTACATTCTCAATACGTTTTTCTTCAAAATAAGGCTGACGTTTGATAATAGTAGGCCTCTTCTGTGTTCAGCAAAGCCCTCTTTCCGTTCTAGTCTGTTTTTTTGTGCTCCCTGCTTCGTCGGTGATGTGATATTTTTCTTCCAACGTAGCAGAATTACTTAACTTCGTCTACTTTATGATCAATTTTGATGTTTGGGTTTATGTCTATTCTCATTTTAGCCACTCCTTGTAACTTTCTTCTTTTGTCTACTCGAGATCCATATTATGTACTCAATAGTCAGTTCATTCCATTCAACACTTCCTGTAATTGTTCTTCACTTTCACTGACGACTGCAACGTCATCCCCGAATCTTATTGATATCCTTTCGCCCGAAATGTTAAAAAATTGATTCAAATGGCTCTGAGCACTATGGGGCTTAACATCTGAGGTCATCAGTCCCCTAGATTTTAGAACCACTTAAACCTAACTAACCTAAGGACATCACACACATCCATGCCCGAGGCAGGATTCGAACCTGCGACCGTAGCGGTCACGCGGTTCCAAACTGAAGCGCCTAGAACCGCTCGGCCACAATGGCCGGCCCCGAAATTTTAGTCCCACTCTCGAAGCATTCTGATATTTTCGTCATTCCTTCTTCGATGTATAGACTGAACGGCAGCGGCGAGAGATACATTCCTGCATTGTGCCCTTTCTAGTCCGAACACTTCGTTCTTGGTCTCCTATTATTATTTTTCCCTCTTGGTTCTTGAAAGTATTGCATGTTAACACTGTCTTCCTATAGCTCACGCCTATGTTGCTGAGAATCTTGAACATTTTGCACCATTGTACGTTGTCGCACCCCTTTTCTACGAGGGCCGTTCAGTAAGTAATGCAACACATTTTTTTCTCGTCAAGTTTCATAGTTTCATCAAGCTCCGATACGTAGCCTTCAAAATGGCTTCTGTAACGGAGGGGCTTTGCAAGGAGAGAGCTGTCATTGAGTTTCTGTTGGCGAAAACCGGAGCACCGCACGTATTCAGAGGCACTCACAGTATCTCTACAGAGACCTGGTAGTGAGGTGGGCGAGTAGTCTCTCATCATTCCAACAAGGCCACCCAAACTTGGCAGATCTTCCGCGTGCCGGCCGGCCCCACACAGCCGTGACACCTGCAGTGTTGGGACGTGCGGACCCTCTTCTTTGAGGTGATCGCCGGATCACAATCAGACACCTCGCTGGACGACTGGACGTCTCTGTTGCTGGTCCTGACACACTCGTCCACCAGTTGGGGCACTCAAAGATGTGTGCCACTGGCGCCTAACAAAAGACCATAAAACAGCAACGAAGCACCATCTGTGCGAAAGTGCTTCGCGTTACGAGGGTGATCGTAACGACTTTATTTATACAGCAAGACGTTGGCTCCGATGTCGACTGTTAGAGTGGTACCATGTGGGCCTACAGACCCTCCCAGCAAGGTGGGCTAAGGCCATCGCATTGAACGGAGTTTATGTTGAAAAGTAGGATTCCGTAGCCAAAAGAGTGTCAAACCACCACCCGAGCCAGAAGAGAGGCATGATTAGTACGCTCGTAACGAGAGCAGGACGAATATGTGAGCCGCAACACCTCAAACGAAAAATGACACACCTGGAAACTGTCCTGAGGAGCAATGGGTACTCCACAAATTATATTAGAAGTGCAACAGAGCCAAACACTCGGCGAAGTAAGGAACCAGAAAAAGAAATGTCGGGTACGGCCTTTCTGCCATACATTCCCAGAGTGACGGACAGAATCGGCCGTATATTGCGCAAACATGGCGTAAAGACGATTTTCAAACCTACAAGGAAGATCAAAGAGTGTCTTAGATCGGCGAAGGAGAAAAGAGACCCACTTGCAATGTCGGGAATATACCGTATACCATGCACATGCGGAAAAGTTTATGTCGGAATGACTGGACGATCCATTAACACCAGGATCAAAGAGCATAAGCGACATTGCAGGTTGGGGCAGGTGGAGAAATCGGCCGTGGCAGAGCACGCACTGAATGAGACCGACCACGTAATAAAATTCGCCGACACGGAAGTTCTGGCTGTAGAGAAGCGCTATCACACGCGCTTGTTCAGAGAAGCTGTAGAAATACAAAAACACGCGAACAGTTTGAACACGAGAGAGGAAAGCCTTAAGGTAAACGGATCCTGGCTTCCCGTACTGCAGCGAACGACCGTCGCAGGTAGCAAGAGGAGAACCGCACCGGAAATGACCGCAGAGAAGCCCTCGGACGTTGGCGCACCAGGTACACTCTTTGACATAAAACTTGACCGGCGGCCGGCCGCTTCAGAGGCTAAATCCGCGCCGATCGCGACATGGGACAAAGAAACTGGCCAACTCGCTAATTCTCTAAGTCCGGTTATCTGCACAATCTGGCAACACTGTAGACTGCGGCACTTCCTGGAGGAAAACTTGTCCCAAGATAGAGAGACTCTAGGCTGATTACGCCTGTGGTCTAACCAGTCTGCCTTCGGCAGGGCAACAGAGCGGACGCGTACGTGTTGACTTCGTGCGGCGCGCGAGCTCGCCTTGTTTACTTTCTGACGGCCGTTGCTTAAGTGCCGGCTTACTTTGTACGATCCATGGCGAACCGTTACCGTAAATCAACACTCCGATTTACTTTCTGCAACGATTATGCCCGACCCAAAGCGCTCGAGGTGGAGCGTTTTCTGCGAGAGGAAGTGAAGATCCCGGCGACCGATATTATCGGCATACATTTGTCCATCGTGAGCAGCACGGTCTATGTGAAAATCATTAACGACGCGGCGTGCGAACGCATACTACGTGAGACCAAACAGGGGCTCCGCTTCTGTCACGCTGATGGCAATGTGGGGGAGGTAACCGTCGACCACGCAGGCTTAGGTATGCGAACGATACGCATTTTCGAATTGCCATTCGAACTGCCAGCTGAGGAAGTCGTCGCGGCACTACGCCCATACGGCACAGTCCACGGCCACACTGCGGAGAAGTGGACACAGTTTCGGACGTATCCTGTCCTCAACGGGGTCCGACAGGTCACCATAGATCTCCGAAGCCACGTCCCGTCCTACTTACAGATCGGCGGATGCCGTGCCATAATTATATACGATGGCCAGCCTCGGACCTGTTCCGGGTGCGGCAAAGAAGGCCACCTTAGATCCGAATGCCTACAACGGCGTATTACGCAACTTCCAGCTGCCGAACAACCACCCATGTCGCAACCTACAGTGCTACCGGTGACCTATGCCGCTGCTCTGGCTTCTCCTACCACTTTGCAACGTCACCCGGTCACCACAAACGACGCCACCAACGAGCCCGACCAGACACCGACGGAGAGCGCCTCGGACGACCCGCCGCCTCCGCCGGCCATTGACGCCGCTCCGAAGATGCCGGCGCAACCAGCCGCTGACCCTGATCTCGGAAACACGATGGAGATCGACTCGCTCATCGTTCCTACAGCAGCCTTTCTGCCAGAACGACGCGACTCCCTTCCGTCGTCGGACACGGAGGGTCGCACAAGGAAACAACGTTCCCCGAAACGTCGCAAGCGAAGACGTCGCACCGTTTCCGGCCAAGAGGAGATGTTACAAGTCGAGGAGGACGTAACCGTCGACCAGCACGAGGCCTCCGAACCCGCTACTGCTGCCGAAGACGTAATGAGCGCGGAGACATCTATCGGTGAGCCTGCGCCCCGTGCTGACGCTGAACTAAATCATGGACGTCCCACAGGCGACACTACACCACGTACAATTACAACATCTTCTGCAGACAAAATGGACGATACACCAGCTTCCGCTTCCACGGCGTGGCACGAGGAGGAGGTCACGGAGCAGGAGCCGTTACGGGACCCTGCGCCGTCACGGCCGCACCACTAATCATACTCTCCCCAGACTCCCCTGCGGGCCAGCGGGATAACGTTCCGCTGCGACGCCCACACCCTTGCGCGGACGGCGGAGTGGACCAGCCTCCAGCAATCCGACACCAGGCCTACCGGATAGCAACCATCAACACCAACAACATCCGTTCCAGGGTGAAAATCCGCCTTATGCAGGAGATGTTCTGGGCTTCGGATATTGATTTCGCCCTTCTGCAGGAAGTTCACTTGGCTAGTCTCCCGGATATCAATGGCTATACCGCCCACGCCTCCGCGAGTGATCCTATGGGCCGCGGGGTGGCCATCTACGTCCGCCACGGGATTTCTGTGACCGATGTCGCCTTCCTTCCATCAGCTCGGGGCATGGCACTCACTGCCATGGGGACACGCATCATTAATGTCTACGCTCCCTCAGGCACCGACCGACGGCATGAAAGAGCCCAGTTTTATTCCGAGGAAATCGCTCCCCTGTTTTTAGGGCGTTATGACCATTGCCTACTAGGAGGTGACTTTAATTGCGTTCTGCATCCTAAAGATCAGATTCCCCACTATACTACATGCCAGGAGCTACGTATAGTGGTGCGAGACCTCCTGCTTCACGATACCTGGGAAGTACAACACGGCGACCTTTCTGGCCATACCTTTCTTACAAGTCATTCCGCAAGCCGACTAGATAGGATATATGTCTCGCACACTCTTAGATCTGCGATACGGGGCGCCGAACGCTGGCCGCTGGCCTTTTCCGACCATTGCGGTTACATCTGTACGGTCCTCCTTCCGCCGCAATCAGTATGGCGCAGCCGTGCGCCATGGAAACTCAATACCTCACACTTGCATGACCTGGCGTGTCGCCAACAAGTCACTGAAACGTGGACAGCCTGCGAACGACGCCTTCCCCACTACCACTCGACATTGACATGGTGGTTGGACTGCGCCAAACCAGCGATCCGGAGGACACTGATGAGATACGGGAAGGACATGGCCGACTGGCATCGCACCACTGTTGACTTCTATTACGCGATTCTCCGAGATCTGGATGCTCAACCGCCAACCCCGGACAACCAGTTGGAACGGCAAAGAACTAAGGCGAAGATCATTGCGCTGGCACGCCGGAAACTGCAAGGGGTCGTGATCCGGACGCGGCGCCACGATCGCGCGGATTTAGAAATTCCATCCATGCATGACATAGTGTCCGACAAACGAAGGCGTCGTCGGCAGATCATCAGCACTCTGACCACGCCTCATGGAACGCAGGTGACCACTCAGAATGACATCGTCCGCACATTCGTCGAGCACTACCGTCGTACTTATAGTGATGACGACGCTGAAACTGCAGCAGACGACTCCATTTTGAATTACG
Source organism: Schistocerca cancellata (assembly GCF_023864275.1). NCBI lineage: Eukaryota > Metazoa > Arthropoda > Insecta > Orthoptera > Acrididae > Schistocerca > Schistocerca cancellata. Next base: position 353,805,880 of record NC_064632.1, on the reverse strand, counting down.
TCACGCGCACCCTCCCCCACACGGAGGCGGATGCTTTGACAGTGGCGGTCACGCTAGACGAAGTCAACAACGCAATCGCCAAGGGGGCAGTCAACAGATCGCCCGGCATTGACGGCTTACCGTTTGAGTTTTACCGTACCTTTCGGGACCTCATGGCCCCACGGTGGACGACTATGTATCAAGAACTGATAACATCTGACCAAGCAATCCCACCCGCCTTTGCTGAGGGCATCATTATACCAGTCCCCAAACCAGCCCGTGGTTCGACGGTCATGAGTTACAGACCGCTCACCATCCTCAATGCCGATTACAAGATTTTCGCGCGCTTACTGGCAATGCGGCTCCGAACTACACTCCCTCATATCCTCTCGCCAGAGCAAACGACGCCTGGCGGACAGATTAACATACAGACTGCCACAGGGGAATGCCGCGACTTAATTGCGATAGCGGCGGCCTGCAGGCTCCGGGCAGCGGTCGTCGCTATAGACTTCGACAGCGCCTTCGATAAAGTGCGTCATCGTTTCCTGTTTTCGGTGGCAGCCCGAATGGGCATCCCCCCTCCGTTTCTCGACGTCATCCGGCGTCTTTACGACAGTGCCAGTTCACGTGTCCAAGTCAATGGACGTATAGCAGGGCCGGTACCTATCTGCCGTTCGATACGGCAGGGGTGCCCCCTCTCTACCCTCCTGTATGCTATTGCCCTTGAGCCCCTTATTGGAGGCTTGACGACCAAGCTCTCTGGCCTCACCCTACGCCAACACACTTTTCGCTGTCGGGCATATGCTGATGACCTCCTCCTCCTCATTCGCTCCGGCTCTGAGATTCGGGATGTCCTCGAATTGATTACCCGTTATGGGGCTGCCGCTGGCAGTGCCATGAATATCGCCAAATCTTCTGCAATGCACATTGGACGAGGCCTCCAGGAGGGTGAAGTTGCACCACTGCCGCTTGTGATGACTTTCCGGTACCTGGGCATTACCTTTACCCCCACGGTCACACGCACGGCGGCAACGAATTTCCGTCGCCTGTTACACGTCATCCGCAACGACGTCCGCCAGAACCTCTTGCGCCGCCAGGACACACTTCAACGAGTTGCGTTTATTAATCTTTATGTGGCATCAAAATTGGTTCACATCGCGCAAGTTCTCCCTCTGCCAACTGCAATTGGGCGCAACCTTCAGGCGGCTTTTGGCTATTATCTCACGGCTGGTTCACTGTTCAAAGTCCGTTATGAGACACTTACCCTGCCCTCACGGTATGGTGGCGTCGGGGTCGTCAATGTCCGTATGCGAGCTGCAGCCTTGTACATGAGTACCATGAGAAAACAGTGGATGGGCCAGGGTACATCTCTAACACGCAGCTTGCTTGAGGTCCTCCTACCTGCTTCCACCTCACCACCGGTGTCTGTCGGCCATATCGTGCCTCATTTGTCCCATATTTCGACCTTTTTCGTCGACTACAGTTACATACATACCAGTCTCCCAGATACACGCCCACCTCGGACTAAGGATTTTTACAGCCTGTTGCTGCGCTGTGTTCCCCGGAATGTGATGGAGACCAAACAACCCTCCATCCAGCGGCCCATAGTGTGGACTACCGTCCACCAGCCCTTCCTCCCTACGAACGTCCGGGCACTGTGGTATCACATAGTAAACAGGAAATTTGCCACGAAGCAGCGCCTGCACAACATTGGCTTGTCAGAATCCCCTCTTTGTCTCCTTTGCCAGCAACTGGACACTGATGAACACCGTCTGACATGCGCCTCATCGCGAGATGTATGGCGCTTCGTGCAGCAAATCATTGCCTGCTATCTCCGGGTGCCACCAGACACAGTCGAGCCTCGAATGTTTCTATACCCAGAGGACCGACATTTTCCCGCCGCCAAATGTCATGCTATTACGTGGGTCAAAGGGTGGGCGGTCGCTTATCTCTTTCATGAGGGACCTAAATCCCGCCTCGACTTCTGGACCTATTTACGAACAGCCCATGCAGCTCTCGAAAACACGCCACGTTACCGAACATTATTTGCTAACTATCTTCGAGCGGTCTTTGTTAGACCTCCACTGAGTTGGGGGGTGCCTGGCGCAGAGGGCACCCACCCCTCCTCCCCCGGCGGTGTCTGAGTTTCAACCGCCGACGATCTATTCTACTTCTGACCTCCGCGGATGGGAGAGCGCGTCGCAGATTGCGCGGATTTTATTTCTTTTTGCTTTTCCTTTTTCCTTTCTTGTTCTTTCCCCAGAATTTATATTTCAAAAAAAAAAAATAAAAAAAAAAAAAGTGGTAGCGTGCGTTGTTTCTGTTCATAATGTCAGTGGATCGAGAGCAGCTGGCATAAAATATTTTTATAGCCTCTTCTGTCTGAATGCTGAAGACGTGAATGTAATGGTAGCGCAGATTCAATCTATTTCGCTTTGTGACACACCGATATCAAAATTTTATCTAGTAACGATTTTGCGGCAGATTTCCTGCAGACTGTCCTCCTCTGGACGCCGTATGCGGCAAAGCTCCGGGATCCATTTGCTGGCTACTGGCAGCGGCCGTGGCGACAGCAGCGGCGCTGCACTCCCCCGTTCTTTATCGAAAGCGCCTGCTACCGCTCATCGCTTTTGATGATTTGAAACGCTTTATTATTAAATGTTGCTCCACAGAAAATTTCTACAATTTCCATTCACGCTCAAAAGCAACGGAGACAGACGCCCTGATTAGTAGGCGGGTAATCGGCAAGAGCTGAGTATGGCCCGAAATTAATTTTATAGACTGGGACGAAATTAAACCACCTCACTACATTCGATGAATTTATAAATGCTTCATACCTCGTTTCTTTTCCTTTCAAACTTAATTATTTGTGCAACTTTTGGTCAATGATTGGATGTTTTCGTCAAGCCAGAGTGAGCGTCTGTGGTGTAAAATGTATTACAGTTCTTGTTTCATTCCTTATGGTAAGTCTATGCGATAAACTGTGTGAATACCTTGCAATGCATGCTCTGTAGCAGTGCAGGCACACTGCACATTTGGAGTTCCATGTATGGGTTCATGAAGTATTTATTGTTGATCGGAAGTGATAGTTAAGGTCATCAGATTTAATCCAGATAAATTTGTCGTTTTGAAGGTTTCAGAGAACGGAAAGGAATTGCTAACGCCGGTGTTAGAAAACGTCTACAGTTAAATGCTATTGCAAAAATTTAGAAGATGTGAACTATATTAATGAACATGTGCACTTCATAAACAACCTTCTGACATGTTAGACCTATATGACGAACAAAGCTCAAATTTATATCGTTGACAGTCGGTTTGAATCTTTTCAGGACCTATTTTACAGTGAAGCACCTTGGAATTTGCAAAGCAGAAATCCATGATATTAACTTAATTTACTAAGTCGAAATCGGACGAAGATTGATGTTTAAAGGCATTCTTCAGATTTCGCATAAGAAATGTTTACTAGCAGTTTGCAACTCCATTAATTAAAATGGAAAATAAAATGTTTTAGTCAGCGGCTTCTACCGTGATTCGAACTTATAGTACAAGCACTGCAACGCACAAGGGAACCTCTGAGCTAACGACACACTGGCGGCCAGAGGCGGACTATAGTCACTGCGATGTTGCCTGAGCCTCAAAACGCAACCTTAAACACAGAAACAGAGGAGGTGGAGATTACTGTTTTAACGTCCCGTCGACAACGATGTCAAGGAGACGGATCACAAGCTCGGATTAGGGAAGGATGGGGAAGGAAATCGGCCGTGCCCTTCCTAAGGAACCATCCCGGCATTTGCCTGAAGCGATTTAGGGAAATCATTGAAAACCTAAATCAGGATGGCCGGGCGCGGGATTGCACCATCGTCCTCCCGAATGCACACACAAACAGGTGTTACTTATGTGAAGAACGCCGTTCTTGGAGTCCAGAAATTAAATATACTTTCTAATTGCGTCATCTTGCAGCGGATTATATCGTACGAGTCTTCGATGTGGAAAACGAATGTTAAGTGAATTTAGCGAGGTAACGCCGACCTACACCCGGAAGTAAATGCACTATCAGAGTGTTGGCAAATACTTGCTACGACGATGCCATTTCTCGGCTCTCTGACGAGGCAGCTCTTCAGCGAAATGCTTGCCGTGATTCTCCGATACGGTTCTTCAGAGTGGAGACGCGCGCGCACGTTTGGTTTTTATGCGGCGTTCTCCCCTGGTGGTTTCTGACGTCGCCTTGTGGGCTATGTATACATATGAGACATTCAATTATCATTAATCCAGAATGATACAAGTTTCAGCTTCCGGCGTGGAAGAAGGCTGTTGACGCCGACATTATATCATTTCAACGTAGGGAAAGCAAAACGGATCATTCAATGTTTCTCATTCAACATAAAGCATGTGAGATAAATTTCCGTAACGTTCATAATCATCTAAAAATACAAACGAAGTAAAAATACACCGGAATCTTATTCGAATTGAATATAATGTAAGATACCAAACGCTTTGCACCTCGATGTCGAATTTGTCCACTTGCAATCGTTTGCAGCATGCACATAGATTGTCATGATTACCACGAGAATGAAGAAATATGTTGGTAAGGATGGAAGCAAGAAGAGACGCAGTCAACAAATATTCTATTCCTCATGGCATTCATTTCATTTGACACGTAAGAAGAGGTAAAGCGGGAATTTACTTTCGTTAACACGAAAGATATGCCGCACATATTGATAACGAGGAAGTCTGCGTCTTCATACGTTTCCTCCTTGAAATCTGTATGCTCTATTATATACTAAGTAGCCCGATCATTGTTTCAGTAATGTGACCCTCTTGTTTGACCCCGTAACGATGAACAGATTCCAAATGCATGTCTCTGCGTGAAAGTAGCTGTTCGAACCCTTCCTGGGTTGTTTTTTGTGTTTTATTGCTTGGAATTCCTGAAGCAGACCACTGTGCCTTCCCCCCTCGTGGGTTAGGTCTCAAAACTAAACCGCTTTGTATCCAATGGCATAATTTATTCATACAGCATCAGCATAAGACTCTTGCGAGTGAGAGAATGACAATAACAATCGTAACAAGAACAAGCAAATAATGAATGATGTTTATTCCAACGCAGAACGAGAATGGCTTTAAATATAAAAATCTATATCTATATCCATATCTATTGATCTTTGAGTTGGCACAATGAAAATATATTCTTAGCATTTAGTTACTGAATTTAGTTCTGGATGTTTGCAGAGAAAAGGAAAAGTCGGTACTTCTCGCTAGTGTAATATAATGTGAACCAGCAACTACCCTTTCCTTAGAACACGACTCAAGCAGGTCCTCAAGTAGGCACTGCTGCACTCTGTTCCCTGACATTGCTCTGATGACGGTTAATGCAGATATTTCCGATTATGAAATACAAAACGTATTGCAGGTTAGTTCCTAGGATAGTAACATTAAATTTGCGTTGTAGACGGCACATGAACGTGACGACTATCCATATTACTCATCAATATAAAAAGACAGTATTTTGGGAATTTAGCAGGATTACTCAAAATCAATTCTGAAATTGGGTGACTGACCGCACAGGTGCTAAACGTCGTCAAGAGTATACGATGTCCTAATCGCATTAGGAATATGAAGATCGTCTTCGACAGCTCGCAACTTTCACATAGCTAACCCCACCCTACTCCAGACAGCTCTCGGTGGAGTTGCACTACGTTGCCGATGTTATGGAAGGCCTTCAAACCGACAACAGACCACATATTGAAAAATACAAGCGAATTCTCTTGCAGCGTAAGCTTATTGTAACTAATCTAAAAATTATTGGAGAGGAACATTGTCCTATTCAAAAAAGTAAAATGTTACACACTGTTGACGTCAAACGGACATTATCTATGTCCTGTCTTGTGTCCTACTCATCTATAATATCAAGTGTACTATGAAAATGATTATATATAATGGATTATAAGGTAATGCATTGATACCAGATGGTGGGGGCCGGCCGATGTGGCCGTGCGGTTCTAGGCGCTTCAGTCTGGAACCACGTGACCGCTACGGTCGCAGGTTCGAATCCTGCCTCGGGCATGGATGTGTGTGATGTCCTTAGGTTAGTTAGGTTTAAGTAGTTCTAAGTTCTAGGGGACTGATGACCTTAGAAGTTAAGTCCCATGGTGCTCAGAGCCATTTGATCTATTTACCACAAAATGACATTAAAAATTTAAGTTATTCACGAGCAGCTAGTTGAGAATATGTATGAACATTAAATGACACGACGAACCGTCATGTTCTGCATATGGATTCAAACCCAGCTCATGCAGACTAAGCAAAGATTTCGTGACTGACGGAAACTAACAGTCATTCCTGATTAGGCATACAGAGAGTGATATACCTCGATTTTAGACAGTATCAGTTAGCAAATATCAACTTTAAATTGCATAACGCAAACATTTTTAACAGACGCGAATTCCTACCCAGCATCTATCGTCCCTGTTAACGAACTACGAGAGATGTTAAATATTGCTTCTTCACAAGTAACTTACTTGAAATGCCGTGAGGTAAAGCTGTGTGTTGGACACGGATTCGAACCCGGAACCTAATCGGATTGCTATCGAAGCACAGTCAAATGTGACATATCGGAATTTCGCGGCAGTAACTAGATGTTATAACTGAAATGACGAGACGAAAAATTAATTTTTTCCTTCCCAGGACTCCAACCCGGCATCTATCGCTGTTATATTCTAGAGAAAACTAACGTTAAATATGGGTTTGTTGCACCAGCAGTGACATGTGAGCATGTTTGAACTGAAATAATATGACGAAGAGTTCAGCGCTCACTGGGAATAGAGCCCCACACATATCGTTGTTGACTACACACAAAGAGACGTCAGCTACCGAATTTTTCTCCACCAGCTGCTCAGAATAGCATCTTGAACTTACAGTCATCTCGCAAATAGTTCTGTGTCTCACTGGGAGTTAAAAACGTCAGATATCGTTAGTGTGACAGCGAATGAAAATACATTAAAAATCAAAATTATTATCCACCAGCAGACAGGTGTTCTCATGCTAGAGCTTGATAATACATAATTAAATCTTTAGTGCCGGGCCAGGATTCGATCCCATTCACGCATAATATGTGAAGGTGTTGAGGAATCTGCAGTTTTGAACAAACAACAAATTGTAGCCGAGCTGTATTGCCACGAAGGGATCAAATTCCGCGTTAAGGGCGGTCTGAGTTGCATTCCCAGTTCAGAACCAATTTTATCGACATACAGAAGCTCAAATAAAAGATGGAATAAGTGTCCTGTGACCATACATAGCGTTTGTGTCGTCACTTGAAATAAATAACTAGTATAAGAAAGGTTACTGGTGGTAGAGTTTCTACATGTCGCCACTCCAGACTTTATTGTGGTTCAACCTACCGTCTACTTGGTAAAGAAGGAATATCATCTTTAATGTGAATTTTCTGACCACGCAGCCATTATATCTCCTTCACTTGGTGTAGCCAGGAGAGAATGGAATCTGTCTCTCCCTATCTAAAATCATTGACAGAAGTGGGAATCGAACCCAGACCATAGGTATAACAACCTACCATCCGTCCAACAGACCACGAAATCCTCTTCTCTGCGAGTCATTTTTCTATCGTAACGCAGTTGCGCCACACTGGATGAGAATTCTGACACACAGGCTCCCTGTAGTAATTTGCAGCATGTTCAGTAAATTCATTTACTTGGTTGACCGAATCACCATGAACTAGCTGCCTCGGCTACCCAGTGCATACATTCGACTATTTTGTAATCACAGAAATAAAATCACGTTACTGCCACCTACACACAACTGCCAACATTGTAGGAAGCAGAAGTTTAAATAAGAAGTGTTCCTTTTCACTTGAGCTATTCTATTGCGCTATCTGTTACTAGAAAACGTCGTTCAGTCCAAAAGAAAAGCTGTAACTGCTTGTCTCTCAGAAATCAAGGCATGGCCATATGCATAATCTCACAGTGCTGTGGAATCCATAAGTTCTGGAGGAATAGTTGCCGAGCTCTGGAGCTGTTGTAGTTCCGTGTCAGCTTGTAGCATAGATAAGATGTCGCGAGTTCGAATACATTCAGTGCTACATTTTTTAAAACGCAATTCTGCTCTCTGCTGAAGTTATCAATCTAATGGAACTTTGAACAAATTCCCTTCACTTCTCAACCCAAAGTAGTCGCATGTGGAAAAAGGACTAACTACTGTGACTTTTGTCCTATTCAGGTTTAATAGACAGCAGGCAGCAGATGCATCTCGAAGATGTGCAGGGAGAGCGCATCGTGCCATAATATGTCAGAAAAGTATTTTCTACATTAGCCGTCGTGTGGTAGTGATATTTTATTCTTCTTCAAACTTTGATTGACAGCTTTAACTCAGAACAAATTTTCTACATGCATGTAATCAATAAACTGCATGTGCATTGTCAGACTGTCATAGGTAACATCAGAGAATTCGCATATATCGTTGATGATTAATTTCTCTCTCATGTTTACTATTGTTTTAACAACACTAAAGGAAACCTTACGAAAATTGTGCACTGTATTATAAGAAATGAAATAAAACTAACGATGATAACCTTACGACGAAAGTATCTGTACACAAGCATGCCTCTATCGACACGAATTAGTAAAATACTACTCACTTAGATTTTGATAGGGTCTGTGTTTAATTGGTATGCTGTGTCATACTCAAGAGGTATGCAAATGTGGCATTTCATAAATATAGTTACGTATTCCTAGAAACCCAAAATTCGCTTGTCAGCAGCGGAAAGAGGCGATACCTGTTGTGCAGCATTGTAAGTTTTTCAACATTGCACTATGAGCTGAAAGCATTTTCTTGCGATTTCCGTATTGATGTTTGATCTGACTGCTTGTAGCTCTTTCACAGAAGGGATAAAAACGTTTCAGTCAGTGAGACTGGAACTGCGAACTGTAACAGACGCTGTTTCACATGTCAGCACGTTACCACAGAGCTGGCGAGGGGGTATGGGTCTCAGTTTCCTATTACGACGGCAATAGTAACTAGAACTCGTAAACCGCTATTTAAAGGTCGAGATTAGTTGCGATTTCCACCTGCAACGACTTTCTTGGGCTGAAAACCGTAAATTTTCAATCTTTTGTTACCCTTCAAGCTATAATAACTCAGATTATTCAATGGAAATGACAGGTAAAATCAAGTGAACTTTGAGGCTTAATTCCGTGCACACCAGGAAGTAACTCGTCGATCACAGAGTTGCCAAACATACGTTGCCTTGTTGCCAAATCTCAGTTACAGTACCAGCAGGAAGAAGACGAACCGATGTGATCCTACAGCGGTCTGGGAAGTGACCATAGCTGGTGTCTCCAAGTCGCGGCTGCTACGGCCTGGAATACGTAATGCGTCTGATTCGCTTTCTGTAACTAGGTTTAGGGACTGGAGCGTAGTTACTAATAATACTCAGAACTGACTGCAAACTGAGCATCATAAATCAGTAACTCTCATTGTTGTTTTTATATTTCTTTCGTAAGTGAACTCAAAACTAAGAAAGTCATTCACAGGCGTTTTCCTGCCTCGCCGATAGTCGAGCAGAACATACAAATAAAAATAAAAAAGAATGTGTGTGTGTGTGTGTGTGTGTGTGTGTGTGTGTGAGAGAGAGAGAGAGAGAGAGAGAGAGAGAGAAATAAAAAGCAATGAGAGAGTGTGTAAAAAATTGTTGTAAAGAAATTGAATCATGGTATTTAAAGAAATCTTTCATTAAAATGACACGTTCCACATCATTACGAAATGTCGTATTCATGATCTATGGAACAAGAGTTAATCTAATGTAATGTAATCTAATCTAATCACATCATATTGATTATTAGCCATGAAGAGTCATGAACTACCGAAAGTTTTGCCAATACCAGTAACCAAATCTAAACTTGAAAATAAAAGACGACAATTTTTGTAATAAACAGTGACTCCTATCAAGACCCTTTCATCCCTGTTATCTAACCACGAAAGATGTCTGATATACCTCCATTCTGAAGTAACAAAGTGTGCATGCATTTAAAGATGAAGTGCATCATGTGAAGTTCTGTGACGGAGATACGAACCCAACACGTAATCCGATTGTTAACTAAGAAAAATCAAATGTTACGTATCGGTTTTTCTTACGAGCCGCTAGGTGTCTGAATCTAAAATAAGGATACAAACTTTTGTGCCTAAGCGACAATCGAACTGCACACCTACCGCGCATCCACGAATATAGCTTAAGTATCAGTTGCTTACTCATGAACAGTAAGATGTGTGCGTGTTTGACCAGAAATAACGACACCTGTTGCGATTGTTGGCAACACATGAACAGACATTGAAATTGCGCGTTAATTTTCACTAGCAGGTGGGTGTGCACTTGATAAAGCTAGAAATGAAATTATGAATATTTTTGTACTGGATCAGGTTTCAGACCCACATACTTACCTTTGGAAGAGAGCTAGAGAAGATTGCAGTCTTGGGAACAGGAACGAAATGACTGAACTATACTGTTCCGAGAGATTCAGATCCTCGAAAGAGGAGATACGAATTCGAATCACAGTCCAGCACCAAATTTTTAAACGTCTCTTGTTCAATCAAGTACAAGTAAAATAAGAGCCCTGTCCCTTTAAATGGCTATCGGTTCATCAAATAAAATAAAATTTTCTAATGTAAGTAAGTTTACTGGCAACTGTATTTCTGTTTACCATGACTTCCGCTTTGTCATTTCCCAACGAAAACTGGCTCTGCCCAGTTGGTTATGAAGGAACGTGATGTTTAATGCGGATTCTGGATTATAACGTCTTTCTCTTGAGGTTACCAGAGGTAAAATAAATCTGTTTGTGCCTCTTAAAAGTAAATGCCTGAACCCACGCATTGCACCTGTGATAGCTCGTTCCACCAGACCATTGTGGCCACATTACCCAGCCCCAGGAGTGTGCTGTAACGGATGATGTGCTTAGCTTACAAAATTAGTCACGGTGGAAAAAATGCGAGTCTATTAAATGGTCAAGTAGAAGCAAGCTTCTGACGCAGAGATTATGCTATTCTCATGTCAGCAGGATGTAAAGACTCTTCTAGGCATCATAGGCTGGATGTGAAGCCATTTTGATTTTTCACAAATTCAGCAAATTTCTTAGTTCGAGAAAATCCACTGTGAAGTGTGAAGTTGCCGGATAATTCGATTATTACTGTTATTATTAATATCATTTTATTCATACTGCTGCTGTAACACAAGTGCTTGAACATCATTTAGTATCTTTTGGTCACTATAGAAGTAGTTTCCCAATAACAGGTTCTTTCCCTGTCTACGGAATCCTTTTCATGTTAATATCAAACACCAGCAATTACTCGTAGATTACATTAAAACTAAAGTAATTGACGAAGACGTTACTTGGTAACAAAAACGCACTGCCTTTCTTCATTTACTTTCGCCTAGAAGTGGCTATCGAGTACTGACAAACCAAAAGGCAAGAGATCTTACTGCCTTCCGATATACGTTGCTGTTAGTTCTTCCACATGATTTGGTCGACATGACCTGTTTCAAGTAGTGTATGACAGACAGTGTTTTAGAAAATCTATTGTTTCCCTTTGCAATAAACAGAAGTATTTTCATTCTAAGCTGTCCAAGTACAAAATTTTCGCAATATTAGTGCACATTTAATATTCGCTTCTATAATGTATAAAAGTATTTCACAGTCGCAAAACTCGCATCCGAAACGTTGACCTTACACTTAGTCGCTGACCATAAATTCTAGCTCAGAGTGACACCAGTTTAAATAACCTAATGTAGCGAAGACTGTTTGCCAGTGCTCTTTCTCACCGGAAAATACGCAATTGACTCATTTGGCTCCATAAGTACACTGTAACAGTAATTTCTGTGTGAAATTTGTCAATAAGCTTTCGCCTTCCAACCGGCAAAATACGGAAGAGTACAGCCGGTAAACAAATCACAAATCACGATTTAGTGCCGATAAGACGATTTCTTTAAACATTGTCGAAGCTGAGGGAATTTATTTTCTGCTTAAATCGTCTTAAGCAGCAACGTTCACAGATATCTCAAATAGGAAAAAGCTGAATATCTAGGTACGAAGGTTGTAAAACAAACTTCCCACAGTTTGTGTCAGGTTGATCTTTTCGTCTGATAACACTGCTTAAGTATTTTGTCTAAGAGGTATCACAAGTAGTATCCCTGTAGCTGTGGGAATCATTGGTTGAAAACGAGTTTAACACCAATGGGTACAGTGCTGCTATATTTTCAAAATTATTATCAACTTAAGTCTGAGTTCATCCACAAACTGAGGCGTATTTATAATATTGAAGCTAGACTGTGTATCCTTGTCTTTCTTGAGTGGTCACTGGAAGGCGTTTACACACACGTATACAATACTATGAATACGTCGAACGCTATGGTTAACGTTGCTCCCATAAACTACTTTTTTTTTAAATTCTTCTGGGTCTTAAGCGAGCAATATGTGTTGTAGATACAGTCTCAGACCAAAAAATTGACCGCCGAGTCGTTCACGTAAGGTGGACAATACAGTCATGCTCCTCTCAGAATTCTATGTCTGGCAATATGCTCGATCTAGCAACATGTAGACTGCGGCACTTCCCAGAGGAAGTCTTGACACCAGTCTTAGTACATTACTCTAGACTACGACCGTAGTCTTGAGGTTAAACGCGAGACCAGCTAATATGATATTGTAGATTCGCTTGAATTACACTCATAGCTTCAGCACCGAGAGGAAAGGGGCGATAAAAATTCTGTCGATATGTGCTTTCGGTCGCCAGACGTCATATTAGCTGGTCTCGCGTTTTACCTCAAGACTACGGTCGTGTTCCATCAGCGGTACGAATAAAATGATATTAATAATAACAGTAATAATCGAATTATCCGGCAACTTCACACTTCACAGTGGATTTTCTCGAACTAAGAAATTTGCTGAATTTGTGAAAAATCAAAATGGCTTCACATCCAGCCTATGATGCCTAGAAGAGTCTTTACATCCTGCTGACATGAGAATAGCATAATCTCTGCGTCAGAAGCTTGCTTCTACTTGACCATTTAATAGACTCGCATTTTTTCCACCGTGACTAATTTTGTAAGCTAAGCACATCATCCGTTACAGCACACTCCTGGGGCTGGGTAATGTGGCCACAATGGTCTGGTGGAACGAGCTATCACAGGTGCAATGCGTGGGTTCAGGCATTTACTTTTAAGAGGCACAAACAGATTTATTTTACCTCTGGTAACCTCAAGAGAAAGACGTTATAATCCAGAATCCGCATTAAACATCACGTTCCTTCATAACCAACTGAGCAGAGCCAGTTTTCGTTGGGAAATGACAAAGCGGAAGTCATGGTAAACAGAAATACAGTCGCCAGTAAACTTACTTACATTAGAAAATTTTATTTTATTTGATGAACCGATAGCCATTTAAAGGGACAGGGCTCTTATTTTACTTGTACTTGATTGAACTAGAGACGTTTAAAAATTTGGTGCTGGACTGTGATTCGAATTCGTATCTCCTCTTTCGAGGATCTGAATCTCTCGGAACAGTATAGTTCAGTCATTTCGTTCCTGTTCCCAAGACTGCAATCTTCTCTAGCTCTCTTCCAAAGGTAAGTATGTGGGTCTGAAACCTGATCCAGTACAAAAATAATCATAATTTCATTTCTAGCTTTATCAAGTGCACACCCACCTGCTAGTGAAAATTAACGCGCAATTTCAATGTCTGTTCATGTGTTGCCAACAATCGCAACAGGTGTCGTTATTTCTGGTCAAACACGCACACATCTTACTGTTCATGAGTAAGCAACTGATACTTAAGCTATATTCGTGGATGCGCGGTAGGTGTGCAGTTCGATTGTCGCTTAGGCACAAAAGTTTGTATCCTTATTTTAGATTCAGACACCTAGCGGCTCGTAAGAAAAACCGATACGTAACATTTGATTTTTCTTAGTTAACAATCGGATTACGTGTTGGGTTCGTATCTCCGTCACAGAACTTCACATCATGCACTTCATCTTTAAATGCATGCACACTTTGTTACTTCAGAATGGAGGTATATCAGACATCTTTCGTGGTTAGATAACAGGGATGAAAGGGTCTTGATAGGAGTCACGGTTTATTACAAAAATTGTCGTCTTTTATTTTCAAGTTTATATTTGGTTACTGGTATTGGCAAAACTTTCGGTAGTTCATGACTCTTCATGGCTAATAATCAATATGATGTGATTAGATTAGATTACATTACATTAGATTAACTCTTGTTCCATAGATCATGAATACGACATTTCGTAATGATGTGGAACGTGTCATTTTAATGAAAGATTTCTTTAAATACCATGATTCAATTTCTTTACAACAATTTTTTACACACTCTCTCATTGCTTTTTATTTCTCTCTCTCTCTCTCTCTCTCTCTCTCTCTCTCTCTCTCTCTCTCACGCACACACACACACACACACACACATTCTTTTTTATTTTTATTTGTATGTTCTGCTCGACTATCGGCGAGGCAGGAAAACGCCTGTGAATGACTTTCTTAGTTTTGAGTGCACTTACGAAAGAAATATAAAAACAACAATGAGAGTTACTGATTTATGATGCTCAGTTTGCAGTCAGTTCTGAGTATTATTAGTAACTACGCTCCAGTCCCTAAACCTAGTTACAGAAAGCGAATCAGACGCATTACGTATTCCAGGCCGTAGCAGCCGCGACTTGGAGACACCAGCTATGGTCACTTCCCAGACCGCTGTAGGATCACATCGGTTCGTCTTCTTCCTGCTGGTACTGTAACTGAGATTTGGCAACAAGGCAACGTATGTTTGGCAACTCTGTGATCGACGAGTTACTTCCTGGTGTGCACGGAATTAAGCCTCAAAGTTCACTTGATTTTACCTGTCATTTCCATTGAATAATCTGAGTTATTATAGCTTGAAGGGTAACAAAAGATTGAAAATTTACGGTTTTCAGCCCAAGAAAGTCGTTGCAGGTGGAAATCGCAACTAATCTCGACCTTTAAATAGCGGTTTACGAGTTCTAGTTACTATTGCCGTCGTAATAGGAAACTGAGACCCATACCCCCTCGCCAGCTCTGTGGTAACGTGCTGACATGTGAAACAGCGTCTGTTACAGTTCGCAGTTCCAGTCTCACTGACTGAAACGTTTTTATCCCTTCTGTGAAAGAGCTACAAGCAGTCAGATCAAACATCAATACGGAAATCGCAAGAAAATGCTTTCAGCTCATAGTGCAATGTTGAAAAACTTACAATGCTGCACAACAGGTATCGCCTCTTTCCGCTGCTGACAAGCGAATTTTGGGTTTCTAGGAATACGTAACTATATTTATGAAATGCCACATTTGCATACCTCTTGAGTATGACACAGCATACCAATTAAACACAGACCCTATCAAAATCTAAGTGAGTAGTATTTTACTAATTCGTGTCGATAGAGGCATGCTTGTGTACAGATACTTTCGTCGTAAGGTTATCATCGTTAGTTTTATTTCATTTCTTATAATACAGTGCACAATTTTCGTAAGGTTTCCTTTAGTGTTGTTAAAACAATAGTAAACATGAGAGAGAAATTAATCATCAACGATATATGCGAATTCTCTGATGTTACCTATGACAGTCTGACAATGCACATGCAGTTTATTGATTACATGCATGTAGAAAATTTGTTCTGAGTTAAAGCTGTCAATCAAAGTTTGAAGAAGAATAAAATATCACTACCACACGACGGCTAATGTAGAAAATACTTTTCTGACATATTATGGCACGATGCGCTCTCCCTGCACATCTTCGAGATGCATCTGCTGCCTGCTGTCTATTAAACCTGAATAGGACAAAAGTCACAGTAGTTAGTCCTTTTTCCACATGCGACTACTTTGGGTTGAGAAGTGAAGGGAATTTGTTCAAAGTTCCATTAGATTGATAACTTCAGCAGAGAGCAGAATTGCGTTTTAAAAAATGTAGCACTGAATGTATTCGAACTCGCGACATCTTATCTATGCTACAAGCTGACACAGAACTACAACAGCTCCAGAGCTCGGCAACTATTCCTCCAGAACTTTTGGATTCCACAGCACTGTGAGATTATGCATATGGCCATGCCTTGATTTCTGAGAGACAAGCAGTTACAGCTTTTCTTTTGGACTGAACGACGTTTTCTAGTAACAGATAGCGCAATAGAATAGCTCAAGTGAAAAGGAACACTTCTTATTTAAACTTCTGCTTCCTACAATGTTGGCAGTTGTGTGTAGGTGGCAGTAACGTGATTTTATTTCTGTGATTACAAAATAGTCGAATGTATGCACTGGGTAGCCGAGGCAGCTAGTTCATGGTGATTCGGTCAACCAAGTAAATGAATTTACTGAACATGCTGCAAATTACTACAGGGAGCCTGTGTGTCAGAATTCTCATCCAGTGTGGCGCAACTGCGTTACGATAGAAAAATGACTCGCAGAGAAGAGGATTTCGTGGTCTGTTGGACGGATGGTAGGTTGTTATACCTATGGTCTGGGTTCGATTCCCACTTCTGTCAATGATTTTAGATAGGGAGAGACAGATTCCATTCTCTCCTGGCTACACCAAGTGAAGGAGATATAATGGCTGCGTGGTCAGAAAATTCACATTAAAGATGATATTCCTTCTTTACCAAGTAGACGGTAGGTTGAACCACAATAAAGTCTGGAGTGGCGACATGTAGAAACTCTACCACCAGTAACCTTTCTTATACTAGTTATTTATTTCAAGTGATGACACAAACGCTATGTATGGTCACAGGACACTTATTCCATCTTTTATTTGAGCTTCTGTATGTCGATAAAATTGGTTCTGAACTGGGAATGCAACTCAGTCCGCCCTTAACGCGGAATTTGATCCCTTCGTGGCAATACAGCTCGGCTACAATTTGTTGTTTGTTCAAAACTGCAGATTCCTCAACACCTTCACATATTATGCGTGAATGGGATCGAATCCTGGCCCGGCACTAAAGATTTAATTATGTATTATCAAGCTCTAGCATGAGAACACCTGTCTGCTGGTGGATAATAATTTTGATTTTTAATGTATTTTCATTCGCTGTCACACTAACGATATCTGACGTTTTTAACTCCCAGTGAGACACAGAACTATTTGCGAGATGACTGTAAGTTCAAGATGCTATTCTGAGCAGCTGGTGGAGAAAAATTCGGTAGCTGACGTCTCTTTGTGTGTAGTCAACAACGATATGTGTGGGGCTCTATTCCCAGTGAGCGCTGAACTCTTCGTCATATTATTTCAGTTCAAACATGCTCACATGTCACTGCTGGTGCAACAAACCCATATTTAACGTTAGTTTTCTCTAGAATATAACAGCGATAGATGCCGGGTTGGAGTCCTGGGAAGGAAAAAATTAATTTTTCGTCTCGTCATTTCAGTTATAACATCTAGTTACTGCCGCGAAATTCCGATATGTCACATTTGACTGTGCTTCGATAGCAATCCGATTAGGTTCCGGGTTCGAATCCGTGTCCAACACACAGCTTTACCTCACGGCATTTCAAGTAAGTTACTTGTGAAGAAGCAATATTTAACATCTCTCGTAGTTCGTTAACAGGGACGATAGATGCTGGGTAGGAATTCGCGTCTGTTAAAAATGTTTGCGTTATGCAATTTAAAGTTGATATTTGCTAACTGATACTGTCTAAAATCGAGGTATATCACTCTCTGTATGCCTAATCAGGAATGACTGTTAGTTTCCGTCAGTCACGAAATCTTTGCTTAGTCTGCATGAGCTGGGTTTGAATCCATATGCAGAACATGACGGTTCGTCGTGTCATTTAATGTTCATACATATTCTCAACTAGCTGCTCGTGAATAACTTAAATTTTTAATGTCATTTTGTGGTAAATAGATCAAATGGCTCTGAGCACCATGGGACTTAACTTCTAAGGTCATCAGTCCCCTAGAACTTAGAACTACTTAAACCTAACTAACCTAAGGACATCACACACATCCATGCCCGAGGCAGGATTCGAACCTGCGACCGTAGCGGTCACGTGGTTCCAGACTGAAGCGCCTAGAACCGCACGGCCACATCGGCCGGCCCCCACCATCTGGTATCAATGCATTACCTTATAATCCATTATATATAATCATTTTCATAGTACACTTGATATTATAGATGAGTAGGACACAAGACAGGACATAGATAATGTCCGTTTCACGTCAACAGTGTGTAACATTTTACTTTTTTGAATAGGACAATGTTCCTCTCCAATAATTTTTAGATTAGTTACAATAAGCTTACGCTGCAAGAGAATTCGCTTGTATTTTTCAATATGTGGTCTGTTGTCGGTTTGAAGGCCTTCCATAACATCGGCAACGTAGTGCAACTCCACCGAGAGCTGTCTGGAGTAGGGTGGGGTTAGCTATGTGAAAGTTGCGAGCTGTCGAAGACGATCTTCATATTCCTAATGCGATTAGGACATCGTATACTCTTGACGACGTTTAGCACCTGTGCGGTCAGTCACCCAATTTCAGAATTGATTTTGAGTAATCCTGCTAAATTCCCAAAATACTGTCTTTTTATATTGATGAGTAATATGGATAGTCGTCACGTTCATGTGCCGTCTACAACGCAAATTTAATGTTACTATCCTAGGAACTAACCTGCAATACGTTTTGTATTTCATAATCGGAAATATCTGCATTAACCGTCATCAGAGCAATGTCAGGGAACAGAGTGCAGCAGTGCCTACTTGAGGACCTGCTTGAGTCGTGTTCTAAGGAAAGGGTAGTTGCTGGTTCACATTATATTACACTAGCGAGAAGTACCGACTTTTCCTTTTCTCTGCAAACATCCAGAACTAAATTCAGTAACTAAATGCTAAGAATATATTTTCATTGTGCCAACTCAAAGATCAATAGATATGGATATAGATATAGATTTTTATATTTAAAGCCATTCTCGTTCTGCGTTGGAATAAACATCATTCATTATTTGCTTGTTCTTGTTACGATTGTTATTGTCATTCTCTCACTCGCAAGAGTCTTATGCTGATGCTGTATGAATAAATTATGCCATTGGATACAAAGCGGTTTAGTTTTGAGACCTAACCCACGAGGGGGGAAGGCACAGTGGTCTGCTTCAGGAATTCCAAGCAATAAAACACAAAAAACAACCCAGGAAGGGTTCGAACAGCTACTTTCACGCAGAGACATGCATTTGGAATCTGTTCATCGTTACGGGGTCAAACAAGAGGGTCACATTACTGAAACAATGATCGGGCTACTTAGTATATAATAGAGCATACAGATTTCAAGGAGGAAACGTATGAAGACGCAGACTTCCTCGTTATCAATATGTGCGGCATATCTTTCGTGTTAACGAAAGTAAATTCCCGCTTTACCTCTTCTTACGTGTCAAATGAAATGAATGCCATGAGGAATAGAATATTTGTTGACTGCGTCTCTTCTTGCTTCCATCCTTACCAACATATTTCTTCATTCTCGTGGTAATCATGACAATCTATGTGCATGCTGCAAACGATTGCAAGTGGACAAATTCGACATCGAGGTGCAAAGCGTTTGGTATCTTACATTATATTCAATTCGAATAAGATTCCGGTGTATTTTTACTTCGTTTGTATTTTTAGATGATTATGAACGTTACGGAAATTTATCTCACATGCTTTATGTTGAATGAGAAACATTGAATGATCCGTTTTGCTTTCCCTACGTTGAAATGATATAATGTCGGCGTCAACAGCCTTCTTCCACGCCGGAAGCTGAAACTTGTATCATTCTGGATTAATGATAATTGAATGTCTCATATGTATACATAGCCCACAAGGCGACGTCAGAAACCACCAGGGGAGAACGCCGCATAAAAACCAAACGTGCGCGCGCGTCTCCACTCTGAAGAACCGTATCGGAGAATCACGGCAAGCATTTCGCTGAAGAGCTGCCTCGTCAGAGAGCCGAGAAATGGCATCGTCGTAGCAAGTATTTGCCAACACTCTGATAGTGCATTTACTTCCGGGTGTAGGTCGGCGTTACCTCGCTAAATTCACTTAACATTCGTTTTCCACATCGAAGACTCGTACGATATAATCCGCTGCAAGATGACGCAATTAGAAAGTATATTTAATTTCTGGACTCCAAGAACGGCGTTCTTCACATAAGTAACACCTGTTTGTGTGTGCATTCGGGAGGACGATGGTGCAATCCCGCGCCCGGCCATCCTGATTTAGGTTTTCAATGATTTCCCTAAATCGCTTCAGGCAAATGCCGGGATGGTTCCTTAGGAAGGGCACGGCCGATTTCCTTCCCCATCCTTCCCTAATCCGAGCTTGTGATCCGTCTCCTTGACATCGTTGTCGACGGGACGTTAAAACAGTAATCTCCACCTCCTCTGTTTCTGTGTTTAAGGTTGCGTTTTGAGGCTCAGGCAACATCGCAGTGACTATAGTCCGCCTCTGGCCGCCAGTGTGTCGTTAGCTCAGAGGTTCCCTTGTGCGTTGCAGTGCTTGTACTATAAGTTCGAATCACGGTAGAAGCCGCTGACTAAAACATTTTATTTTCCATTTTAATTAATGGAGTTGCAAACTGCTAGTAAACATTTCTTATGCGAAATCTGAAGAATGCCTTTAAACATCAATCTTCGTCCGATTTCGACTTAGTAAATTAAGTTAATATCATGGATTTCTGCTTTGCAAATTCCAAGGTGCTTCACTGTAAAATAGGTCCTGAAAAGATTCAAACCGACTGTCAACGATATAAATTTGAGCTTTGTTCGTCATATAGGTCTAACATGTCAGAAGGTTGTTTATGAAGTGCACATGTTCATTAATATAGTTCACATCTTCTAAATTTTTGCAATAGCATTTAACTGTAGACGTTTTCTAACACCGGCGTTAGCAATTCCTTTCCGTTCTCTGAAACCTTCAAAACGACAAATTTATCTGGATTAAATCTGATGACCTTAACTATCACTTCCGATCAACAATAAATACTTCATGAACCCATACATGGAACTCCAAATGTGCAGTGTGCCTGCACTGCTACAGAGCATGCATTGCAAGGTATTCACACAGTTTATCGCATAGACTTACCATAAGGAATGAAACAAGAACTGTAATACATTTTACACCACAGACGCTCACTCTGGCTTGACGAAAACATCCAATCATTGACCAAAAGTTGCACAAATAATTAAGTTTGAAAGGAAAAGAAACGAGGTATGAAGCATTTATAAATTCATCGAATGTAGTGAGGTGGTTTAATTTCGTCCCAGTCTATAAAATTAATTTCGGGCCATACTCAGCTCTTGCCGATTACCCGCCTACTAATCAGGGCGTCTGTCTCCGTTGCTTTTGAGCGTGAATGGAAATTGTAGAAATTTTCTGTGGAGCAACATTTAATAATAAAGCGTTTCAAATCATCAAAAGCGATGAGCGGTAGCAGGCGCTTTCGATAAAGAACGGGGGAGTGCAGCGCCGCTGCTGTCGCCACGGCCGCTGCCAGTAGCCAGCAAATGGATCCCGGAGCTTTGCCGCATACGGCGTCCAGAGGAGGACAGTCTGCAGGAAATCTGCCGCAAAATCGTTACTAGATAAAATTTTGATATCGGTGTGTCACAAAGCGAAATAGATTGAATCTGCGCTACCATCACATTCACGTCTTCAGCATTCAGACTGACATTATGAACAGAAACAACGCACGCTACCGCTAGACCACAGGCGTAATCAGCCTAGAGTCTCTCTATCTTGGGACAAGTTTTCCTCCAGGAAGTGCCGCAGTCTACAGTGTTGCCAGATTGTGCAGATAACCGGACTTAGAGAATTAGCGAGTTGGCCAGTTTCTTTGTCCCATGTCGCGATCGGCGCGGACTTAGCCTCTGAAGCGGCCGGCCGCCGGTCAAGTTTTATGTCAAAGAGTGTACATATAGTCTGCGCCCGCGAGCTCGGCTCCAGTTTACCACCGGCAATAGAGGGTGAAGCTTTGACAATGCCAGCCACTCGTGCTGGCGAAACGTCAGAAAAATCATTATATGAACGTCGGCCGAAGAACCCGAGACAGAAGCCAATAGGCAGTTTGTCAACAAGTGGCCACGAAAGCCTTAACAATTTTGTATAATATGGTGTATTGGACTCCTGAATGTAGCCAACCTGATTTCAGAAAAAAAAGATGTGTTGCATTACTTATTGAGCGCCCCTCGCAGAACGACAAATGATATAAACATGTCTTGATAATTCTTACGTCTTGCTTCCATTATCAGGGACAGCGTTAAACAGTCCCTCTGGTGCTTTTAGTTTTCGTAATGTTCCTCGAACAAACATTAAGACACTGATTTAACATATTACTAAAGTACTGTGATGCTCCGTATCATTAGCTAGGTGGCTCGTCTTTCTTCCAGTGACTAATGATTTCACCCAAATATACTAAACAATGTGTTCAAAGTCTCAACATTGTCGATAAATCCTTATGGCGGTTCTGCTTATTCTGATGTGAATTTTGAAATATCATGTAACAAAACTCGATTTTCTTCGGTTCAGAGTCGACAGAAACCAGTGTTCTTGCTGTTCAGGCCTTCGGTCCGAAGAATGGATTGACGCAGCTGTCCACGCTAGCCTATTGTATCCAAACCTCTCCATCTCTCCTTAGTTACTGAAACCTTCACTCATTTGAGCCCGCTTTCTGTAGTCGACCTTTACACTACCTCTACAATTTTTACCTTCAGTTTTCTTTCGAGATACTCTCCACTGTGGTTGCACCTATGATTCGGCTATTTGGGCTGTGGTTCTTGGGGGCAATGGGGTTGGGGGGGGGGGGGCATGGGTGAGAAATCAATGTACACGAGCTAATATCGAAACTACCATCTGTCGCATCTGTTATATTTCGTTCCTTTTCCTGTCAGGTTTGCCTTCTTAAAATATGTCCCGATAGCTTACACTCACTTTTCAGCCGTTTATATAAAAGAATATGCTTTACTAGTCTAGAGATTGATGTTATGCGATTTCTTTGCTCCATTGATAGTATCGACGGCTACTGCTCAGTGGTAGGGTTACCAAATCACTCGGTTTATTAGGGTTCTAAGTGGTTTTTAATGCTGTAGTTCAACTCCCGATTGCAGATCTATAAAATAGTAATTTTTTGTTTTGCACTTCGTTGTTCTATGTTGTCAAGTGTCATCTGGTGCTCTGAAATTGAAACTGGGTGTGAATTGCGAGGGATACAAGGAGGTTGTAGACACTTCAGGCTGTTATGCACGGGGACTTCGTCTTCAACTTCCCTCTTCCAGCCTAGCGTAGCTCTGACAAAGATGCATGCCTGTGATCTCTTCGAACTGTCTCTACTTACCTCCACATACAAATACTGCGCACTGAAGGTGAAAAAAAAGACGGTAGTGGAAGTTTATTCCGTCCTGAGTGACACTTTGTCAAGTCTTCAAGAGAGGGCTTAAAATAACTTCGTTCCCAAAAAATTAAGAGATGTCACCTTCAAATGTGAGAATGACCGGCTTGTTATTGTGTTCGGAAAAAAACGAACAATTTTTATGCTGTTTGTAGTGATTACATTAGCAAATGGATTAGCCAGTACGATGAGCTGACTGTGGCAGTTTGGTTAACTCTTAGCAAAGAACTGGATTTGGAAATGCTTTAGCCTATTTGAGGATTAAATAAATCACCTGAAAATGTTTCTCAGTGAATAGCTCAAATCGGAAACCATAAAAACATTTTAGTGAAAACTTCATTTGCTAGATGGTGTGGTTTCATGAACAAAATCGTTCTGGAGGTGAATATTTAGATCTTTTAAAAATAGCGCGATACTTTTTTGCAGTCACTACCCACAATGCAGCTGTGGAAAGGATATTTTCCTTATTTTGTATAGCTTATTTTGTATAGCTTATTTTATATAGCTTGAAGGGGGAAACCAGATGGCGGTATGGTTGGCCCGCTAGATGGGGCTGCCATAGGTCAAACGGATATCAACTGCGTTTTTTTAAATAGGAACCCCCATTTTTATTACATATTCGTGTAGTATGTAAAGAAATATGAATGTTTTAGTTTCGCTTTGTGATAGATGGCGATGTAATAGTCACAAACGTATAAATACGTGGTATCACGTAACATTCCGGCAGTGCGGACGTTACTTGCTTCGTCATACATTACCAGTGTTAAAACGGACCGTTTACCAATTGCGCAAAAGGTCGATATCGTGTTGATGTATGACTATAGTGATCAAAATGCCCAACCGGCATGTGCTCTGAATGATGTTTGGTATCCTGGACGACATCACCCAAGTGTCCGGACCGTTCGCCGGATAATTACGTTATTTAAGGAAACAGGAAGTGTTCAGTCACATGTGAAACGTCAAGCACGACCTCCAACAAATGATGATGCCCAAGTAGGTGTTTTAGCTGCTGTTGCGGCTAATCCGCACATCAGTAGCAGACAAATTGCGCGAGAATCGGGAATCTCAAAAACGTCGGTGTTGAGAATGCTACATCAACATCGATTGCACCCGTACCATATTTCTGTGCACCAGGAATTGCATGGCGACGACTCTGAACGTCATGTACAGTTCTGCCGCTGGGCACAAGAGAAATTACGGGACGATGACAGATTTTTTGCACGCGTTCTATTTGACGACGAAGCGTCATTCACCAACAGCGGTAACGTAAACCAGCATAATATGCCCTATTGGGCAGCGGAAAATCCACGATGGCTGCGACAAGTCGAACATCAGCGAACTTGGCGGATTAATGTATGGTGCGGCATTATGGGAGGAAGGATAATTGGCCCCCATTTTATCGATGGCATTCTAAGTGGTGCAATGTATGCTGATTTCCTACGTAATGTTCTACCGATGTTACTACAAGATGTTTCACTGCATGACAGAATGGCGATGTACTTCCAACATGATGGATGTCCGGCACATAGCTCGCGTGCGGTTGAAGCGGTATTGAATAGCATATTTCATGACAGGTGGACTGGTCGTCGAAGCACGGTCACCGGATCTGACGTCCCCGGATTTCTTCCTGTGGCGAAAGTTGAAGGATATTTGCTATCGTGATCCACCGACAACGCCTGACAACATGCGTCAGCACATTGTCAATGCATGTGCGAACATTACGGAAGGCGAACTACTCGCTGTTGAGAGGAATGTCGTTACACGTATTGCCAAATGCATTGAGGCTGACGGACAGCATTTTGAGCATTTGTTGCATTAATGTGGTATTTACAGGTAATCACGCGGTAACGGCATGCGTTCTCAGAAATGATAAGTTCACAAAGGTACATGTGCCACATTGGAACAACCGAAATAAAATGTTCAAACGTACCTACGTTCTGTATTTTAATTTAAAAAACCTACCTGTTACCAACTGTTCATCTAAAATTGTGAGCCATATGTTTGTGACTATTACAGCGCCATCTATCACAAAGCGAAAAAAGTGGCCCAACTAAAACATTCATATTTCTTTACGTACTACACGAATATATAATAAAAAATTGGGGTTCCTATTTTTAAAAAACGTACTTGATATCCGTTTGACCTATGGCAGCGCCATCTAGCGGGCCAACCATAGTGCCATCTGGTTTCCCGCTTCAAGATATACAAGTTTTTGTTCTTTGTAGTTTTTTTCGTTTGACGCTTATTTCGTGAGATATCTGGCCCGGTCACGATCAGTGGACCACCCTGTATATATGTATATATTGGGCTGAAGAAAGAAATATTTTCTGTAAAATGCGTAAAGAATGTGTTGGCCATCAGCTATAATTATCAAGATCTTACTTGTTCTCAATACTATGGTAATATTAGATCCAAGGAAGAGTTACTTACGAAGGTTCGAGGAAGGGAGAAATACGGTTTTGTACAAAAATAAGGCGTTGTCGTTCACATAAAGATTGTTCGTAATACCATCCATCTTTTCATTTGGGAATGTGGTAACCCTGCACACTGCGCTCGGCTTTCGTTGTGTAACCTCCAAGTCAGACTTTAAGTGTATACCATTTTGTTCATTTTATTTCAATGAAGGTGACTGGCATTTTAAGCACTTCCCATTACGGAACGACAGCTAGGCAGCATTTGAGAGGCGGCGAGCGACCGTTCTCACACAGAGGCGAGCAAACGCGTCACGTGCTGTGGCAGGTGGTCGTCTGGCGTAGAGCATTGGGAGATCGTGGGAAATGCCTCGAGTTACTGTACGTCGGCGTCTGTAACACTGTTTTACCGACAGGTACGTTAGCCAAAGGCCGCACACTAGACCAGAGGGAAAAATCTCTTTATATTTTCCTATATTGTCGCCTGCCCTAAATAAAGTAACACGGATATTTTGTAAAACAATACCGTTATGCTAATCCATATCTAGCTGAAGACGTCGCAACACGGTGACGCTTGTGCTCACTTTTCGTTGGTGGGGTCCATATAAAAAGTTAGTAAACTTTACAACTAAATTGTTCTGAAGAGTTCGTTATATAACTTCCATTCACATCATATTGATTAGACATATTCTAAAGATAGTAAATATGGTAAATACACAGTTATAAATACAATTCACGAAATACTGTAGCTAATAATAAAATGTATACAAATTTGAATTCACCATTTGTGTGTGTGTTTGTGTGTGTGTGTGTGTGTGTGTGTAAATTGTAGTTGATCTGGTCCACCAGCTTCACTGGTTTTCCGTATTCTACTGTAGACGTGTGTGGTAATACTGTGGTGACACATTTTATTGAATAACTTAAGGGATTCGCAGCTGTTTGGGTTCCAACCTAAGCTCGTCAGTTCTCCTGCTGGTGTTCATACTTATGCTAGCTATGTTTCTGTAGTCTGATTGCGGTGTAAAAAGAAAAAAGTCGTGTAACTCTGGGAGGAAACATGTACACACTGGCCATTAAAATTGCTACACCAAGAAGAAATGCAATGGATAAATGGATATTCATTGGACAAATATATTATACTAGAACTGACATGTTATTACATTTTCACGCAATTTGGGTGCATAGATCCTGAGAAATCACTACCCAGAACAACTAACTCAGGTCGTAATAACGGCCTTGATACTCCTGGGCATTGAGTCAAACAGAGCTTGGATGGCGTGTACGGGTACAGCTGCCCATGCAGCTTCAACTCGATGCCACAGTTCATCACGAGAAGTGACTGGCGTATTGTGACGAGCCAGTTGCTCAGCCACCATTGACCAGACGTTTTCCATTGGTGAGAGATCTGGAAAATGTGCTGGCCAGGGCAGCAGTCTAACATTTTCTGTATCCAGAAAGGCCCGTACAGCACCTGCAACATGCGGTCGTGCATTATCCTGCTGAAATGTAGGGTTTCGCAGGGATCGAATGAAGGGTGGAGCCGCGGGTCGTAACACATCTGAAATGTAACGTCCACTGTTCAAAGAGCCGTCAGTGCGAACAAGAGGTGACCGAGACGTGTTACCAAAGGGATCGAGACGTGGCTGCACGATCCGTTACAGCCATGCGGATAAGATGCCTGTCATCTCGAATGCTAGTGATACGAGGCCGTTGGGATCCAGCACAGCGTTCCGTATTACCCTCCTGAACCCACCGATTCCATATTCTGCTAACAGTCATTGTATCTCGACCAACGCGAGCAGCAATGTCGCGATAGGATAAGGCGCAATCGAGATAGGCTACAATCCGACCTTTATCAAAGTCGGAAACATGATGGTACCCATTTCTCCTCCTTGCACGAGGCATCACAACAACGTTTCCCAGGCAACACCGGTCAACTGCTGTTTGTGTATGAGAAACCGGTTGGAAACGTTCATCCTGTCAGCACGTTGTAGGTGTCGCCACCGGCGCCAACCTTGTGTGAATGCTCTGGAAAGCTAATCATTTGCATATCACAGAATCTTCTTCCTGTCGGTTAAATTTCGCGTTTGTCGCACGTCATCTTCGTGGTGTAGCAATTTTAATGGCCAGTAGTGTAATTTCCTCTCAACTGAGAATGCACCAGAGAGGAAATATAGGGACCCTCGTGGCTTTTCCCTTACGGCAAAGGGCAAAAACTCTGTGAAAAACCATGACTAGGAGTGGTTTCACTCGTATTTTACAGAACAAGCACGTTAACTAATGAGGTCTCTATCCTGTCAGGCTACTTACACAGCAGTGGACGCCTATTTTCCTGACTGTCAAACATATCAATTACTCTGTTGTTGAAGTTAGGAATTCCACTGATTTATTGATTTCCTCCTTATGAATGGAACAAACAGCCAGTTCTAGCTGACCCATATTGTTCCTCAGTAGGTTTTCAATTCTTTTTAAAGTGTTGAAACTGCGATCTGCTCCTACGGTTGAAACAGATGTAGTCAGTGCAATTGACAATGTTTTGTGCACTTAAGTGAAAGAATGTTCCACAAGAAAGGTAACAGCTCACAAACTGATGTAATGTCTTTAAACGTATCATTGCGATAAATCACTGAAACTTTATTCTTCAATTTATCATGGCAAATAAAACGACTGTAATTTAATGAAAAAAGTATTGAATAAAGTGTCTCGGAAATATTTTTGAAAGAAACAATCATTTTTGGGTCAATAATTTCGAAGCTACTGAATACATGAGAGTTTCGAGTGTTCTTTCGGTTGGCTGGTGACAATGTCACACACTTCTTTGGCATCTGCTGTTAGATTAAATACAGAGCTACATCTGGAATGTTTTCTTGAAGGGGCAAAACATTCATATTCAGAAATCCGAATCCTTACAATGTTCTCTCGCATTCCAGAAACAGTTGACCCAAAATGACATAATATATTGGGTATAGTAATGGCATTTGCACTCTGCATCTGACAAAATATCAACATTTTTCACAGTCTCGTAGAACAAATTTATAAGGAATAAAAATTCTGGATTGTGAAGTTAGTTTCTTAAAGCAAATGTTTCTCTTACTGTAAAATCATCCCAAGAATTTCTTTCCTCAATCTTATAAAATATTCCAATAAGTTTAATTTGTTTTCTTCGACGTTAGTTACTCCATGAGAC
This sequence comes from Schistocerca cancellata, assembly GCF_023864275.1. Taxonomy (NCBI): domain Eukaryota; kingdom Metazoa; phylum Arthropoda; class Insecta; order Orthoptera; family Acrididae; genus Schistocerca; species Schistocerca cancellata. The sequence goes on along the minus strand of NC_064632.1, from coordinate 353,776,898 downwards.
TGGAAGTTCCATCTAGTTGAAGAGACTGAAAGAATTCTCCTGTTGCAAAGTGTCCGTAACAAATGACTTCTCATAGGCGAGGAAGAGGAAATCTCTAAATCTAGAAATATTTGCTAAGAATAACCACACAGACTTTGTGCTTTTACTACAGGAATTCTGAATAACCAAACTCATTGGGTGCACGTAACAGTGGACATACTTGTCATATGGGAAAGTACTCTGAATCAGAGTCTGTACATCACCATGGCTGCCGCTCGTATGCCTACGCAACGAATTTCTATTGAACATTGAAAGGTTCCAGACTTATTTTTAGAACATCGCTAAGCCCACATTCTGTCGTATCATTAACGTTTTCAGAGGAACGAAATCTTTCAACAGGTTTCTTCCGCTTAATGACTTTTTACTGTATCGTGTTGCAGGAAAGTCTCCGCCGCGCGGGGTAGCCGTGCAGTCTGGGCGTCTTGTCACGGATCGCGTGGCTCCCCTCGTTGGAGGTTCGAGTCCTCCCTCGGGCTTGGGTGAATGCCGGACATTTGCCTCGCAGGACATTTGCCACGCCGGACATTTGCCACACTTGCCCCTTCACCAGGTAGCTTGAGTAGCGATCCCTCGGGTAAGGGACGCCCTTCCGCGTACTACTTCTGTCCGCTTTCAAACCGCCGTCTCCACATCTTACTCGATACAACCAGTACGCAAGGGACGTTCTTCTTCGACATCTTGGCGAAATACAGAGCTTCTTTTCCCAAATCGAAATATTTATAACTTTTGCGAAACGAAAGCAATTCCGACGATTATGTCAGTATGTAATTAGTTTTGCCAAGTATAAATATAGATTCCTCTGTCAGTACGGTAGCTTCCTTTCACGCTTACTGATTGCGATAGAAACAGTCCATCGCCATGGAAGCAACAAGAAAAGAACGCTGTAAAGAGAATGCAAATGTACGCTAATCATTTCTTTTTGATCACTGCACTTGTGCCTACTGTAATTACTACAACTATGTGCCCAAAAGACAATAAGGAAAGAAGAAATGGGTATGTGAATGTTCGAAAAGAAGAACGACATACTCCATATTAATTTACTCTCTAAAATCCGATATCCCTTGCAGCGAAACATTAGTTAATAAAGTGTAGCGGGACAGTGTTCAAAACATGACTGAAAGTACGTTCATAAACAGAGATAAGAACATCTATGATTCACATGTCATCTAAATTCGACGTACAGTTTTAAAATTTTGAAATAAGGAAATGAAGTAATACAGAATGCTATGCTTGTAATGTACGTTGTTGTTCTACAGTGTCTAGCTCTGGTATTTACAGGGTCACAGAGAAAGGATCCTAGGTTTTGGAGGGAAAAGCCGTAATTGTAATGATCTCTACAACAACAGAAACAAGAAGCACAACTTAAGGAGAAATAATGTAATGTGTGTTCCAGCTAACAAGCGACATTGAAGCAGGTAGCTCCTGTGACTTAGTATGGGCAGAAGTTATATTAGACAACCGGAATAAATTAATAACTGGCTCCTTTTACCAACTCTCGGTCTCAGATGAAACAGTTGCTGAACATTTCAAAGAAAACTCGAGTCTCATCGCAAATACATACAATACATACAATTATAGTTGGCAGTGACTTGAATCTACCTTCCGTACGTTCTCGTATAATTTAGACGAGCGCAAAATCTCCAAGATTGGCGAAGTTTTACTACTGAGGCTCGAAATTTGATGCGGTTTTCAATGCGAGATACATTTAATAGTTCCCACAACGAAACACTATCTAGAAATGTTGCGGAAAATCCATAGAGATACTGGTCCTATGTTAAGTAAACCAGGGGAAAGGCTCAGTAAGTACCTTTACTGCGGGTCGGGCGGCGAGTGAGGAGGAGGAGGGGGAGGAGGAGGGGGAGGCGGAGGGGGAGACAAGGGACCCAACCCTTCGGAGCAGGTAAAATTGTCGCAAATGTCCGCACACCGGCTTAGGTGCGTGTGTTGTCCTTAGCGTACGTTAGTTTAAGTTAGATTAAGTAGTGCGTAAGCCTAGGGACCGATGACCTCAGCAGTTTGGCCCAAATAAAAAAAATTAATAAAAAAAAGAAAAAGGTCTCGTTTTCTTTCCGTCGAGTCGAGACATCAAGAAATCTTTGGGTCGAGATGCGACTAACCGCTTGATTTCCAGCTTCTCTTCCATACATAATAAATGGATGGGCGTCTTAAGCAAATACTCTACCTTATTAATTTTAAAATTACTGTACGGACACTCGAGTTTCAATCACACAGCACCGGAATACGAGATACTACTGAGAGGTGGCCTCGTTCGCTGTTTTCCACATTTCCCGTTGATGAGTGGTAGGAGGGGAGGGGGGGGGGGAGGAGGAATACAGTAAGGCACGTTACAGCAACTACAGTTAGGTGCTACGGCCCCAAAAGTTGTTAAGACTTTTGCAAGGGGAGGAAAGAGGGAACGCGGCAGAGATAGCGGGTTTCGCTGGGGTGCGGAGAAAGAGAGGTAAGGATGAAGTGGTGCGTCCGCCGGGCCCACTCGAGCTGGCCCTAGGCTCCACTAAGGCGAGGGTCGAGGTGGAGAAAGGGAAACAGCTCCGTCACGGCAATTTTACGAGCCGAGGGTGTGGAGGGAGTAAGGACCGTCTGCTGATGGCCCTGTGGCACGGCTGTGGTGCAGGGAAAGAGGGGAACACCTAAGGGGGCCGTCCTTGCTGGCCAGCAACTACACACAACGAGTACGGGGCTACGGGCCACCTGCCGCTGACTATCAGTTTTGGATGAATGGTTTGGGGAAAGAAAAACTTCTTCGACCTGCAGAAATGGAAAAAATTTAAAGGCATCGTTCAATATGCCCTAGACAAGTACGTTCCGAGTAAGGTTTTAACGGATGGGAAAGATCCACCATGGTTTAATAGCCGTGTTAGAAAAGCGCTACGTAAACAAAGAACACTTCATCTCAGATTGAAGAGAAGTAAAAACCTAGCTGAGAAACAAAAGCTGAACAAAGAAAAAATGAGCGTAAGGAGAGCAATGGGAACAGCGTTCAATGATTTTGGAAGTAAGACGTTGTCAACAGACCTGAGTACAAGCCCCAAGAGATTTTTTGGTCGTATGTAAAATCTGTTAATGGGTCAAAATCATCTGTTCATTCTCTCAGAGACCACACCGGCACCGAAACAGAAGATAACAAAGAGAAGGCCGAAATACTGAATTCGGTCTTCTGAAGTTGTTTCACAGCGGAAAGTCGTAACACTGTCCCTCCTTTCAATCGTCGTACGAACCTCGAAATGGCAGATATTAAGATGAGCGATTGCGGAATTCAAAACCAGCTACAGTTGCTTAGTACTGGAAAGTCGTCAGGACCAGGTGAAATACCTATACGATTCTACAAAAGATTACGCGAAAGAACTTGCTCTCCATCTAGCATTAATTTATCGTAGATCGTTTGAGCAACGATAGATACCTAACGACTGGAAAAAAAGTTCGTCATTCCCGTTTTTAAGAAAGGCCGCAAGACAAATGGTTCAAATGGCTCTGAGCACTATGGGACTTACATCCGAGTTTATCAGACCCCTAGAACTTAGAACTACTTAAACCTAACTAACCTAAGGACATCACACACATCCATTCCCGAGGCAGGCTTCGAACCTGCGACCGTAGCGGTCGCGCGGTTCCGGACTGAAGCGCCTAGAACCGCTTGGCCACGACCGTAAGACAGATCCACACAATTATAGACCTATATCGTTGACGTCAGGCTGTTGTAGAATTGTGGAACATGTTTTACTCTCAAGAACTATGACGGTTTTGGAAAATGAACATCTCTTCTATAAAAATTAACATGGATTCCGCAGACAGAGATCCTGCGAAACTCAGCTCGCTCTGTTCCTCCATGAGATCCACAGCGCAGTGGACAACGGCGGTCAGGTTGATGCCGTGTTCCTTGATTTCAGTAAGGCTTTTGACACCGTCCCGCATCGCCGCACAACGAAAAAAAAAAAATACGAGCTTACAGATTATCGGAGGAGATTTGCGACTGGACTCAAGACTTTCTTGCAGATAGAACCCAACACGTCGCTCTTAACCGAACAACATCGACAGATGTAAAGGTAATATCCGGAGTGCCACAGGGAAGTGTGATAGGACCGTTGCTGTTTACAGTATATGTAAATGATCTAGTAGAAACCGTCGGATGCACATTAAGGCTGTTCGCAGATGATACAGTTGTCTATACCCAAGTAGCAACGCTAGAAGATTATAAGAATTTGCAGAACGACCTGCAGAGAATTGATGAATCTTGCAGGCTCTGGCATTTGATCCTGGACGTAAATAAATTAACATATTGCGTATACATAGGAAAAGAAATCCACTACTGTACAGCTACAGTACTGATGACAAAGAGCTGGAGACAGCATCTGCCGTAAAATATCTAGGCTTAACTATCCAGAGAGACCTTAAGTGGAATGACCATATAAAGCAGATAGTGGGAAAAGCAGACACCAGACTCAGATTCATCGGAAGAATCTTAACCAAATGTATATCCACCAAAGAAGTGGCTTTAAGGTGCTTCTTCGCCTGATTCTTGAGTATTGTTCATCTATCTGGGATCCCTATCAGGTAGAACCGATAGAGGACATAGAGAAGATTCAACGAAGAGCGGCGCGTTTCGTTTGGCTGGCGAGAGAGCGTTACGGAGATGCTAAACAAACTCCACTGGCAGACGTTACGAGAGAGGCGTTGTGCATCACGGAGAGAGTTACTATTGAAATTTCGGGACAGCACTCTTCAGGAGGAGTCGGACAACATGTTACGTCCCCCTACACACACCTCGCGTATTGACCACGATGACAAAATTCGTGAAATAAGAGCCAATACAGAGGCTTACCGACAATCATTCTTCCCATGCACTATTCGCGAGTGGAACAGGGTTGGAGGGATCAGATAGTGGTACCGAAAGTAACCTCCGCCACACACCATTAGGTGGCTTGCGCAGTATGATGTAGATGTAGAATGATACGCGTTTTGTCTGTGTGTGTGTGTGTGTGTGTGTGTGGTGTGTGTTCAAATGGTTGAAATGGTTCTGAGCACTATGGGACTTAACTTCTGAGGTCATCAGTGCCCTAGAACTTAGAACTACTTAAACCTAACTAACCTAAGGACATCACACACATCCATGCCCGAGGCAGGATTCGAACCTGCGGCCGGCCGGCTGGAGTGGCCGTGCGGTTCTAGGCGCTACAGGCTGGAACCGCCCGACCGCTACGGTCGCAGATTCGAATCCTGCCTCGGGCATGGATGTGTGTGATGTCTTTAGGTTAGTTAGGTTTAAGTAGTTCTAAGTTCTAGGGGACTGATGACCACAGCAGTTAAGTCCCATAGTGCTCAGAGCCACTTATTTTCGAACCTGCGACAATAGCAGTCGCGCGGTTCCGGACTGAAGTGCCTAGAACCGCTCGGCCACCACGGCCGGCTGTGTGTGTGTGTGTGTGTGTGTGTGTGTGTGTGTGTGTGTGTGTGTGTGCGTCAGAGAGAACTGAGCCTGATTTCATCGGGTGTCTTTTCAGTCGCACTACATCAGAATCATGTCATGCTGGAACTGTTTCATATAAAACTGAAAAAAATACATCACAAAATTCTTGGTTGGAACGGGCCCCCTGACCCTTTAGGACGAGCCGCCCCGGTCACAAGGACTTCCGAAAGTATAGTATTTCCTAACTGTTTTATAGATTTTTTTGCTTGGCTGAGAATCAGGGAGCGAAGTGTGTCTGCCTTGTGTCTTGTCCATAGGAAAATTAATTACAATTTCTTATCTCAGTCTAGATTACGTAAGGCAATCGATTTTGTCCCTCCTTGCAGGGGGTTCCAAAGTGATTTAATTAAGAGACTGAGAAGGTTACAAAATACAAAGTTAAACTTTAGCGCCGGCATATTTTTTTTATTAAAATCGGAAGGTTTCACATATATACGAACCGCAAGCAAAAAATACGGTTTCATCGAAAAATTCGTTGCAGACAACTATAAGTGCCCTGAGACTTAAAAGGAAACAGTCATTGTTAGGTTAGTAATTTATTAAACACCCAGTGGTTACAGAAAGACGGCTGGCCGCGGTGGCCGTGCGGTTCTAGGCTCTGCAGTCCGGAACCGCGGGACTGCTACGGTCGCAGGTTCGAATCCTGCCTCGGGCATGGATGTGTGTGATGTCCTTAGGTTAGTTAGGTTTAAGTAGTTCTATGTTCTTGGGGGACTGATGACCTAAGATGTTAAGTCCCACAGTGCTCAGAGCCATTTGAACAGAAAGACGGATAACGTGTCGTTAGTGTAGAGACAACATTTAACCTCTGTGCTGAGGATACTGTTGAGGAAAATTTCGAGGTAAGCTTGAGAGATATGAGAGACATCATTTCACTGACGATAGTTTGAACGAAAGGTAAAGAGGAGGAGACGAGAGGGACGAGAGGGGGGCGGGGGAGAGGGCACTTGTAATGTCTTCTTACTACCGGAGACGGCTTACAGTATCCAGTAGCATGAAGAAATCTGTCCGCATCACGTTAAAATTGTGGCGCTTTCTCTCGAGCTTCATTACATGTGTCTGTTCAAACTAGTGAACAGCGACTCTGAAAGAAGAATCTAGGCGGAAAGTGCTTGGAGCCGAATGCGATGGCCTCGGCATCTTCGGAACGTGCCGTATCTGAACAAGAAGAACTGTGCGAGACGTCGGCATATCGAATTTTCATGATCTCGAATGGCGACCTATATTATAAAAACTGTTGAGAAAGGCAGTAGCCAAGTTCTGCCTGTTGAGACATAGAAAGTAGCTTTTCAGAACAGTGTCGGATACAGAAAAACCTCAAGGAGGGGGCGCTAAAGATATCTTGAGCTACCTTTACTTTTGCCGTAATAAAAAATAATCAAGTCACATGCAAAGTTTTATTAAAACTGATTATACAAATACACAAGACAATGCCATCTTATTATATAAAAAAGTTACAATTGTGGTTCTCTTCCTCAAATGATGAATTCTATGCGTCTGGCAAATTGGTTAATTACATCGTCAGTAGGACAATCAATGTCAGGGTGAGTGTTCAACAGAGCTAAGCCATTAAGTCGATCCTCCTTCACTGTCGACCTCAGCCATATCTTTATACGCCGCAGTGCTGAAAAACTTCTTTCTAATGTAGCAATAGATGCAGGTAGACAAGCAAATATTTTGTACAGCGTGTGAAAAGTAGGGTAGTCAGATCTAGGACAAACATACAACGCTTGCATAACAGAACCACGATCATTAAGGGCGTTTATGCTCGTTTGCTTGTATTGAAGAATATTTCGCATTAGTCTCTTTTTAATCACAAAGAATGTTTCTTCTTCAAAGAACGGTAGTTCAGTAAAGCACTGATTCAATTTATGTGCAAAACAAGCCAATATGTACCTTGCGACATATAGTATACACTATGTGATCAAAAGTATCCGGGCACCTGAATGAAAATAACTTACAAGTTCGTGGCGTACTCCATCGGTAGTGTTGACCCACTCTTAGCCTTGATGGCAGTTTTCACTCTCGCAGGCGAACCTTCAGTCAGGTGCTGGAAGGTTTCTTGAGGAATGGCAGCTCATTCTTCACAGAGTGCTGCACTGAGGAGATGTATCGACGTTGGTCGGTGAGGCCTCGCCCGAAGTCGGCGTTCCCAAACATTCCAAAGGTGTCATATAGGATTCAGCTCAGGACTCTGTTCAGGCCAATCAATTACAAGGATGTCACAGATGTGTAACCACTCCGTCACAGGTGCTCGATCGTGTTGAAAGATGCAATCGCCATCCCTCAATTGCTCTTCAACAGTGGGAAGCAAGAAGGTGCTTAAAACATCAATGTAGGCCTGTCCTGTGGTAGTGCCACGCAAAACAACAAGGGGTGCAAGCCCCCTCCATGAAAAACACGACCACACCATAACACCACCGCCTCCGAATTTCACAGTTGGCACTACACACGCTGGCAGATGACGTTCACCTGGCATTCGCCATACCCACAACCTGCCATCGGATCGCCACATTGTGTACCGTGACTCGTCTCTCCACACAACATTTTCCATTGTTCAAGCGGCCAATGTTTACGCTTCTTACACCAAGCAAGGCGTCGTTTGGCATTTACCGGCGTGATGTGTGGATTATGAGCAGCCACTCGACCATGAAATCCAAGTTTTCTCACCTCGCGTCTAACTCTCATAGTACAGGGCTATTACAAATGATTGAAGCGATTTCATAAATTCACTGTAGCTCTATTCATTGAGATATGGTCCCGACACGCTACAGATACGTAGAAAAACTCATAAAGTTTTGTTCACTTGAAGCCGCACTTCAGGTTTCTGCCGCCAGAGCGCTAGAGAGCGCAGTGAGACAAAATGGCGACAGGAGCCGAGAAAGCGTATGTCGTGCTTGAAATGCACTCACATCAGTCATAACAGTGCAACGACACTTCAGAACGAAGTTCAACAAAGATTCACCAACTGCTAACTCCATTCGGCGATGGTATGCGCAGTTTAAAGCTTCTGGATGCCTCTGTAAGGGGAAATCAACGGGTCGGCCTGCAGTGAGCGAAGAAACGGTTGAACGCGTGCGGGCAAGTTTCCCGCGTAGCCCGCGGAAGTCGACGAATAAAGCAAGCAGGGAGCTAAACGTACCACAGCCGACGGTTTGGAAAATCTTACGGAAAAGGCTAAAGCAGAAGCCTTACCGTTTACAATTGCTACAAGCCCTGACACCCGATGACAAAGTCAAACGCTTTGAATTTTCGGCGCGGTTGCAACAGCTCATGGAAGAGGATGCGTTCAGTGCGAAACTTGTTTTCAGTGATGAAGCAACATTTTTTCTTAATGGTGAAGTGAACAGACACAATAGAAATTGAAATAAGAACACCGTGAATTCATTGTCCCAGGAAGGGGAAACATTCCTGGGGTCAGATACATCACATGATCACACTGACAGAACCACAGGCACATAGACACAGGCAACAGAGCATGCACAATGTCGGCACTAGTACAGTGTATATCCACCTTTCGCAGCAATGCAGGCTACTATTCTCCCATGGAGACGATCGTAGAGGTGCTGGATGTAGTCCTGTGGAACGGCTTGCCATGCCATTTCCACCTGGCGCCTCAGTTGGGCCAGCGTTCGCGCTGGACGTGCAGACCGCGTGAGACGACGCTTCATCCAGTGACCTCATAATCCGTGACTGTGGCTTGGGAACCAGCGATTGGGTTAATCAAGAGTAAATCGAGCAAACGTATAGTTGTGACGACCACGGTGGACAGAGCCATCACTCCGACGTCATCTCAGACGCTGTCGCAATCTGTTCCACCGCGCGATCGCGGCGCGGGGCGCGGACGGCGGAGGGAGCGCGCCGCGGGCGGAGGGTATTTAAATCGGCCGCCGCCGCGACCGAACCCAGTTCCCTCTGAGCAGCCATAGCGTACGGATCTCCGTGCCGGCACGTTCACAGGAGCTCAGTCCGTCAGTTCACCTGATGATGGCGACATGTATGATCGCCGAAATATTGTGGCCGTTGGACACTATAGACCGGCAGCACACCCGTGGATATTTTGATTATCAAATACGCCGGGAGAAACTCAAGAATCATTTCGCAATGATTTTTCACGAAAACAACGGCGTCTCCACTCCAGGGATTCCCATTTCGGTTCACGAAGCATGTCTGTAACACTCGCGTCTTGGTGGAAGCAACGTAAAGAAATCTATCAGCACGCCTGTGAACTGCTTCGACATCTTCCTTCAGTTCGACCTGGTGAGATTCAAAGACACTCGAGCAGCACTCAGGAATGGTCGCACTAGGGTCCTCTACGCGGTCTCCTTTAAAGATGAGAATACTTCAAATAAATCGTAGTCGATCTTGGCCTTGTTCACTAAAGAGCTTACCTACTTGTTCCATTTCACGTAGCTTTGCAAAGTTATATCTTCATTAGACGCTAAATACAGCCTTGCTCTAGCGGTCACGTCGCACAAGGGATTACTGTTTGCAAAAATCATTTACCTGTACCGTATTCTGAGCTGCCGTCGGTCTGCTCGTTCTTACCTTGCTGGCTATAAAAACTGCAACACCATGACGGCGGCATGCCGTAAACATCCAACTGGCGTCATGAGTACTTCTTGCTTGGATAAACAAATTATGGCTAAGCCATGTCTCCGCTGTATCCTTTCTTTCAGGAGTGCTAGTTCTGCAAAGTTCGCAGGAGAGCTTCTGTAAAGTTTGGAAGGTAGGAGACGAGATACTGGCAGAAGTAAAGCTGTGAGTACCGGACGTGAGTCGTGCTTCGGTAGCTCAGATGGTAGATCACTTGCCCGCGAAAGGCAAAGGTCCCGAGTTCGAGTCTCGGTCGGGCACACAGTTTTAATCTGCCAGGAAGTTTCAAATTATTAGTATTTCACCACTACCGCGCAAACTAGGTACGAGTAACACGATCTACATTCTGTATATAAGGATAGATTAAACAGCGCGTTTCTAGTTCAGAAATCGCTTCTGAATGTTGGTTATTAAATAAGAACAAGAAGCGTCTGGACGTAGCATCCGGTCGCCAGAAGTCTTACAAAATACGTAAAGCATTTTACATGTACTAAAGCAGGCGCAGCACGGTGTACAGAGCACAGAGCCACGGGTACAACATGCAGATGTAAAGCAGGAAACGATCGACTAAGCAGGTCTGCCCCGAACAAGTTGTGCTCTTTTCCTGGGCGGACCTGCTAAGCCTATCGCGTTCTGGTCTACATCCACATGTTGTACACGTGTCTCTGTTCTGTCTAAACCACTCTGAGACTGCTTTGGTACACGCATTTGGGAAGACTTCTGACGACCGGTTGTGGTTGCTTCAAAGTTATCCAGGCATGGGACGCCACAATGAAAGTTAACCTGTTTGCGGGCTATGTAAAAATGACTGAGAATGTATGCAAAATGTATTTTACTGACAACATTTATTTTCCAAAAACAAAGACAGACATGAGCTATGCTAAACACTTTATGATAGAATATCGTAAACACCGAAATACAACAAATGGGAAATTACGCTAAGCAACACAATATCAACAATAAATTACGTTAAACTGACCATCCATGGAGACTATTTACATACTGCACCTTCTCCGATCTATAAATCTACTATGTGCCCTTATTCTACGAATGGTATAATTCCTGGTTGAATTTTCTCTGCGTGACCCCTGCGATGGGTTATGTGGCCTCAGTTCCACACATTCGCTACGATGGTTACTCCATTGACCTTGACCGTTGTAGGGCCTGCTATTGCTTTGCTGTTGGTCCCTAGAAGCCTGTTGGCCCTGGTTCGAGTTCTGTCGCTCTCTCCAGTTTCCGTTTCGCCGGTAATTGTTGTTGTAGTTATGATTGTAATTTCCCCGTCTTCTTCTATTTTCCCAAGTTCAAGTGTTCAAATGAGTGTGAATTCCTAAGGAACCAAGGTTCTTAGGTCATCGCTCCCTAGAGTTACACACTACTTAAACTAACTTATGCTAAGAACAATACACACACCCATGCTCGAGGGAGGACTCGAACCTCCGACGAGAGGGGCCGCGCAGGCCGTGACATGACGTCTCAAACCGCGCAGCCACTCGGCGCGCTATTTTTCCATGATGACTTATTAATCCCACTGAAATTTGAATTCTGGTTTCGATTCGATCGATGTTTTCCCCCATTTCGTCCATGCGGCTTTTCGCGGATGATGCTGTAGTATACAGAGAAGTTGCAGCATCAGAAACTTGCAGCGAAATGCAGGAAGATCTGCAGCGGATAGGCGCTTGGTACAGGGAGTGGCAACTGACCCTTAACATAGACAAATGTAATGTATTGCGAATACCTAGAAAGAAGGATCCTTTATTGTATGATAGCGGAACAAACATTGGTAGCAGTTACTTCTGTAAAATATCTGGGAGTACGCGTACGGAACGATTTGAAGTGGAATGATTATTTAAAATGAATTGTTGGTAAGGCGGATGCCAGGTTGAGAATAATTGGGAGAGTCCTTAGAAAATGTAGTCCATCAACAAAGGAGGTGGCTTACAAAACACTCGTTCGGCCTATACTTGAGTATTGTTCATCAGTGTGGAATCCGTACCAGGTCGGGTTGACAGAGGAGATAGAGAACATCCAAAGAAGAGCGGCGCGTTTCGTCACAGGGTTATTTGGTAAGCGTGATAGCGTTACGGAGATGTTTAGCAAACTCAAGTGGCAGACTCTGCAAGAATGGCGCTCTGCATCGCGGTGTAGCTTCCTGTCCAGGTTTCGAGAGGGTGCGTTTCTGGATGAGGTATCGAATATATTGCTTCCCCCTACTTATACCTCCCGAGGAGATCACGAATGTAAAATTAAAGAGATTCGAAAATCATACGCGAATGGAACATGAAAGTGAGGTAATGACAGTGGCACGTAAAGTGCCCTCCGCCACACACCGTTGGGTGGCTTGTGGAGTATAAATGTAAATGTAGATGTAGATGACATTCCTCTCTGCCGAATCTGGCCAGTTATGGTCATTATTTGTACTTCTTTCCCGCAAGTTGTGAATATCATTCACGTACCGACTTCGCACAGCGCACTCTTGAAAGCTTCGATTGAATCGCTGCATCTACCGATGAGCAGTTGCTGATAACGCAAAGGTATTGTAGCAGTGCCTTATAATTGTCTTGGGGCTGTACGATTGATCCAAGAATCGGTTCTTCTTGACCAGGGATTCGAAGAATTTGACAGGACTGAGGAATCCAGACGCTTCTAAGTCCTTTCCTAACATTATCTCCTGTTTTATCTTCTCCTGTGTGTCTTGCGACCAGTATGTGCTAAGAAATGCGTCCTTAAATTCTTGGTAGGAGCAAAAACTCTCCGCAACTCCAAAAAATGTTCAAATGTGTGTGATATCTTATGGAACGTAACTGCTAAGGTCATCAGTCCCTAAGCTTACACACTACTTAACCTAAATTACCCTCAGGACAAACACACACACCCATGCTCGAGGGAGGACTCGAACCTCTGCCGCGACCAGCCGCACAGTCCGTAACTCCGCACGAATGTTCTGCAATCGACCCTTCTAAGGAACCACAGATAAACTGTAGCTTATACTTCAGTGGCCAAGATTCCGGTAGCACGTGATCGTACTGTGCCATCCAGGTCTTTGGAAGCAATGCGTTGTTTGCCTCCTTGTAGACTTGAAAATACCGGATGGTCAAGAAAAGTTTGTGGTCGAAACGTTCCATCTCGTTTGCAGCGCGTGATTCCATGTATCCGTGTCCAAACGATTCTCTTGCACTGTTATGGTGTCCCGTCGTGTTTTCAGATTCACATAATAACGTTTCTGACCTCCGTAGACGTGTACAATTGTTTTCCGGCTCGGTCTCTGACATGCTGCATGTTACCGACGGAGCGTGTTCTATTACGCGTTCCGCCGCAGCAGGAGCACATTCCTGCTGCATTCGTCCTTGTGCAGGGGGTGTGTTCTCATATACCGGTTCAGAGAGTCGCAAAACATTTTCTTCACTTCTGTGATTCTCTCGACGGTGCTCTACCGGACGAGTCTGTGTTTGAAATTGCGCGGCTCACTCATGTGCCTGCCGAACGTAGTTAGCCGTCTCGTTTTGTTGGGCAGCGACTTGGGTCTGCTGATCTTTAACTTAAGAGATTTTGGCCTGTTTGATTTCTATGTTCTCAATTCGCTTCGTCGCCTCACTCATTATTTCCTGCATTTCTTGAACTACTTTTTTGCCTTGCTTTTGGAGAGTTGCAAGTGCCTTTTTTGTCTTACACACCTCAGTTCTTGCCAGCTTAACTTGTTCTTTGGCCACTGATGCGTCCTTTCGCGCTATTTTGGCATTTTCTCCTCCTGGGGACTGGGTGTTTGTGTTGTTCTCATAATTTCATCATCATTCGTGAAAGTGGCGATACTGGACTGTATAAAGTTTGGAAATTTGTGCGGGCGGTGATAACCGCTCAGTTGAGTGGCTCAAAAACCAAGTATCATCATCATCATAACTGAAATCTGAGCAACATAGTTCTGCAGTACGCCGCTGAATGCAAGGTGCCATTTACGTACAAGCTGTCAATGTTAGGGGCCTAGAGCACAAAGGGGACTGCAGCAAAGAAGTTAAAATTTTAAAATATCTTCCTTGTGATTAATACCGTAGTGGGAGCCCTTGATAGTCGTAAAAGACGTAGAGTAATTATTCTGTATCGGCTACATTTTAAAGTGGACAGCCCATGTCGATTAAGTTGGCAATGAGCTACAAACCCCTGCGCTCCCTTGCGTCATGTTTCCATTGGCATCCACTCGAGAGGGTAGATCGTCAGTTCGTAAAATCGTTAATATTTCAAAAACAAAGGTTAAGGGAATGTCGGCAGTGTGAAGTGTATTCGATACTGTTCTATCTTACCCTCCCGACGAGTATTCATAGCCTTTCCCCAGGTTTTCACTATTTTCTCCAGCAAGATACTGAAGAGGACTGGCGATAATCCACACTGTTGTTCGACTCCTGTCATAATTTCAAACGGATCAGAAATTTCTCCGAAGAGCTTGATTTTTGAGCTGGTAGTTCTTAATCTGGTTAATGATTTCTCTCGCTATTTTTATATTATTTTATTTTTTGTTAATTCCAGACTCTTCGAAGGTAATAAATAACGTTTTCCTGTCTATCGAGTCGTATGCCTTTTTAAAGTCGACAAAGAATACCACAGTATTGATCTTTTCACACAAAACATTTTGAGTTGCTTTATGGGATGCCAGCAACTGTTAGTATCTAAGTCTCACTGTTTTTCTAAAATTTCAGTTGGAAATCATGGAGGTTCTCATGTGGCACCCTCTATATTTCACTCTAAGATGACACAAATTTAAACACACAATAAAATCAGTTTTCCAAGACTGTGTTTTTGATTATAAAAATGTGTTTGTGAATTATTTTGTCATCTAACGTGGAGATTAGAAGCCTGTTTTTGATTAACTTGAATTTTGAAAACGACCTCACAAATGGTATGTACATTCTTAGAGCGACTTTAATGTTAGGAAAACAATCTCTGACTCTTCTTAAGGTGGGGTTTATACATAAACCTCTCCTGATTAATTACGTTTTCGTTTGCCTCACTATCTCTTTGAAACTGGTGGTAAAAAGCCTTGAGTTGAATCAGTTCATTTCCCTAAGGTATGAGCTGCAGCTACTCTTTCTTCATTGGTTAGAGTATCCAACTTGTTGAGAAATGCACAGTGGGAATCAATTAGTGTTATGCTTCACGTTGTGTCATTTATGCCCCACGTCAGACCATATTTTATTAGATTTCACCATTCAGCAATATTCACGCTGCTGTAAGCCAGCAAGCACTTAACAATCTCCAGCCAACAAAGCGACAGATGGTCACACAGCGTGGGAAAGTAGCTGCGAATAGGAATCGGGTCGTATTGGAGCCTACGAAGAATGCAGTGATTCACACAGCGAGGCTTGGCGGCAAACGCATAATTTTGTTTTTAACATTAAATTTTTAAATGTCTCAACTAGACTGTCGACATTATCCACACTGACAGCTTCCTAACTAACATTTCAGAAACCAAAATCAAGCTTACATTTTAATTATAATCCTGTATCTTGTTATCAATCATTGGCTGACTAAACCAACCAACTAGAAACGTGCCCTGCGCAGGCACGCGCGAAACGCTGAATCTAGGTCACGAGCCAGCCTAGAACGAACTTTCACGCCGACACCATGTACTTAATGTGAGTGCACATTTTATATGGTTCAGATTAAGTTAAAGTATTAGTCAGTTTCTGGAAACGTTTGTGCCACAGGCGTGGACTACTTTTTGGAGAGGCAACAAGTATTTGTGCAGTGCATGGTGGTAGTTACATGTAAAACTGAGTCAGTGATTAACAGTGCCTAAGAAAAATTCATATACGATCTCGCTTGTGTTCGACCTCGTATGCAAATTAAAGTCATATGCCGAATTTTGCGAACATGCAATGATAGTCACTAAGTGAAGACTAGATACCCACTGAGCGAGGTGGTGCAGTGGTCAGCACACTGGACTCGCATTCGGGAGAGCGACGGTTCAAACCCGCGTCCGGCCATCCTCATTTAGGTTTCCCGTGTTTTCCCTAGATCGGTTCAGACAGTTCAGGGATGGTTCCTTTGAAAGGGCATAGCCGCCTTCCTTGCGCATCCTTCCCTTATCCGATAGGACCGACGACCTCATTGTTTGGTCCCCCCCACGCCTTCCCCTCGAATCAATCAACCAACCAACCAACTAGATTCCGCGAACTTAGATTCTAGTATAGCCATGAGGCTGGCTCTAAAAATGGTTTATTCCGCGTTTTTAATAAGCAACATGGCATCCTTTATATTTCGAGACTTTCAGTGCAGTAGCGTTTAGACTTCCCATTCGCCATTCCATCATTAACAGTTGAGTATATGCACGTTAAACTCTACGACTAACGGAGAAGGAAACCAATGGGGACATCGAGATGGCTTTACAAGACACGAGGTCAGCAAACCTCCTCCTGTTGAGATAGGGAAATTGCAAGAAGTTTGCTATGCCTTCTCGTTACGGGTTGATCAACGCAGCCCTCCAGATGCAACAGTTCGCTAGAAACAACTTGCTCTGTTAGCATGTCCGACGCTGTAATGTGTCACGACACGAACATTCCTCGTATCTCATCCTAATTAGCTAGCTAGCTAGGCAATGGGGTAATTAAAGGAGCCGCTACAATGCATCTGCCGCATTGCATGTTTAAATTGATCTATGAAAGGAAAGAAACTCTTGGATTGTAATCCTTCTGATGGAATGTGGCACGAACATGGACACTTGCAGGCCACCAGACTTCGCCGCGCGGGGTAGCCGTCTGGTCTATGGCACCTTGTCACGGCCCGAGGAGCTGCCCCCGTCGAAGGTTCGAGTCCTCGCTCGGGCGTGGGTGTGTCTGTTGTCGTTAGCGTAAGTTAGAGTAAGTAGTGTGTAAGCTTAGGGACCGATGACCTCTGCAGTTTGGTCCCACAAGATTTACCACAAATTTTCAATTTTCTATTGTGAGCTATATTTTCTGTGTGACATTTCCCTGCATCTCCCAATGTAACAACACTAAGAAGCACCTTCCGCCATGCAACTTTCGTAGGATGCACCCTCTGCCACGAAAAATCGGGACGGAGCACCCTCCGCCGTGTAGCATTAGTACAAAACACCCTCTGTCATGCACAATCGGTATGCAGCACTCTTCGGCTCACAATATTGTACGAAACACCCTCTATCATGCAACATGAGTACGAAGTAACCTCTGCGACGCAACGCTGGAGGAAGGTACCCCCTGCGATGCAACATTGGTACGAAGTATCTCTATGCAGCAGTGGTATGAAGCACCTTCTGTCACGCAACTCTGGCACAAAAAACTCTCTACCACGCAAGTAGCTACGAAAGACTCTCTAACACGCAACATTGCTAACATGGCTAACACAGGAAGCTCCCACTGTACCCCCTCCCCCAAATTTAGTGGTACGATGGCCCAGTGGATTGCCCACCTAAAACTGAACACAGATCAAGCGAGAAAACAGAATGAATTTGTGTTGAAGTATGGAAAAAGAAGCAAAATAGAAACAGTGAATGGTAAAAGATCAAGATGTAAAATAACGAGTGCATGTGAATAGCAACGGCGTCGTGGTTATGTCGTCGCGATATTGGACTGCAAAGTGCAAGATCCGTGTTCAGATTCCCCGGTACCCCCTTTTTTCACGATATTATGAATTGTCCGTCCCGTCATTGACGTTTCTGTTTGTTGTATTCAAATTGGTGTCTGTATTGTGGTGTGACGTCCGTTTACAAGAGCGAGATGTAAGGAAGAGACCTTCAGACATATGTACTACACATGTACCACATTTTATGACTCCTGCGTTCCGTTTTGGAAGTTTCGACTCTTGAATACATGTATTGTAACATAGTTCACACCTGTTTGTTTGTTGTTTTCATTTCTGCGAGAGGTCTACACAGCATCTTGCCTGCTCTCATTGTTCAGCGCACTTGCTTACTAGGCTAAAACATCCTTACCGCATGACTAGCATTCTGTAACTAACGTATAGTACGAAAATTGCGACGACTGCAGAAGGAGAACAGACACGTCAATCACTGGACGGAAAGTTCGTAATTTTGTGGAAACAATGGAGAGGGGTGGGGACGACGGAGATTTGAACTTGGGTCCCCCGCTTTGTAGTCCAACACGGAGACCACACATCCACGACACTACGGTTCTTCCAATTCGCTCGATGTTGCACATCTTGAGTTTGGACTGTTCATCGCTTCTATTTTGCTTCTATTTCCACAGTTCAGTACACCATTTTCTTGTTTTCATGCTTGATCCGCGTTCAGTTTTTGATGGGCTACCCAATGGGCCATTTTACCAATAAATCTGTGGGGGTATGATGGAGAGTTTCCCCTGTAAGAAGTACTTTCTGCCTAGTAATGTTGGCACAAAGCACACTCTGAAACACTCTGAAAAGAAATCTTTCTACGAGGCAGTCTCTGCTACACAAAATTAGTATGAAGCATTATCTGCTACAAAATACTGGTAGGCAGCACTCTGTGCCCCGCAGTATTGGTACAAAACACCATTTCCCACACAGAATTGGTACAGAGCACCCTTCGCCTTGCAACATGGTATGAGGCACCTTGTACCTTGCAACGTCGTTAGGGAACACCCTATGCCTCACCCCCCCCCCCCCCCCCAATATTGTTACCTTAGCACTCTCTGCCGTGGAACGTGGGTAAAAATCACTCTCTTCCATGAAACATTGGTACAGGGCACCATCTGCTACATAACTTCGATACCAATCATGCTCTGCCATGGAACATTAGTACGAAGTGTCCACCACCACGATGTATCGTTACTGGGCACTCTCTGCCACATACAGTTGGTAAAACCTCTGCAGCAGAGGACTTCAGTTTAAGTATGTCCCGAGTGGATAAGATTAAAGTGCAGCCACTCACAGAGGTCCAGTGTGGGTTGTATTTATCGTACGGTTATAGAACTTGCTAGATATTCTAATACGTTAATGCGGAACTGATTTACGCTGTAAAAGAATTAGTTTCAGTTTTGGCCACCAGGTGCAAACCTAGGCTAGTCTATGGAAGAAAGATACGCAGAAATATTTCCATATATAACGGATTAGGAACGGGACGTGGTCAGAAAAGGTCTAACAAGTGAGAAAGGCATAATGTTGGTTTTATTATTAGTTGCCACTTACACAGTTTGTACAGTATGAGCACCGGAAACATCAACGAGATGCTGTAGCCATAAAACGACGTGATAAACAGTTGGTCGCAGCAGTTCTGATGTAATCTGATTTTCATATACTGTATACGAGTCTTGCACTGCAAGGAAGCAAGGGAGAAGATGTTAAGGGTGGCCAGTATCCTCTTTCTATAACACAAATGCACACGCGGATTAATACAGTACCTTATTTATATGAAGCTGCTACTTAACCTGCATAGAGTCTGTGTTCGTGATACAAGCTCAACAGACGATATCGGTATTACAAAATTTAGCCTCACTGCTGCGAAGTACAAGTACCGCTATGCACTCTCGTAGACTGTAATGTAAACTGAGCCCATTCTGAAAAGATGCTGACAGAAGTCAAATTGGAGTGTAAATTATTGAGAGTCAGTGGTGAATGGCGATAATACAGTGGCGACGAGGATACAACAGTGGCAGCAAGGATGGGATACGACAGTGGCGACGAAGATACTGCACTCTGAGAACGAACGTCCCCAGGTAAACGCGATGTTTTAGATATTCCCAGAGCCAAAACGTCACATGGATTCACATGAGGTGACTTTTAAGGCCATGCATTTGAGAAACCTCTGGAGACAACACTATCCTGGAAGGTTGCATTAAGCAGATCTTTCACTGGGTCAGCGACAAAAGGTGGTGCCCCATCTTGCATGCAAACAGTGGTTTCTACACGATTGCACTCTTCCATAGCAGGAATCACATGCTGTAAAAGGAGGTTCGATAATGGGCAGATGTCAATGTACACCTGACATGCCCGTTGGGTGTATGCTCTCCAAAGAAGAACGGATCGATAAGAAGGGTCCTCATGAAATCACACCATACAGTCACATACGGTGAGGAGCAACACATGGTTAAACAATAACCCAATTCGGCAGCTCTGTGTATTCACTACACTCAGTAGTGGAAAATGTGCCTCGTCACAGCACAGAATATTGCCAGGCCACGTGTCATCAGTTTTGATCCTTGCTAGATACCAAACGCAATGGCAAATCACCTCCACTAGGACCTTGCCTAGTACAGCGGTGCGGGTCTCCTGCATCGTCCCCTACGCTCTGACAAGAAGTATGGGACTTTATTATCATCGTCGTCGTCATCATCATCATCATCAGATACCAAAGAGCAAATTCAGAACGTTGGTGCAGATCATGCAGTGTCAGTTGGTACACTGTCTGCTTCTTGAACTTGTACCAGTGTCAAATAGACCTGCAAAACTTTTTGTATTATTGACCACGGTATGGACAATTCTTGTGACCTGCATGAGCACCAGCACTACCTGGGGAACGTGCTGCATTCTCAGTTACAGCTACAGAAACCTCGTCGATAACTTCCACTGTGTAAGATGCCTTTCTCTTCCGGGTGCCACATCAAGCTCACCCGCTTTTTCAAATTTCATTATCATCTTTATTATACCATTTAATGGTATCGGGCCTCGCCTCAGATCTTCCAGTCGGTGATACTTCTCATCGTAGCACTGTAATTGCAACCGACCACAGAAAACAGTTTTACTAACAGCACACGGACTCTCCTCCCCACAGCCATACTGTTCACTCACGTTATACGAGGGTGGTTTGAAAAGTTCTTGGAACGGAACAGAAAAAAGTACTTACATCAGTGAAACGTTTTTTATTTTTCAATGTAGTCTCCTTGTAGATTAATTCACTTGGTCCAATGATGTTCCAGTGACTTGATCCCGTCTCGAAAATGAGTTTCCTCCAGGCCTGCAAAAGTAATTGTCAGCTACGGCTGTCAATTCTTCGTTTGAAGTAGATCTTCGTCCACTAACAAAATTTTTCAGTTTTGGGAAGAAATAGAAGTCTGGCGGAGCCATATCAGGTGAATAAGGCGGGTGTGGCAACAATTTATACCCTAGTTCATGTAATTTTTCCATGGCGGCGGGCGGCACATGTGTGTGGATGCGCATTGTCTTGATTGAGATGACTTCCTTTCTTGCTAAACCTGGCCTTTTTTCGCGTATCTTTTGTTGAAATTTGTCCAGGAGATTAGCATAGTATACTCCAGTAATTTTTTGCCCAGTGGGGACATAATCTATAAACAGAATTCCCTTCGCATCCCTGAAAACTGATGCCATGACCTTTCCTGTCCAAGGAATTGTCTTTGCTTTCTTTGGTGGCGGAGAATCAGCATGTTTCCACTGCTCTGACTGTTGTTTTGTCTATGGGATATAGTGGTGCAACCAAAGTTTCATCTGTGGTCTCAAACCGGTGCAAAAAGTCTTGTTCGTTTCTCCTAAAATGGGCCAAACATTGTCCCGATACTTCCATTCTCATGCGTATTTGATCCAGCGTCAAGAGTCGCGGGACCCATCGTGCAGATAATTTTTTCATTTCTAATTCTTCAGCTGGCCGCTGCTCGTGGTCTCGTGGTAGCGTTCTCGCTTCTCGAGAATGGGGTCCCAGGTTCGATTCCCAGCAGGGTCAGGGATTTTCACCTGTCCCGAGATGACTGGGTGTTGTTGTGTCGTCTTCGTCATCATCATTCATCCCCAATACGGTCGGAGGAAGGCAACGGCAAACCACCATCATTAGGACCTTGCCTAGTACGGCGGTGCGGGTCTCCCGCATCATTCCCCTACGCACTGTCAAGAAGCATGGTACTTGATTTCCATTTCCAATTCTTTAGTTAAAATGTGATATACCCTTTCAGATGACATCTGGTAAGTGTGAGCAATTAGCGCCCTTTCAATTGGTGATCCTCCATGATCATTTTCTGCACTTTTGCAATGATTTCTGGAGTAGTGACGCATCTTGGCCGACCACAGCGCGGATCATCATGTTAGCTCTCTTGACCAAATTTAAATTCCTTTTGTACGCTTGGCAACAGTTGAATATGATGATGAATGTCCTTTGCTTTCATACCTTTCTTTACGAAGTACATAATCACTGCTCGAATCTCGACTTTTTCCATCTTCACAAATCACTATGCGGGAACAACAAAAGAGCCACGTCACCGCCACAACTCTCTTCCAAGAGCACTGACGTGGCACGTGTCTACAGACAACAGTCCAATGAATGTCACGTGAACAACTCGTTGCGCTAGCGCTCACCTCTAGCGGGGATTCCGAGAACTTTTCAAACAACCCTCGTAGCTTGTCAAATGACAGCCTGGATGTCATGCAGTCATACAAACAAAGTACAGCGCCAGATTTTCGCCTGGTGACCACAACTGCGACTACTTGTTTTTGCAGCGTACACCGGTTCTTATTTAACGCATTAACGTATCAACGAAATTTCGCTGCCATACGATAATTACAGCCCGCATTGAACTCTCCTGAGAAGCTGCACTTTTATTCCATCGATGAGGTAGTGTTGACCTGCCCCAGCTTCTCACGGGTGGCATTATCTACGGCCGAATGATTAATTCATAATATATACTGGTAAACAAAACGTTCCTCGTGCATCGGTCCGTCTGCCAGAGAAACCCATATGTACAGATTCTGGATTTGCGGCGGCTGTTGATTTACTGCTTTTGGAGCTAGATACCCCCTCCTCTGTAGCTGACCAGTTCGTAACTCCCATCACTACCACGAGATGTCACTCTAAACGCCAATTAAACATGGATCTGATAAAAACCACAGAGCGCTGTCTTGTCAAAAGTAATTATCTTGGGACACTTGGCTGCACTGGAATTAAAAGGTTGCTGTTTAAATTGTAAACATTAAAATAATACATATGCTATGGGAGACCAAATATGAACTGGAATGGTTTTTTTGTAAAGTTATTGGATCAACTAAAACAAAAAATAGCATACGTCTCATTTTTTTTAAGTAGTCTCCCTGTGGTGTTGTCCGAAGTGCGAGTGCTAAGACAAGGCTGTTACCTCCCAATGAAACCATAAATTAACATGGACGCTGCTAGAAGCAACGAAGAATGAGCGACGGTGGCGTAGACACGCCCAGAAGAGTTTCCACAAACCACCGCATCAGCTCGCTTAGTTACGTCTGAGCTCAGTGATCCTCAGCCAAGTCAGCAATCATCGTCGAAGACGACAGCAACGTCTCTCTACCGAGACAGCAGTGCGACAGTACAGTACAGAAATGTTTGCATAATGTCCACTTTGTATGGTCGCAATGCCAATTTCTTAGCAGGTCTCTGACACGTGCCATGTGAAATGCCTGGCTTAATCAAAGCAACATTTCCTTGGAGAGTGCTCCAAGCGACTTCGAATACTGTCAACAAAGTCTGCACTCAGTTATAGTCTGTGTTTGCCACTGCCACCTTATAACATGTCAGCTATCTCCAGCTTCCTTACAGTCGATAAAAATGTTGCCTTTCGTGGAACATCGTGTCCATTGAAATCTCTCTGAAATAACCTTGTGTTGTAACCAATGGCTCGGTCTTCCAATACGTTTTCACAATAAAAACTCGCTCTCGAAAGGTATACCACATGTCTGTGCCAGTTAATGTCTGGCAAACGAATCACTCATTTGCACATTATTATTATTTGGCCCGAAATACACACTCACAGACTTTACAAACCGCGACCAACGAGGCTACCAACGAATTAACGAGAGCCGAGGAAGCGCATCATTACACAGGACAAAGGACCTCATGTGCAGAAACAAAAATCAACTTGCCAACAACGGGAGTACTCCTGATTCTCTCGGAACTAATGAGATAATTAAAACAATTTCCCCATTTCTACGACCCATTGAAGTAGTTCAGGTTCATATGGTGTAACCTCCCCGCAAAAATGTTGAAAGAAAATATTTTAAATGTTAACGAGAATAGAACCTAGTGTAACCTACCAGCAAAAAATGTAAAGTCAATTCAATAAAAAAAATGAAATCTCAGTGACAATGAAAACGCAAATAGACCAAAATGTCGATCTTAGGCCCTGTTCTTACCTCAGTAAAATTGCATCTGCTCTTATTTTTTCGCCATAGCTTGGAGGAAATGCATCGTAAAAATTCGTTGAACTTAAGTAAATTTTTTCTTTAAGGAAATGCATGGGCAATTTTCTTTCAATAAAATGTTTGTTTTGTTAAAATGCTTGGTTTGAAAACAAAATTGTTATTGGGGCGATTCTTGAACAAATTAATTACAATTACAATACATTATTAGCTGAGCGCAATGCTGCTTCATTACCTTATTTAAAAAATATACCTTGTCCTGAACCTCGACCCGAGTTCCATGTCGACGCCCGCCGACTCCTCACACACAACAGCTAACTCGCAACTACTACTACTGACTCCCTACATGCAACTGCTAACTCGCAACTGCAACAGAACTGAACTCTCGCGCGGTCAAGCGCAGACTAGCAACGATAGATGAATAACTCTCTGGTCAGAGATTCTCTCATGACTCGCCATCGCTGAATATGAAACGTACGCGTTTCATAACCCTCCACTGGGGGGGGGGGGGGCAAAAATTTGGCACCGATGGTGAGTCATTTGGACTTGCCATGAGCAACAAATTTTTTTATAGTTAATTAACTTTACAATTACAGAGAATATACAGATGTAGAACATGAAGTAAATATGGTGCACATGCACTGAGTACAAAATATGTTAGACAAAGGCAAAATACGAGGGCCGTTCAGAAAGTAACCTCCGGTTGATTTAAAAAAATACACCAAGTTAAATAAAAATATTTTAATATATACATCTTACAACTACATCTTTGCACTATATTTCTACATAGTCTCCATAGCGACTGAGGCACTTATCGTATCTCTTCACAAGCTTTGAAATTCCTTCTGCATAAAAATCACCCGCTTGTGCCTGGAGCCAGCCTGTGACCGCATCTTTGAGCTCTTCGTCGTCATCAAACCGCTGTGACCCGAGCCATTTCTTCAAATGCATGAAGAGGTGATAATCACTTGGCGCCAGGTCTGGGCTGTAAGGTGGATGGTTGATAACGTCCCACTTGAAGGACTCAAGAAGGGCCGTTGTTCTGCGAGCAGAGTGAGGACGGGCGTTATTGTGCAAAAAAACGATACCGGAAGTCAGCATACCACGGCGTTTGTTCTGTATAGCCCGTCGTAACTTTTTTATTGTTTCACAGTACACGTCTTGATTAATGGTCGTACCACATTCCATGAATTCAACCAACAACACCCCTTTGGCATCCCAAAACACCGTTGCCATCAGTTTTCTGGCAGAAAAATCTTGCGAGGCTTTTCTTGGTTTGGTAGGCGAATTTGAATGTGCCCACATCTTTGATTGTTCTTTTGTCTCAGGGTTCACGTACTTAATCCAGGTTTCGTCACCGGTCACAATTCTGTTTAACAATGGTTCTCCTTCGTCCTCATAACGTGACAGAAAGTCTAATGCAGAGGCCATTCTTTGAGTTTTGTGGTGGTCGGTAAGAATTTTGGGCACCCATCGTGCACAGAACTTACGGTAACCCAATCTTGCTGTCACTATCTCGTACAAGAGAGTCTTAGAAATCTGTGGAAAACCAGTAGACAACTCCGACATTGAGAAACGTCGATTTTCACGAACTTTTGCATCAACTGTCTGAACGAGTTCGTCAGTCACCAATGATGGTCTACCACTCCTCTCTTCATCATGAACGTTTTTTCGTCCACTTTTAAATAAACGTACCCATTCACGGACAACTCCTTCACTCATAACTCTTGGTCCGTACACGGCACAAAGCTCACGATGAATAGCTGCTGCAGAATATCCTTTGGCTGTAAAAAACCTTATGACAGCACACACTTCACATTTGGCGGGGTTTTCTATTGCAGCACACATTTCAAACTGCCACAAAAACTAAACTAGCGCAGGTACGACGTTCACTCGACCACGGCTTGATGCCGACTGACCTGTTGAGTGCGTGAACGCACAGATGGCGTCGCTACTCCCCCCACAACCCGCACTGTGACCGATCGGAGGTTACTTTCTGAACCGCCCTCGTATATACAATGAGTACAAAACATATTCACAAATGGCATAAGTGCACATACAAAATATATCAGGAAATGATGAAATGTATATACAATGAGTAACACATGACATAAGTGCATACGCACTGAACTATTGAACATATCACGAAATCACAAAATGTATACAGAATGAGTACAAATCATATTTAAAAAATGAGAAAAGTGCACAGGCACTGAAGTTCAGTAGAAAACATATTAACTCATGACACCACTCTTTTACGAGGCACACCAACGTAGAATTAGTGCAAAAGCAAATATAGTGCTCCATGATCAAGAGGATATACAGGACAAATGGATATTGCAGTAATTCAGGGTAGTCAGGTCAAAAGGTGAAGGACATCAAGTCACATACTAGTCTTCATTAGGAATTACATTAGTAGTTTGCGGCATTCATAGCCCAGTTATTGAACATTTCTGTGCCATATATATAGTATTACAGAAAAATGTTCATTAATTGATTTACAGACAAGAGTGGCAATCAATGGCCGGTTACAAACCAACAGAAGTTATTATTCAAAACAAGAGCTAATGAGTGTAGCATCAAGCTACTAGTATTCATATATATATATATAGCATAAAAGTGACATAATACAAATTTAAAATATAAGAAACTGTGGCATTCATTGGCCAGCAAGTATTGAATATTACAAAACACTTTTCATAACTCATCTGCTTTCGGTAATTATTGGCACTCATTGGCCAGTTACTAAACGTATAGCAAGTATTGAATATTACAAAACACTCTCCATCATTCAAGTAACACATGACATAGTGAAAATGTAACATATTGTAACTATTACTCAAGGTCTGTGGTTAGAAGACATTATTCAGTATTTTTCAGAACTAATTATTCAAGTGACATAGAACATATTCAAAATGTAACATACTGTAACTATTATTCAAGGTCTGTGACTAGAAAACATTTTTCAGTAGTACTCAGAACTCTCTTAAATGGGTAGCATTATTTGGAACTGGTGATACATTTTTTTTATTATATATATATATTTTTGTGCTAGCAATGCATTGCTTTGGGTAATTATAAGGGAAAGCAAGAAGAGAAAAAAAATTTGCTTCTAGGTTGTTCCTGTAAATGAAAAATGTGTAACGTCATTCGTCATGAGTCAGCTGTAGCAAGATTGTGAAACAAATAGAGTATGTGATCACATTCATGAATGACACACACAAATGGGTAAAAAAATAAAAATGCAAGTACTAGAACAGGTATAATAAGTAACAGGTTTAGTAAGTATCATGAAAAGCTTCTGCTGGGAAAAAATACAAAATGGATTATTGAGCTGAGAAGAAACGCATACTATGCTGAAAAGTAGTGAACTTCGAATTAACAGGTAGTGAAATGTGTATAAAAAATGTGTTCCATAGCTGTCCTTTCCAAAACTTTCAGTCATCATACCACACGACATAGAACATACTGTCAAAACAAACTGCAACAAATACTTAAATAACTACATAGCATAAATACATAAACTTCAACATCATCCTCATCTGTAAAGAAAAAACTTCATTATCCATCATTTCATTATCCATAACTCCATCATTATCATCACCTGTAAAGAAAAACTTCATTATTCATAGTAGCATATTCTTCATCATTATTCATCAGCATTCATTATCATCTGCAAAAAAATCACTTTATTACTCATTACACAACTACTCCTTATTTCTAGCATATTTCATCACTAAAAACTAAAATGTGTAGTTCTGTCTGACAGCCTGCATCAATCGCTTCGTATTCTGAAAGAAAAAATTAGTTAAGATTGCTAGTCTTCGATGTGTATTGTATATTCTTGTTAATGCTTGTTAATTCTGATCCATTTACTCTTCCTCATAAGGTTTTTGCATCTTCTTTCGTTTATTCCGTAGGTGAAATTTCCATTTCTGTTTAATTTATTTCCTTTACACGTTATTTCTTTCTGAAAATGATGAACAAAGATTAATGTCTTGCATTTAAATCATATACCCATTAGATAAAAACTGGTTTATAGTAAAATAACTGAGCATACAGCATAACATGACAAAAAAAATGGCTCTGAGCACTATGGGACTTAACATCTGTGGTCATCAGTCCCCTAGAACTTAGAACTACTTAAACCTAACTAACCTAAGGACATCACACACAGCCATGCCCGAGGCAGGATTCGAACCTGCGACCGGAGTGGTCACGTGGTTCCAGACTGAAGCGCCTTTAACCGCACGGCCACACTGGCCGGCTATAACATGACAGAAAACGTAATATGTCAGAAACATAGACAGTGTTCAAAAGCAAAATGTACACAGAATATCATAATGCAGCAGCAAAAAATGTAAAAATAGTCACGATGTTGAGATATCATCAAGCAAAAAATGTCAAAGTCAACTGGTGTTTGCTGTATCTTAACTAATTCATAGTGCATACAAACAAACAGGAAAACAATCATACACACAAAAAATGGAAAATGTGCACGGTCTGATGTGTAACGACAAGAAAAGCGACCTGCTAACCTTACCTTGCCGGGCACTTGCCAAGAAAAAAATACGTTAATCATCAGTAAGTAGTCATGTGAGTATAATTGCATAAGTAGTCATAAAAAAATTAGGAAATGGCATTACTGTGCGATAAATCATAAAGTATGTTCATCCAATAAAGGGTTTGATGTTGGAGACGTGGTGATTGCCTTTACTTTTTTTCGTTCTCAAAGTTTCCACGTGTACAACATTGGGGTGAGGAATGCTGCGAATCCGATATGGACCTGCGTATAGAAGTTCAAATTTACTGCACTTACCTTTTATTCTGCTGGATAAATAGTGTGTACGTACTAATATCTTCTGTCCAACGTGAAAGTCTCGACGTGTACAGACCTGTTTTTGCTGTCTTCTCCGGCGCTCTGCGGCACGTTTGATGTTGTTCAGTGCAATGTCAATTATTTCACGGTGTCGTAGTCGACGAGATGTAGGAAATGTTACTAATTCTTTAATTTTGTTTGGTGGTTCAACGTTTTTCAGTATAACAGACCGAGATAGCATAGTGGATTCATTTGGAATGGAATTAATTACATCTTGGAATGAGAATATGTGTGTGTCCCAGTCAATATGTCTTTTGTGGCAGTATATCCTACACAGTTTACCAATTTCTTTCATTAATCGTTCACAAGGGTTCGATGAAGCATGGTACTTGGATATATAGATCGGAGAAATGTTTCCAGCTCGTAACATGCGTGTCCATATAGCAGAACGAAATTGTGATCCATTGTCAGAAATTACTTTCATCACATGCCCTACATGAAATAGAAAATGCTTTACAAATGCTTTCGAAACAGTTTTGGCAGTAGCTTTGCGTAACGGAGTGAAGGTAACAAATTTTGAAGTGAGTTCAACAGCGACAAAGATGTAGCAAAAACCTCTGTTAGTTCTTGGAATTGGACCAAAAATGTCTACTGCGGCCATGTGTCTTAATTTAACAGGTACAATGGGATATAATGGAGGAATATGTGAAGTGGTGTCTGACTTAGCTTTCTGGCAAATTTTACATGACGCTAAAACTCGTCGTATACGTTTCTCCATGTTGTTAAAATAACAGTTCTGTCTCAGTATAAGAAAACTTTTTCTTGCTCCGTAATGTGCGTAGCTTAAATGAGTATACCAGATTAATTTGTTAACCAGTTCGTCAGGAATGCATAATAACCAATTGTTGCTGTCAGGATGAGAGCAGCGAAACAGAATGTTATTGCGTACAGTGTAATGGTGTCTAATCGTAACATTATTCTTATCTTGCCAAAGGTGTTTAATTTCTTTCCATACGTTGTTTTTATTCTGCTCTTGTGCTATGTCCTGTAATGACGATGAAATGAAATTTTCAAATGCCACTTGTTGAATGTACATGACGCTGAAATTTGCTTTGCAGAAGTTGGTTGCGACGTCTTGCTGATTGTTACTGAGAGAACGAGATAGTGCGTCTGCTACAACGTTTTGTGTGCCGGGAATGTGAACTATTGTAAAATTAAATTCCTGTAGATAAAGTTTCCATCTGCTTAATCTATCGTGAGTAAATTTAGCTGAAAGTAAGAATTGTATCGCTCTGTGATCTGTGTAAACGGTGGTATGTCTGCCATAAAGAAAATGTCTAAATCTCGTAAATGCCCAAACAACACAAATGTTTCAAATTCTGTAACGGAATAATTTCGTTCAGCAGGTGACAAAATGCGGCTTGCAAATGCGATGTTTTTAATTACTGTTGAGCCATCTTTTTCAATTTCCTGAAAAATGTGTACGCCTAAAGCGGTGTTAGAACTGTCGGTGGCAATGGAAAAATTTCTGGTAAGATCTGGGTGCGATAAAAGTGGTGCATTCAACAAAGCTTCTTTCAGGTTAACAAATTCAGAATGTGCTTGCTTATCCCAAGACCAAATAGTGTTTTTACCTGTCAATTGACATAATCTAGGTGTATCTAAAGCAGAGTGATGAATAAATTTACGAAAAAAGTTAATTAAGCCCAAAAAGCTGCGTAATTGTTTCTTCGTCGTAGGAACAGTAATGTCACGTAGAGCTTGAAGTTTTTCCGGATCAGGCGCAATACCTTCTGCTGAAATTACGTGTCCAAGAAATTTTATAGAAGTTTTGCCAAAGTGCGATTTACTAAGATTAACTGTAAGTCCTTGTGCATGAAAAGTTTGTAACAGACGTTCAAGAATCATATTGTGTTCAGACCAGTTAGCTTCTGCGATAAGAATGTCATCTACGTACGTCGTAATTCTATCTTTAAGTTCTGTCGGAAGTATTGTGTTCAAACCGCGAATAAAAGCTGCAGAAGAAATAGTTAAGCCAAATGGTAATTTACAAAATTGATAACAGTCACCAAAATAGAGAAAAGCTGTATACTTTCTGCAATTCGGATGAAGCTGAATTTGCCAAAATCCCGATTTTAAATCTAATGTAGAATAAATAGCAGTACCGTGAAATTTCTGTAGAAGTTCCTCTAATGTCTGTGGTCGATCTGTTTCATTAATAATAATGTCATTAATGTGACGTGATCAAGTACAAGGCGAAGTGAGCCATCTTTTTTCTTAACAATATGCAGCGAGTTTATGTACGGACTAACTGCTGGTTCAATAATTCCTTGGTCAAGCATATCCTGCAATTCTTTTTCAACTTGTTCTCTATGGATATACGGAATGGGATAATGTTTATCTTTAAATGTATCGTGCTGTTTCACTTGAAATTCATACATAAAACCGGACATAGTACCAGGAATGTTGTCGAAAACTGGAGCTTGCTGTAAAAGAATTTTGTGTAGTTGCGTGCGTTCGTCGTCTGTATTTGCACTGTTTTGTTTAACTTTATCAGAAATCATCTGCATTACGTCGTAGTCAGTTTCGTCTGGAGTGTTATAGTTATGTACGTACGTACCCGTGAACAATGTGGAATTACAGTCTGTGCCAAGTGATACGGAAATGACCTCTGTGCGATTAATTGTTTGTTCTTCCGCAGATAGTGAGTGCTGAAATTCTAAAGCCAATTTTACATTTTCATCCTTTAGCATTAAATAGGAATTTTGAAAATCAATAACTGCGTCGTGTTGTACCAGAAAATTCGTACCTAAAATAACGTCTGTTGTCAATAAAGGGACAATCCAAAAATTTGAGTGAAATGTGTGACCTGCAATTCAAAATGATAAATGTGTCTGTAATTTAACGTCCACTCCTTTACTCGACACTGCTCCTTTCACTTTCGTTTTGCCTCATGGTAATGTAGGATAGGTATTCTCTTTGTTACATTCGTTAAAAGTTTCTTCATTTATTACAGACATAGGTGATCCGGAATCGATTACTGCTGAAAATTTCGATGAACCAATTTTAATGTCAATGACAGGGTGTGAAATAGTTTTCTGAACAACTGGTCTTTCCTGTAAAAGAGTGTCTCTGATGTCGTCAAAAGTAATAACATTTTCGTGAACAACATTCTGCGTGTCAAAAGTAGTGTTTGTGTTATTGGAAGATGCGTCCTGTACAGTATCTAGTCAGATTCTATCTGACGTGTTATTATTTTCAGGACGATTCTGTGGCATTTCGACTATTTGAACTGTTCTATTATTTCTTCCAGACGTATTACGCTCTGGATGATACCTACTGTCGGGTTCATTCATGAGAATATGTTCTTGTGGATAATTTTGCTGCTGCTAAGACCGACTGTTATTATACGTACGCTGATAATTGTGCTCATTGTTTTTACGTCTGTCGTGATAGTCGTTCCTATACGGTACATTGCAATAGGAATTGAAGTACTGTGTTTTCTGTACGTAGTCGTTTCTTTGCTGCCGTGCGTTACTATTTATTGTACCACGGACTATACGTCCACGCGGCGAAACATTAAAGTTAGGTTGACCTTGTGCATTACATTGTTGGTTAGGTATTCTAGCCGGTTGGCTTTGATGCTGTTGTGGTGGAAAGCGTCTATTGTTACTAAAATGTGGTTCTTCTTGCTGATAATTTTCTCGATACTGATAATCAAAATGTTGTCTGCTATTAAAGTTCTGGTGGTTGTCGTTCCTAAAGCGTCTGTTACCTTTACTATTGAAATTACGTGGTTGACCGTAATTACTGTAAGTTTGTTGGCCTTGGTTGTTATATGAAAAATTTTTGTTTACGAAGGAATAATCTGATTGCTTCACTTCTAAAAGCTGCAACAGATCCCTGAATGCCGAAATATTTTCTTTTTGCTGACCCGTTAAAAGTGACACTCTTAATGATCGTGGCAATTTAGAAATACATAATTGAATGTGTGCAGATTCACTGTAGGGTTCACTTAGGTACTGGTTTTGTTGCACCATGTGCTCAAAAAATTGCGTCACACTAGGAAAATTTGAGTTCTCATAATTTGGTAAACTAATTAACTGATCTTTAATTCCGCGCTGTGTCGTCTTCGACCAATACGCTGATAGAAAAGCATTCTGAAACTCTTCTACCGAATAGCATTGTCTCGCGATCGGTCTCATACGAGTTGCCAGTTCCCCTTCCAAAAAACTGCAAATAAATTCAAGTTTATGCGTAACGGGCCAAGTCGGTGGAAAAGCAAAGCTAAATTGTTGTATCCAATCTAGTGGGTGAATCTGTGTTCTGTCATTTTTAAATACTTTAAATTTTCTCACTGATAGAAAATGTTTGTAATCGAAATTATCGTCTCTGTATGATGGAACAGGTTCTGTATTGTAAGAGAATCTATTTGTCTGTGTCTGTTCTGAATCTAAGTCCCGCATTCTCTGCAGATTACCCAAGTTATACGCGCTGCGTGAGTCTGCCAAATGTTCGCAAAGTGGCGTCTGCTCTGATGTGTTATTAACTGAAATATTTTTTATCTCTGTTACCTCTTGCTGCAAACTTGACAATTTTCTACGCAACGTGTTATTAGACGAATCGATCTCATTAATTGTCTGCTGTAAATTTTGGAATTCAGGTGTTTGGTTAAATGAAACCGGTGAGGTATCGTCTGATTTGCTGTCATTATTACTTTCAATAAGATCAATACGACTGGCCAATTCATCACATTTTTCAGTCAGTATTTTTGCCTGATCATCGTTTTTACTGTCAGAAGCATTAATCTGTTTTTGTAATCTACGTGTGGTTTCGCTCAATTTTTTAACGTCAGCTTTCACGACATCGGAATCCTGTGTTAGTCCTAATTGTTCGAATCTGTCTGTCACTGTCTGAATATCTGCTGTGTGTGTATCTGTTTTTGATTTAAGATCAG
The DNA here is from genome assembly GCF_023864275.1 of Schistocerca cancellata. Classification (NCBI taxonomy): domain Eukaryota; kingdom Metazoa; phylum Arthropoda; class Insecta; order Orthoptera; family Acrididae; genus Schistocerca; species Schistocerca cancellata. The sequence goes on along the minus strand of NC_064632.1, from coordinate 353,742,953 downwards.
AAATTTCATCACGTAATTCTGTGTTCAACTGTTTGATGGTATTAATTTCGTTGGACACTGTAGCAATATTGTTGTCCTCGTATGTTTTTGCCTTCGCGAACAATTTGCGTTTGTCTTCTTGTCTCTGTGCAGTGATTGTTTCCATGACTTGACGTTTCACTTTATTTTGATCCTGTATAAATTTACGGAAACGCGTATTACTGTTTTCTAGGTGGTGATTAAAACGCTCGTCAATTTGACTGTTCTGTTGTTCGAATTTCGCGTCTATCTTTGCATCCATTGTGTGCGAAAGTTCTGCTGTCATTAGTTTAAACTCGTCGCGTAATTGTGTTGCTTTTTCAGAGCATTGTTTACCGACTGCATTAATTTCTTCTCTAAGTGATTCTGTTGCACTTGTTTGCATATCTCTTAATTCTTGCGCAACAGATCTAATCTCTTCGCTACTTTTTCTTGAACAAGCCTCAATTTCCACGCGTAACTGTTCCTTAGTGTCATGACACGCCATCGCTGAATATGAAACGTACGCGTTTCAATGGATCGCCGTGTGTATTAAACAGAATTCTGTATAAAAGTCTATAGTCAATAGTACTTTGCTAGAAGGGACTAGTATCTTGTTCAGTTTCAAGTGTTACATTAATCTTCAGTGATAGTAATAAACACATGTCACATTCCTATGGACGTGGACTGTTACAAAGCTAAGTACAGGGTGTCCCACATAAAGCAGATACGTCTCACGTAGCGGTTAATCGTCTCTACTTAAATTCCTTGTGAAGTGGTCACACTGTCTCGAAATGCCCATGGACACCACTTCCAATAATTCTTATAAACAAGTAACTACATGTTTTTCAACGTTAGTATTATCTATTCTTTTTTAGTTAGTTCATTGTTAGTTGACTCTCGGGCGTGAGGCGTACCGATTTTACGTGGGACACCTTGTATTTAACCTTGTTCCAATTGTAACGAAGTGATCTGGTATTTGATGTTTGCATCGTCTCGACCCTTCCAGGAGTAAAGCTAAGAACCCGCCATCACGCCGACGAGTGTTATTTCTTCCGATACAAGACTCCTGACTTTGCCATGCATTTTTTCCATTGGTTTATCAACTGTTTGACACCATCCTCTAAGAAAGAAGAGGGACATGTGAGCAGCTACTCCTCTACCACTGCGTTGTCATCAAATCGATGCCCTCTCAGTTCGTCTTTCAGCGCTCCTACACGTGGTTGATGCAGGGTGGACTGACTATAAGTAGAATGTTATAGTGTTGCCAAACGAATTTCCGCCAGTTTCTTCCCTCATTAAAGCAGCAGAGTGCGGCCATGCAGGAGAATCATCGTGAGTGACGATGGGTTGACCACTTCCATAGCTTATTCCTACCGTAGAAGTAATTTCGGATAGGTTTGTGCGCCGATCTTCTGAAGTAAGGTCCTGTACTGCATTAATGTTGTCTGGTGTGACTCTTGTCTATGATAGTCTTTGGCGGGGTACGTTTTCCACAACTACCGGTCCTGTCATAGAAGTGTTATGCCGTTCATACGAGTCAGTTTTCGAAAGAGTTTCTTTCTCAAACTGTGCACGGAGCCTCCTCAAATTTTCAAGGCCTTTCGAACAGAATGAACAGTCCATTGAATGCAGAATACAGATTTAGAGTAAGATGAAAGTAATGAGGTAGGCATGTAGCAGAAATGAGACTGGCCAAAAAATTAAAACTGGTAACCACGACGTAGACGAAGTTAAGGGAAGCCGTTACCTTGAAAGCAAAGCAACACATGACGGAATAAGTAAAGAGGACATAAAAAGCCGAATGTCTCCTATTATTAAAAATCGGCCTCAATCTGAGAAAGAAATTTTTGAGAACATTTGGAGCACAGCATTGTATGGATCATAGACTGTGGGAAAACTGATAAAAAAAGAGGACTGAAGTGTCTGCTATACTATAAACGGATGTTGGAAATTTAAGTAGAGTGATGTGCAATGACAAAGCTCTCCACAGAACCGGCGAAGAAAGGAACACAGACAGAAGGACAGGATAGTAACTGAAAACTGATAAAAAAAGAGGACTGAAGTGTCTGCTATACTATAAACGGATGTTGGAAATTTAAGTAGAGTGATGTGCAATGACAAAGCTCTCCACAGAACCGGCGAAGAAAGGAACACAGACAGAAGAAGGACAGGATAATAAGACATGTACTGAGATATGATATCACAGGGTACCCTAGAGGGATCCCAGTATGGGAAGACAGAAATTGGAACACATCCAACAAGTAATTGAGGACTTAACGTGCAAGTGCTACTCTGAGATGAAGCGGTCGGCACGAGAGAGGTATTCGTGGCTGGTCGCTTGGAACCAGTTAGTATGAAACACTTGGGGGCTACTGAACTTTACTCTCGTTGCAGAAGCGTTGTCAGAAGAGTGACCACGGCAGTTGTTAATGTAATTCCTTTTCAAAACTATCTCAACGCACTTGCAACACATTAGTGAGACTAATACTACAATAAGACAGAGAACCATCTTCTACATGAACGATGAATAAACCAGTCCGTCGTGAGACCACGCTAGATAATCCGTGGGTTGCACTACAGTGATGGCGAAGATCTTCAGAGGCTTTTGAGGTTTAGCGTACTCAATAATCTGAAGAAAACGCACAATTAGAATATACCAATGCGTTGATAACAGTGTAAATTTATTTTGTATGTTACTACTCTTTCATTCGATCAGTCTGTGAGTTCAGAGTTCACTGCATTATGCATGCTATCCAGTTTAACAGTTCACTGAAGGTTTCTAGAATTAGCATTTTGTGCCATAAGAGCGTGCCAATGAGGCTCGCCTCAGGTGTGCAATTGCGTATTATTTCGCTCACTGTTCAGTCCTGGTTTAACAAAACTTGTTTTAATAGTACATTTCGTGAGAGCATGTGATTAACCGATTATATTTGGCTTGTGAAATTGGCGCGCGGCACGTTATCGACTTCGCTTTGGTCGTGAGCTTATTTTTGGCGGCGCCATGGCGCCTGCCGAGGGCAGGAAGGCCGTTGGGGAGGTGACTACGCTCGGGTAGAGGATTGCCCTTTACCTTACACTCCAGAAATCCCAACAATCCTTGTAAATCCACCTAAATCACTTTATCTCCTGGAGTAATCAAGGCTCCTCAACATCAACGGCTCCAAAACCAAGGCAATAATTACAGGAAAAACCAACCCCACTTTTCACCTCTATGACCTCTACCTTACCATTTATGACCGCCCTATCCAATCAACTAATACACTAAAATATCTTGGAATAATCCTCGACAGCAGCTAATGTGGAACCTCACCTACTACATTCCTGGAGAAACCGACAACAGACTAAAATTACTAATAGGCCAAACTTATTACCCTATTCTCCACTCCTAGAAAATCCTGATCAGACCCATTATCTGCTGCGCGGACGCTGCAAAGATCACCGCTCCACCAAAGTTCTCTAAGTTCTTTCAAATTCTCGAACGTCAAACACTCAATTTCACTTTCCGCATCTGTTTGGCTTCCCCCACATGCATCCTCTACTACCTTATCAAATTCTCCTCCTCACCCGCATCGAACACCTCTGCATTTCCTACACTATTTGCAAACTTGATCCCAATAACCCCATTGTCTCCTGTCTGGTCACCTACCCTGGTACGTTGCTGTAAGTCCGCAAGCACATCTCTCCATTCCTACACCTACACGCACTCTATAACCTATCTCAACGCAACTTCAACCAACTCCCTCTCCCAGGCAATGAGACTCACTCCTATATTTGTCCCTCCTACTAACTTTACCTCTTCCTCACCTATGACGCTCCACATTGGTACTCCTCTCTCTCTCTCCATTCATGCCTATCCCTTTCTGCTTGTAACAACTACCCTCTGCATACACCACACTACTCCTCATCCTTTGTCTTTCCCACTGTCCATATTCCGAATAACCGCATCACCTCCTACCTATCATCCACATAGTTTCCCTACGTAACAGCTCCTATCTCTTTATCCACATCCATCAACCCTATGGAACGTATTCTCTACTCTGACAATACTTCTCATCCAGTGCAAGTCCTTCACATTTTAAATGAAAGTGGAGTTCTTGATTTGAGGTGCAAGCTCTCGTCTTGCTGTCACTATGTAGTAAGATTGTGGAGATGATTAATTACAACAAAAAGAAACAGTGAATCAAGAACTGTATGTAACACATCTGAAGTTAAGTAACTGTATAACACCTCTAACTTTTGATTATATTGCACGTTCTGTACGTAGACATATATGGAACACAAGCAGGCATATTCGAAGTACCTAAAACAAGAAATTCATAACACTTTTATACATTTTGCTCCACATACGACAACCTACACATGAATATGAATCTGATTTTCAGTTTTACCCACGTTTAGAAAATTTCACAAATATTGAATTTACCGATAACGAAACATATCTCCTTACGAAAGGTCTGAAGTACAACATAGGCCCAACACTACATAAAAATTCTGTAAAGCACTTGATAGCCACTACTAAAGTTGCAACAGATGTAGCGAATCCCTCATACAGAATACTGAATGAAATTACAGTTAATGAAATAATCATTATAGACAAGGGATTATACAAACAGAATGCATACAAATACAAGCCCAAGACAGAACAGAACATTCTGAATAACATAAACCATAAGCTGCTATTGAGTAATGCTGTAGCAGTAAAAGCTGATAAAGGAAATAGTGCGATAATACGCAAAAAAATTCTACATTCATGAAGTCATGTCATTCTTTGAATCTAACAATATCACAGAATTGCCTCACAACCCTACCAACAGAGTTGCAGTTAAAATAAAGAAAGCCATTAAATATTGTAAAACCAATCTAACTAAGCATGAAAAAAGAATATACACGGTAATTAATCCAACTACACCAAACTGACGAGCCCAACCAAAGATACATAAACCGACGGTTACAATCCCACCAGTAATTAACTGCGTAAACGGTTCATCACATTTGGTAAACAAAAAAACTTAACACACTAATAACAAAACTTTATATTTTCAACAGAAAATACACGATCAAAAATTCACCTGATCTCGCAAGAGATGTAGAAGCATTACGAATACCACATAATGGTAAATGTATTTCATTTGATGTCACAAATCAATATACCTATGTGCCAGTACAGGAAACGCCACATAGTAAAATATAGCCTGTTCGAAGGTAGGAAAATATCCATGAAATTATAAATCTTCTGGTAGTGGCACTATCACAAAATTATTTTGAATTTAACAACAACATTTATACCCAAGCAGATGGAGTAGTCATATGTATTAGTGTAGCAGGCACATTAGCCGATATTTTCCTAAATTCTCTGGAAAAAATTCCTTACTGAGATTCCCTACTCTCACTGAAAATGTATACTATTTTGGGTATGTGGATGACACTCTCATGTTGGTAGAAGGCAACCACACAGATATCGAAAATATCCACCAACAACTCAACCAATTATCCCTAAGAATAAATTCACTGTGAAAATTGAGGAAGACAATACCATTATCTATCTATACCTCACAATTGTCAAAAAAAATAATCACACATTTGATATCTATAAAAAGAATAGCACTTCTCACAATATTATAAATGCCAGTGGCTCTTAAACTAGCAGTTTTTCATTCAGTGATTAATAGATTAAATAACCTATCATTAGAAAAACCAATAATTCAAAAAGAACTTAACACAGTTCGTTATATAACCTATTCCAACGGTTTTGACCCAAACATCATCAAAAAATTGTACTACAAATGTAAAATACCAAAGCAGAACACTGTAGATAGCGAGGTATCCCTAACTCGAGAAACATCACCGGCAGAGAAAATGAAATACATACGAGCAGCCTACCTTGGTAGAATATCCAACAGAATTAATGCACCTTTTAAAGCCACAAATAACTGGCCCCTAGAACCAATAACAACCTTTCAATAAAATTACCTTCCGCCACCACTAGGACATAGAAATACGATAATACAGGCATACATAAAATCACATGTGACAGCAGTCAGTGGAACATGGAAATAATACAGGCATATATAAAATCACATGTGACAGCTGTAATACGTTTTACATTGGTCAAAGAGGAAGAAATTTTAACGTGACATATAAAGAACACATTAGAGAGAGCGAATATAATCTGCCGAGCTTCTTTCTACACTTGAAAAATCAAAATCGCACTGCTGATACGATGGAAAAAACTACACTCAAGACGCGACACAGAATACCAAAAGATTGTACAATGAACATTCTTGAATAATTAGAAACCTACGTGTACACGAGAAAATACCCACAAGACATATTAAACGAACACACAGAATTTAGATGCAAGTACTATCTCAAAAACTTTATTGAACTTTAGCACACGAAAATGGATAAATCGGAAGTAACATATGCAACAACCAAAGACAATCGTAACAAATTTTAGTTAGTAAAATAATATCGCTGTTCATCTGCACAATCTTTGTAAACATATAGCGCCGTAAGAGTGGAACTGTCAAACTACTGTCACACCATAAACAACATTTTATTTTCAACATATAGACTTCATTTACCATCTTATTAAAATAGTGAGAGTGTAAGACAGTCCACTAATGACGTAATGTGGATGTCACATCAATCTAGACGTGAGTACAATACAGCTCCCTTAATATAAATGACACTCATAGTCATACAGCCGGCCGGAGTGGCCGAGCGGTTCTAAGCGCTACAGTCCGGAACCGCGCACCCGCTATGGTCGCAGGTTCGAATCCTGCCTCGGGCATGGATGTGTGTGAAGTCCTTAGGTTAGTTAGGTTTAAGTAGTTCTAAGTTCTAGGGGACTGATGACCTCTGAAGTTGAGTCCCATAGTGCTCAGAGCCATTTGAACCATAGTCATACATGTTCTCACCAAAATTGTAATTACAGGCACTCGAAAATGGCTATAAAGCCGAAACAGTCTGTCGTGAATAAAGATTACTTACTATAAGCAGCTATTTGTTGCATCTACTCTAATAAGTACATATTTTCGTTTTTTAGCTGTCCGTAAATGGTTTTTAATTTAAAATAGAAAACAGCCCCAAATTATGTTTCTCATTCTGTATTTTTTAATTCGCTTGGCTGAAGAGCGAAATATTGTACTGCAGATAGCCAACCGCCGCCCATATCGGCGACGGCGATGAAATAACAGTAAAGGAAAAAAAATGGGCACAGGGATTGTTATTCCCATGCGAGGGAAGCGTTAGCGCCACGAGGACGCCTTCACGCGCCCGGTACTGGTGTGTGATGTGCCATTCTGCTGCAGTAGGTTGAATATCGCCATTGTCGGCATCCGTTGGAAGCAGGAGGTGCTGGGCAGGGAAGCAGTTGTGTCGTATGGCTACATGTACAGCTGTTACCAGGAAGTGTTGGATTTGCTATTTTGCTAGCGGACTAATCACTTCATATCCGCTGAGAAATTTTCCATTTTGGACTGTATGCTCTGAACGTACTTTTAGAACTAGTCTGTCAGTGCCACATTTCTGTTTGACTGGTTCAAATGTTCAAAATGTGTGTGAAATCCTAACGGACCAAACTGCTGAGGCCATCGTTCCCTAAACTTACACACTACTTAAACTAACTTAACCCAACTTATGCTGAAAACAACACACACACCCATGTCCAAGGGAGGACTCGAAACTCCGGCGGGAGGGGCTGCGCAATCCGTGATACGGCAACTCTAACCACGCGGCCACTCCGCGCGGCTCTGTTTGATTGGTAGTTCTGCTGTACTCTATTTGTAATTGTTCACGCTCGTGCTCCTTGAGTAAATTGTGTGGCAAGTCATACGGCCGTTTTAGTTACCTCGTTGTACCTCTGAGTATTCAGAGTTAAACAGCGAGTGACTGTTTTCGATTACTTTACTGATTTTGCACATGATTCTATTGTACCTTATTTAAAGTTGTTTACGGTCGTATGTCTTGAGTAAATTGTTTGGCGAGTCATAGAGCAGTTATAACTCCTTTATGCCGCTGAATGTTCGTAGTTGAACAGACAACTACTGCATACCTGTGTTTTTCTTGTTACTAACTGGCTTCATGTATATGCGTAGCAGTTGTTTTGCTGTACGATTGACAGAAAGCTTTTGTTTAAATGATACGACCGACGCACGTTGCTGGTTACACCATGTTGACGAACTGTCTTGAATGAGAACTGCCACAATGGACTACGCATTTTCTGTTTGAAATTATGTTGCTGATCCTGGTGCGTATTAGCTGGCAGCTAGAGACTACCGGTTTTTCTGCTTTGTATTTGGTTTTGGCAAATTTGTGTTGTAGATTGTAATGTACCGTTGTGTAGTTAGCTTTTATTTATGTTTCAGTTTCGTCAGCTGTATGCGTACTGATGTTACTAAGGTTCGAGCCTTGCTGTGGCTTCTACGCTTGTTAGTGAAGGATGTCAAGCATTAGAAAATGAGTATCTTGTAAACACCAGGCATTCGCACCAGGAAGAACACACTAGCGGCATATTCCGTTCTCTATTCAAGCTACCGAGTGAGTTCACTAAGTGTTCCTCTTGTGATTACTCTGTTCGGGCCGGCCACGGTGGTCTAGCGGTTCTAGGCGCTCAGTCCGGAACCGCGCGACTGCTACGGTCGCAGGTTCGAATCCTGCCTCGGGCATGGATGTGTGTGATGTCCTTAGGTTAGTTATGTTTAAGTAGTTCTAAGTTCTAGGAGACTGATGACCATATATGTTAAGTCCCATTGTACTCAGAGCCATTTGAACCATTTGAACTCTGTTCGGGACGCGGTTTGCCGCATAGAGATTAGTATGTCACTCTTCCTGGATTAGTTTGCTGCTGAGGTGCATACCTTAAAATAATACTTATTTTTCAGTGCTTTACCGAAGCTGTGTTTAGTGTGTGGACGCACGTTTGGTCTCGTTTTGGAACGTGGTGGGAGTTCCGTTATTAGAATGCTGTTAGGGTGTCTTGAAATTTTCTGTGTGTGTGCGCTGTTGGAACAGTTCTTGGTATACGTTCTTAAGTTATTAGTTTAGGTATTAGTCTTGGCACCTGTTCAAATTTTTTGAGTATTTTCTTGTTTCTGAAGTCCCAGCTTGTGTGGTGATAAAAAAAACTGTCTATGTGTATAATCAAGAGTAGTTTCTTATAATCAACTTGGTGACTGGAAACTGTGCCATGAATTTTGTTAGCTCGCGTCCTGTGCTAGTCGGATAATTACTTTAAAGGTTGCCTTACTGAAATTCCTGTTACGCGCTCCGGCACCAGCGTCAAATATAGTAAATAGCAATTTATTCTTTCTGATTACTATTTAAGCTGTCATCAACCTGGCGTAACTGTTACTGTACTGTATGTTGGTTATAGTAAGACTTGTTGCTTTGCTGCGCGGAGGGGCCGCGCGATTTGAGGCACTATTTACGGATTGCGCGGACCCTCCCGCCGGAGTTCGAATCTTCCCTCGGGCATGGGTGTGTGTTTTGTTCTTAGCATAAGTTAGTTTAAGTAATGTGTAAGTCTAGGGAGCGATGAACTCAGCAGTTTGGCCCCTTCGGAATTTACACACACACACACACACACATACATACAGACACACTTGTTGCTTTGTGTTTCGGATTAGAAATATATCCGCCCTTGAGCCCCGGAAAGGGGCCGCTTTTTTATTGCATTTTCGGTGATAATTATTGTTTACTGGGTTGTGATATTTGATTACGGTGTCTAAATTTGGACAGCCGTTCGTTATTGTAGTGCGACTCTACCATTTACAATGTTCTATTTCAATTTACTAAAAATTTCGGTGAAGTTCGGACGCACAATAAAGTTAAACTAAGATTTATTTTCGGTCTTGTTTATTTATTGCGTAAAAATTTGTGATCAGAAATTTGTCGACCTCGGGAATGAATTTCTTTTTTGTTTTTGTAATTATTTGCCTTCGACCGCTACACAAACGGAGCACTTATTTGTTTCGCGAGTTATACGACAAACCATTTTCAAGATAGACCTGACGATAGTGCGCTTATAATGATGTGGGACTCACATTACACTTTGAGATTAATATATATAAAAGGAAACAAAACAATATTTTCAATTTTCTTGATAGAAAAAACCTCCTTGACTTACAGGTTGCACTGTAACAAATAAACTGTATTGTTATACTGTGAGGTGGCAATCGCACCTTACAAGCACTCATCTACATACTTTGCCGGGATTTACAACCGGAATTAGGTATCATTTGATAGGTTGTACATCGTATATATGAATATTTAAAGAAGACTGACATTGTGACGTACACCTTGTAAATAAATGTTAGCGCTTACTGCATGGCCTAATGAATGATTGCCTATACTAGTACAGGTTGGAACGCCAGCGGAAATCAAACGGCAGGCGTAACTCAAGCCCTGGGTGGAAAAGCTCACACAGGTGTGTTGGTCCTGCTTTACACAGGAAGTGCCAAGTCGGACGGTTTGGACACCTGAGCGCGGAAACACAACACAGCGGCGGCTGGCCGGTTAGATAGTGGGGGCAGAAAGGATAACTTGATGATACTCTGAAAATAAGATACACAGAAATAAATAAATGCAGGAAAATGGAGTCCGCCGCTCGTGGTCTCGCGGTAGCGTTCTCGCTTCCCGAGCACGGGGTCCCGGGTTCGATTCCCGGCGGGGACAGGGATTTTCACCTGCCTCGAGATGACTGGGTGTTTGTGTTGTCCTCATCATTTCATCATCATCCAGGAAAGTGGCGAAATTGGACTGAGCAAAGGTTGGGAAATTGTACGGGCGCTGATAACCACGCAGTTGAGCGCCCCACAAACCAAACATCATCATCATCATCATCAGGAAAATGGAGGCGTTTGAGGGAACCTACAGTAAATGCAACCTTTGAGAGTGTGGTGGTACTGCATTTTAGCATTAATATTATAATCAAAACAGTGGCTGTGTAAGAGTTTGCGTTAAATAAATAAACAAAGTAAAATATGAACAATATTTGATGAGAGAACTACAAGGGGTGTTAAACACGGACAGTAATACAAGTACCAGTTAAAAGAAAGCTTTGACTATTGAAACTACAGTCTATATGGAATACAAAGACAACTTCAACAAAACAAAAGAACTTAATGAATACAGGAAAATGGAAATATGTAGGGAGAGAATGTGTGGGTTCAAAATGGTTCAAATGGCTCTGAGCACTATGGGACTTAACATCTGTGGTCATCAGTCCCCTAGAACTTAGAACTACTTAAACCTAACTAACCTAAGAACGTCACACACATCCATGCCCGAGGCAGGATTCGAACCTGCGACCGTAGCGGTCACGTGGTTCCAGACTGAAGCGCCTAGAACCGAACGGCCACACCGGCCGGCTAATGTGTGGGAAGTAATGAACAACAGAGGTGATTATATGAAGTTTAGGAGAGGGGAAGTGTTGAGCTGTGTCTGGTCATTTAGGATTAGATCTCTACTGTGAGCAAGATGTTTGTTAATTTCCAGGACTTCCAGCAATTTAAGTTTATGGCCTTTGTTTGCTTAGTGAAGTACATGGGACACTGGCTGGTAGTTATGACCCTCACTCAGCACATGCTCTTGCTGAGAGTCTGAATTCTGCAACCTCCAGATGCGTTCATGTTCAGCCAGCCTAGTTGCTATGTCTCTACCTGACTGACCGATGTAAAATTTGCCACATTCAGAACAGGTGATTTTGTATACTGCACTGTTGGATAATAACTCTGACTGTACGATGAACTGTTTCCAGGTCTTTTTGTGCGTCGTAATACATTCGTCCCAGATAATAAGTTCACTTGACTGTTGTCTTAAAATGGAAGTGTGTGACCTCGAAACGCAAGAAAATGTGCTTAGAATATAAACCACTCATGCCAGAAACATTGGTGTGAGCCATACATATCAAAAACTGTGCGTCTTACCACGATAGACTTTTGAAAGATCACCTGCTCAATGTCTAAGAGAGGGACAATGGTAACGCGGAGAAACAAAATGTCGAGATAATAGAATCAAAACCACACAGATTTCAATGTCGCCACTCATTGATATATTAACGGAGAAACCCGGCGTTGCCCAGGTATATATTTGTAGCTGAGCGCCACACCTATACCACGCAGTGTCTGACCTTGTGCTTAATGTTTTTGACGTCATATCTCCTGATCTATGTGTCTTGCAGTTACATAGTTTTGCGGGTACATTTAGCGATATATGTGGATATTGATTGCAAAATGTGTTTCGAATGGAGTTGTAGCTCCAAATAAATAAATCTGAACATCACGCACGATGAAGCAGTTATTCACACATCTCACTGTTTATGACGTCATATCTCCTGAACTATGGGTCGTAAAATGATGCACTGGTGATATTGTAGGTACATTAAGAGTCATATGTGGATTCTGTATGCGAAATTTATTGCTAATAGAGTTAGGAGGACAGAAGTAATAAATTTAAACGTCAAGCATAAAGCGGCAGTTTTTCATTAATCTCAGTGTTTATGACGTATTATATCCTGAACTGTGTTTCGTAGAATGATACAGTTCTGCACTTACACTCAGAGGTGTATGTGCATACTCTGTAAAATGTGTCGCGAATGCAGTTATTGGTAAAGAAGATAAAAATTTTAATGTCATGCCACATGCTGTACTGTCCCTGCGTGAACTGTGGAAAAGTAGTAATCGATAAACATTTTTCCTGTCATCATTTTGTAGGGATTGTTAGCGACAAATAAATTTGTAAAAGATTTGATTCAAATGGTTCAAATGGCTCTGAGCACTATGGGACTTAACATCTATGGTCATCAGTCCCCTAGAACTTAGAACTACTTAAACCTAACTAACCTAAGGACATCACACAACACCCAGTCATCACGTGCAAAGAAAATCCCTGACCCCTAAAAGATTTGAAATTATGTGTGAAACTTATTGCAGGTCACTAAGTGCTCTCATCCTCAGATACTGGAGCAATAAAAACTGGGAATTCACGCGTTGTGGAAAACGCTTCTTTTTCACCACCACTCCCAACCCTTTGGCAGGGAGGTGGTTCTTCCCCTCTTACTCCCCCCCCCCCCCCTCGCCCGAGATAGTCGCGTGACAGTAAGGTATATGGTACACACCAAAACCGCTCCAATGGTTGAGGAACGTGTGGAAAACACACACACACACACACACACACACACACACACACACACACAGCCCGCATCTCGTGGTCGTGCGGTAGCGTTCTCGCTTCCCACGCCCGGGTTCCCGGGGTCGATTCCCGGCGGGGTCAGGGATTTTCTCTGCCTCGTGATGGCTGGGTGTTGTGTGCTGTCCTTAGGTTAGTTTGGTTTAAGTAGTTCTAAGTTCTAGGGGACTGATGACCATAGATGTTAAGTCCCATAGCGCTCAGAGCCATTTGAACCATTTTTGAACACATACACACACACACACACACACAATCATACATGTGTTTTCATAATATGTATGAATTTCCCTCTACTTAATATAATTACTCTGCGGTTCTAGGCGCTACAGTCTAGAACCGCGCGACCGCTAGGGTCGCAGGTTCGAATCCTGCCTCGTGCATGGATGTGTGTGAGGACCTTAGGTTACTTAGGTTTTTAGTAGTTCTAAGTTCTAGGAACTGATGACCTCAGAAGCTAAATCCCATAGAGCTCAGAGCCATTTGAACCATTACTACGCTATCTCAACAACAAACTTTTTCTACTGACCTAGAAGTTGTTTTCCAAAGCGCATGTATCAGATTTCAATGAAGTACTCGAAGCAAAATGGAATAGAACAGTATGCACATCTGACTAAATCCACTTTTTCACCGTAACTTCTGGATTCAAGCAGTCCAATATCTAACGCAATAGTGATTACTTTTCAGATGATGATAAATTCGTATGCCAATGTCATAATGTGCCTTTTGCCAAGCGTATTGTAACATAGGCTTGCACTTCGGTGCAGAATGTTGATTGTATAGCACAGAGTGAAGTCTGACGATGAAATGGCGACCATGTAACTTGACATGCGCTTTCTCACGTTGTAGCTCTACATAAATCAACGATCCATTGTTGTTCAGACTGCGTAATTATTTTAAGCAGAGGGAAATACAGCAATAACTCACGACATTGAAATATGAGTGTGTTTGGTCCTATACCTCTATATTTCGTTTCTTCGCGCCGCCAAAGCTGCTCTCTTAGACCTTGCCTTGAATAGGAGGTCATTCAAATGTGTTTCGTGGTAAGATGTAGTTTTGCACGTGAACTGCTCATACCGCTGTTTTCGGTATGATAGACTCATATGCTAAGTACGCTTTCGTGCGGTTCTGAGCGTTCGTGGTCACGCAATTCCCTTGTCAGTGATTTGCATATTCAACGGCTATTTCGCCGCTGAATGAGCTGCTTGGCCAGCGTCCAAAAAAGTTGCCGCAATTCCAGTTGATGCTAATCCCAGTGCAATATTTTTTGTGGTTGTATAGTTGCCAAAATAAGTGAAATGAGAAAAGTTTTGAAGGTGCCTCCGGGCGCGTCTCGGAAATACAATCCGCCGCTTTGGTTTGTAATTGCACGCATAATTCTGTCATACGCTTTGCGTTGTTCTGGAACCAGTTTCAGAAGATTCGTTTGAACTAATGTACCCTATTCGTTGACATCAGAGTGTGTTTCCCGTTGCAAATCACTGTCGGAAACTTCGTTTGCAGATCAATTCGACGCAGCCATTCCAAATTGTGCCAGCACTTTGTTAGCGATTGCCAAATATATACCCTCCACCGAAACCAGTATATCATTGTACACGTTTGGTGTGAATTTAACCTCCGCCTTTTGATTCGTAGCATGCAAACGATTTAGGTTGCTTTTGTATTTTTCACCTTTCGAAAAAAAAATGGCTCTGAGCACTATGGGACTCAACTGCTGTGGTCATAAGTCCCTTAGAACTTAGAACTACTTAAACCTAACTACCCTAAGGGCATCACACACAGCCATGCCCGAGGCAGGATTCGAACCTGCGACCGTAGCGGTCGTGCGGTTCCAGACTGTAGCGCCGTTAACCGATCGGCCACTTCGGCCGGCTTTCACCTTTCGGATTGGGGGATAGTACGTTGTGTGATTGCAGATGACGTGCATACTTGCTGTGATTGAGCAGTATTCGATGTATCAACGAGTGAAGTCGGCCAGTTCTTGTGAAGCATCACGACAAGTGGAACATATCTGTTCTCTGTTCTTGTAAGGCTGTCAATCTACGTACAGTGATTAACTGCAGTCGGTAGTAAAAGCATTCTGCATTTTTTTGTGGACAGTGTGTAGACGACCTAACACGTCTGTCGAATATGAATTGGGAGTCCTGCGACTCCTTTAGCTTGTTTTTAAAGTTGAAACTCGTTCGCTGACGTCTTTCTCGTGTGGTATGTAGGCAGTTCAGGGTAAATTAACGTCTTAGCAAATATATCACGAGCACACGACGACAAAAATGCAGTTTACGTTGTTGGCGCTGGTGACAGTGCTCCTGCAAGTGCATTATCTGTTACGAAATACAGGCGCTGTCCATTTTCAAGGTGCAGTGTCAAGTAAACAACTGCTTCATTCTGCCATGGATTAAAAGTGATATAATGCGCGGTACTGCTTCATCGATAGTCATTACTAGCGATGAAGCAGTACGGCGCATTTAACGACCATGTTGATATTGGTCGATTTCACTAATAGGCTGTAGCATTTCCCACTGCGAAAACTGCCATATCGCTTCCTTTATTTTTACTTTTAAAGTAATGGATTTGATTCCAGGTTCAGCTAACGGTCGACGATACAGTGGATGTCCCTTACTGCTAGTGATAGTCTCGGCAAGTAAGTGTTTTGGATATCGTTTCTGGGATTTCCCGACAGACATGCATCGTGAATTATTGTTAGTAGGCCACATGGACGATGAATCATGTTTTTGGTGATGGTACAATGTTGACTTCCAGTATTTCTGCTGAGATGACGTGATCAGTTTAATGTGGTGTGACTTTCTCGATCAGCCAAATCAGAAAGTGTTGATATACAGCCCACTCTTTTGCCATGCAGTGGAATACGTCCAACAGCCTATCTCTCAAAAAACGTGATACTTGACAACAGCTGGTCACACACGAGCGGGGCTCTGCGACAGTCCACCTCTATTTCTAACGGCTTCTGCACAACCGGCAGGCCCTGCTTCTGAGTTATTGGAACCGCGATCTGCAGGCAATTAAGGGACGTCCATTAATTACATGAAAGGTTTTCTTTAGAATTCGGACCCCCTCTCCCCCCTTGGTGAGATTTGGTAAGATGTGGTCGTACCCTCACCCATCCCCCGTAGTCGGGTAAAAATACGTAAAAATGAATTTTTAAGACGGTTTAATAAAATCATGTTTCATTTATAAAGTGTATAAAAAACAGCATTTTTAACGAGTGAATAAATATGCTTTACTTTAAGCACGCCAACCCTGAGTAATATTCGGACGGAGAGAACAGAAACAGGTCAACAAAAGTGCTCCACAGTAATGGTATTAACTGTTTTGTCAGGTCCCTAAAAACTTACCTTTTCTTGCTATATTATACATATTAAATGTAAATGAACTTACTTCCTACGCTTGCTTAGCAAGTGAAAGCCACGTGATTTGTACCTTTCTTCGAACCGTATGATTACGTAGCTTTTCAAGCTCTTGATTAACATGATCGCTAAGAGAACTGTTGTCGGTGGACTTAAGCTTAACTTGCTTCCAAAACTTTCAACTTTTTGTTCGCACGTGTGTTTCGACTTTTCACCATGTCACTTAATATACATACTGTAAAAGTTTTCACATAAATTCATGTTGAACACGATACCATCACTTTTATATGCGTTGCAGAATACCACGACAGTTCAGTTCAGACACGGATTCAGTTCAGAGTTCGCTTGGGATTAATTATAGAAAACACTTTCTCTGTTTTAAAACACTACTGACCATTAAAATTGCTACACCAAGAAGAAATGCAGATGATTAACGGGTATTCATTGGATAAATATATTATACTAGAACTGACATGTGATTACATTTTCACGCAATTTGGGTGAGAAATCAGTACCCAGAACAACCACCTCAGGCTGTAATAACGGCCTTAATGCGCCTGGGCATTGAGTCAAACTGAGCTTGGATGGCGTGTACACGTACAGCTGCCCATGCAGCTTCAACACGATACCACAGTTCATCAAGAGTAGTGACTGACGTATGGTGACGAGCCAGTTGCTCTGCCACCATTGACCAGACGTCAATTGGTGAGAGATCTGGAGAATGTGCTAGCCAGGGCAGCAGTCGAACATTTTCTGTATCCAGAAGGGCCGTACAGGACCTGCAACATGCGGTCGTGCATTATCCTGCTGAAATGTAGAGTTATGCAGGGACTGAATGAAGCGTAGAGCCACGGGTCGTAACACATCTGAAAGGTAACGTCCACTGTTCAAATTGCCGTCAATGCGAACAAGAGGTGACCGAGACGTGTAACCAATGGCACCCCATACCATCACGCCGGGTGATACGCCAGTATGGTGATGACTAATACATGCTTCCAATGTGCGTTCACCGCGATGTCACCAAACACAGATGCGACTATCATGATGCTGTAAATAGAACCTGGATTCATCCCAAAAAATGACGTTTTGCCATTCGTGCACCGTTGTTCGTCGTTGAGTACACCATCGCAGGCGCTCCTGTCTGTGATGCAGCGTCAAGGGTAACCGCAGCCATGGTCTCCGACCTGATAGTCCATGCTGCAGCAAACGTCGTCGAACTGTTCGTGCAGATGGTTATTGTCTTGCAAACGTCCCCATCTGTTGACTCAGGGATCGAGACGTGGCTGCACGATCCGTCACAGCCATGCGGATAAGATGCCTGTCATCTCGACTGCTGGTGATACGAGGCCGTTGGGATCCAGCACGGCGTTCCGTATTACCCTCCTGAACCCACCGATTCCATATTCTGCTAACAGTCATTGTATCTCGACCAACGCGAGCAGCAATGTCGCGATACGATAAACCGCAATCGCGATAGGCTACAATCCGACCTTTATGAAAGTGAGAAACGTGATGGTACGCATTTCTCCTCCTTACATGAGGCATCACAACAACGTTTTACCAGGCAACGCCGGTCAACTGCTGTTTGTGTATGAGAAATCGGTTGGAAACTTTCCTCATGTCAGCATGCTGTAGGTGTCGTCACCGGCGCCAACCTTGTGTGAATGCTCTGAAAAGCTAATCATTTGCATATCACAGAATCTTCTCCCTGTCGGTTAAATTTCGCGTCTGTAGGACGTCGTGGTGTAGAAATTTTAATGCCCAGTAGTGTAATATATATCGTCTAAATTAAAAAGGTGAGGTTAAATTTTCATTGCCCTCCGTCCCTCTCAAATTAGATTTTGAGATTTTGCCGGCCACACCATCCCTGTTTTGTGCTCACGTATTTAATGGACGTCCTCTTACCTGCAGTTCTAGGAATCGGCGATCACAACACCCCAGCTGGGCACACAGCAGAGTCGTACCGAGAGTTGATCCTGCACTCTTGGGACGACTGCGCCCTCCCCCCTTAAAAACTACTTGTCTGGAGTTTCTTTCCTACACATATTTTGGGATACTAGTTGTTCCTGGCCATGTGTTGCTGTGGCTTAGTCAGGTTAAATGGAAAAGAAAGAAAAGAGAAAAGAAGTGTTTCTAATATCTATGGAAACTGGCTATATCCTAATCTCCTCCTTCCCCCTCTCTCTGTCCATCCCCTCCTTCCCCTTCACTTTGTCCATCTCCTCCTTCTTCCTCCTTTCCCCTCTCACTGTCCATCACCTCTTCCCCCTTGCCCTGACTCCATTTTCTCCTCCCCCCCCCCCCACTCTCTCCATATCCTCCTGCCACCCCCTGTCTGTCCCACGCCCCTTCCCCATTTTCTTTGTCCACCTCCGCCCCCCCCCCCCCCCCTTTCTCTAACCATCTCGTCTTGCCCTTCTGTGCCCACTTCCACTTTAGATGTCAATTTTCTCCCACACCTCTGTCCGTCTTCTATAGCGCCCTCTCTCTGACCTTGAGCATTGTTTATTGTTAATGCATTATTGGCAGCAAGTACATCTCTTCTGTTCTTCAACAACTCTTCACTATTATAGATAGATTATATATACCTTTTAAAAAATGCAAAAACAAGTGCATGTTCGAATGCAACGTTTTATCAAAATTTCGAAACAATTGGAGAAGAACTTTAGGAGGTATACGATTTTGGACAATCGGACATTTGAATCTCCGAAAATTCTTTACCGATTTCTTTGAAGAAATTTTTAGACAACATTGCATTCTAGTAACTGTATGATTTATACATAGGGGCCGATCTGCCAATCTACCTACTACTGGAGCGTCATATGGAATTTAAATTTGTGTGTTACACAAATTAAAGTTCGTTCCAAGTTCAGTACGACTATGGCACACACATGGCGCCACGATACGATCAAAATTACTTTCCAATCAGATCACGCGCTTACTCGAGCCTATGAAATAGAACAGTTCATACGCGATGATCCGGCGACTGTCGTCGGAATACATTTTTCTATAGCGGCGAGCGCGACAGTGGTGTCTAAATACTGGAACTCAGATTAAAACATTCTGATGGGCATATCGGTGCAGTGATGGTGGATCATGCAGGCATGGGCCTAAGGACTGTGAGGCTTTTTGAGCTCCCCTTCGAGGTCCCAGAGGAAGTTGTCATGGACACCTTCCAACCATATGGCAATGTCATCAGTCACGTTGCAGAAAAGTGGCATCCTTTCTCGACGTATAAGGTCTACAAAGGTGTGCACCAAATTAAACTTGAGGTCAAGAAACATGTGCCGTCCAATTTGAACATCGGTGGCTGTCGTGCAATCATAATGTACGACGGTCAGCCGCGTACCTGTTCCGGATGTGGGCAGGGAGGCCATGATCGATCGAGCTGCTTACAGCGTAGAATTACGCAGACGCCAGTGGGAGACTCCGTTTCCCCGACGGGGACGACAATCCTGCCCCTCACGTACGCTCAGACGACGATGCACACCATAGATGAGGACGACACGGGCGATCGGGCACATCCATCGACGGCAGAAGGACCAAGGGAGGAAGAGGAAGGACCCCAGATGCCAACCCATATGTCACCCCCTCCACAGCAACAACAGCAGCAACAGTCCCACGGAATCCAGACGCAACATAACATTCAGGACGAGATGGACGTGGACGCGAACACTGTCCCGCCCGCGGCTTCCCTAGCAAAAGTTGATACGACGCTGGATTGCCTCCCACATTCGGATACGGATGTTCACATTCGAAAGCAACGTTCTCCTCGACGACGCAAGCGACGTCGGCGGACCCCTTCTGACGATTGCCTCCTACACACGGCCGGTCAAGGAGGTGACATCTCGTCAGACGGCATGTATGCTGCGCTTGCTGAGGATCTAAGTGGTGTAGACGGTTCACTTACCCATAGCCGGCCGCGGTGGTCTCGCGGTTCTAGGCGCGCAGTCCGGAACCGCGCGACTGCTACGGTCGCAGGTTCGAATCCTGCCTCGGGCATGGATGTGTGTGATGTCTTTAGGTTAGTTAGGTTTAAGTAGTTCTAAGTTCTAGGGGACTGATGACCACAGCTATTGAGTCCCATAGTGCTCAGAGCCATTTGAACCATTTGAACTTACCCATACTACGAGTGCCCAGTTACTTCTTGCACCACAGATGCAGCAGGTCGCGTCGATGGGTGGCGCTCCGTCTACCTCTACCAAAGACGACGTGCGTGAGAGAGATTTAGGTGCCGATCAGCTACACAGCATCGTGTTGCACCCACTGTGGTCGGACGATGTTGAGGAACTTCCTGGAGAGGGCACGGGTGACAGGGGAGAGGGTGGCATTGGGGATGCCACTCCTAGCGTGAAAGACTCATAATTTGTAACGGGTTCGGTGAGTCCGGCATCTCTTGCGGTTATCTTCGATTGCCATGGCGTCTACCCTAGGTGAAGAGGCTAGGCAGCACACCTTTCGCCTTGCCACAATCAATATCAACGCGATAAGGGCACCACACAAACTGACAATGCTACAACGCATGCTCGATGCGGCGGACATCGATGTGGCCCTCTTACAGGAAGTATGTGTCGCTAGTTTCCCTGACTTCTACGGATATTCCGCCCACGTCTCCCACGCCTCTTCTACCGATTGTGGTGTGGCTGTTCTGCTACGGGACGGCTTGGCGGCTACGGACGTACTGTACTTACGGAGTGCAAGAGCCATGGTAGTAACGGTGTCCGACTCATCAATGTATATGCCCCTTCATGATCAGGGTGACGGAGAGATCGGGCCCACTTTTTTTCGGAAGATATTACGCCTCTATTTATGGGCCGCATAGACGATATGGTGATCGGAGGAGATTTTAACTGTACATTATCTCCGCCTGATCAGCAGCCACATCACGTCCCGTGTGCGGAATTGGAAATGCTAATGCGTGACCTCCACCTGATCGACACGTGGCGCCACGTCCATGGCCCAGCTCCTGGTTACACCCATTATACAACTCATTCATCAAGTCGTTTAGACAGGATTTATGTCACAAGCAGCCTTTCGACGGCGACGAGAGGAGCAGAGCTCTGGCCCACTGCATTCACCGACCACACAGCCTATATTTGCACCATTGCCCTCCAACCTGCACGTGTGTGGTGCAGTAGCCCCCCCCCCCCCTCCTATGGAAACTGAACGTCGCCCATCTGGACGATCCGGCATGTAAAGGTGCTATCGAAGAGTCGTGGAACGCGTCCATACAGCGTCGTGGTCGTTACCGATCGACCCTCAGTTGGTGGATTGAATGTGCGAAGCCTGCTCTTAGGCGCACCTTCATGGCTTACGGCCGGGAAGCGGCGGCATGGAGGAGGAGCACGGAAAACTTTTATTACACCGTCCTACGGGAATGTGTTGCTATGGAGCCCTCGCCTGACAGGCAGATCATAGTCAATCGCGCGAAAGCGCAGCTCGCCTCCTTAGCACGCCGTCATTTACAGGGCACTGTTATACGGTCGCGTGCTCCAGACATGATACAATCAGAAAGGCTATCTATGCACCACGTGCTCCTGGAACGCAGGAGGCGCCGTAGGGCACTGGTAACCGACATGATAACGGACGACGGTCAACACGTAGTAGAACAAGCAGATGTAGCAGAAGCCTTCTATGGGCATTACGCTCCCTGATATGGCGACGGTAGACACCGTTTCAGCACATGTCCACGGTACAGTTCCATCAGACATGGTACCGACTTAACTGGGAGAAGTGACATAAGAGGAAGTGCTCGATGCCACTGGTAAAGGTGCTCCACATAAATCACCAGGAATCTACGGATTACCATTAGAGTTCTATCGAGCCTTTAAACAACTGTTGGTACCGTGTTGGGTTGAAATTTGTCAGGAGTTGATGTCCCCGGGTATACCGTTGCCTGCACCGTTCTTGGAAGGACTGATTGTCCCCATCCACAACCCTAAGGTACGGAATCATGTCCGTGATCATCGTCCCTTAACGTTATTGAACAGCGACTTCAATATCTTTTCGAGGCTGCTATCAGAACGTATTCGGGGCACACTATTGCACGTCCTGTCCAGCGATCAGACGTCCTTGGGGGGACCCAACAATATCAGAACTGCGTTATGCCGTTACAGAGATCTCATCTCCCTTGCACGGGTGAGACGTTTGCCGGCAGCCCTGGTGTGTATCGACTTTAGCCAGGCTTTTGACCGTGTGGGCCACACTTTCCTCACGGCCGTTCTACGGCGCATGGAATACCCCGACCCCTTTATCACAGTGTTGACACGCCTTCTGCATGGTGCTACTTCTCGAGTTCTTGTTAATGGAAGACTGACGACACCCATGCCGATCAGCCGATCAGTACGACAGGGATGTAGATTATCAACATTGTCATTTGCATTGGCCTTAGAACCTTTGTTGTGTGGTCTCCGAGACAGGCTCACTGGGATACAGTTCGGCGGCTCCATCTATCGCTGCACCTCATATGCGGATGATTTGATGATCGTCATACGTGGAGCTGACGATATGGCCGCGGCTTTGGACTGGATTGGAACCTACGGTACAGTTTCTGGTAGCCAAATCAACGTTGACAAGTCCGTCGCCTTGAGCATCGGGATTGGGCTACCGCAGGAACACATTGACCTCTTACGCTTCGGTGATACTGTCCGCTGCTTGGGCTTAGATTTCATGAACGACATGCGACGCGCGACGACGCTCAATTATCGACGCCTTCTTAACCAAATTAGGACCGGAACTGCAAATCAGCGCTTGCGATCCCTCAACATCGTTCAGCGGGCGTATTATGCCAATGTATACCTTGCGTCCCGCATACCGCATGTCGCCGAAACGCTACCCATTCCAAAACCCTTGGCTCGTAGCATCATGGCAGCGCTGCGATACTTCGTCACCGCTGGTATGTTACTGAAGATCAGATACGTATCTCCTACCCTCACCGCCGGCCAGAGTGGCCGAGCGGTTCTAGGCGCTCCAATCTGGAACCGCGCGACCCCTACGGTCACAGGTTCGAATCCTGCCTCGGGCATGGTTGTGTGTGATGTCCTTAGGTTAGTTAGGTTTAAGTAGTTCTAAGTTCTAGGGGACTGATGACCACAGATGTTAAGTCCCATAGTGCTCAGAACCATTTGAACCATTTTTGAAAAAGGTGGTCTCGGCCTAGTTAACGTCCATCATAGGGCCATTGTCCTCTACGTTAGCTCACATTTATATCTGCTGCGCCGTTGTCCTACGAGCCTCACGAGTCTGCTTCTGACGGCGCTACGACCTGCTTCACTAAGAGCGCCGGTGCCACTACAGGACATCCCAGCGCCCCTCTCTTATATAGGACGGATCTATTTAGAACAAAGTAATTGCAGTGTAGCGCTCACGACATCACGAATGGCCACAACTCGACGCCTATATCACGACATGCTGCAACGCCGCCCCCTAAATGTGGTTGAACTTAAATATCCTGACGTACGGTGGCAAGTGGTGTGGAAGACTTGTACACGATGCCATGCTTGATTCCGGTGTTGTTTCCCAATGGTACGTAGTCGTTAATGGGAAGCTGGTGGCGCAAGAACGTCTTTACAATATCCACATGGCAGAATCTCCCAATTGTGTGGGTTGTAATACAGTAGATTCTGACGAGCACCGCCTCAGCTGTGGAGAGGCGGAACCGGTTTGGCACCTAGTGCGGCAGATGCTGGCTTATCTCTTGCGAGTTAGGCCGGAGCATATATCTGCACGCACGTTATTGTTTCCGGATGAGACATTTTACCCCAAGACTCGAACCAACTCCGTCACCTGGATACGTGGACATGCGGTCCATTACCTCTGTCGTGACGGCTGGCTCTATTTGCAAGAAAGACATCATGCTATTTCCGGGCATACCAGATATCGACAATGCTTCGCAAACTACCTACGGAGTGCCTTTCACAGCCCGCCGTGTAGCTGGACTGTTCCAGGCAGTGGTAGGTGAGGTCAGAACGAACTGCAAACGATCATATATTGAACAATCTTTATCAGTGGGCGCAGTCGCGTTGGAAGAGCACTTGTCCGCGAAAGGCAAAGGTCCCGAGTTCGAGTCTTGGTCCGCACACAGTTTTGATCTGCCAGGGAGTTTCGTATCAGCGCACACTCCGCTACAGAGTGAAAATCTCATTCTGCATACTTGGAAAGAAGAAAAAAAAAAAAGATTTCATTTTGTGCAAATGGGATATTGTGTCTCTGCTTCATGAACTCTTTCTGCTGGAATCTGAAAGTCGCTGTTTCCTTACCTAGCTCAGCGATACTTTTGACATGTTTAGCACCGCCGGCCGGTGTGGCCGTGCGGTTCTAGGCGCTTCAGTCTGGAACCGCGTGACCGCTACGGTCGCAGGTTCGAATCCTGCCTCGAGCATGGATGTGTGTGATGTCCTTAGGTTAGTTAGGTTTAAGTAGTTCTAAGTTCTAGGGGACTGATGACCATAGATGTTAAGACCCATAGTGCTCAGAGCCATAAGAACCATTTTGAACATGTTTAGCACCAAAATCTGACCTACATTTTGCAAAATAAGACAAAGAGCTCTCGCTGTGGTCCTTAAAAATAAAGTGAAATGATATGGTCTATTGTACGTGAGATCTGTTTAAATTTCACGAACCTTTTATCAAATATTTTGAGGCACAGTAGTTTGCACAGTCTCACTCTACTCCTCAGCTGACAGAAATCATAAAAAACCAAAGGCCTTCCATCAAATAGCATACGTGGTTCAGCTCAGGCTCATCAACTTTTGTCCTCCTGCAATGCCGTATCCAAGCAGCATGTGTTAGTCTTGGTCGATTTTGGAATAACCGTGCTGGGAGGCAGCCCAACAGCTAACACAAGGAGTGTGAATCAGCATGAAGTTTACGTAATGAGAGATAATTACTACTTGCAGTACTGGAATTAAAGCACGGATTCTTGTTGAAACTAGATTGGTGCCATGAACAGTCTTCCTCTCAGCGTAAGAAAAATACAATGCAACGTACAAATACTGAAGACGCAAAATTGAAAAATATATCTAGTATAATTTTTCTTATTCTGTCGATGTAGATTTTTAGACTGCCTGATTTTTCAACAAATTTGGTACTTAACAAATTGAACAATTGTTCAATTATTACACATATATTTATATTTAATAGAAATCTATATTGAGCTACCCTGACATCATTAATTTATCTCCAAATTTCTGTGGTTGCCGGTCATTCAGTCCATCCACTAAATCTTTATTATTAACACACATATATTTTAAGATGGAGGAAATTACTGCCTCTTCTTATGATTGCAGACAAAAGTCATGCTTGTGAAAGAATATTCGCGTAATAAATAAAAATATTCTTGCAGCTATGATAACTCTTAATAAATATTTTCTCTTACATTTTTATACACACATAAAATTTACTACGCACATTATTGCCGCACGAGTAAAAATTACACGTCCTTTTTGTGTGAGATCTAAAACGTAAGTACTCTCAAGCGAGACTGAAACAAAAGTTGTTAAGTAAATTGAATATTCTACGGATATTGCTCTTCTATTACAAAGATAACTTTAAAAGCGTATCTTTGCCGTCTTCTGAAGCAATGTACAAATTTCTTATTACTAATGAGGAAAAGAAAACATTATTAGAAACTAACAAATAGAAAAAATATGAGATTGATATTGGGAGCTAGTTGTTTAGGTATTACACAAGCAGCAGATACTCAGTTATTGAACATGTGCTAACTGTGTAGGTGGCAGATGTTTCAAACAACCACATCGTTGACACATAACACATGTGACGCCTGTTCAGTAGCAGTAGTTTCTGTATAATCCTATGCGGAGGGAGTGCCGCTGCGACAACCGAGGGCCGGGCCGAAGGTAAGGCTTCCTCTCTTGAGCTAGAAGATAGGAATACGAAATGTAGGAAAATTGACGTACATCTCTTTGCCTGCGCCCTTGGGGAAGCCATTTCGTTATGGCCTCGGTACGGCCCTGCCACACGTCAGGGTTTCCGTGACGGGCCATGTTCAGAAAGTCTTTTAAGTTTTCCTCTGGCTTTCACATGAAACTAAGTTTCAGTTGCTACAAGAAATGTACGTAAAATCAACATATTTTGTAAAGATCTAAAAGCCAAGTCAAATTGTAAATGTGTTTCATTGCAGATCCCTGTGATGTTTTACTTCAGTAAAACGAAACGTTTTTGCTGTCAAAAGCACTCATTTTCTTGTACTCGTAAGGACAGATTTAATATGTCCCCAATAATTGCAGAAAAGAGCTGAGAGAGGTGCAAGCGACTTGAAAGAAACGGAAAAGTTGTGCAGGAGGGGGGGGGGGGAGATTAATAGCATAAATCAGCATTGTGGTGAGTGATCAGCAACGCCCTATGCGTAGCGCGTCTCAGTGGAATGCCCACGATTCTGAAACAAATGCTTATTGCTAAAATCAAGGAGGATTCTGAGGAGGAGGGGGGGAGGAGTGGGGGAACACTGGGGCACGTGCCCCGCCCCCATTCCGAGGCAGCGCGGAGAGAGAGAGAGAGAGAGACAGAGAGACAGAGAGAAAAGAGAGAGAGAAAGAGAAAGAGAGAGACAATGAATCTCGGCATAATCGCAATATTTACTTACGGGCAGCACGTAATTGTGAGTTTAAAAAATGTAAGAAGCCTGGAATATAACGGAACGTAAGTATGACTTGTTGTGTTATGGCTTCTCGTTTCATTTTTTGTCACAATTTACGATAAAAGTACAATAAAACATGACGGCATTTATCGTTTCGTCTTGGCGTAGCAGATAAATGAGGTATGTGTGGGTTTTACTCGCTGTGCAAGTAAAGTTAAATCTTCTAGTCTGTGAAAAATTTATAAATTTCTAGGGCAGCATTCAGACATACAGTCAGATACTTTCAGTAAATATTTTATATCTCTGGATACCTTTCCAAGCTAGTAAGATACTGCCACGAGCTACTACTGTAAACAACTTTATTTGAAGCTACACGTTTCGATTTTCCATCATCGCCAGGCTTTTTACACTCACTACGTTTGTTGTTCACTGCAGCCGAAGTACTCTTGTGGCCAGTTAGTACCTTGTGTCCTGCTTGGCGTTTTTATCAGGAACCAGTCATGATATAGCACTTCACTTCTTGTTGAAAGGCGCAGTGAGTAATCCGTAAGATACCAGCTTTTCACGGCAGAACCACTGAATCGAATTTGATGAAGTTTGATACGGAAATAGCTTCAGCCATGAGAAAGAACATAGACTACTTAAAAAAAATTAAATCAGTCGGCAGAGGTGATAACAGTAAATCAGGGTAGCAAATTCTTTATGGGCAACGCACTGGTTTACAATACGTTGCGCAGGCGATAAGAGGTACATCAAATTCGAAAGTGTGAAATTGTGGATCTCCAAGATCTATCCAAAAGTCTATGGGAACATATGCTAAGCTTTCATGATTCACCCATAATATTTTTTTGTGTTTTGGTTGCACTTGGCGCAGCGAATCCGAAAGATACCACAAAAATAGTAATTGCGGGTGAACCATGAAAGATAAACATCTGTTCTCGATGAATTTTTCATAGAAATTTTTGACATCTATATTGTAATAAGACATCAAATTACGTACTATATTTGGATTAGGCAGCGTGTTGCTACAATCAAAATCTTTACTTTATTCAGCAGATTACCTTTAAACGGCTAAACAAACTTTCATCAAACACGTCACGACAATTCTGACTAAACTAGTCTCCAAATAAATAAAAAAATATGGATTCAAATCGATGCATTCGTCTCGGTGGTATGATGCCATACGCATACAAAGACGTATACCACCTGACTTCGTGCGATGGAGCAGTGGACAGCGTACATCACGATCCGTGCTTCTCCGATACTTCTCATCGCAACAATACTAACGATACACGAACAAACAGCGGGTGGAAGCTAATTGAATATATAAATAAATAGATACTATTGATGGAGAACTTTTGGAAATATTTACAGTTTGCACACTGTTTACTTAGCAGTGTACAGGTATGCTTTCATTAAACCAACAGACCGAATTTTCAGACACTGTGTGTAGAAGAGTATTACCATCTGTCAGTGTTCATACCTTCTCTCGATAATTTGATAAATGAAATGTCATTAAGACTCCCTACAATTGAGATACAAAGAATCGGACATCTACAAAAATTGCTCTCGTGAAACTTTATTGATAAAGATACAGAGCACGTTTTACGAAGTGCTAACCCGCACAAAGACGATCTCCCTTCTTTTGTAGCTTTGAAGGGAGAGCTACAGCCGGCCAGTGTGGCCGAGCGGTTCTAGGTCGCAGGTTCGAATCCTGCCTCGGGCATGGATGTGTGTGATGTCCTTAGGTTAGTTAGGTTTAAGTAGTTCTAAGTTCTAGGGGACTGATGACCTCAGATGCTAAGTCCCATAGTGCTCAGAGCCATTTGAGCCATTTGGAGAGCTACAAATCTGGCAACAAATGGACGAATATATCAAAAAGTCCCCAGCAGAAGCCTCAAAAAAGGAACGGTGTTCCCAAATATTAGTCTTGTGTCAGTTGTGCACGGTTCCTGTAACAATTCGCACTGCGGAGAGATGTTTGTCAACTTAACGTCATCTAAAAACATGTCTTCGCAGTAGGATAAAAAGAAGATTGTTTAAATTGTCTGGCACTGAGGCTTATTCACCAAGATTTCAATGATGAACGGTGAAGAAGCGTTGGATATCTTCTGTACGAAGCACAGTAGGAAACGTCCGTTGCATCGTAAGTAACTATGACTGTGATAAAATTATGACGGTAATAAAATTATCTTATATATAGGTTTGTGCGACATTGTTTTAAAATTAGATTCACAAAGCCTATAATGACATGTTCACGCTTCTAATCCTCGTCCTGCACTCCATCACCCCCAACTCCCCCTACAGTCCATTTCCTGACCCATTTTGTGCGATTTTTCTTTGGAGAAATATACAAATACGTAGCGTACAAATCGCCGGCGGCTGCCCCAGTTTTCTTCCTGCTGTTATCTTCCTGTCGACAATATAAAAGAGTTTGAAAATCCAGAAATGTACTACAACAAAATAACGCCTAAATAGGCCGCACCGTGCAGTATATTTTCGGCGATACACTGTTGGAACTACTGAAATCCGTTGCTCGTGGCCTCTGGCCTCTGCAGCATGCACCGCAGTCCTGGGTTTGTGGTTAAATGACGAAAATCCGCCGATTTACGCCACACATGGCGGGAGCCGGTGCCCGGGCAGATCCGGGAGACTGGATCCGACGGGGGGGATCCTGCACGTCAGTGGAAAACGACGAGCTCGAGACTGACGCACCATATCCGTCAGGAATATCAACGTTACTGACTCGCGCTACTGGCCCATCACAGAAATCCGCTCTCTTGTGGCCAGCAAATGAAATCCGTTAAAGGTTTCAATTTTTGTTTGAGCGCAAGCGTGGAAATACCATGACGATCCGATGACGATTGTGCCATTAAGAAATGCTCTTCTCTTTCATCCCACACAAAACTGCATGCGAATTTAATGAAAAATCTATACTCTCATATGGGCAAAAACATATGTTATTGAAGCTTGTGCGTGTGCATGCATGTGTCGTGGACACCCAGTAAATGTGGACGATAATATGATGGCTGGGCCCGGCGGAGGTTCGAGTCCTCCCTCGGGCATAGGTGTGTGTGTTTGTCCTTAGGATAATTTAGGTTAAGTGGTGTGTAAGCTTAGGGACTGATGACCTTAGCAGTTAAGTCCCATAAGATTTCACACACATTTTTTGATAATAGGATCATTCTTCTCAATTCATTGGCACTCACATTGCCATAAATAGTAACTCTATCGCGTAAATGAATGTACTCTTCGGAACGCAACTTGATTTGATTTAATCGAATTTTCGAGTTTCGCATACATACCAGCGATGTATTGACGGAACAGTTGTCGTTATTTCAAGATATGATTTTCAGCGTTTCCACGAAGCATCAGTCCATGCAAATAGTAATTCAGGACTCTGACTTTCTTATTTATTTGCTCATCTGTTTATGGATTACTCAAAAAAAAAAAAAAAGGCTCTAAGCACTGTGGGACTTAACATCTGAGGTCATCAGTCACCTAGAACTTAGAACTACTTAAACCTAGCTAACCTAAGGACATCACACACATCCATGCCCGAGGCAGGATTCGAACCTATGACCGTAGCGCCTAGAACCGCTCGGCCGCTCCGGCCAGCGGTGGATTTCTCAATTTGATATTGAAATGATATCAGCTGCTAGCCTAAATAAAATCAGATATTACAATCTGTGGTACGATCTACAATTTTCTGACCCTCACTGAGTATCAAAATTTCTACGATGAAGAATTATATCATGCGCGTTAAATTCTTCGCCAACCACGATTGCCACTTCATCAACAGTTGTTGTACTGTACTGTCTTTCGCGTTGGCTGACAGGTTTCTTTGTCTGCCCTAACTACGACTCAATCGACAACGTTGATCGATCTGTTCCATGCTGTTTCCAATTAAATAAATTTGAAGCAGTTTGTGATTTGGGTTTGTCAGTGGTGTTAGTGATCCTGCAAGACGGACAACTTGCTCTTCCACTTAGAATATTGTCGTCTGATTCACGTGCATGGTGTTACCTGCATCGTACGACGTCATTTGGAAACATGAATCATGTCAACATTTATAATAGTTCAAGTGCTCACTGTAATTGTGGCAATTACACTTTGCCACCTGTGCAGCACATTCCTATTGTCTCATTCTTAAATTTTAGGGCACTGCAATATATCATTTCTTTCTGTAGCCACCCTTGGATGAAGACTGTAGTCATAATTAGAATCAGAATGGAATGTACCAAGATGTAAATCAGCATGTTCGTCTGGATCGAGCAGTGCTTACTGGAACGCTATCCAATCCTACTTCTCGTTAGTCGTCTGTTTATGAAAGCTGTGGTTCCTTTTTCTTTCGTACAGACCAGTCGCCTCTTCGTCGGGTGGCATAACTGATTTGACAGCGAAAGAAATGACCTGTGACAACTATTACAAATTGACTTGGAAAAAGAAACTCGCGTGATATCGGTTATCCGATGTCGACCGACAATTGTAATTTCCGAGTCAATACCACTTGTTATGTCATACACGTACTGAAAAGTCACTGTCTGCGTTTGATTCGATTCATTTACGTCATGTGTACGCAACCATACACCAAAAAACAACAAATTGCCGCTAAACAATGTGAAATACACATATTTGCTGAAGGGATTCGTGTGCTACCTATAGTAAAACGGATGTACCAACTCAGCAACCTTCCGGGAACAACTCAACAAAGTTTCATCGCAGCCACATTAAGTTGTAGGAACACATACGGGACAAATATAGAAATATTCTCTTTTTTTCCTGCTTCTTAGCTAAGGACGTATGTCGGAATAAATTTCTGATTTTAATGTGTACATCACGCAAATTAATGTGGGTGCTAGAACGTCTCCATAGGTAACTCTCGCATATTTGTACAATTAAGCACAATGATGCTCCTCAGCACTATATACAGTGACACCAGAAGCTATTGGCACATACACCTACTACAAAATGTATAAATACTAAAACATTATATGTATACCATTAGCTCTGACACAATACAGCAAGTAATTTGTATACTAAAATATTTTTCCAACACAACAGAAACACATGTAATCAATTAAATGAGGGCTTCATCCTGTTCAAAAACGTATTGGCAGACTGTATGACGTTGGTTATTGCGACGTTGGTTATTCTGCTTGACAGACAGCGCCGCGAGCACCAAATTTGTCCATACGAAGTTGACGGATACTTGTAATTAAATGGCCTGCCTGACGGCCAGTGTGAGACAATGAGTCCGAAGGGGAAGAAAAGTTGCTGTGAGACTGGTAAAGAACTTTCTGTTGGTTAAACAGTTTTACTGCCTATCATCTTGAAGTTTCAAGAGACTGGTACGATGGTTAGGACATCCACAACTTCTTACATGCAGGCAGCATAGAAAGCATAGTTCGTCTTGCAAAAAAGAGACCTGTCTTGTGCAGGGTACTTTGTATTGCCCATGCAGCGAACGTCCAACAAAAAGGTCAGTGATCGAACTGTTAGGAATGTGTTGAACGCAGCTAGTATTCAGGCAGATCTCTCAGAAAAAAATTTCAAAAGTTAACAGAAAAAAAACTTGCAGTTCGCCAAAGATACGTCAATAAATCGATGGAATTTTGCAGTACTGTGCTATTTTCTGACGAATCCAAGTTAAACTACTTTGGATCGGACGAAAAGACAAAAGTGTGGCGTAAACCAAATACAGAGCTCCAATCACATGTCCTTCCTACCGTAAATCATGGGGGAGGGAGGATAATGGTTTGGGGATGCATGGCGCTTCTGGTACTGGTGACTTGGCAATTATTGAAGGTATCATGGATCATCGTAAATAAATCAATGTGTTGTAAACCACTTACTTAGCAGTGCACAGAAACTGGCTCGTGGTAGCGCCTTTTACTGTCGACCAGACAATGACTAAACATATGGCTCTGAGAACTCGGGATTGGTTATTATGTAATTCTCGAAGGAGAATTTTCACTCCTCCACAGAAGCTGATCTCAAGCCAATAGAGCATCTTTGGGCACACTTGGATGCAGAAGTTCGAAAACGTCGTTCTGCAGGGAAGCGGGAGTTTGAGACGGTGTTATTAGAGGAATGGTCGAAGATCTCACCAGGTCTTACTCCCAACTATTATCTCCTTAAGCTTGCTTCTCCAACCACAGGTTGCGTACCTCAAATTGTTCCGTCCTGTGCTGTTAGATTTTTACACGCTCTTACGGAAACACCCTGTAGGATTGTAGGTGTGCCAATACTTTGTGGTACCACTGTACGATAAGTGGTCCTCATTGTAGGTATAAGGAACGGTTCAGTGAGCACTTCTACCTACAGAATAGGAGCGCTTCAGGTACACTTTTACGTGTATGCAGTTACATAGTTGTAGTTTTCTAGACGTTCTTCAAGAATAAGAAATATATTCCTCCCAGAATAGATACTTTCTGGTCGAAAGTACATCGCAACATTTAAAATGATAGCCTGATACCTGATGATACCTGATGTCCTCCCGCAAATGATCTTCATTCATTTCTTGATTGAAGATGTTGACGTGGGCTACCGTCATCGTAACCGCCGTCCACGTTCAGGGTAAACACCACACCAGTACAGCGAGGAACTGTGAGGCGAGCTGTGGTCCACGAGCCCTGGTGGTCTCTTTCGCGGCCGCGCTTACGATCCTGTATGCGTCTTTCACGTCCTGTTCCCTCCCTCCCTCTTGCCACATCTAATTCTTTATTATTAGTGAGAATAAATGTATATCATCATTTTGCTGACCATTCTTTTTGTTTTGGGATCACACTTCATTGCTTGAAATTTTAAAGTAATTACTTTCCCCAGCAACTTTCTGTGAACCTACTTCCTACATCCGTATGATTCTTCTTATGATAGTCTGAAATCATTAAACACTTGCTATCAGTAGTGAGTACGCCCCGATAGCTGAGTGGTCAGCGCGGCGGTCTGTCACGCGAACGGGCCCGGGTTCGATTCCCGGCTGGGTCGGAGATTTTCTCCTCCCAGGGACTGGGTATTGTGTTGTCCTCATTATCATTTCATCATCATCAGTGGAAGGCAACGGGAAACCACCACTGGAATCACTTCCCTAGACGCTCATGCGGTGGACATCTCTGACGAGGCTTCCCCCATGACACGACATGCCATAGGACAGAACACGAAGTTTATTTATCAGTAGAGATGCAAATAGGTATCGAAACAAACGTATCAGTGCTTGCTCACACAGTAATATTAGAATAGCCATACACATATGTCTGGACGTGAGTCATTATTTTATGGCAGATACTTGCAAGGTCCAAACATCATAGGATCACGGAAACATTGCAGTTAGTCATCCCACGGTCACGACGTTCACGTCATTAAAATAAGAAGTCATGAGTGTGGAATATTTGTGGAAATGTGACGTGGTAAATCAGTGCAAGTTTTTGTAACATGAAGAAAGTGGGTCGGTAACAGCCAAATGCTTGCGTGGTTACGTGACTGGGCGCAGTCACGCATTGTTTCATACGCTGACTCACGGCGGAACGAGCTAGAAGTTCATGTGACGCGGTAGCAGCATGCGATCATCGCTGTGCGAGCGAAGTTCACGGTGGTCGCATCAGCGAGTGGTTCCTCTGAAATCGTGTGGCCTGCGGTTGATAGCAACACGTTGAAAAAAAAAGAGTTTTCTTACTTTCTAGCTGTTGAACAGCTGTATGTAAATGAAGCAAACTCCTCCAGTAATCTTCCACATTTTACATGGAAGTAAGAGAAAGAAAACAGTGGTTCCAATCTTATTCTAAGGAAACCACTGCAATGATCCATTGTTAATATTGAGAAAATGAACTTGTAAAAAAAATCTTTTTTTGCGAACACCAACGTTGTCTATACCCCTTGTTCGTCAGTCTTTAGATAGAACGTACAGCAAAGGAAATCAAGAGTAAATCTGGAAAAGAAATTAGCGTTCTGTCAGAGGAAATAAAAGCTATAAGAGAAACTGGAGAAGTCCACCGTTTGTAATATATCATCTGAGTAGACTCGTTTTCTTAGAAATGTATCGACACTTTCTGCGCTATCGTCAATGGGTTTTTATTTGTTGTGTTACGGAAAAATTATTACCATATGATAATAGCGTGTGGGGTATACCAACTTCTGTATAAAGCTATTTACATATTCCGAAGGAGTGGTGATTTGGGGACAAATTTTACATTATTTACATGTACAACTAAAGGCATATGTCACAAATTTATGCATTAAATGTTGTACGCTTATGTGAAGCTAAAAATTTGACGTAGGATGCTATTCTGGAAAATAAGATATTTGTACAGATGCTGATGTACTTCACTTGACGCTACCACTTTTTTGTGTTGATACTTTTACATCTGTCGTGCATTGTACAACTTGCTATATACTAACAACGGAAGTCTTTCTGTTTTTTGTCCACTTAAGGCTAGAAATCGCTAAGGTATACAGGACGTGATTTATTCTTGAAATCAAAATGCTACAGAAAGCTCGTATGAACGTGGTTCCTAAAACCCTTCGTTAGGGAGATCAGAAAACATTTATCATTCAGAGCAGAAAAACGATAAATTTTCAAAACGCTTATGCATGTATGAAAGGGTTTATTATGCATGCCAAAAAAATGATACACTTACCAAACATATTTACAGGTATGAAAGTAGTATTATTCATGGCACAAAAATGAAACATTTGGCAAACACATTTATATTTAGAAAAACTGCAGAAAGAGACCACCATCTGCTCCACTCACCCCCCCTCCCCCCCCCTCCCTCAGCCTGCGACCCATTCTTGTGAAAGATCACACTAGAACAATCCGCCTGTTCGGAAGCCGGCTATCGGGATACTGGCGGACTATCCATGTAAAGTGAGGTGGAACACCATCGTGCATGAACTATATTCGCCGCATAACGTCTAGAAATACGTCACCATCCAGTTAGACGTTGCGAAATGTAGGGACCAGTATGATCAGGAATCAATCGATCTCACATACTGGGCCGGAACCACTACTGACATCTGTCTTGTCGCACTTCATGACAATTTTCCTAAGGCTAGACGTGACCGTTGTGATAAATGGAGATCCCACCACGTGAAAAGGCAGCCTTATCAGTGAATAAGTTACATGTTAAGACCCTCAGAAATACAGCACACTTCCCCAAAAGGCTCTGGCAGGAAGTTATTCTTGGGAGAAAGTCCGTCTCATTTAATTCTTGCACCAGATGAAGGTGATACAGGTACAGAAGATTTTCGTGTAGAATGTTCCAGATCGTCACGTGATTAATGCCTTCCATTCAAGCAGTTCTCCTTGCACTAGTTGGTGGAATTTCATACGCAGTACGAGGAACACGTTGTTCAAGCTCAGGCAATCGAACATTGCGTTGTCTTCCACCAACTTCAATTCGCGCCTTCAGACCACTTTTCCATTCTGAAAT
Source organism: Schistocerca cancellata (assembly GCF_023864275.1). NCBI lineage: Eukaryota > Metazoa > Arthropoda > Insecta > Orthoptera > Acrididae > Schistocerca > Schistocerca cancellata. The sequence continues at coordinate 353,706,372 of NC_064632.1, read as the reverse complement.
CGTCGGTATTGCCGAGGCTCTCCGATACTGGAACAGCACCCCAGCTTTGCATGTAATGGGGAAATCCCAGTTCTATCTCAGGCGTAAGTGACTGATCTGATGGAATTACATTTTCCAGGAGGCAACAGCATCCCAGCTTTGCATGTAATGGGAAAACCCCAGTTCCATCTCAGACGTAAGTGACTGATATGATGGAATTACATTTTCCAGGAGGCATATATCGAAGATAAAGTTGAAATTCATACGTCTCCAGAAAAATGTAACTCCACCAGATCAATAGACCACCTACACCCGCGGTACAGGCAGGATTTCTCCATTACGTACAAAACTGCGGTGCTATTCGAATATCGGAGAGCCTTAACAGTACTGACAATTTAAGCAGGGGAAAAGGAGCTGAAGGCGCGGATTGAAGTTCGTGTAATGGGGGGCATTAGGGTAGGATAGTCTGTGCATCGATGGTTGCCACAGTGCCATGGTGGTGTTGTGGTTAGCTCAGCTGCCTAATGAGCAAGCTAGTTCAAGCCCTGGCTGCGGCACAAATTTTAGTTTATTACTCCAGCTTCTATTCTTTTCTCTCTGTTTCTCTCTCTTGCAATCCAGGTACAGTTGACGATTCTTGAACACGACGCAATAAATTGCTTTTGCTCCTCGTCTACTGTCAAGAGTCAGTGAAAATCTTGCATTAATTTAACACACCTTTCAGCAGAGTCGTCAACGACTTGTAACTCCTCAACTATCCTTTTACAGTCTAAATATGAAGAACTGCTCGATCATGTCGGAGGAGATATTCTTGAATAAACCAGTCTCCACAGTCATCATGCAAGAGAACGAATTTCTGCTCTTGCTTGATATGAAGTCGGCTAATGTTTTCTCTGAAACAAAGATGAGAGTGAATTAGAAGATACAAAGTAACGAATTAAAACCAGTCATATAGAGCAATCAGAATAATATTTATCCTAACGCATATTGGTCCATCCAGTTCTCCAATATCTGTTTTCCATTTGCAGATTCTCTCTGACTGAATTTATTACCATTTCGATTTTCGTTTGTGTGCATGCTTCATTATCAAAGAGCGAAAAGAGAGACAACCGATCTGATAAACACTACAAATGACGACTGAAGCCCCATAAAGCTGCTTTTGAAAGCGTGGAATCTTTTCATTTGATTTCAGTTATTTTAGGAACATAGATCCAGATGAGGAGATTTAACACCTGTCCCACACTGAAAATACAGTTTGAAAAAGAACACAAATAGAAAAGATACACCTTTCAACGTATATTTACTTTCAACAGATGGTTAAAGTTGTGACCTTAGCAGAAACATTTTTAAGGAATAAGTACCTATTTTCGTGCATACTGCTTGATGCATTGCCACAGGAGAGAATATTTTCAGTTATTTTCCAACGGCTCCTACGAAAAATTTTACGTAGAGCTCTATGAGTTCACGGCAATCAGCTCTCGCTGTTGGTTTACCTAATCATCTTACATAAAAGTCCATCATCTCCTTAGTTTCTGAATCATTATAATTACGATGATACTTTTCCAGTTTTCTCTCTAATGTTTAAAAACTGTTACGTCAGGACTCTTTTAACACTCTTTTTAAAATAAGTTTTTGTATGGGAGGATGGCATAGGAAATACAGCTCCCTGCCCAGTTTTTGATAAAGTAACACAGATGTCCCATTAAAATGTCCATTGTTTGAGGCAGCCGTGTCACTGCAGAGAAAATGCACGTTGTCGTTAGTTCCCCAGTACTTTGTTGCATTCCAAACAGTGTTTGCCTGCTCTTTACCAAAACCATTCTGTAATTTGGATCAAGGATTAGAAGTCATTCTTCTTTTGGGTCCCTGACATTTAATGCTGGCGACATGTTACCATGCCATTGGTACGTTCTGAACAGAGCTCGCATTTAAGTCAGCATGTTGTAGGGATTAAACACCAGGCAAATTTAAAAAATAAATCAAATTTGAAACAAACATTTGTAACTAAACCAGATGCAACAAATGAAAACGAATTTCATCTTGACCTGTGCGACCCATTGTTGCAGCAAACATACAATTCAATGCAGTTGAAAAACCCCAGTTCAAAAGTTTTCCAAAGAAATATTGTCACCACAGCATTCCATCAGAATCCACACTGAGAAATAACTATTTAGACATTTTATATGAAAATATATTCAGCAGGATAAAGGAAGATATAGGTGATTCATACATGTGGATCTCTGTCGATGAGATAACTGATCGACAAAGTCAATATGTGGCCAATTTGATCGTTGGAAAGTTGGACCCTGACACTAGCTTTGTACCTCATCTGGTCTGCAGCAAAGAGCTAAAAAAGACTAACCAGGAAACAACTGCTCACTTTGTTGATAAAGTCCTCAAATTACTTTTCCCCAACATTCTAGATGAAAATAAAGTACTTGTAATCCACACTGATGCAGCCGCATACATGATTGCTGCTGTTAAATTGTTGAAAGTATTTTACCCAGCCTTGCTCCATTTCACATGTCTTGCCCATGCCATGAATCGTGTAGCTGAGACGATACGTCTCGAATTTCCACATGTGAATAAGCTAGTTTCAACCATGAAAAAGGTTTTTATTAAAGCACCTGCAAAAATTCAGTTATTTCGAGAGGGAATTCCCAACGTACCATTCCACCAGAACTCATACTTACTCGCAGGGGAACGTGGCTAGAGGCCGTGGAAACAGCGAGGATTTGGAAGACATTAAGAACATTGTTCTTAAATTGCAGGAGGCAGAGAGCATTACGTTACCTAAAGATCTTCTAAAGGATCCAACAATTTCCAACGACACTGCATATATAAAATCTCATTACGCATTTTTAGTCCCTATTATTAAAGCTCGAGAGTGTTCAGGGAAACCAGTCTACACGCAACTGCGATCGATAGAAGAGGTGACAGAAAAAATAAATATGGTCCCAGGTTCTATTGGCACGAAAGATAGTGAGAAACTAAAGACAGTGTTAGGAAAAAAAAATAAAAAAACCAAGACCGACCACCCTCTGTACAGTGGCTGACATCTTATCAGATAAAACAACAGAACATGAGGGTGGAGTCCCATTGCGCCCAATACCACCATTTAAATATGCTCCGGTGACATCTGTTGATGTGGAACGCTCATTCTCGGCATATAAGATGCTGTTAACAGACAAGAGATGCATTTTCTCAACGAAAAATCTGAGAAAGTGTTAGTTATTTACTGTGAATGTAATTATTGCCATCAACAATAATATAATGTGGATTTTTGTCAATCTATTTATCTTTCTAGACAATAAAATTTCAGATTTTGTTCGCCTATTTCCTTATTTTTATAACCTATTTTTGTAAGTGATAGAACCTACTTTAGGTACCTAATTTAACATTTTTAGAACCTTAAAGTCCGAGGTCTACTCATAAGAGTACACGCTCAAGTTGTTACGGGTTATTGTGCTCCAATCGCAACAACATTTTGTACAGAAATGTTTCAGAGTCATTCAGACAATAATGAAGAGTGAGCGCTCAAAAATATTGAAGTCGGAGCTAAGGGACACCCCAACATCCATCACTTGCATACAGTGAGAACCCACACTCATCACTGAAGATAACAGAGCGGCATTCCACTCTCCAGACAACTATTCCAGGACACCGGAAGAGTCATGTATGGCACAGCCGTGGTGTCAATGGCAGCCTTGCCGGATGCACACATGATCTTAATTTTGATGCAAACTGATTGTTTCCAATTGTCCTCGGTGACGCAGTAGATGAACAAGTGTCTGGATTTCTCCCTGGTTGACGAAACGCTAATGAAAAATCAGTCGAGCCTAAAAGATCGACGCATGCACTGTGTAATAACATTATACCATACGATCTCTGCATGTGCTGAGTGCAGAATAAGATCATAATTGCACATTGCACTACTCTAGGGAAGTAGTGTCTGATGTTACTATGTCTCTAGAGTAAGGCAGTGTTTCAATTGCCGGCCGCTGTGGCCGAGCGATTCTAGGCGCTTCAATCCGGAACCGCGCGACTGCTACGGTCGCAGGTTCGAATCCTGCCTCGGGCATGGAGTGTGTGATGTCCTTAGGTTAGTTAGGTTTAGGTAGTTCTAAGTCTAGGGGACTGATGACCTCAGATGTTAAGTCTTATAGTGCTTAGAGCCATTTGAACCATTTTTAGTGTTTCATTTGTGGTCTCTTTCTGTACATATGGGGATAGATAGCTCTCGATCTTCCACCATAACCGAGTCCATCAACATGAGGTAGCAAATATGAGGTAGCCAAGGAGGTGGAAACGTGGGTTCTACTATGCCAGGATTGCTTGGTAGCTGCAAAAGGGAAACACAATTATTAAGCAGGAGTACAAAATAAGAAAGTATTTATTACTTAATTTTGTTGTAGTCCATGATCTATTGGTTGACAATTATAGAAAACGCGACTTGACTAAGCGTCTGTAGAATGACATAATTTACAAATCACAAATCTTGCAGTGACAAACTAATCTCTCGTAATCTTGAATGTCGAATCCGGTGAATTTGAAGACTAACTTGGAACAGGGCTAGAAAGACCTGACGGCAGCAATGACTGAGCTGCAGACGATGACTGACTAACATCGGCGCTGGCTGAACACTGAGCACGGCTACGAAATGTAGACTGGCACAACTGCGCTACACTCCTGCTACACTTAAAGTTGCCTAGAGGCGCCTCGCGGCGAGTATAAGTACTGCGATTGGCTGCGTACTCTTTGGCTAACGCAGCCGTTCTTCTGTTCCGTTTATCGAAAGAATCGCATCCGGCTGATCGATCTCTCAGGTGGCGGAGTGGTCGTATGACTGAAGACATCACACGGATTAGGTGACATAACGTTATTACACAATGGCAGCGACGATCTTATGGTCTTGAGTGATTTTAAGTTAATGTTTCGTCGACCTGTATAATAAGATTCAGGTATGCAGCTTGCAAAAAATGTATGACGCTCTGTCCTGGAGGCTTGTGACAGTACAAAGAATAAAAATACTATCTTGTGATCTCAAGATGGCTAGCAACTTTAGCCGCAACTAGTATTCAACAAAAATAATAAATTGCTGTATTGACCAGTAACAGATTTTTTTCTGAATCTGTCGTTCTTGTTGTGGTCTTCAGTCCTGAGACTGTTTTGATGCAGCTCTCCATGCTACTCTATCCTGTGCAACCTTCTTCATCTCCCAGTACCTACTGCAACCTACATCCTTCTGAATCTGCTTAGTATATTCATCTCTTTGTCTCCCTCTACGATTTTTACCCTCCACGCTGCCCTCCAATGCTGAACTGGTGATCCCTTGATGCCTCGGAACATGTCCTACCAACCGATCCCTTCTTCTAGTCAAGTTGTGCCGCAAACTCCTCCCCAATTCTATTCAATACCTCCTCATTAGTTATGTTGTTTACCCATCTAATCTTCAGCATTCTTCTGTAGCACCACATTTCGAAAGTTTCTATTCTCTTCTTGTCCAAACTGTTTATCGTCCATGTTTCACTTCCATACATGGCTACACTCCATACAAATACTTTCAGAAACGACTTCCTGACACTTAAATCTATACTCGATGTTAACAAATTTCCCTTCTTCAGAAACGCTTTCCTCGCCATTGCCAGTCTACATATTATATCCTCTCTACTTTGACCACCATCAGTTATTTTGCTCCCCAAATAGCAAAACTCCTTTACTACTTTAAGTGTCTCATTTCCTACTCTAATTCCCTCAGCGACACCCGACTTAATTCGACTACATTCCATTATCCTCGTTTCTTTTCTGAATCTAGTAAGTGTAAATGGTCATTTCAATTAGGAGTGAAATTATGGAAGCTCCTATTTCGTTCCAGCATGTGATCACCTTCCTTTGACTTCCATATATACCAAAAACACGCCCTGGACGAAATATTGTTGTAGACATTTTTGTATCTCGTCCTGGCGTGCGAGTGGGCGAATTTTGGTTCCCCCTGTATATTTTTTTGTGATAGACTGAAAAACGTTACTGTCAAACTGATTATAATGCATAATGAATTATAATATAGTGAATAATCAATTATGTTCGAGTGTATGGTTCTTGGCCTGTGTAGATTGAACTGGCTATATAAAAAACTCTAGGCAACTTACAGACCACTTCGTGCAATTTTCCACCTTATACATAGTGAGTTTCACTTTAGTGTCAGACATTTGCATTAAGCAGAACTTTCATCAGAGGCAGCGACTGCACTACCCACTAAGGTGCGAAGCAGCGCTCTTACAGCTGGACATCTGTCACGGCTGTCGGCTGAGTAACCACCCAAGATAACTTTCCACAGTAGCAGCAGGAAGCGTCAGCTGCCGCACACCACCAGCCTCGTCATGGCGACTGCAGCTTAAGCCGCACAAGTATTCTTGCAGGTGTTCTTGCGGCGTGGCTGTCTCTCTGCAATTGCTCACCGCTTAGTCGCAACCAGAGTGTGCGAGGTGCAGGGCTAGCAGTGTATTTAACACTAAATTCTTCTAGAATCTACATATGGAAATGATGTTCTAAGCCCCCCTTTTCTAACTCCGACTTTTGCTGTTGCACATGGGTTAAGAAGAAACGCGAACTGACTGTAATCGACCCTGAAAGTGGAGTAGAAAAGAGTTTGGCACCTGCAATAATTTAATTTGATAGGAATTAATTTGATAAAGGAAAGTTTCATTAACGTAGTGAGAAATGAAAGGGTTGCTCTACTGATCAACACATTGAAATTTCTGTCCAAAATAACAATTTGATTTATTATGACTAAACTCAAAATAATAAACAAATCACATGAAACATTTACAATACGTCAAATTGGATACTCAAATAAATGCTGTGAAGGTGAAGTTGTCCATAAACTAGATTGTGACATTTATGACCAAGTGGTATGTGGAGCCAATTCCTTGCAACTCAAATCTTAAGAGAAACACCCAGCCAACCCATCATTAATTGCTGCTACTGTAGTGAGACCTCAGACAATGAATACCCAATACAGAAACACGTTAGAAAAGACGGGAACAGGCGCCCTCTTCTGAGCTTTGATTGTCACATAGCTAAATTCCCTAATCTGCCGGTGCTTTGGACATGCATTATCAAGTTGTCTTCTTAACTGCAACGACGTGATCTGGCATACCGGAGGCGATGGCTGGTTGCTTCGACGTCCCGTCGTGGTGATGATAACGTCGCGAGTATAGTCCAAAACAATTTATCCTGGTCTGGTTGTTCCAGACTAAAGACTTCCTAGCAACACAAATACGCCTCTGAGGGAGACGAAGAAGGTTTGCTACACAATCACTAATGGTACAGTGATACACAGTAACTCCGATACAGTCAACTTCAGCCAAAACTGCTCAAGATGGACAACATAGGCCTCTTGTACGCAGAACGCTCAATTGCCAACTGTACTCGGAAAGTTACGTCGAAACTTCAGCAACATCGTCAGTTACAATTAAATGAAAGTATATTAGACAGCCAACGGAAGGCAGGCTGTCCAGAGCAGCGAGAGCTCAGTCTTGTAACCTACTCCGACCGAAAGACGAGAGCCGACTCCTGAAGAGCACCCGTACAAGCCGAACACAGAACATTCCCGCCCCCACAACAATGGCCGTGGTTAAACGTGCCAATCAGCAACTCGAAAACCGGCTGAAAATTCCACTCTATTGCCGAAGCACTACTATTCTGCCAACGGAGATACTTGGCGCCAATTTCTGCGCCGATTATTCTATGTCACGGAGCTATCCCCTGAGCAAGCCAATCACAATTACGATTTTGCAGAAAACGCGGGAATTTGCCCGCCAAGATTGCCTGGAAACACAAGCCGTCCCACCCCTCGCTAGAAGCCCGTCAGAAAGTGTTTTCACTAAGTTTTTGCGAAGTAACGGAATCTCTAGCCCCAGCCGCTCGTCCAGGCTCCTGTGGGCGTGACGCCCCCACTCTTATGACAATGTGGGCGTCTGGAAAGCATGCACTCGACTCCCTCACACCCGTCGGCATAACCCTTTCAAGATCAGCAGTACCCGCCTGTCACCGGACCATCCGGGTGACGAAAGACGCTGCATGGGAAGTCTGCGTGTGAAGCAATAGCAACTTTTCACCATATGCAATTAGAGAGGAAAATATTCATATCTTCTGAGTTATCAATACTAGCCTTGTAATGACAATATTCGGCCATTCTTCCCCAAATCGAATTACTCAGAGTAAGATATAAATATAAGAGGGGGCAAGTCACTGTGTGCATCTAAAGGCATGCCACTTCTTAAGTGTACACCACTGTGCAACTTCGCGCCAACTTCAAAGTGAGCGCTGTATGAGTATAGACAGCGGCTGTGGAAAGTTCGCACACAGCTGCTAAGTTGCTTGCGGAGATGCCCCTGCCATTACCTTCCACGTGTGATGGGGCAATAGCATCCGGCTTTCTGTTTGCCAGCACCGTTTCCCGCGCTGTCTCAAAAAACAACGGGCCGCAGCACAGCGTTTAGAGGCCACAGATCAACGCAGCCTATAGATGCAATGTTTCTTTGGATGCGTTTATGCTGCCTCTCGCTGCTCGCTGGCATGGACTGGCAATGATGAATCAAACCGCCCGCGCCTTACCGGCCCATTTAACCTGCACCATCGCTGCTCGCTTCGATCGTCGCCGGGCGATGTTATCCAGCTGGTTTGGCGCGATGCACACTAGCCATTCAGTATCACGAGATCGCCAGGCCATTTTCTCGCGCATTTCAGCAGTGCGTGTGAAACAACGGAGCCGCGCAGATTACGGTAGAGAACTGTGTTCATTCGCAGCTATATCACCCATCGTCGCCTTCTCAACCCGAGCGACAGCTGCCGTCAGTCTGCAATGAAAGGATGCAAGAAGGAAGATTGGGTATAAAGTCACGTCAACATGGAGGTCACTCTTGACGGAGCAAAAGCTCGGATTGTGTCGTGGGAAACAAAATTGGCCATCCACTTTAAACGGAACCATACTAGCATTTGCCTGGAGGGGTTTAGGCAGATCACGGAAAATCTAAATCTGGATTAACGGACGCGGGTTTGAACCGTCGTCCTCCCGAATGCGAGTCCATTCCGCTAATACATGCCTGCAATGGATGGCCGCGCGGGATTAACCGAGCGGTTTTAAGGCGCTGCAGTCATGCACTGTGCGGCTGGTCCCGGCGGAGGTTCGAGTCCTTCCGCGCGCATGAGTGTGTGTTTGTCCTTAGGATAATTTAGGTTAATTAGTTTGTAAGCTTGGGGACTGATGACCTTACCAGTTAAGTCCCATAAGATTTCACAGACATTTGGACAGTTTTTGCAGTGGACGCAGCCGGTTTGTAGGTGGAAGTGTTGACTGAAGAACTGAGAAAAATACCCTGAAATATGGAATACATTTCGCAAGCATTATCATCGTGAGACTAAGGAACCAGCCATATTGTTTCAAGTCAAGCGAGAGCCCTTTAATCTGAATTAAAATATTTCTCTGCCTCGTGATGACTGGGTGTTGTGTGATGTCCTTAGGTTAGTTAGGTTTAAGTAGTTCTAAGTTCTAGGGGACTGATGACCATAGATGTTAAGTCCCATAGTGCTCAGAGCCATTTGAACCATTTTTTTAATTAAAATAAAAAAATGGTTCAAATTGCTCTGAGCACTATGGGACTCAACATCTTAGGTCATAAGTCCCCTAGAACTTAGAACTACTTAAACCTAACTAACCTAAGGACATCACACACACCCATGCCCGAGGCAGGATTCGAACCTGCGACCGTAGCAGTCTCGCGGTTCCGGACTGCAGCGCCAGAACCGCTAGACCACCGCGGCCGGCAATTAAAATAAATCTTCAGTTAATAACAAGAGTGTAAAATAAATTCAGTGGGTGAGTCCAAAACCTATTCTTGCCTTCCTTAATGCTTTATTGTATTTCAGCCACAAAATTCATAACAGCACTCATTTAGTGACATAAATTGGATAGTCTTTCATGTTCGGGAATAAATTGATTCAGTGTTCACTATGATTGTTACCGATACATTTGTCTGGCCTTGGTTCTGTAACACTTCTGACACTAAATGTAACACTTCTGACAATAAATGTAACTGGGCTTTCTCTTTTGATGCTCGTAAATTGTCAGGATGAGCATTACTGCAAAGGGCATTTGATTCTAAAGCATTATGTCAGGGTGAAAATACTAAATAAATTAATTTTTCTCTCTTAACAACATGTGGGAAGGGTGGGTTCTTCCTTGGCTCGGGTATGAGGTGGAATGAAACAGTATTTTTACATAAGATAACTTTTATTGAAAGTTTTGTACAACTGTTTCCTTACTGGATGTTCCGCCTCGGAGAGCGGCAGCTGTGTCGTTTGCGAAGCCTTCTGCAGAGGCAGCGGCAACGTCTGATTATGCGTGGCGGTGTGTATCTCGTGTCGCCGTCTCGCCCAGTTGACTGGAGACGCGCATTGTGCTGTGGCCTGTTTAATTATTGAGAACGAAGTCGTGAATTGGATGGTGATACTTTGGATGTGGCGTCCCAGTGTTTCTCTTCTCTAAGCGGCCGCGTGTGTTGTGCGTCGGCCAGCGGAGCGGCACGGCGGGGGAAGGCCAGTGTACCGGAGTCGAACAACGAACTTCCGCTTGCCAGTCTTCGGCTGTCACATCTTCATCCCAGCTCACAGGTGACTGCTGATGTGAGGCCGTCTCCTTCCCGTCCTCACGAGTCACCCGGGTACGTAAAAATCAGACTTCAAATACCTTTTAACTTCTGTCTTCTGGCGCCGAGGCTGCTGCTTGCAATTCCATTACAGCGGCGGACTTGGTGTGTCTGTATATGATGCAGTCTCTTCTTGCATGACGGTCTTCAGCACCGAAACTTACTGAAAACCACTGCTACTCTGCTCGTCGGGCCCACTGCGTCTCGCGTATTTATTCACTTCAGTTCACTGGAGGTGAACGACTTCACGGTCATTGCCTCTTCTGTCACGTTGAAAAGCTTCTCGAAGAATCTTCTTGACGTCGGTCATTGTCTCTTGGAATGTAGACGAGGGCCTTTGATCACATGTGACAATTGAGAAACACGTGAGCCGGTCGGGCGATGCCCTGACAGCTGAATCGACAGCGTCCGCGTATGTGGGGAGGGCGATGGCTTCTTCTGTCACGTTGAAAAGCTTCTCGGAGAATCTTCTTGACGTGAGCCGGTCGGGCGATGCCCTGACGGCTGAATCGACAGTTTCCGCTTCTCTCCTGAACGAGCTGACTTCATGCGCCGGCCGTCGCCACTGCTGCTTTGTCCGCTGTTTGCCAGTGTGTAATTCTTCTAAACTAAACTAAGTTTTCATGTATTTTCTAATTTCTACTTCACTTCACATTGATTTCATTAATTTATTTACCTATGTTAAGTACCACTCCACAGTTCTCCGTCAGCATTGTCTATAAATTAAGCAGAGAAAAATTTTCTACTACTGTTAAGTGAACATCGTCCTTGCTACTACTATTAAGTGAATTTCCTCCTTGGATTGGTGTGAATTCATTGTCCAGATCACGTAGCATGCTTTTCAGATCCCCTGGCATTTTCACCTACCTTTCGTGTGTGAATTTCAAATGGTTCAAATGGCTCTGAGCACTATGGGAGTCAACTTCTGAGGTCATTAGTCCCCTAGAACTTAGAACTAGTTAAACCTAACTAACCTAAGGACATCACACACATCCATGCCCGAGGCAGTGTAGTGGGACGCAAAATTGAAGCGTCACCCATCCACCAGTGTCAGCCCAGTTTGCAGGTGAATAGAAGTTTAATTTAGTTTTGTTTATGTTGTTGTTGTTGTGGTCTTCAGTCCTGAGACTGGTTTGATGCAGCTCTCCATGCTACTCTATCCTGTGCAAGCTTCTTCATTTCCCAGTATCTACTGCAACCTACATCCTTCTGAATCTGCTTAGTGTATTCATCTCTTGGTCTCCCTCTACGATTTTTACCCTCCACACTGCCCTCCAATGCTAAATTTGTGATCCCTTGATGCCTCAAAACATGTCCTACCAACCGATCCCTTCTTCTAGTCAAGTTGTGCCACAAACTTCTCTTCTCCCCAATCCTATTCAATACCTCCTCATTAGTTATGTGATCTACCCACCTTATCTTCAGCATTCTTCTGTAGCACCACATTTCGAAAGCTTCTATTCTCTTCTTGTCCAAACTAGTTATCGTCCATGTTTCACTTCCATACATGGCTACACTCCATACAAATACTTTCAGAAACGACTTCCTGACACCTAAATCTATACTCGATGTTAACAAAGTCCTCTTCTTGAGAAACGCTTTCCTTGCCATTGCCAGTCTACATTTTATATCCTCTCTACTTCGACCATCATCGGTTATTTTACTCCCTAAATAGCAAAACTCCTTTACTACTTTAAGTGTCTCATTTCCTAATCTAATTCCCTCAGCATCACCCGACTTAATTTGACTACATTCCATTATCCTCGTTTTGCTTTTGTTGATGTTCATCTTATATCCTCCTTTCAAGACACTGTCCATTCCGTTCAACTGCTCTTCCAAGTCCTTTGCTGTCTCTGACAGAATTACAATGTCATCGGCGAACCTCAAAGTTTTTACTTCTTTTCCATGAATTTTAATACCTACTCCGAATTTTTCTTTTGTTTCCTTTACTGCTTGCTCAATATACAGTTTTATGTATTTCTGTAATATTTTTTGTAATAGCTGTGAATTATCTAAAGTTTTTGTATTTTTTGTATGTTTCATGTACGGAGAGGGCGGCGCAACGAACGGAGACAGCATCTTCGCTGCCGCGACCAGAGAGGAAATTGCTGGCCACTATACGTCGCGGGTCGACAGTCAAAAACAACAGAAGATCCTAGAACCGAGTTGTTGCGTCGTGCTTCTAAAAATCGAAAACGTAATTTTGTACTCTTTTTGTATAACAATGACGTCATAGAGAGCTTAATCTTATTGAAAAGTCAGTCCTGTCGTATCAACGTTCAAGTTCACAACTGTATGTAGGAAGTTAATAAAAATAGTGGATGTTACTAAAGTTGAAACACGTGTTCTGAGGATTTATTTATGGAGAATTATGTGAACTGATTAATAATATATTTGACAAGATTATTGGATTTTGACAGCGTTCATCGCAACTTCGAATCTGAAAAGTTTAGTCAATGTGTGATTATTATATCGATTAAGTCAAGATAACGTGTGTCAATATAAGTTCTGAGGAGAAACAAACGAGACGTAAACTGAAAGAGTTTACGCAAACCAATTGGCCCAAGTGACGAAATTCTTTGCTTACGACTCAACTGATGTTTTACAGTTTCGTTCAAGAACCATTCTGTGACAATTTAAAAAGAATATAAATCATTTTGAAGTGGGTTGTAACTGACGTAGGTGACGAAGTCTGCACATGGTCATATGATAAACGAAAGTCATTCCTAAACAAAACCTATACGTCGTTACACTACAGCAGGATTCGAACCTGCGACCATAGCGGTCTCGCGGTTCCAGACTGCAGCGCCTAGAACCGCATGGCTACTTCGGCCGGCGTGTGAATTTCGGTATGTTCTCTGTTTCCAAGACTTACCACACAGATTTAGAACTTTCCTCACTGTTTTACGCAGTGCTGTGTCGCTGATGCTGTGTTGATAATGCAGAACAATTTGAGTGTAGCTTCTACACAGATATGTGGAAAAAAAGAACCGTTGTCGCTACAGCTTTTGTTTTACTGTTAATTCATCGAAAGACTGCGCATTCATTCGAAAATAAAGAATTTACTTTCATCTTCTCTTAAATCCATAGTCACGAACGTTCTTCTCAAAAACACCTGAACTAACCAGTGGGTGTGTCCAAAACATCTAGTTGCCTTTCTTAATGCATTTACAACCGAAATCAGCAAACACTACTTGCTTTCTTCTGCCTACGTGTGTGCAAAGTGTGTGAAATCTTATGGGACTTCACTGCTAAGGTCATCAGTCTCTAAGCTTCCACGCTACTTAACCTAAATTATCCTAAGGACAAACACACACACCCATGCCCGAGGGAGGACTCGAACCTCCGCCGGGATCAGCCGCACAGTCCGTGACTGCAGCGCCTGAGACCGCTCGGCTAATCCCGCGCGGCTTCGTGTGTGCAGATTGGCTTCCAGTCCAGTACTACTGCTTGATTTACGCAGCGACGCCGCCGTGTGTGTACTGAAATGATTTCTGACGCCGCAATCTCGCTGCGAGCACACGCGACCATTACTCGCTAGTGTGCATCGAACCCTTCTTTTTCGCGCTGTGACCACCGCTGTATGTCCTGAAATTTGAGCTGTGATTGGCTGCTTCAAGGTCACTCCAGCAGTGCCATGTTTGACTGTTGTTCGTTGAGCGTGGTTTCTCGGGGTCTATAAGCAGAAATACTATTCATAAGAGCTACAGTATGCACAGTTCTTTGAAAGTGGAGATAAGGCCGATCTGAAACATGTACTTATTTATACCTTGTGCTAGTACACTTTGCAGAAGTACAAAAGCGTATTAATCAAATTCAGAGATAGAAGCAATTCAGAGGCGGCCCGCAGGATTTGTTACCGGTAGGTTCGAACAACACGTAAGTGTTACGGAGATGCTTGGGGAACTCAAACGGAAATCCCTGGAGGGAAGGCGACGTTCTTTTCGAGAAACACTGTTGAGAACCGGTATTTGAAGCTGACTGCCGAAGTATTTACTGCCGCCAACAAACTTCGCACGTAAGTACTACTAAGATAAGATACGAGAAATTAGGGCTCATACGGAGACGTAGAGTCATTTTTCCCTCGCTCTATTTGCGAGTGGGACAGAAGGGGAAATGACAATTCGTGGTACAGGGTACGCACCATAGGTGGCTTGAGGAGTATCTATGTAGATACAGATGTAGATGTAGACATCTATGAATGTAATTATATCTTTTAGCATCTGGCGTTTTGGAACTCCAACTAGAAAGTAAATAGGTACTGTATTCCAAGCTTTTGTCACAGTCCTTCCACAATGAAGTATCATTTTAGATTAATTTATTCTTCTAGTTGCAAATGCGAAATGCACATTCTATTAATTGTAGGATGTGGACAACAAGTAATTGTTTACGTTTTGTAAAGTAAAATGTGACCCACTGTAAAACCATAGCAGATGACTGTCCATTACAATCGGACGTGGCCGAGGTAAAGATTTGCGTGTATTTCGACTTTGCATCATTAAAATAACACGGCGGACCGGCACTAGACATGCAGTGATACCTAATAATTGGTTTTTTATATCCTGCAATATCTGACAATATCGCTAAACCAAGCCAAACTCACGCAAACTCCGTAGGCTTGTGGCTTTGACGCCACTCAATTAACTAGCATTAACTGTGAACGGAGACGGATATCAGTGTAAGTACCACTTCAAAGCTTTTTTGTACTTTTAGCAATATTTCAGTTGCAGTATGTATGGTCTAAAACCAGCTCCGGATCTACAATTTTTCCGAACTGGGGCAGAAACTTGATAGTAACTCCCCCCTCTCCTTGAGCATGCAAGCTCCCTACTTAAAGCTGTAATTACGACTTTAATAAAAATTGCAAAGGTAGTGTTAATTAGAACACTGGGAGGAGTTGTGGTCTAAATAACAATAGATTTATTCATTATTAACATCACAAGACAAAAACAACACAAGAAATAGCTAAAGAAACGACCCACAATTTTTTTTTTTTTTGACTTGACAGATGCTTTCAATGAAATGCGATCTATGGTGAGCAAAGTGATCAGCTGGGGATCAACACATGACACTAACCAGAACTAATCGCTTTACCTGACTTCATACATGTGACTCCGTGTATGGCCCAAAATCTACGCTACTACCATGCATCTATGCTATAGTACTCCATAAAGAAAAATATGGTTCCAAAGAACAGGGTGCTAAGAAGTTTATATTGGAACCCCACGCCGTAGCAGCGAATACTTTACCCTTCTGCAGCCAGGGCAGCACACTACGATGAGCTCGGCGACTGGAGTCATGGACGACAGCAATCTGTTATTATGGTGCGCGGCTCAAAAATGCTAGTACGCGGTCTGGCTTTCGGATAATTCGGAACACAGGTAGTTTTCTATACGTCTTTGAAACCCCAGTGGATTCCAGTGTGCAGGTGGACCCTTTTGCTTGTCTGCCAAACCGATTTGACTCCGTGCTACGACGGAAAATGTCAAATGTTTAGACGGCCTACTCAAGACGAATAAATACACCCACTGTGGTGTCACCGCCAGACACCACACTTGCTAGGTGGTAGCTTTAAATCGGCCGCGGTCCATTAGTACATGTCGGACCCCCGTGTCGCCACTGTCAGTAATTGCAGACCGAGCGCCACCACACGGCAGGTCTAGAGAGACGTACTAGCACTCGCCCCAGTTGTACGACGACTTTGCTAGCGACTACATTGACGAAGCCTTTCTCTCATTAGCCGAGAGACAGAATAGCCTTCAGCTAAGTCCATGGCTACGACCTAGCAAGGCGCCATTAACTATGATGATGATGTTTGGTTTGTGGGGCGCTCAACTGCGTGGTTATCAGCGCCCGTACAATTTCCCAACCTTTGCTCAGTCCAATTTCGCCACTTTCCTGGATGATGATGAAATGATGAGGACAACACAAACACCCAGTCATCTCGAGGCAGGTGAAAATCCCTGACCCCGCCGGGAATCGAACCCGGGACCCCGTGCTCGGGAAGCGAGAACGCTACCGCGAGACCACGAGCGGCGGACGCCATTAACCATATCTAGAGAGAGCCTCACTTGTATCATCAAGAATGCTGTATACAAATGATGGATTAAAGTTAAGTATTCCAGCAGCTACGTACTTTTCTTTATAGCATTCATTACGTATCCTGTTTCAGACTTAACGCAAGCCGGCGTGAGTTGACGCGTGCCCTTTCGGTTTCCTTGCCTTGTGTCTAGACTGTCTTGTCTAGACACAACACCCACGTATCACTCGTGTGCATGATGCTAGAAGCAGTACCTCTGACGGTTCAGAAGGTGACTGGCACAGGCTCTAAGTGGCACACTATCAAAGGATACAAGTCTCACCGCTTAGGTAAAGACCTGCAGTTCTTTACTAACGAAGTGCCAGTACAAGAAAGACCTCTTCTCTTTCTCTCATCTTTTCTCGCCAGCTCGGTAACATAGCAAGTACGCGGTCTCGCGTTCGGCTAATTCGGAAACAGGTACTTCTCGATGAGCCTCTGAAACCCCGGTGGATTCCAGTGTGCAGTCGTCCCACTTTAGCGCAAGACAGTCATGACGTGGAGCCCGGCATTCGAGGCTGGGAGAACGCCCCTTACTCTGCATACACGGATTTGATCAATCAGCGACTTTAAAAATTAATTGGGAGAAAAGGAAAAAAGATTCATCTTCGCGTCCTCTTTCCTACGTATTTACGCTGTGTCTTTGCTAAAGCATGACCTGGATGGAACCACAGCCCTCCATAAAAAAGATCGTTATCTCCCCCGTTGCGTCCATGTCGAACTTTCCAAACAATGGCCTTAAACTCACTAAAAGCCTCGTACCTTCAGAAATATGTTTTGTAGCAGAGTCTGGACATCTGGGAGCCACTGACCTGTCCCACTGAAATTCAAGCAAGAGCTTTAACTACTGCCAACCATTTCATCATATGAACGAAGTCAGATCGTATCCAGGTACAGCAACCAAGTAATAAATGTTCCCTTAGAACATTACGCAGCATAACTTCGTATCAGAAGTGAGAGTGCCCTGCAATCTGTCAACTGTTTCAGATAAACTGATTAAAAAACTTATTATTATACTCTGGATTGAATGTTTTGTGACCAGGAGAATAAGAACTATAGAGAGTAACGATTTCACCCATTCGAGTGGCAGAGTTTGAACTACTGAAGAAACTGGAATCATATTCTAAACCTCAGAGACGTTAACGCAACATTCTTCCAAACGCTTATTGCAGAACTCTAAAGCAACTACGACAAGATCCGCACTGTACTTGTTAGGACCCTCTAATGACTCAAATGCTTGCAGCTAGTGCCCCATCCACAGCTCTCGTGCGAGTTCACGACTGATGAGATGGAGAAATAATTACAAGTGTGCGTATTGACAAAGCAGGTTGTTTTGACGAAGTGCCTCCGGGATCACTGAAAAACCCGGGTCCGAAAACTACAGCTGTATAACACGATTATGAGTACCGGGAAACTTCCAACAAAACCTATGAAAGCAAATGCAAAAGCTGGCATAAAAATCTCATAAAGACGGCAACGAAACATGACATTATACAGAACTACTTCACTACTTAGTGGAGTTTATAAACTACTAAAAGGGATGATGCTATATCGAATCCAACCATTAAATGACAATGTAATTCTACTCCAGCAAGCCGGTTTTCGAAAGAAAAGCAGCTGCTGTGATATATTTTTATCGAAGCAGGCTACCAGCGTAAAGTAAAGACTCCAGTACCACTTACTCATCCTACAGCCGCAGCTGATACCGTATGACGCCATCTCCTTCTACTAAAATTTGCAGAAATTGTAGCCCCTTAGGGACATGGCTGCCAAGAAGGGAAAGAAAACCAATGTGCACTCCGTGTGCATACCGGGCGGAGTCATTCCAGATGTGGAACGGGTCCTCCCGGATGCCATGGAGAGCACAGGGTGCAGCCAACTGCAGGTGGTTGCTCACGTGGGTACCAGTTGTAAAGTATTTATGCAGAACTGTAAACGGATCGTAGCCAAGGCTCGACATATGTTACGTACCAAGAATAATGGAGATGTAACCCTTGTGCGCAATTTCTGGTTAAGCCACCTCACAAGGACAATTATAAATTTAAAAATTACAAGGTCACCACCAGCCCAAGCCCTTCCTAACAATTAAGAAAATACCAAACAGGAAATTATGAGTTCAATTAAATTAAGAATTTAATTATAAGAACGCAATTTTTTTAAAGAAACTAACAAGATGAACAGCGTTGTATGTCGTATATCAATGAACTTGTTAAGTTAAATTGATTTTTCCTCCCATTTTTGTTCATGACAAGCAAGCAGATTAACTTAAAAAATGGGGGAATAGAAAATTAATTTGAAAATTCGCATCAATGAGAAAGATAAAGGACGCAGAGTTTATCTTTTACGTAGCACATTTATTTCATTATTGAATTTGATGCACATCCTATGAATACACATGACTGGTCCCTGAATAAAAAAGTTTAGCTAAATAATTCGCAAAAATTTGTAGAATCACGCAATTAAAACGGAAAAACACACAAAAGGGAAGTGGAACACAATAATTCAATCAGTCCATCTACATACCCACGACTGTCCGAAAGGAACAAAGCAACTTCCACACTTTTAATTTCAACCACGATCATCGCCGATTTTTAATAAAATAATTATGCCACATTCCGTAAATACATAACTACACACGCTTCAGTTAAGCTGAGGTACTTAAATATGCCATGAATTTAACATAGGGAAGTTCTAATTCGACCTACTTCCTATCAGCAGAAACCCTCTCTAGGAGCTACGAACTGTACTCACCAACCGATAGCTGCAGAGTGTCTTTTTCCACCGAGCTTCGCCTAACTACCGGTGCAGCGGAAGCTACCAGAGGGGTAGGCTTCCGCCACCAACCTGACAGCAAACCAACCTTAGACTAAATGGGGTAAACCTCTCTGTCCAGGTACTGGGATCCTAAGTTGGTCATCCTGTGCTACCCTCCAAACGAGAAGCAAACATTACCTGCTCCTAGTAGACGACAACCAACTCAGCGTCCCCCACAAAAGAAACCCGAAACCACTCATAAAAACACTTATTCAGTCACGTAAAAACACTCATTCAGTCACATTCACGCACACATAGTGTAGAGTGGAGGGAAAAACGTAATAAATACAGGACATGATTTCCTATGGAACACAAAAAAAAAAAAAATCAAGCATAATATCATTTAAATCAGGTGGTGAACAGAATAGGATCCACAGAATACAGTGAGACAAGTGTCTATGAAATGACTCCACAGAGACGTTTCATCACACCGAACCCTACCCCCCCCTCCCAAAAAAAGACTATGCAGGGAACATTATTGCCATGCTATGATATCCAACAGGCTTTTCACCTTGCAAATTTCACAAAAAACATCTATAAATTCAGGCAAACAGTAATTGCAAACTCAAGGATAAATACAAGTTTATACTAAAACCATAATAATATGAGTGTACGTGTGGTACTAATTTAGAGAATTTAATGTTAATCTCATTCGGTCGGCAATGGAACAACAGTTATATAGAAAGTACCACAAGAGAAATGATGTGTTTGAATGATCCAAAATAGTACACACAATAAAACATCTTATCCCCAATCATATGTAATTATGAAATTTAAAACTTATAGTGAAAGTTAATTGTGGTATTAATTTACTGAATTAGAAATGGACCTCATTTGGTCAGCGAAAGAGACATTGATTTGTTTGTAAAGTACCACAACAGAATGATTACGTGTAACATCATAAGAGTATATGATACACAGACATAATGTTACATAGTATACAGAAAATCATACACAATACACAGACATAATGTTACACAGCACACGAAAATCATAGTAACAGACATAGAGTCATGAAAACAAGGTTCTGACATGTCACAAAAAAAACTAGTATGGATCAAATCATCAGGCATAAAACGCCACTATGAAAAATGTGAACAACAAAATAATTCCTCTCAACGCTACAGGAACATTAACATACTATCTTACAAAGAAAGGAAACAAGGTATCTCGACTAAACAAGTTATATCTATATATATAAAAGAACTTTGCATCTACACAAATATGTTGACGAGCTAATTAATCCAATCATTAAGATATTAAAATTCAAAGACATATAACAATACAAAATTCATCATTTGAAATCTAGGTCCTTTAAAAAAATCTTGTAAAAATGTACGTCAAATCACTTATAAAGACACTTTGTCTTTCTTTGATTGGTCCATTCCAGAAAGATGAGCATGACAAAAATGCTGGAAAATCTGTACATTCGTTTACAAAAACATCACTTACCACACTGAAAATTGCACTGCACAATCACATTGCTGTATCCTTTTCGACACTTCCAAATTTTCACATTTACGTAGAGACGGAGAAAACTTGTCGACCTAATTCCCACTGGTGTATCAAGTTTGCCGACGATTTTATTGTTATTCATATTCAGAAACATCAGTGAGAACTCGTCGTCTCTGAGAAACGTCATGAGGAAATTTGTCGACGCAACTTGTACATGCGACGATTATATCGCCCTCAGTACTCAGAACGTCAAACAAATCTCTTGTGGCTACTGCCATCTCAGCGACGTGGAACAGCCCATTCCAGAAAAAGTAGCCTAAATCTTTTCTTCCATGCTCATGACTCGATGAATTTTTGTCCATGTGGATACTCTGGAGCGAGAGTGACACTGACTGGCTCTTCTTTGTGCCACCCTCAGCAGCACAAAGCATCGACCAATATGTAGTGCCACCAGAATTGTCTAGCACAACTGCTCACAATCTATGTCAGGTGATACCGTGGTTCGATGGCACCTCAGCAGCGTCCCACAACGCGACGCGAAACTGCGGATCCCACTCTTCTTGTCATGCTCGTTTTTGTGGTTGACGACTATTCGTGGTTGTTAGGATGTCCTCGCGCAAGGATGGCGCTAATTGGCTCTTCTGCGCACCGTCCTAGGCAGCAGAGGACATCGACCATTCCACATTTTGTCCGTCCTTCAATAACGCAGCGTGCCCGTGCAACTGTCAGTTTCTCAGGCCTCCTCCACACCGGGCAGATGCCCTTGACAACTGGCCAGACCTTCTCTATCTCCAGTTTCATCGGTTTCATCAGCGCCTGTCATCTGTTGTCTATGCGGCCCCCGACCCGGCTGGTTGGTCCCGTTAGTGGCTGCCACGGACACACAGACCGAGTCTGGCAGATCCATGAGCCTGTGCACGGTGAGGGAGGAGAAGGTAGGGGTAGTTGGCCACCCTTCCTTCTGCTGCGGCGGTGTCTCGTCAGCTCGCCCGAGCGCAAGTGTTTTCCGAGCACAGCTATCTCCCGTTCCCAGACTTCCACTGTTAACTGGCGGCGCCGTTCATCACTGTGCCCCACCCAAACAATTCTGCACTCACAAATTGAAAATACGCTAAACGATTTCCATTTCAAACTCCACCATCTCGCATTGTTTCTTAAAAAGCATGGTTAAAAGGATAAAACTTAACTGATCCAGTAATATTTCATAAAAAAGGCATTTTTCTAATTAATATTGGAATAAAAATTTCAACCATAATTGCCAATTTATCGAAAATAAAATAGAATGACATAGAACTCTGACTAAATCCTTAATGCTTACTTGCACCAAAGGCAAGAAATTAAAACAAAATTAGAAAAAGTATAGAAATTTTATGTCCAAACAATTTTCTTAAACAGATATTCATAATCACTATGCAAAATTGTGTCTAGTGTTTGATGCACTGATCTTTTTTTTAAGCACTACTATGTCACAAGAACAAAGCGAATTACTCAATGTAAACTATATAGGAGCGCTGTGCCCACACATCAAATGAAACTTATTTGTCTAATTCAGTAAATATAAAATACTCAAAAGAAATCAATACTCTGTGAATAATAAAGAAAATTACAACTGCTATCTAAGAATTTTGTGAATTTACTCCTTCGATTACCCTTTTAAATCTATATAAATGACCTGGGTGACAATCTGAGCAGTTCTCTTAGGTTGTTCACAGATGATGCTGTAATTTACCGTCTAGTAAGGTCATCCGAAGACCAGTATCAGTTGCAAAGCGATTTAGAAAAGATTGCTGTATGGTGTGTCAGGTGGAAGTTGACGCTAAATAACGAAAAGTGTGAGGTGACCCGCATGAGTTCCAAAAGAAATCCGTTGGAATTCGATTACTCGATAAATAGTACAATTCTCAAGGCTGTCAATTCAACTAAGTACCTGGGTGTTAAAATTACGAACAACTTCAGTTGGAAAGACCACAAAGATAATATTGTGGGGAAGGCGAGCCAAAGGTTGCGTTTCATTGGCAGGACACTTAGAAGATGCAACAGGTCCACTAAAGAGACAGCTTACACTACACTCTTTCGTCCTCTGTTAGAATATTGCTGCGCGATGTGGGATCCTTACCAGGTGGGATTGACGGAGGACATCGAAAGGGTGCAAAAAAGGGCAGCTCGTTTTGTATTATCACGTAATAGGGGAGAGAGTGTGGCAGATATGATACGCGAGTTGGGATGGAAGTCATTAAAGCAAAGACGTTTTTCGTCGCGGCGGGATCTATTTACGAAATTTCAGTCACCAACTTTTTCTTCCGAATGCGAAAATATTTTGTTGAGCCCAACCTACATAGGTAGGAATGATCATCAAAATAAAATAAGAGAAATCAGAGCTCGAACAGAAAGGTTTAGGTGTTCGTTTTTTCCGCGCGCTGTTCGGGAGTGGAATCGTGCAGAGATAGTATGATTGTGGTTCAATGAACCCTCTGCCAAGCACTTAAATGTGAATTGCAGAGTAATCATGTAGATGTAGATGTAGATTACTTAAATCAGTTTCAATTATGGTACCAGGAACATTACTCGAGCTCCTTGAAAAGGGATTGTGATCATATTTTTGGAGCAGGAATAAAGACAGCACAAGGAGAATCGGTTAGTGACATTCCAACACCTGTTAGCTGCTTTTAACTACATCCCACATAGAATCAAATGCTAAATCTACTTGTTATCACAACGGAATTCGTCCGCTGATTTAAGGAGTGTGCACTACATGCTCGATACACAATACCACCACTATGCAGGTTTGTGGTGTGGTGTCTCTCTCTCTGGAGTCGGTAAAACTAATTCACGATATCGACTGAAATCATTGACTGGCACCCCCTTGAACGTACGTAAATGTCATACATTATTTCACTGATAGAATTACATACACAAAACCTCACGTCTGAAAAAAAAAATCATTCTTATTACAACATACACTTATATTAAACTCATTAATATATTTCTAAAGCTACTTCATTCATTTACTAATTTACGATTAACTGCTGATTAGCACACTAACAAAAAATAAGTTTAAAATCGATACTTCATGTTACCATGATCAGGTGCCTCCTGTCCTCTTTTCTTAGTACATGCAGAATTATTTGCTGCCACACAACCTGTTTGCGGGAGTGCTACCTTGAACATTAACTTCAGATCAAAACAACAAAATATAGATGCAGTTACATTTTGTACACAGTACCTCTGTATACGTCATTGCTAGACACAACACAACTGAAATAATAAACAAATATCCTACTCTTAAAGATTGCTTAATACAAGTCCGTTATTACGTCTACTCAAAAAAAATGCCTCTTCGTTAAGCGACAATAGCTCATTCTCGAATACCTCTATTCTAAAACGGTTTCACATTCGATATGTGGTGCAACTCTTTTGATTTTCAGGTGTGTAGTCCTTTTATTTCCACAACATTCGGACGTGGAATACGCGTCACGGAGATCGATTGATGATAATATTTTAACACCATAGAAGCGTTGGAGCACCTCGTTCAGGCTTTCTGGTCTGTCCGTTTCCGGCATTATTACAGCATTTATTTGACGGGAGTCTAACACTAAACGGACAGAATTAGCCCGCTTTGGCACCATCAGTAAGGGCGAACTGTATAAGCTTCGTGTCGTCTCAATAATACCTTGCTCTAGCAACTTTTTTAATTCCTTTTCTACGCTCGCCTTGTACGCAAGTGGGATAGGGTACGGCTTCACGAAAAACGGTTTGTGCTCACGTACCCTGAACCTGTAATTGAAGCTCTTTATCGTCCCTGGTGCTTCTATAAACGCCGCGCGGGATTAGCTGAGCGGTCTGAGGGGCTGCAATCATGGACTGTGCGGCTGGTCCCGGCGGAGGTTCGAGTCCTCCCTCGGGCGTGGGTGTGTGTGTTTGTCCTTAGGATAATTTAGGTTGAGTAGTGTGTAAGTTTAGGGACTGTTGACCTTAGCAGTTAAGTCCCATAACATTTCACACACATTTGAACTCATTGTTTTGCTTCTACAAACACGCTTGCGTGGGTTATGATTATCCGATGCAATGCTTCCCGGCCCCCATCCGCATTTCCAGGACAGGAAATCCTCAGAACCCTGGAAAAAACACCATTCTGATACTGCTCAGAAGACAGTGAAACCGACCGATCCACCAGGTTAACGTTGAACTCAAGTTCAGATTGCGATTCGGTGCAAGCGGGAAATCTCAGGCAATTCACTTCACTTTCATTGTGGAGCACGCACTCATCAAAAATTAAACTGACGGGGTTACCCGCAACCTCCACTGTTATAAAACCTCCACAAACGCTGGTTATTGCATTGTGTCCATAGATAAAATCGGTCCCAAGAATGACCGCCACCCGCATCAGGGGTACAATATAAAAATTAAACTCAAATGGTTCAAATGGCTCTGAGCACTATGGGACTCAACATCTGAGGTCATAAGTCCCCTAGAACTTAGAACTACTTAAACCTAACTAACCTAAGGACATAACACACATCCATGCCCGAGGCAGAATTCGAACCTGCGACCGTAGCAGTCACGCGGTTCCGGACTGAAGTGCCTAGAACCGCACGGCCACCGCGGCCGGCAATTAAACTCAAATTCATAACCTTGCCATTTGAAGTTAATCCGAGCTCGCCGTTTGATCTCCACGCTTTTCGCGTAAATCGTTCCCCTTACTCTCGTCCCTCGCACCGGAAGAACAGGCCAATCTCCACTCTCCTCGCACTGCCTGAATGTTCCCTCGCCAATAATCGAATACACGCGCCCTGTGTCCAAAATGCACTTTAATTGCAATTCTCTAATTGAGACCGTGACAACGGTCGTAATAACTGGCACTTCACTGCCTAGAGCCTCTCGTAGTAAATCTTCCCGTATATCGTCGTTTTCCATGTACTAAATATTCATGTTGGTCGTACTTGCAATTTTGTTCCGTTCCGCGCCGTCCAGCAGTCAAAGTTCTTGCCGCTCATTTTCGATACGAAGATTGTGTCGGGGGTTCGCAGGCCTAATTTCCACCCCATGTGGTAGTCGCGCATCCGCATTTCCATCCTCGTTATGTTCTTTACGTAACTGGTTTATGACTTCCTGATCTCGATTTACACTGTTTCCAGGGTTTGCATCATAATTTGCATGCGCCCTCTCATGTCGAAAATGACGGTTCCTGTTGAATTCGTTGCTCCAGCTATTCCCACGGTTAAGCCACCCGTTATTACTATTCCTATTTTGTCGATCATGGCCCCGTGATCGATTTCGGTCGCGTCCTCTCGATCTTTCTAGCTCGTGTCTCCTGCTGCGCCCCCTACTGGATTCTTGGCTTCCGCACCACGGGGTTCGCCCGCATCATTAGACGCATACGCCTTTGAGTCATCTTATAGTTCTTGCAGTATTCCTTTGAAAGCTTCCATTTCATCTTTGCACCGTGCAGCAAGGATGATGTGGCGCATATGTGCCGGCAGTTTCGTTAGACAAATCGGGATCAGCTCTGCTGGTCCGAATGGGTCATACAAGTATTGACTTGCCTGCACCCTGTGATCGAATGGACGAGCCGCACTCGTGAAACCTGAGTTTCTCAGGGAGGGTATAAAATATATCTTATGCTTTACCCTGTCCTGTGTAGCTTCCGGCCAGTATGCCGAAAGAAAAGCTTGTTTAAACTCACGCACCGTGCCAGAACTGCACGCTACAGTTCTCATTCACGCGGAGGATTGCCCCGCTAGAAAACTACACATGAACTCCATTTTATGAGTGCTGCGCCACGCTGGAGGCAGCGCAAACTCAAACTGCTCTATCCAAGCGACGGGGTGGAATCCATCACTTGCATTTTTAAATACGTCGAACTTTGTCAGTTAAAGAAAGTGCTTGAAATCGACTTTCTGCCTTTCTCTTCGCGAGATCGTTCGCATGAATTCCTTGTTCGCCCACATGTATTTCCGGCGGCATCGTTATTGCTAGAGTCCCATCCGTCCTCATGCCCAGAGTCTCCGTCAGCATTTCTGTGTGCTTTATTTCGTCTGGCCACCCCTCGACCATGTTCTATAATTGTTTCGAGGTTTCCCACACGTTCATTCAAATCTTGGGTTACCCCCGCTTGCTGTCGACTGATTAGATATTGTCCGTGCTGAAACTTCAGCAAATACCGCACCTCTTCGGTGTTCTCACTAATACCTGCCCCCGAACTGTTGCCTACCATTTCGACGACCTTCGCTAGCTCAATTTGTCAGGTTTTGGGTTTCAGAAGCGTTTTCTTGTTTGTTTCGATCTAGCTCTTGTTGGATTGCACTAATAGCGCTGCTGTTTAGGTCCACTTGGATCTTAATAGCCTCCGGACACTGCGCGCTCTCTACCTGCACAGTAGCTCTCCTCTTTAAACCCCAAACCTACGCTCTGCCTGTCAATTTTGTCTGTCTCGTCGCTCCCTTCCTCTCATGTAGTCTTCCTATGTCACCCTCCACAATACCAACTCCCGTATCTTTTACTCCACCACCAGCATCCCCCAAGGCTCCACCCTTTTCCCCTCTCCTCCATCTCCTGTACACTGCCGATATTCCCAAGCCTGTATATTTCATCTAATATGCTGATGACACCACCTTGTTGGCTCTCTATCCTAGTGTTCAACGGTCCAAATGAATCCTCCAAACCCACCTTGACCAGTTCACCACTTGGTGCAGCCAGTGGTTCCTTCATATCAACTCCTCCAGGACCCAGGCAATCATCACAGGCCACACCACATGTTCCTTCAATCTCCATGATTTCTACCTCACCATTTATGGTTGTCCCATCCAATTCACCCCTACCCTGAGATACCTTGGCCTCACCCTCAACTGTCACCTCACCTGGACCCTGTATCTCCTGACCATCCAGCAGAAAGCCCATGCTCACCTCCAGCTCCACACCTGTAAATCTCTGATCCATCCTATCCTTTGTTATGCCAGCATTGCTTAGATCTCCACATCCCTCTCCCCCTCCACCCACTTTTCTAAGGTCATCCTAATCCTTAAATGCCATGTCTTCCGCCTTGCCTTCCATATCCACCTTCTGGCCCCCAAACGGATCCTGTATGAACTCATACCCTTCCCCACTTCCTCTGTTTCCTCCAACGTATCAGCATCCTTTACACTGTCCACAGGTTTGATCCCCCTATCGCCTGGTGTCCCCCTTCCTCTCTATCCCCACCTGTTGCCAAGCCTCTTTTACTATATCCCACCCTCTCTCCACCTCCACACCCTCAATATCCTTGATCAGGGCAATTGCCAGCATCTCCTCCTCCCAGATGATGAACTTTGCCATATCTACCCTTCCCCCAACTGTAGACCAGCCTTGTTATCCCCCCTCCCCAAGGTCCCCCCTTTCCCATCCCTTCCTTCCCCCTGAGCGATTTTTCCTCCTTCCCCCCTGAGCCTCTGCACTCTCTCCTCAGCTGTTTTCCTCTCCCATCCTTTCCCTCCCATCCTTTCCCTCCCCAGCCCCTTTGGGGCGCCTCCCACCCCATCCCTCTTCTCTCTCCCCTTTAGCACCTCCCCTTCCCCCCTATTCCCTACCCCTGGCAGATCCAGTTTTTTATTCATCATCAAGTGTGCTGCGTCAGTATTCTGTTCTGTGTATTTCTAGAGCCATCAAGTGGTGTGATTTTTAATCGTGTGCTCGACTTGCATGTAGTTTTGACGTCTGTGGTTTTTCCATGCCGCGCCGCCCATCACATGGCTGATTTAATCGTTCTGAACCTTTTTATGCTCCTGCCATACTTGGACTTGTGTCTTTTAATTCTCACAGTGTAAGGTTTTTTGTGTAAAATATTTTTTGTTTTGCATCACCATTTTACAGTCACCCCTTTTTTGTATACATGTTCCCCTTGTTTATATCTATGTTCAACCATGTTGCTCCTTTTTATTGTTTTAAATTTTCTCCTGTACAATCTCTAGGCTGAAGAGCAGCACCTATGCTGCTCCCAGCCAGCCCTGGATCAGGAATTGAAACTACATTAATAGGCAAAAAAAAAAAAGCCAGTGCAAGTCCATCGACTACTGTCAATCGGCTAGTGTAAATAATACAACTAGGTACCTTGCTGCTACTCTCCCTATGTCATACAGGGTGTTTCAAAAATGACCGGTATATTTGAAACGGCAATAAAAACTAAACGAGCAGCGATAGAAATACACCGTTTGTTGCAATATGCTTGGGACAACAGTACATTTTCAGGCAGACAAACTTTCAAAATTACAGTAGTTACAATTTTCAACAACAGATGGCGCTGCGGTCTGGGAAACTCTATAGTACGATATTTTCCACATACCCACCATGCGTAGCAATAATATGGCGTAATCTCTGAATTAAATTACCCGAAACCTTTGACAACGTGTCTGGCGGAATGGCTTCACATGCAGATGAGATGCACTGCTTCAGCTGTTCAATTGTTTCTGGATTCTGGCGGTACACCTGGTCTTTCAAGTGCCCCACAGAAAGAAGTCACAGGGGTTCATGTCTGGCGAATAGGGAGGCCAATCCACGCTGCCTCCTGTATGTTTCGGATAGCCCAAAGCAATCACACGATCATCGAAATATTCATTCAGGAAATTAAAGACGTCGGCCGTGCGATGTGGCCGGGCACCATCTTGCATAAACCACGAGGTGTTCGCAGTGTCGTCTAAGGCAGTTTGTACCGCCACAAATTCACGAAGAATGTCCACATAGCGTGATGCAGTAATCGTTTCGGATCTGAAAAATGGGCCAATTATTCCTTTGGAAGAAATGGCGGCCCAGACCAGTACTTTTTGAGGATGCAGGGACGATGGGACTGCAACATGGGGCTTTTCGGTTCCCCATATGCGCCAGTTCTGTTTATTGACGAAGCTGTCCAGGTAAAAATAAGCTTCGTCAGTAAACCAAATGCTGCCCACATGCATATCACCGTCTTCAGTCCTGTGCACTATATCGTTAGCGAATGTCTCTTGTGCAGCAATGGTAGCGGCGCTGAGGGGTTGCCGCGTTTGAATTTTGTATGGATAGAGGTGTAAACTCTGGCGCATGAGACGATACGTGGGCATTGGCGTCATTTGGACCGCAGCTGCAACATGGCGAACGGAAACCCGAGGCCGCTGTTGGATCACCTGCTGCACTAGCTGCGCATTGCCCTGTGTGGTTGCTGTACGCGGTCGCCCTACCTTTCCAGCACGTTCATCCGTCACATTCCCAGTCCGTTGAAATTTTTCAAACAGATCCTTTATTGTATCGCTTTTCGGTCCTTTGGTTACATTAAACCTCCGTTGAAAACTTCGTCTTGTTGCAACAACACTGTGTTCCAGGCGGTGGAATTCCAACACCAGAAAAATCCTCTGTTCTAAGGAATAAACCATGTTGTCTACAGCACACTTGCACGTTGTGAACAGCACACGCTTACAGCAGAAAGACGACGTACAGAATGGCGCACCCACAGACTGCGTTGTCTTCTATATCTTTCACATCACTTGCAGCACCATCTGTTGTTGAAAATTGTAACTACTGTAATTTCGAAAGTTTGTCCGCCTGAAAATGTACTGTTGTCCCAAGCATATTGCAACAAACGGTGTATTTCTATCGCTGCTCGTTTAGTTTTTATTGCCGTTTCAAATATACCGGTCATTTTTTAAACACCCTGTAGATGGTAGCAGTAACTCCTATATGCTTTGCATTTGTTTGTCCATGTAGTTTGTTGTTCCTACTAGGCTTCTTCCATCTGTGTGCATGTTCATTATCAGCTTATTCTGCCTAAGAGTCTTCTTCTGTATGTGTGCCTGTTCATTGTCACTGTCGCCATCTCAATCTCACTGTCGTCGCTGTTCTATTGCCGCCACCGCCACCGCCGCCGCCATCTCTGCAGCCACTGCTCCTGACGCCCCCACTGCTGACTTTATCATCCGTTCATCAAGTGGTAACTTCACAGTCCACCATTCCTTCTCCAACCACTGCCATTGTTTACACCTACCCCTTCCAATCCCCTACTACCATCACTTGGAGCCATCAAGTCTACCTGCCCCTCTCCCAGTCCTCTCCCTCTCCAGGCATGCCATCCTCTGTAGCGCCGTCTTCAGATCCAGTACAAGGACCAGTGTCATCCAGTACAGCGACAACACTGGAATTGCCACCATCATGTGCCACTGCTGTGTTCGTGCAAACACATTCCTTGACTATGATACCCTCTTCATCAAAGGCCCTCATCAAACAATCCCATCACCTGCTACCCTAGTTGTATCCACCACACCCTCCTTACCTAAACCCACAGGGAAGACCACCAAACATCTTAGCACTGGTGATGCCCCCACACCTGATCTCAAGAAGGCTAAACAAATGGAATGCCCAGACTTAATTGACAACCAGGCCATCCCATCTGCCAATACATCTACGGAACCACGTACCTTCCTCCTCTCCTGTCCAGACTCCAACTTCCTCAATTCCAAAACCCTCCTCCTTTAAATCAGAAAATATATTCCTCCTTACCCATCACTCGGATTATCCCTAGAAGAGACTTTGTCCCCTCGCCACTCTGCACCCTCAGCATCATGATCAAAGCGATCGACCCTGAGATTATAGTTTGGAAGGCATTCTGGCCCAACCTTCAAGGTCCACATCTTCACCGAATCCCATTCACAACTGACCACCTTCTCCATCACGTAACCCTGAGCTACAAATGACGACACACCACTGAGCTATTCAAACCTTGTCCTCAATCCTACTGCTGCAGACGTCACATGGCGTGAGGTCTGCGTTACTACAGTGCCAAATGGGGCTGGCCCCGGAACACAAGGCAGCTGAAGGAGTGTGTAAAAGACTGAGTGTCAATCAGTAAGCGGTTACAGTGCACTGTGGTGGGGTACTTCATTACGTGGCCCGAAGACGACATATGGATGACATCACATGGGGAAGAATCGTCGGGAAACTGGAAGAAGGAGGAAGTGTGCCGAGTGTAGCCCAGAAGTTAGTTTTTCTCAGAGCATTTTATCATGTGCGGAGGAGCGTTCCGAATAACAGGCACTGCTACCTGTTGGAGACAATGTGCTCGACCATGGCCAGCTACAGCAGCTGTTGACTGCAACATTGTGCAACGTCAAGAAGGGACCCACGTGAAACAGCAGGTGCAATTTCAACCACATTTAGCTCGGGACTGCAAGGTAGAGAATCTCACGCTCCACAGTGACACGGCGACTCCATGGGGGTAGCCTTGTTGCTTGACGACCACCTTTGTGCCAATTATACCCACATGTGAGCTACATCGTCTGCGATGGTGCAAAGAGCAACGGAACTGGACAAATGAGGGGTGGGTTCATGTGGTCTTCTTGGATGGGAGCAGATTTAATGAGAGTAGTGATTTTGGAGGCACACACATATGGTGACAGGTGCAAACATGTAATGCCCCAAGGAACATAGTCGAAGATGATCGTTTTGGTGGTCCAGATGTGACGTGATATAATGTTGCATGGGCCTACGAACCTCCAGATGTTGGGACATGATGCACTCACAGGTCAAAGTTACTGTGACACTGAACTCCGTCCCTTTGTGTTTCTTTTAAGGGGGGCATTCGCCCCTGAGTTCATTTTTATTGATGGAAACACGCGACTACATCTGAAACGTCCCCTTAGAAAAATTTATGAATGACTGTGCTGATAAACCTCTTACATTATTTTATTTTCAAACATCTGAGCCAAACTGAACGTACTCAGACATTTCTCTCTTTACTTATTCTGATCATCACTAAACTGACACACAATATTTTTAGCGCAATGCAATCTGACTTTCAATAATCCCTACAAAAGAATGGCCCTGACTAACAATAACCTATACCTTTCATGAATCAATTACCTCACAAAAATCTTCGTTACTCGAACTACTGCAATACAGCGAGCGCCACTACTGCCAGCTAAATAAAAGATTATAACTACTGAAGGCACTAACTACTGAGAGGCACAGTTAGCAAATGAAAGATTTTGATACAGAAGAAACTTATTTACCTTAATAGTGTCTCATTGTAGCTATACCACAAAAGTTACTACTAAAACATGTTTTACTTTCCAGAATAATACAGAAAAACTGTGCAGAAAAAAAACAGATACACCGCAAAAGCAACAATGTAAATTGTGTCACATATTAGTAGCGCTGTGATATAATCGTATAGCTGTCAAAGAAACCAAATGCTAAGTCATCTTTAATCTCACATAAAGTACATCACATAAAGAATGTCGTTTTCAAGTAAACCAAAATGTTGCATTAAAATCTCATTAGCAGCACCGGTATATGTTCTAAATATGTAAGCCTTATAGTCGCTACGTAATTGTGCAACTAACAAGCAAGAATGTATACACACAGTAACACTGTGTCCTCTGTACACTATAACAATGCATTTGTAATTACTTGTCTAAATAAGTTCTCTTGGTTCTTGACCGTATAGTTAACTTCAAAACATTGTTGCATGTTAACAGTTTCTAAGTGTGACAAAGCGTATTAGTAACGTGAAGTGGAAAATTTTATGGCAAAGACTAAGCTAAAAAGCAGATTATCTCTCAATAAACGGTTTTACATGTGAAATGTGGTGCAATCTTTTACCCTTTCTAGTGCACAGGATTTAAACTTCAAAGCAATTATGTTGTATACTTGGGTAAGGAATGCTAAAATTTTTCTCAAGGATAGCATCTATGTTATTTTTCTCTGAGCCAGCCGGCGCACGTGGTTGCCTGTAGAGATGGGGGATCCGCTCTTGAACTAATTCATAGAGTTGAATCTTTCAAAGGAGTGAACAATCAGTGATTCAGAAAAAAAGAACGGTAGCTCCAAACGTTTCCCACGGCAGAGAGAGAGAGAGAGAGAGAGAGAGAGAGAGAGAGAGAGAGAGACGGACCATATCAGCAGCGCCTCTGCTGGTCAGAGCACAGTGCACGCCACACAACACAGCCAGCGCCGGCCTCTGCCCTGCTTCTGCCTTGGCTGCCTGCATTGTGCAGTGCCCCATTGGATTTTGTGTTTCACATATGCCGTGCCGTCTCTGTGCGTCGTCTGCCGAGTGCAGTGCCTGGCGCAGCTTAACTTCGCATTGCACTCTGTCGGCGATCGTTTCAGTCGCACGTCCTGCCCTCTGGGCAGTTGATGCGAGCAACAGGACAGAGAGCCACCTAGCGGATAACATAGGAACTACTTGCAACAACCTGCTCGCAAGGGAACGGACGATTTGTCTCGGAGCGGGTGAGTTCACCGCTCCCCCCACCCTCGGAACTCGCCCGCTCAAGGCTCACCCCACCGTCTCGACTCTAGCCAGAGCGTTGAGCAAAGCGACTCAGGTGTCACTGTGGTCTCTGCGGTCTCAGCTCACGCAGTAATACAGCTCGCGGCTCGACTCAGCGCCTCTGCATCGGAGTTCGTCCCTACTGGATATTGTTCTTCGTAGTAATACCGCTATGTATATTACATTATTATGTTATGTATATATCAATTGTTTTTATTTTATTTTTATTTGTTTAAACTGATTAGATTAGGTTCCTGATGACTCCTCTTACTATAGGATTTTAATTAGGGACACTCGAATTTATGCTTTAATTACGAGCGAACCGATAAACGTATCGCAAAATGTGATACACCAATATTTTCCTTGTTTTATTCTGCGTAAGGCTATATGCAGCACTTTCGTTTTACAGTCAAATTTATATATTTTTTTCTTATTCTGGTACGGATTTTGCGATTTTAGGCGTCTTCGGAAGGAAACGTTCACTTTAAAAATATATGGCTTGCGATGTATTTGTATGAGGTTAATGAAATTTTAATACATCATAGCCAAATATATTGTTAATGTAAATCTCAATTTACAACATTTTCTGAACACCCAAGAAACCACGATAGTGCAAAATAAATCAATAATCAAAAACTTTGTCATATCGTGGAAATTTCAATAACCAATACAAAATTCTTACTCATTATCTGTGTTACTTCAAAATAGGATCAAATAAGATCAAAATACAGGTATAGTACTGGAATAAACCAAGTTTAAAGGGCAATGTGCCTTCCATTTATTTTCTATTGTAAATGAGTGGTGAGTCATGAAAAAGACCTAATTCATTTCAGGGAGTGAACAGTTCTGATCCAATCTCTGAAAAGAACAGTTTTGCCCATCTCTAGTTGCCTGTGGTGCGAGTCATTGTCTGTCTCTTTGTTGGTGCGCGTCGTTATTAGGATTAGGAGACCTAACTTCTACAAATTCACCTTGTCGAGAGGCCCCTGCTCTGTTTGAACCACGCCAATTTTGATTAAATTCTGGTCTGTTGTTAAGATTATATCGTCTGTCGCCATGTCGGTAGTTTCTGTAATTTTTTTCTTGTGGGTCATGTGGTGGAGAATTTCTCCATGAGTCGTAACTACGTGGTGGACCGTTACATATGACGTTATTCTGTCTCCCTTGATAATAATTATTTTGGTTCCCATTTTGTCTGTTTCTATGGTTATCTCTGTCATATTCATTACTACAGATATGCGATCTTTCTCTGTGACTATTATTATTCTGCCAACGGTTGTCATACGGGTGGTGTCTGTTTTGTTCACGATTTGCGTTCTAAGAATAGCCTTGTCGTGTCCAGTTATTATTTCTTTCATTGCGGTATTGTGACGGATGTGACCTGTAATTGTTGTGTTCCTGTTTTCGCATCCCGTGATTGTCAGTGTCAGTTTCCAATTCTTGTAACAGTCTCTGAAAAGCTTCAATGTCGTCTTTGCAACGTCCTGCCAAAATAATATGTCATAAATGTTCAGGTAATTTCATTAAGCAAATGCGGATGTGTTCTGAGGGGCTATATGGGTTTGAAAGATACTGATTCTTATGTAACATGTCTTCGACATATTTGACAAGACTGGAAAATTCAGATTGTTCGAGATGTTTCATCATTATGATGCTATGTTTTACTCGGTCTTGTGTAGCTTGAGACCAATATGCTGAGAGGAAGGCATGATATAAATCTCCTTCACTGTGACAATCGTGAATGACCGATCGCATTCTTACAGCTGGTTCATTCTCTAAGTAGCCACACATAAATTCTAACCTGTGCTCCAATGACCAGTTGGGAGGAAACCAATGAGAGAAATGATGAATCCATGCTTGTGGATGAATGTCGTTGCCAGAATTCTTAAATGTTTTGAATTTACATGTAGTAATGAACAGCTTATAGTCAAAATCATCATGTCGGCGAGTCGCATATCGGTCATTGTTACTTCGTTTTGGCGGTTCTATCTCAAAATTCGGTGTACCTTGCCGATTTCTTTCATAGTTTCCGAAATACCTTGTGTTATTATTTTTGACTTTTCCGAATTTCTAAGTCCCTCTTCCCGAATTGGAGCGCGAGTCTCCTCTGAAATATGTAGTTCTTGTATTACCTGTGTCAACGGATCTTGTACTTTCTGGATTTCTCTTTTGTACTGTGTACTGTATATTAAAACTGAATAAATTGCAAAAAGGTGGGAATTTAAGGAGATGGGACATGGATAAACTGACAAAACCAGAGGTTGTACAGAGTTTCAGGGAGAGCAGAAGGGAACAGTTGACAGGAATGGGGGAAAGAAATACAATAGAAGAAGAATGGGTAGCTCTGAGGGATGAAGTAGTGAAGGCAGCAGAGGATCAAGTAGGTAAAAAGACGAGGGCTAGTAGAAATCCTTGGGTAACAGAAGAAATATTGAATTTAATTGATGAAAGGAGAAAATATAAAAATGCAGCAAATGAAGCAGGCAAAAAGGAATACAAACGTCTCAAAAATGAGATCGACAGGAAGTGCAAAATGGCTAAGCAGGGATGGCTAGAGGACAAGTGTAAGGATGTAGAGGCTTATCTCGCTAGGGGTCAGATAGATACTGCCTACAGGAAAATTAAGGAGACCTTTGGAGAAAAGAGAACTACTTGTATGAATATCAAGAGCTCAGATGGAAACCCAATTCTAAGCAAAGAAGGGAAGCAGAAAGGTGGAAGGAGTATATAGAGGGTCTATACAAGGGCGATGTACTTGAGGACAATATTACGGAAATAGAAGAGGATGTAGATGAAGATGAAATGGGAGATACGATATTGCGTGAAGAGTTTGACAGAGCACTGAAACACCTGAGTCGAAACAAGGCCCTGGGAGTAGACAACATTCCATTAGAACTCTTGACGGCCTTGGGAGAGCCAGTCCTGACAGAACTCTATCATCTGGTGAGCAAGATGTATGAGACAGGCGAAATACCCTTAGACTTCAAGAAGAATATAATAATTCCAATCCCAAAGAAAGCAGGTGTTGACAGATGTGAAAATTACCAAACTATCAGTTTAATAAGTCACAGCTGCAAAATACTAACGCGAATTCTTTACAGATGAATGGGAAAACTGGTAGAAGCCAACCTCAGGAAAGATCAGTTTGGATTCCGTGGAAATATCGGAACACGTGAGGCAATACTGACCCTACGACTTATCTTAGAAGAAAGATTAAGGAAAGGCAAACCTACGTTTCTAGCATTTGTAGACTTAGAGAAAGCTTTTGACAATGTTGACTCTTTCAAATTGTAAAGGTGGCAGGGGTAAAATACAGGGAGCGAAAGGCTATTTACAATTTGTACAGAAACCAGATGGCAGTTATAAGAGTCGAGGGGCATGAAAGGGAAGCAGTGGTTGGGAATGGAGCGAGACAGGGTTGTAGCCTCTCTCCGATGTTATTCAATCTGTATATTGAGCAAGCAGTAAAGGAAACAAAAGAAAAATTCGGAGTAGGTATTAAAATCCAGGGAGAAGAAATAAAAACTTTGAGGTTCGCCGATGACATTGTAATTCTGTCAGAGACAGCGAAGGACTTGGAGGAGCAGTTGAACGGAATGGACAGTGTCTTGAAAGGAGGATATAAAATGAACATCAACAAAAGCAAAACGAGGATAATGGAAGGTAGTCGAATTAAGTCGGGTGATGCTGAGGGAATTAGATTAGGAAATGAGACAGTTAAAGTAATAAACGAGTTTTGCTATTTGGGGAGCAAAATAACAGATGATGTTTGAAGTAAAGAGGATATAAAATGTAGACTGGCAATGGCAAGGAAAGCGTTTCTGAAGAAGAGAAATTTGTTAACATCGAGTATAGATTTAAGTGTCAGGAAGTCGTTTCTAAAAGTATTTGTATGGAGTGTAGCCATCTATGGAAGTGAAACATGGGCGATAAATATTTTGGACAAGAAGAGAATAGAAGCTTTCGAAATGTGGTGCTACAGAAGAATGTTGAAGATTAGGTGGGTAGATCATGTAACTAATGAGGAGGTATTGAATAGGATTGGGGAGAAGAGAAGTTTGTGGCACAAACTGACTAGAAGAAGGGATCGGTTGGTAGGACATGTTCTGAGGCATCAAGGGATCACAATTTTAGCATTGGAGGGCAGCGTGTAGGGTAAAATTCGTAGAGGGAGATCAAGAGATGAATACACTAAACAGATTCAGAAGGATGTAGGTTGCAATAGGTACTGGGAGATGAGGGAGCTTCCACAGGATAGAGTAGCATGGAGAGCTGCATCAAACCAGTCTCAGGACTGAAGACAACAACAACAACTGTGTATTGATTTGATTTTGATTTTGTTTGAATTTTCTAATTTGTTCATAGTTTTCTGTGTCAGTGAAGGCTATGGGTATTGTGTTATTCAGATCATCATCTACCTTTGTAGATAAGTTGGTGAACTGATCCGAAAGTTCGGCTACTTTCTCCGATAGTGAACTGATATCCTCAGTGTGTTTTTCTGAACCAAGTTCAGAGTGTCCGTTTGTGTTGAAATCGTATCTACTGTGTCCTTTTAGTTTTCCTGAGCTTTTGCAAGTTGCATAACCGAATCGGTAGATGCAACTGAGTCAATTTTAGCTTACAAGGTGTCGTGATTTTCATGAACAATGGTTTGCAGTTCTTTTATGGCTGCTTCGTAATTCTGTAATGCATTTTCATTACGCGAAAAAATAGGTTGAAAATGATCACAAATTTGTGTTTTTACGTCATTACAGACTTTTTGACATTTTGATTCGACTTTAAGTAACTCAGCAGTTAAACCTTCACGTGTTTGTTTAAGCGTTTGTTCCATTGAGTCTAACTTCTGGAGCTGTTGCTGTGTTTGTCTCTGATTTTGTTCCATCGTGTCTAACTTTTGAAGGCTTTTGTGCCATTTGTTGCATTAATTGAATAACAATGCAGTGGTGTCTGAAACATGTTCTTCAGTGCTATTCGGCAGTGCATTTTCACCGGCAACATTCACATTTTGACAAGCAGAAAATGTGTCTTGACTTATTTGAGAAAACGGCGAGGACGCAAAACCGGAATCTGCAGTATTTGCAAGATTGTGTCCTGTCATTTCGGATTCCTGAGGCAAGCTGTTGCCTACCGATCGATCGATAATGCTTCCCTGTTCACTAATTGTTTCACTGTCTACACCATTATTTGCCACCCGCTCCATTTCCCTATGCACAATTATCAAATTCCTACTTTAAATGTCTGTTAATTCATTACACGGTGGTGCTGATAAGCTACGCTCGTCGTTACTATCATTTCTCAATTTACTTTGAAGCCTAGTGTTACGTTTTTCACACGCCATAATTATCACGTATTTCACACGATAACAAGAAAAGCACAATTTGAAGAGCAAAAATGAGAAAACACATTAACATAGCACTGAAAATAATATCCACTTAATTGCGAGCGCAGCTGCGAAATACGTGGTGCAAATCTACATGTATGCCACAACTGTTTTACTGTACAACAATGAAAAACTACAACTACAAAGGAAATTCTCTCTATAATTACGCGCTAGCAATAAACAATAGCTACACTAATTACACAAACTACATGAAAAAATCAGAAGATTCCAGTGAGGTATCCTCGGCAGAGGGTCGACTTATGAAACGTCCCCTTAGAAAAATTTATAAATTACTGTGCTGGTAAACCCCTTACGTTATTTGATTTTCAAACACGTGAGCAGAACTGAACGTACTCAGACATTTCGCCCTTTACTTATTCTGATCATCACTAAACTGATACACAATATTTTTAGCGCAACGCAATCTTTCAACAATCCCTATAAAAGAATGGCCCTGACTAACAACAACCTATACCTTTCATGAATCACTTACCTCACAAAAATCTTCGTTACTCGAACTACTGCAATACAGCGAGCGCCAATACTGCCAGCTAAATAAAAGATTATAACTACTGAAGGCACTAACTACTGATAGGCACAGTCAGCAAATGAAAGATTTTGATAGAGAACAAACAATGTATTTACCTTAATAGTGTTTATAAGTCATTATATATATATCAGTTCATGACATCCAGTCTTACAAACTTACTCTCTCTAATGGCCACACGTCCGGTTCATCCGCTCTCAAAACTCCGCCATCTCACTCCCCACATCCACCACTGCTGGCGGCTCACCTCTAACTGCGCAACGCTACGCGCTGTTCACATCCAACTGCCCACTGGAATAGAGAATATTCAAACAATGCCAACCAGCCACAGAATGCACACAGCACAGACAGTGATTTTCATACAGAGCGCTACGTGGCGTTACCAACATAAAAACATAAACAGCCTACTTACACATCGAACAGCGCAGGTGGAGAAGCTCTCGGAACGAGAGAGTATCGGGCGAATGGACTGACCTGCTCGTTCCCATAGAGCACGTTTCTGATGCTTTGGGGAGACGCAATGCAGCATGTTCATATGCACGTACGACCGTTCCGCACATGTTAACCGCGTTGACAAATGAACTGGAACGTCCTGTCACAAGAACTGCTTACCACCATTGTGGACAGAATGGGAGCACATAGCAGAGAATGCACATCTGTCCTTGGTATTTACACATTCTATTAAGAACCATGTCCTGCCTTTTGTAATATCCAGGAGACCATCAGTAATTGCGGTGGCTTAAGTGTAATTAATGCCTTTGAATAAAAGTGTTATTTCGGTTCGTATCATTCTGTACTATATTGTATATTGTAGTATTTCTCTCTATGTACGGTCCAAGTTCCATCCAAATGTGGTACTTGGCAGTGACAAAACATGCGAAAGTTACTTTCGTCCTTAAGTTTTGCACACCAGTGTAGATGACCACATACAGTTTGCTTTTCTCCTGTTTTAAATTATGTTTGAGTAGCAAATTCTAGATTAAAATGCAAGTTCAGCTTGTTTTGAACAGTTGTTAAATGTATTTCCATATCAAAAAAGAGCATTTCGTTTTTAAGCTGATGTAACGGTTTCAAGGTGACATAGAAATGTAATACTTTCATAGGCAAAAACTTTACATGACATAATTTTTGTTTCTTTGTCGCATGTTCTCTATAAATAATATCTAAGTCGCACGTCATTTTGTGTGTTTACAGCAATCAGTTACTATCTCACGATGATGTAAGAAGCCTAAAGCCGCTTCGTAACCAAATAATACAATTTACTATATACTACTGCTGTGTTGCGCCGAGCAGCGACGGTGAGTGATTCCCTTCTTTGTGTTAGCACAGATGGCAGGTAAGTTTCTCCATTTGTCTGGAGTAGCAGGACGTGCAAGAGGTCTAGTTGTGTCTTGCTACATCAGAACGAGATACTGAATTTTTATTAATTATAACAACCTGGCACCTTTAAGCGGTGTCGTCGTTCCAGCACAAAGGTAGCACTTAGATATTAGAGTCTGTTGCTTTAGATGTGTGGTTTTTATGGAACTACAATGAAGCAGGCGGAGGCTCGTATCTCAACAAAATAACTGGGTTCATAGTTTATAGAGATGCTACCTATTTTATTAAATTATAAACAAATGGTAAAATAGTTGTGTTTCGTAAACATAATACGTGTGTCCATGAACGTCATTCCCAAAATCATTAAACATTTTTGCTAGACAAAATAGAATTTTTTACGGCTTCCCTCCTGTATAAAAATAATATTAACGTTGCACAAAACCAATTAAGTTTCCTGAAATCATAAAAAAACTACAGTGCTCGAGATTAGACTTGCACTTCTTAACATCCTGTTATCGGACTTACCACTGAGTCGCTTATGCGACCCACTTCTTTGGGCGGTCTCTCACAACGATTCGGGTCTCCATAGCAATTCAACTGTCTAACTAAAACTGACAGCAAAATGCCGTTCTAATTACGCAATGATACTGCAGTATGAACAGGGTCTCCGATACTGTTTTGAACAAAATCTGAATATTAATTTAGTTATTATTAATAACTGAAAATAAGAGATATGGCACGCAGGCGAGATGATAATTCCCGCTATCTTTCATTACAACAGGCGACTAGAACGCCAAGTTGCTGCTGTTGCTTCAGTTTCCCACGAGTGCCGTGTCCAAGTACCGACATCTGTCGTGTCTGCCTCACTCCACCGTGCCACGTCATACGCGTGCTACTGCAATGTCATTTATGGAAATAAAACAATTGCTCCAAGGGCCAGAAATGTTACAACAGCCGCTAATACTTCAGATTATCAGTTATGGTGATTGGTTTGCGAATACTTTTAGTTTGGAGGTCACCCAAGCTGGACGTCAGTGGGTACTCGATATCGTTGTCATGTTAGTTTCTGACTACATCATTCCATTCTACAAACAATTAGTTTGGCTACTTTGGAACCAATTACATTGTTTAATGACTTAGGAATAACTCTATGAAGCAAGCAAAATTACCGAGCGTAACGATTCAGTGGTTGGGGTGCTTGTCACGAATCTGAGCGGAGTCAAGGTTGATTCGTCGTCCAAATTTTAGATTTCTTACGGTTCCCTAACCTGACGGAGCCGAATGTCCAGATTGGATTCCTATATAAAAGAATGTGTGACCAACATATTCTTGTGCTCTGTGTCTAAAGCTTTCGAAATCGCCGTGAAGCGGAATTGTAACATCCATGTATTAAATTAGTATGGGAAAGTGGAACTAGCAAATGAAAACGCTAATAGAAGGTACATTTGTTGGTAGGATCCTCGTATTGTATTGTACATGCGCTAGAAAACGTGAGGGCCTTGTGATATCATAAAACTGTCGACGTTTAGGCTGTTACGAGGGTTGAATGAAATGTAATGCCTCCATCTTCTTTAATTGGGTTTGGATGGGAATATTTTAATAAATCAAACGCAGAAGTAATCCTTAGAATGTAATCTTCAGTTTTCCACATAATCACCAGCCAATTGGATACACTTCTGTCTCTCT
This sequence comes from Schistocerca cancellata, assembly GCF_023864275.1. Taxonomy (NCBI): domain Eukaryota; kingdom Metazoa; phylum Arthropoda; class Insecta; order Orthoptera; family Acrididae; genus Schistocerca; species Schistocerca cancellata. Next base: position 353,663,136 of record NC_064632.1, on the reverse strand, counting down.
CAACGTCTTCATCAGAAGTATAGTGATGTCCCCTCAGATCGTGTTTCATTACTGGGGACAGATGGAAGTGAGACGGTGCAAAATCTGAACTGCATGGAGGATGCCTTACGGTGGTGAGATTCAGTCTCTGCAGTTTTGCTGTGGTGGCAGGTGAAGTGTGTGGTTCGGCATTGTCATGCTGCAGGAAAATATTTCCCTACTTCTTTAGGACCCTTGTTAGCCATTGTTTCAGAGCTCGCAGCATTGTGATGTAACGCTCTGAATTTATTGTTGTTCCACGATCAAGGAAATCAACATGGATAACACCAACTGCTTCCCAGAACACAGTGACCATGATTTTTCCAGCTGAGGGCTGCGTCTTGAACTTCTTTTTCTGACGTCTTGTCCCCGGGTCGTAAAGATGTACCCACGTTTCCTCTCCTGCCACAATTGAATGGAGAAAGGCGTTACCTTCATTCTCATAACGCGAGAGGAGTTCCTGACAAATTTCAAGTCTGTGTGCTTTCATTTCAGGAGTCAGCATCCGGGTACCCATCGTGCACATATCTTCCGATAGCCAAGAAAAACAGTAATGTGCCCCACACGTTCTTGTGAAATGCCAATTGCGCTTGCAATTTCTCTCTGAGTGATACGATGATCGTCCTGAAGCAACCTGTCGATATTTTGCTTGTGAAACTCGGTGGTTGCTGTCACAGGACGTCCAACTCTTTGTTTGTCACGCAGGTCAGATGTATCCACCTCAACATCTTTAAACTTACAGTAATCACATCAACACACTCACCATAAACTGCTTTCATTCTCTGATGAATCTCCTTTGGGGTGACACCTTCTGCTGTCAAGAATTCAATGACTGCACGTTGCTTAAATAACATTGACCGACCGTCTGCGCAGGGTTCCATACTTTACACTGTAATAACAAAACCGTTAATGCTAAGTCTTCACACCAACTGGAGCTGTAGATAAGAGGTTACCGAACAAGCCAGCAACCGCCGCATACCAACTGTTGAAGAGTTTCGAATGTGGAGGCATTACTTTTCAATCAATCCTCGTATAATCACGCTAATGAAGGCTGTGTGTAATAGTAATCGACACGTCGTTAGGTTTATTATTTAATGACACGGTCACACCCACCCAGAAAAATCGCATTTGAAGTGACTCTGACTGGCAAAGCATACTCCCTCGTGTTAGGTAATACTACGATTCGATCAATTCTGAAGCACTGCTCCAGTTTTTCATGTTCTTGAAGTTCTTATCAAGTGATCCTGGAATAAGTCATCGTAGCACACTGCCAACGCTCTAAAAGGTCGCTAATCATAGGGACACCCCCCCCTCCCCCCATCACGGTAACATCGTATAACACAGCCCCTAGCCGTGAAAGTGACCTCATTTCGGCCAGATAAGTCGTCCTCAATCTTTCTAAAACTATTACCCCTCAGTACAATCAGATATTAGCTAGGCCCCCAACATCACCAACATCAACATTACTAACATTAGCGCCTATCTATACTTCAGAATGAAAAAGAGTATTCTCTGTGAACACGTTCATTTTTAAAATGTCGAAAGGTAAATGATATTTACTTTTTGTAGGTGTTTTATTGAATCACGAGCTACTGAGTTAAGGAGACAACTGGTGCTGCCTATTTCTAATAATGTTTTTTTAAAGAATTATGAAGCAGTTCTTAGTGGATTGCGAGTGATACATACAATTCACTCCTCTTCCCAGCGACACTTCCTTCACCCACAACCTGCACCCTATTTGGATTTAACCAAATTATAATGTGTGAACTGCACTTAGGACTGCTGTTTGTAGATCACTTGGCTGCTCGAGCCCTTACTTCTGAACTGCCAGATTACAAGACTTCAGGTTGACATTGCCTTATATCTGACCGTCACCGGATGGATGGTGTCAGGTTCGCCACCAGAGGACGCTCTCATCGCTTCAATTCTGTGCAATCAAATTTAACTTTCCGCGCGTCTTTTTAACGTGCTCCACATCTACTCCGGCCCAGATCTCGGAAGACTCGCAATGGAAACAGAAGGATGTAGCACGACGCTACAAATGTAATAATAGTCATGATGTTCATGACGTGACTGAACACTGTATTGATAGCCAGGAACTCACAGTATTATCCAACGGTCACAGTGTAGAACATGTACAGCCAAGGACATAAACGAGAAAACCAAACGATGACTGCAGATTTGAAAACATTTGGTTCTCTGAAGTCGACGTGAGTGATGAGTTGTGTCCACTGCCACGTGAGTGATATACTGTATTAATACTTCCAAAACATTAAACTATGTTAAGCGGTTTACAGCAAGCAAGAAAATGAATTCATTTCGCATTTTAGAACACCACAATGAACAAAATATGGTTTCGTACATGTGATCTGATATTACCTCATTTGCCTGAGTAATATTCTTGTCATATTAGTTCGCATTGTGTTTCTTTTTGTTGCAAAAATTTTCGCATAAATTCGCAACATAACGTCACATGAGATTTGGTGTGGGAGTAATACAGCAAGCCAAGCTATAGTTTTCTGAGTCCTATAGCATGTATTACGAATTATTTGTGGTGTGAACTCAATTATGTCCAGCAGAGGCATGGTCAAGGATCTGAGAATATTGACTACTACTTCCCAATATATTTATTCGTTAACGTAATGTGTTATAGTAATACAGCATCCAAAAATCATCTTTACAACTTACGACTTTGCATCTGAACATGTCACCATGGAGATCGTGAATCGTGTGAAGATAAAAATGGAATTCTGACTAGACATTATCCATGCACACACTGACGCGTATGTATGAGGAAACAAAACGTTGTGGTTATCTTATCACATGTTGGAAGCCATTTTAATATCTAGCGCAGTTTTAAAGGTATCAACGTCTTAAGTTTTAAAAATAATTTATTGATACCCTTTATATTTCATTTTCAAATTAGTTGCACTGTTAATAGAATCAGTACTAGAATTATGGAAATATTCACCAACATTTAAAGTCATCAAGAGGTCCGTTGTTCGGGAACACACTTTGTCAGCAATTTTCCAGCAGCCATAAAAAGTGTAACTACTACCGAAGTTCAGTTTAAGAGCAGCCTAACGGATGTGTTAGTGACCAGTTCCATCTGCTTTATGGAGAAATTTCTTAGTATTACCAAGTGCTACGTATATATTATTTATAGTATAAAATAGTGAAAGTTCTGTGTAAAAGCTGACTTCTGCACAGCTTCATTGCAGTGATGCGATCAATTTAAATAAATGTTGTAAACTGATTTTCTCTTCGATGATGAATGGCTACAGTAATGTAAGAATTATTATGCATCTCAGGTTGTTGTACATTTACATGTTTTGTAACTGATTTCATGTTAGCTTCAAAATTTGACCTATCCCACATTCATGGGGACTTTTTCATTTAAGATCTGTGGAATGGATGTTGGTACATTTCCTTTTTTTTTAAGATATGTGTTACAAATTCTTATTTTATGACATATTCTACGTTCTTGAGTATCTCCTCAGTGTGGATCAACGAAACAAAAATGTGAGTGAGCCACTGTGTTTCACTTTTTTGAAATTGATCACCTGTAGTAATTGTTTACAGAATCTCACACAGTTTTTCCCTATTGTCTTGGAATCTCAAGTAATACTATTTATAATTAATCATAGATGTTAGTCTTTGCAGCAATTTAGAAATGAATGTACTACAGAATGTAAAGTAAATGAGAGTCAGTATTTCAGTACAGTTTTATTCACAGGTTCTTCCGTTATATCTTGGTAGAACAGTTTCATACTTAAGGTTGAATAGCAAGCACACTGTTTCTATTCTACTGATTTTTGTTTATTTCAGACTAGCTTTTGGCTTATTGGACCATCTTCAGGAAATAACTAACTAGCCTCTGAAAGGGACACTAATTCTTACGTAACCAAACATTACAGGCGAAGATACAATCGACTTGCATAGAGTGTTGTGCATCAAACTCGTTTCTTAATTTTGAAATTACACTTTATTCAATGGAAAATATTAAGCACAATAAATAATTAAACTGCACAGTATTATTGGTTCAGTGGTTAGAATGCTAAAGTTTGTGAGGTCTTGACATTGACCGAGAAACAAACTGAGCACCCTTCATTTATGTTGTGCAACAAACACGTTTTTTAACAATGCAAATTAAACTTAAGGCTATGAACAATGCGCAGTGGTCAGTTGTTTCCAGAAGATGGCCCAATAAGCCAGAAACTAATTTGAAATAAACAAAAATCAATGGAACTAGAACAGTGTACTTGTTTTTCAACCTTTCAGTACAGTTTTCGTGTTCTTATGAAATTGGTAATTTTTCCCCTTTTTGGCACGTCGTTCAATCCTAAGCAAATCTTTAAACACTTCGTTTGTAGTTTCAAAGAGTTCGTTTAACCCTCGGATGAGCCTAAAAGTCATTTGAAACCACTGCATGGCCTAAAATCGCAGTTCAGTCGCTGGAACAAAACGTTCCTCTCGTTTCAAATGATGACTGGCGTGATTAGTAGAAATATTGATGCACCTGAACATTTTTTTTTTTTTGGAAGTGTATATGATTATTCCACTCGCGGCACCCGCGCCTCGACCCGAGATGAGCTCGCGTGTTGGTGATGGTTGTGGCTGACGGCGTTGCCAGGGCTGCGATCGATGCCACTGCCATGTTTGGCGGACGTGGCCGGGGCTGTAGCGTGCATACATGCATAGCACATTAGAGGCATGCCAGTGATGTGTTCCCGCCTGCAGGCTGTGCGCATACACTGTGGCCCGCAGAGTTATGACCGAGCAAAACACACGAGCCTTGGCTGGCGCTGTGTTGCCAATCTCATATCGACCTGTTGTTCGTTCGCAGCCTGTCTCTGGGCTGTTTGCGCTTTTCCTCAGTAACCTGGGCAAGTCTGCTGATGGCAGGAGCTGTTACAGAATGTAAAGTAGGTGAGAATAAATCGCATTAACTGCTGGTTTTAAATTTTGTGATGAATTGATAAGCACAGTATTCCAATTATGTCTAGAAGACTTTACACCGCAGAAGGTCGCACCAACTCATTACTCTGGCAAATATACGGCCTGAAAAGTAAAGTGAAGAGGACGAAGAAGAAATAACCACATGGAGCACGCTGGAATCTATGCGTTTCCTTCAAAAGATTTGTTACAAATTATACAATGCATTTTGTTCATGGAAATGAGCGCTAAGTATCAATTGACCTACTTCTGACTTGTCGAAAGACAGACTATATGGACAAAATTGCAGATGTTGAAATTACCAGTAACTCCCAGCTGAAGCACTTGAAGACAGATGCTCGGCGGCAAGTTTGGGAGACATTAGAAAGTAATTGGTGGCAGACTTGTCGGAAGACAGACTATATGGACAAAATTGCAGATGCTGAAATTACCGGTAACACCATTTGAAGCACTTGAAGACATATGCTCGGCGGCAAGTTTGGGAAACATTAGAAGATAATTGGTGGCAGACTGACGTTGTGCCAGATTCCACTCAGTTAAAACTTGTCTATTGTATGAAAAGGGGATGGTTTACAAAATGAGCACTTTCCTAGGTTTCAGTGGTAACAATTAGAAACCTATTGACTTCGGTTTACCCCTGACCGCATTCTATTTGAATGTCCCACTTAGTAGTAATTTAGTCTTCAGTTAAAACCTCTATGCTACGCACTGTCTTGAACTAGGGACGACCACAGCCATCAGTAGACATCTTGAATAATAACCGCTTGGCTGCTGTCGTAAATAATTTATTTAACGCCCTTTTTCATAGGCTAGAAGCGACATCATCAAGTTAAATATGGTGAATCATGACTTTAAAGCTGCAATATGGACGGGACAGATTAATCCTTGCCTGTGAATTAATTTTGTCTATTTGTACAAAGACAACGAATGTTTGTCGCGTCCATGTTGCAACTTCAATGTCATGATTCACCATATTTAACCTGATGATGTGGCTTTTAGGCTACGAAACCGATTGTTAAGTACATTTTCAAGTGCAACCAAATGAATATACTTCAAGATTCCTGTAAGTGTAGTAGGGCTAATGCAGAGTTTTGATAGAGGGAAATCTTACCTCCTTCAGTGTAGGTTATCTGTAGGACGAATAATTCACAAGGCGTCCTGGCGAATGTTGTGAATATTACGAATGGCGGGTTGACAAGAACAACAGTGCGAGTGAGCTGTGTCTAAGAGACATCAAGTGTTCATCTTTGAGACACACTACAGCAGCTGTGCATCTTCATAATATTCGTTAATGATATTTGACTACATCCTCTACCTCAACGCCATTCTCTGCCAGCGAAGAGAATGACAGTTCTCTCTTCGTCGCAAATAATTCGCAGAACTGGATGTCTCATTACCGACGGAAATACATTTTCACATTTTCTTGTGAGATTATAAGCTCAGAGGTCAAAACATTAGGAACCCCCTTAAAACAGCGCAGTAGTAGCTTTGAGGCGCTGTAGCTGGTGTAGAAATCTGAAACATGAAGGAATACTGCAACAAACCATTTTCTTTATACAGTTTTCTTTCTGCGGATACGCGTTTTGGGCTTTCATCCTTCTTCAGTTGTCAAAATACATTTATAGTTTCCTCACTCTGTCTTCAGACCACAAGTGGCCCATCGGGACCATCCGAGCGCCGTGTCATCCTCAGATGAGGATGCAGATTGGATGGGCGTGTGGTCAGCACACCGCTCTCCTGGTCGTTATGATGGTTTTCTTTGACCGGAGCCGCTACTGTTCGGTCGAGTAGCTCCTCAGTTGGCATCACGAGGCTGAATGCACCCAAAAAAATGGCAACAGCGCACACTGGCGCGGATGGTCACCCATCCAAATGCCGGCCACGCCCGACAGCGCTTAACTTAGGTGATCTGACGGGAACCGGTGTATCCACTGCGGCAAGGCCGTTGCTCTGTATCTTACTCAGCACAATGAGTATATCGCCTTTTGTTTCGTGACCTGTAGCTCCTTTTTCCGCTTTCTAAGCTGACAACAAATACTTCTAAGTTTTACTACAGCCAAATGACGATTGGCACGTGTTTGATCACAGAAATTTCTGCTGTCAGTGAATGTAGGGGCATGATAAACAGTTGCCGACGGAAAAAAACCGAAGGGAACGACCTACAGTGGACATCTGGAGTGACGCAAGGTGTATCTAGCAAGAAACAACTGCTCACAGACATACATGTTGATGCTTATCTTCAGTATGCCAAACAACACAGAAACTGTGGAGAAGGTGCCTGGTGACTTCAGCTAGATATGCCGCAAGTGGAGAAACTTGGCTCGCTTCTTGGCCAGACTGATGCCGTTACGAGACTGGAGGTGGAGCTACACGATATTGCAGCGATGTCCTCTATGGGTTGCTAACTTTTTGTCTGCTGTGGTTACATCCTTGTGTGCATTACATGTACACTAACGCAAAAAAAAGATCCCAACGCCAAGAAGGAATTGTGCGGCGTAAAAGAAAGTTGGTAGACGTGTTTCTACATCTGTAAGATGACGTCACATAAGAGTAGCGTTAGCAGCGCTTCTGTGAGGATGCAGATCAGGTATACTTTAAATACGCAATATAGCGTTCATGAGCATTGCTTACCTTTGAGATAGGACGTAGTGATTTAACGTCAGTCAAGAATGTCTTTAAAATATGGAGTTTCAGTCTTCGATCGCTATTCTTTATTTTCAATTACCGGTTTCGGGCTAGCTGCCCATCTTCAGATCATATGTTGTAGTTACAGAGTAACTTGTCCGTACAGAACACACTGTTCACTGTCATAAGTAAAGTAAATTTCAATCTGTTAAAACATTATATCGCAGTATTTAAGAGTAATCTGATTGGTAACAGTAAAAAGTGCTCTCTACCTATAACAATTGTGCATCTGTTATTATTTCGCCGTATATATTATTGGCGAATATTCTTTTTAACAAAACAATTTTTAAGGTAATAACAAATGAATAATCTTTTTGAGTGGACCATGAAACGAAAAATTTTTACATTAATTTAAAATTTCTTTATAAAGAAACATAAAATATAATTAAAATGTAGATATCCTTCCGAAAATGTGCGTTTACTGTTCTTTGTTTTTGATTGGTGGTTGAGTGGATTTCCCTACGCCTGAGCGTATACAACGCCACGCCGAGTTGTCTTGCGCCGCGCCCAATTCACCTCGCCGCCAGTACGCTGAGGGCCGTTCCGCTGTAGCTGTTTCTTACTGGGGCGTGCTGCTGCGTTCAAGAGTAAGCCTAAAACAGGTCTTTAAAAATCTTTTACTGTTACCAATCAGATTACTCTTAAATACTGCGATATAATGTTTTAACAGATTGAAATTTACTTTACTTATGACAGTGAACAGTGTGTTCTGTACGGACAAGTTACTCTGTAACTACAACATATGATCTGAAGATGGGCAGCTAGCCCGAAACCGGTAATTGAAAATAAAGAATAGCGATCGAAGACTGAAACTCCATATTTTACTAATTGAACGATCGCGGAATTCCCAGTGAGACAACTATGTCTAGTTTTGATAAAGAATGTCTTTACCACGAAGAAGACGCCATTATCAACACCTGGCTGAGTTTGCACGAGATCGTTGTAATAAGGCTACGAGAAGCTGGATGTTTCTTCTGCGATACTACAGAAAGGCTTGGGAGGAATGTAACCACTGTACATTATTGCTGCCAGAGGTGCTCAAGGTAAGGTACGGCGGCAAAAAGTCAGGACGCCGGATGGCCACGTGGCGCTACCGAGAGGCAAACCATCGTCTTCGGCGTAAGGCTCCGGCGCATCGTAGTGCGTCTGCAGCAGCATTTCGAGCGACGTCCTGCACAGTACATTCCACTGACCTCAAATCTGTTCATGTAGCACAGACAATAAGAAAAACCATCGGCAAGCCGGAAGAGTAAAATAAAAATTGCCTTCAATAGTAACAATGACCAATAACGAGCAGCAGTTTGGTAAGGTCCTACACATGAAAGCTGTGCATCCAGATGCATAGAGTTAAAACGATTGAACCTGATGCGTCATTTGCCACGATAGGCCCAAACCTAATTTCTGGGGGTCCTTGTAGTCGGTGTTTTGTTTATTTAGTGAACGGCGGCTGCTTGCTTCAGGTGCAGTCAAATGGGAGCCTTAAAGAGGGAGGCAGAGAGTAGCTTGTCGTAGTCGAGTTGTCACTTCTTATCGCTAATTGCGTCAGTTTCCGCTAATATTAACTGATAATTTATTGATTCTATGTCTGTGTGTGTGCGTCAAATTGAGATGTAGATTGTTAAGGAACTGCTATTTTTTTATATAAATGATTCTGAGTTACCACCGTCTGTATGCTACAAAACGAAGTCAGTATTATTTTGCCAGACGCCTCTCCCTCAACTTATCAGTGTATGCAGCAGTTTTAGCTTAAATATTCTTCTGCTGTACACATACACTATGTGGTCAAAAGTATCCGGACACCTGGCTGAAAATGACTGACAAGTTCGTGGCGCTCTCCATCGGTAATGCGGGACTTCAGTATGGTGTTGGCCCACACTTAGCCTTGATGACAGCTTCCACTCTCGCAGGCATACGTTCAGTCAGGTGCTTGAAGGTTTCTTGGGGAATGGTAGCCCATTCTTCACGGAGTACTGCACTGAGAAGAGGTATTGATGTCGGTCAGTGAGGCCTGGCACGAAATTCGCATTCCAAAACATCCCAAAGGTGTTATATAGGATTCACGTCAGGGCTCTGTGCTGGCCAGTCCGTTACAGAGATGTTATTGTCGTGTAACCACTCCGCCACAGGCCGTGCATTATCAACAGGTGCCCGATCGTGCTGAAAGATGCAACGACCATCCCCGAATTGCTCTTCAACAGTGGGAAGCAGGAAGGTGCTTAAAACATCAATGTAGGCCTGTGCTGTGATAGTGCCATGCAAAACAAAAAGGGGTGAAAGCCCCCTCCTTGAAAAACACGACCACACCATAACACAACCGCCTCCGAATTTTACTTGTGTCACTACACACGCTGGTAGATGACGTTCACCGGGCATTCGCTATACCCACATCCTGCCATCGGATCGCCATATTGTGTACCGTGATTCGTCACTCCACACAACGTTTTCCCACTGTTCAATCGTCCAATGTTCACGCTCCTTACACCAAGCGAGGCTTCGTTTGCCATTTATTGGCGTGACATGTGACTTACGAGCAGCCGCTCGACCGTGAAATCCAAGTTTTCTCACCTCCCGCCTAACTGTCACAGAACTTGGTGTATTTTGGAATTACTGTGTGATCGTCTGGATAGATGTCTGCCTATTACAAATTACGATCCTCTTCAACTGTCGGCGGTCTCTGTCAGTCAACAGACGAGGTCGGCCTGTACGCTTTTAAAGCTCTACGTGTCGCTTCAGGTTTCCACTTCACTATCACATCGGAAACAGTGGACCTAGGGATGTTTACGAGTGTGGAAATATCACGTACAGATATATTACACAAGTGACACCGAATCACATGACCACGTTCGAATTCCGTCAGTTCCGGGGAGCGCCGCTTTCTGCTCTCTCACGATGTCTGATGACTACTGAGGTCGCTCATATGGAATACCTGGCAGTAGGTGGCAGCGCAATGCACCTAATATGAAAAACATGTTTTTGGGGGTGTCCGGATACTCTTGATCACATAGTGAATTTTATGACCTTGTCACCTTGTTCTCAGTATAATATGGTTTAATACAATATTAACCGAATTTTCCGTCTGTTTGGCAGAATGTGATAACAATATCACACGGTCCAGTCTCATCACTGTAACTACGGACTATGTTCGAAGTCAGAGTGTAGTAACCACTGACAGATAGCAAGTGGCAGCACAAGCAGCGTGGACATAAATGGCGTTTCGGGGGCACGCAGAAAACAGTGCTGTCATTGTCATAATGCGGATGCGGAGCTATTTATTTGATCTCCAAAAGGGCATGATAATTGGCTTTCGGCCTAAGGGTGGAAGCATTTCGCGTACTGTTACGTTTGTAAATTGTTTAACTCCTGCCATGGTTAAATGATGCCGTGCATGGCAAAATGGCATTATCTAAAACTGGAGCCGAGAAAACTGTGGAGCACCATGGGCCTTAGATGGCAGAGGTGAAAGGCGGCTGTAGAGATGTGTGTAGGCGGATAGAAGTGCAGCTGTTGAGCAACTGACATTTTGATGAATGGGGGCTATCTCCTCAACGATCGTTGAACGAACATTGCCGTATGTGGACCTTCACAGCAAGTGCCCGATTCATGCAACCAGTGGATTGCTGTTTATCAGCGATGAAGGCTGGAATTTGAACGTCAGTATCGCAGCTGGACATCCACTGAACGATGACAGGTGGCCTTTTCAGGCGAATCACATTTTATCCTCCATCAGACAGATGGCTGTTGGCATGCACAGTGTGAAACTCCTGAAAGCAAACATCCTGCAACAATTGTCGGAAAGGTTCAGGCTGGGGTGGGAGTGTTATGATCTAGGACATTCCCTGGATGATCCTATAATTCTGAAAAGCGCAATGGATGAACACAAGCTTGCATCTATCCTTAGGGACCATAAGCACACCAATAAATTTTTCCTCGGCACAATGGCATCTACCAGCAGGACAATGCAAGGTGTCACACAGCTTGCTGTGTGCGTGTGTAGTTTAAAGAGCACCAGGGTGAGTTCACGATACTCCCCAGGCAACCAAACTCGCCAGATTTAAACCAGTAACGAATCTGTGGGACCACCTGCATTGGGCTGTATGCAATGTCGATTCTCAACCAAGAGGCATAGTGCAGCTGGGTGCAGCTCTGGAATTAGCATGGCTCCACATCCCTGCAGTACCTTCTAGAATCTCACTGTCTCTCTTCCTGCTCGCTTTGCAGTCGTCTGCACTGCAGAAAGAGGTTATTCAGGTTTTTGACAGGTGGTCACATTAATGTGACTGGACAGTGACCATAAGAAAACAACCTGATGCTCTGTAAACTTATATTTATTTGGTCACGAACTATTTTCATAAACCATCCTTTGCCGAGTTCAGCCACTGTCAGGTGACAAATGACTGTGGCAAACACAGGCAAAATAATATGTAACTTATGTAGATACTATGTGTACAGAAACTACAACAATAATGACTTGAGTGGGATTGCCATGGGCATATGAGTCCACATAAGGATGTTATCACTTACAGTGTGAGGTTACACATTTGATGTCAGGTTACAACTTGGGCAACTTCCTCGTATATTCAAAGTCACCCCCACTTTCCTCCACAGCCCCCCTCCAGGGAATAGGGATCACCAGGACTTTATCAAGTTTACCAATGGGGGATCATGCACACATTAGCCAAGTGTACTATTTATATTTGAATTCACGATGTAACCCAATACTTGTCACATGATTTAAAATTTTTGGGAAACAACTACCATCTCCCCATTTCTCTCAGCTGATCTGAGCACAGTCAAACAGTGGGAAACGCAACAAGCTTATAGCCTCGCCTCCTCCCCCTTACCATCCCTTATAACTGGTTGAGTTGTATGTAGGCTTCTTCATTCAGGATCTGGGCATCATGACAGAGAGGTTCAATTTTGTTATGAACAATAGCAAATTAATTTCTGGATTATCAACAATTTCTTCTCTCTGTAGTTCAGTTAAATGAGCCTAGTCGATTGTACTCTATAGTGTCATGTTCTTTTCAAAAAAATAACACTCATATAAAAAACTTATGGTTCATTGACTATTTTTTTTTCTTTTTATTGACAAATTTTTTTATATATTTATTAACAATAATCATTTCTTAATTTATGGCTTATTTAGAAACATTTACTAGGTCATTTTATGATAAATTACTTTTCTTGTAATTAAAAAGATTGTTTTTATACGCATTTTTCTATAAAATTAATAGTATCAGGTGAGGAGACACAATTCTCACTAAAGCTACTGTAGAGAAGAGGAATATAAATAATACATTTCCCATTTTGTTTCTATATATACCTGTTTCTCTTTTATACAATATTTACATTTTCTTTTCATCATTATGTATATCGTTCTTACATTTTATTTCTGATCATTCGTGCAGTCTGAGGCACCACATATCTCCCCCCATCAGAGGTTCGAGTCCTCCCTCGGGCATGTTTGTGTGTGTTGTGCTCAGCGTAATTTAGTTTAAGTTAGACTCAGTAGTGTGTGTAAGCCAAGGGAACGAGGACCTCAGCAGTTTGGTCCAATAGGAACTTATCACAAATTTCCAATTTTTTTGTGATTATTCTATATAAAGTATTTACAATCCAACTAACAATTTCTAATCATTTGTTTTTGTATTGGTAATTTATAAGAGACAAAACAGGGAATAGAAACACCAGATGACGAAAAAAGCCACATGCACAGATACGCATGTGTGGATGCACATGCACAGACATGACAAGCAGTACATCCAGCTATTCCACACACACTCACACATACATTCACTACTTACAAACAAATAAATACACAGCCACACTCTCAATTACTCTAGTGAATAGTGTGAAAACTGTGGGGTGCCAATCCCATTCCCACAGATGAATCGTTTGCCATTATGACAGGCTAGCCCTACTTTCAGCTGTAGTGCTACAGTGCCTCTTGGCCTTATGATCAATAGATTACGTTGTGCTCCGTATGTGGAGCTGCACTAGCACTCTCGATGAGGCCTTCAGTAATGAGAGGCTTTGAGGCTGTATGATGGGCATATGTAGCCTGCCTCTGCGTGACACCTATATCTATACTTCACATCTGCATCTTAGATATCAGTCCCACAAACTTCACAATCTATGACCTATTCGTTTCATCTTTGTTTCTTCTACTGGCCTTGTATCCAGAAGTGTCAAATCTTTCACAATTGTACCTAATTACTTCATACTGACAGCAGGCCTTTACCCAGTAGATAAGACTGTTTGCATTCATATAAAGTAACTTGACGTCAACAAAGTCTGGCTTCAGAAACTCATAGTGACAGCAGTACATGTGGAGTTTGGGGAGGACCAGAACACACATATCAAATTTGCTGGTTTCGTGAGCTGCACTGAAATCTTGGTCATCTCAACAGTGACTACTGCTTCTTGACTGGTTTAAAATTGTATCTGGCAAAGTTATCTCTTGTGTCATAATTCCCATTCCTCTGATAAAGTAAATGAATTTTGCAGTATTCTCTAACATTTGCCATGGTTTTTCTGAAAACTAAATTATTCATTAACTTATAAAAGTCTTTTTCAAAATCACGTGTCACAAGACGCTCCTGTTTGATGTTAAAATTAATACACCCCTTCACCCAGCAATGCTGCTAGAAGGAGATTCTGTGGGTGGTGCTAATACATTCCGTCCCCGCCTGGGACATTGCTGGAGGTTTCTGCAGAGGATAGTATAACGTTGTTTGTTCCCTTGTGTTCATAACAGCTTTGAGATGGAAATAATTTGCAGGATTAGATGCTCCAGACATAGTGGCAAGTCCCTGTACTTATCATGCAAATGGTTGGAATATTTCACACTACCCCCAAAACGTATTCCTCCCAACCACTCTCAGCCACATCTTTGATCTTTCGATTTACTCCTCAGGCAGCTATCCAAACCCTCAAAATAATAGACTTCGTTGCATGGCACGCCCATAGAGGTTGTTTACATGCAGGTACAGGATTAACCTAATCGTCGGATGGTGTGAACTCCTCACTCATTCATGAGTTATTCGCCTTGGTGTACCCGAACACACATTGGCAAAGTCCACTACAGATCCCCCGTTCAAAGAAGAGCAGCATGTCAACATCGGTCAGCAGTTTTATGCTGACATGCATCTTCATTAACACTGCGTTCCACAAGAGCCCTGGTGTAGTGAAATATAAGGCAGGATCCAGGTACTATGTGCCCAGGCATACACTTCTGAATTTGTTGAAAATGTATGTGTATGTACATGTGTTTTCATAGAATATAATCTAGTATATTCCCCTAAATTAGGTGTACCCAACTCCTGCCAGAAATTCACCAAGTGCTCATACTTCACATCTGCTATGGCTATGCCTGTTAGTTTACTGGAGGATGCGGTTACGTTGGGCAGTGTGGTTTTATGAAGCCTCTCCATCGAATACAGGTATTTGTCTGAAAAGACCCCTTCTTCATCACAAGCTGAAACTTCATATCTTCGGAATATACAGTTCTGGTGAGATGCACATCCTCTTGATGCCCCATTTCAACAAGTTCCTGAAGAGATTCATGCATGAAATGGACTGAACCCAGGAGGTGGAGCATTATTCTTGGTGTGGTTGCCTTTGAAAACGAAAAGTACTTCTCAGTAATGTCAGGCATAGCGCTGACCTTATTATCCTTCAACCCAAAATCACCAAAGTACTAAACGAGAAAGTTGGCATTAAACCTGCTCACATTGTGGAAAAAGATGGGTATGTGCAGTGGCACTTAGTATTTCAAGTTACATGCATTATGTGCTATACTGCAGGACTTCCCCATGATATGTCATTGGTCTCTATATGCAGTTCCATCTCTCCATCCAATGCAGCTCATGGGTATGACACTCAACTGCCTGCTGATACAAGGTATCATTCACCTTCCATTTGGTCATAGGGATATAGTTGCGAAAAATCACATCAGCTTCCCATAGAAATTTTTTGAGCTTAGCAGGGAACCATCTCATAGAATTGTCCCCAATGCATGATTCGAATTTGTTGTGACTAGTCATATGAGAATACAACTTGATATGCAGCTGAATATGTTACACGCTGTTCTGTGAAGGTGGTATGAGAGGCAGGGGGGTCACCTTCACAATACACTACAGGAACTAGGAGGTACGCGAAATTGGCGTAAATGAGGAAGGCATAATGCTCATGGCGGTGAGCATTCCTAAATTTTAAGAACTTTTTATATTGGGTAGCATTTCCACACATACCTGTTCCTGGTTTGAACAGTTAATGAGATGCCTTTGTAGATACTCACTCATGGTAAACGAGCTGTGACATGTTTGCAAAAATGCCAAACACCCTGATGTTTAGATATTTGGGCAGAGAGTATGCAGGACATTTTTTTTGTTCCACACATAGTGTTGCCATTGCCTTCTGAAAATAGCAACAGGTCTGCATATTTGGGATGCTTACCAGCTAATTTGGAAAAGTTGAGGAGTCCAGCTACTTCATGCTTGACTTGACTTTGTTGTGCACAGTGTGCTCATGGTTGTCTTCATCTTCTAGCTTATCAGCATCCATGGTGTAAATGAGAATCATATAATCGGAGTTCTGATTCTCGAATTTGAAGTTTCCTAGAGTTTTGTGGGAAATGAGATTCCCTGAAAATTGTAATGCCCAAAGACATCAGACCTTTTATATGTATCTGTACAATATGAATGTTCAGGGATATTTGTGTCTCTAGCCACAAGCGACCATGGATCGTGATGATCATGGGCAGTGCATCAGGTTGCCTCTGCATGGCTTGTACACAGTCATCAGCATAGGCAGTGGACGGGGCTGCTGCTGCACAGCTGACTGCAGGTACATCATCATCATCATCATGTTTGATGTATCAGGCTGCTACTACACCAGCACAGATAGCATGAAGAGCTGCATCATCGTGGGCAGCAGGCTGGGCTGCTGGTGCATCATAATAGGCGACTGACCGGGCTGCTGGTACATTACTGATGACATGCCAGGTTGCTGCAACACATTCAGCCATGGATGTACAATCATCACTGGGTTAGCTGCTGCAGTTGCACGTCCGCTTTCCATTGTCTCCTCCATATCACCTACACAAACAGAAAGAGGTACAAAATTAACTATCACCTGTAGTTAAAAAATAATAATATATAGAGGTGTCTACAGTATTTCTACACAAGCTCAAAATTCCCCACATCCAAAACAGTCTACAGGATCCTATTGGCCACTGTCTCCAGTAATATTCAGTCCAGCTCTGCTTCGGGATTCACACTCCTCTGACTCATCTCATCGAGTGCACCTAGAAAAAAATAAGAATGCGTCACGTTAGTAATCAATGCATGCAGCTATATGTTGGGTACTGTAGAAGAAGAACAGAGCTATTGCTCATGTAGACTCTTTTCATTGACCGTCATCATCCCCTTGAGCTAGTGCTGGAGAATAGGGTCTTACCCTATGTCCAAACATCTACTCGGTAGTCTTCATTACTTGGCTGTGGCACCAGATCCACCATATGGCCTCGGTCTCGTTGAAGAATTCTACAACAGACAGAAACAAGAAACGTAACAGCACATAACAGCTTTATTATACACCACATAAGAAAGAGGGAGAGGGAAGTAGAGAGAAACTGGTACTTACATTCACGTGAATCGGGTTTTATCCAACTACCATCCTGTAAAATGACAAACTGCCACACCAGATCCTCAATAGTGCTGCGGCTCATTAGGGGCGACAGCCTGCTCCCATCTGCAACGAAATAAAAAGGAACAGAAGCAACTATAAAAAGAAATACGTACACACAGGGAAAAAAATACGAACAGAAATTATCTCCACATATCGTCAGAATCATCAGAGACCAGTCTGAACCACTTATTAGCGGCAAAATCGTCATCAGCAATGGCAGCAATAGGAGATGAAAGGAATGCTGGGATTGTGGGATGGTTACTATTGACAAGAGCCAGAGATTTGCTCCAGCAGCTCTACTCAATAGGGAATGAGTATTGGGACAGCTACTGAAAAGCACGAAAGAACTGCTGTGACCAGTCTACTCCTTAGCAGAATGAAGATAAGTGACCTGTTAACAGTTAAACCAGAATGACTGTCCATGCTGAAGTGCACCTTTTCATAGGCGAGGGCCACTTATTTCAGTCAATACGAAATGAGAACTTTTATCCTTAGGCAATCTGTTTGATGTGTGCATAGGTGCAAGTGAGTCAGTGGCTGTTCACTATCACATTGCAGCATTATGTGTTTAGAAGATTAGTATTTTTTTCTGCTGCTTTGCAACAGCACTATCAAGCTTAAGTTGTTATATTGCAGTCCCGGTGTGCAGTGTATCATACTCGATGTCATGCATGGGCTGCAGTGCGTCCAGCGAATATTTTCCCATCAGTTTACCAAGCCTTGCTCACATGACTGCGATATCAGTGGCAGCCAGTGTAGACCTGTCCGGTACCCTAGGCCCAGCCAGCCAAGGAGCCAAGATTAGCTATACTCACATGCAACATAAATGTCACAGTGATGATTAGAAAGAATTCTCATTTTTCACACGAAGTATGTACCTCTGGTCGCATATTAAATGATTGGCTCATGGACGTCAATAGAATTATTCTTAATATGAAGTGAGTAGTGCGATTATACTCTTCAGTGTTTTGTGGTAGGATGTTTGGTCATTTATATGTCCCCTGAAGAGTATATTGCTTCCATATCCTGTTTTTGATTGTCCTGTTCAACTGTTCTACAATACTAGCTTTCAAATGGGAGAATGATGAATAGTGATTTATCTCATATCATTCAATTACACTTTTGAAATGTCTTTTGTAAAATTCACCTACACAGCTGATCTGAAGGTTGCTAGGACTCTGATTCATTCAGTCAGGAACAATCGTTCAAAAACCTCTGAAACCATTTTCCTGTCTTTAAGTTTGCAGGTAGAGTCCAACTGTATTTGGAATATGTATCTATGACCATTGTTATGTATTTGAAACCCTTATTCAATCGGGAATATTCTCTCATAGCTGCAAGACCAGCCTGCCGTAAATTATCCATTCCTTGTATTATCACATGTCTGAGCTCAAATGTTCTTTGTGCGGACCTCTGAAACTCATGAACAACTGTCTCCATAATGACTCTATGAAGCTTCTTTCTTGAAGGTCAGATATAGTTGATATTATTTCTTTTGTGCGATCTACACTCCCTGCAGTAGCTGATGTTACAAGAAGTCGTAATCGGTCTATGATTTCATTCGAGTCATCATAATATGACCCAGTATGTTGTGTCAAATTTAGCTTTACTGTAACTGTTAATGAAGGCAGTAATAGCATATACTCCCTCTTCTTCTTCTTCTTTTTCTAATTTTCTGCCTTCATCCATAGCGTGTCACAGCAAAGACTATCGCTTACTGGCATTTATGCATGAATATATGACGGTGATAGCAAAGACACTTGATTCCCATCGTCACCAGCACTTTCAAAGTATGTATAAGTTGTACACTATCTCAATAACAGTTTAGTACACAGCAGCATGTCAAGCTCTCCACCCTTCGGAAGAAAGCATAGCTCCATTCTATGACACATGCAGTGCTTCGATGGATGTGGAAGCATATGATTCAACATTACCAGATGTGGGGAGAAAAATACGATGTTATTTAAGTTTGTTTATATACCCAGCCATATATGAGTTTACAAAACCCCCAGAATCCCAATGTAAACCAGCAATCACCACCAGGAGTCAGTGTGCAAAACCTAAAAGGTTTTGTTGTAGATGACTGGTCCTGCAGAGTTGATGCTGAAAACTGGAAGAATAATATGGACTGATTGTTACTCTCTGACAATACAAGTGCTTTGGTTATTGGGTCTTCAGGTTGCAGGAATTCTAATCTAGTTCTAACACTGTTAACACTCCTGAGGAAATTCATTTAGAGAATGTATATATTTTTTTCAGAAACCTTGTTTCAGCCAAAATAGCAGCTATAGCAGGAGACTTTGCACAGCATTGAGGGAATAACATACCACACATTCAGCAAAAGCAGTGATATTGCACCACCGGAAAAACTAAAGCCTGACAGTGTATTCATACTTGATGATGTTGCAGTAGAAAGTCAGAATGAGATCGCCAGCTATATCTAGTTTGGTCCCCATACTCAAATCAATATATTTTATTTGAGCCAGTCATACTCAAGGATCCCAAACCAGTTGGTCTGTGTTAATGCAAATCTTATAACTTTCAAAATGCACAATCTGAATTTAAAGTATATTTACAAAGTGCACATAGGAACCAACATGACATTAAATGAAATCATTCTCACATGAAACTGTTGTGAATTGGCAGGAGCCAATTCACGGAGTTTGGAGGAAGCCGAAAGGCACGCGATTAAGCTCACGCAGGCTGGCGTGAGGTCTGGAACAGGTCAGAGAAATAAGACTAGCAAAACAAGAGTAACTGGTAGAATACTTAACTTTAATCCACAATTGTAGAACGTCGCTCTTGTTACTGTACAGGCTTCACAATATTAATTATCAAATGCTATGGTGCCTTGCTAGGTCGTAGCAAATGACGTAGCTGAAGGCTATGCTAACTATCGTCTCGGCAAATGAGAGCGTATTTGTCAATGTAGTATCGCTAGCAAAATCGGCTGTCCGACTGGGGCGAGTGCTAAGACGTGTCACTAGCCTGCCGTGTGGCGGCGCTCGGTCTGCCATCACTGACAGTGGCGACACGCGGGTCCGTCGTATACTAGCGGACCGCGGCCGATTTAAAGGCTACCACCTAGCAAGTGTGGTGTCTGGCGGTGACACCACATTCCTCCCCCGCAAATCGGCGAACGGTTGTGTTATAAGGCTTCCGCCCGCCGTGGGGAGGACCCCATGTTGACGTATGCGACGAGGTGGGGAGCCTAACAACAGGCGAGGCTGTCCCACCCGCACCCGGCCATTCGGTCCGAGGGGAGCTAGCTAGGAAACGCCTGAAAACCTAGTCCAGGGTGCACGCCAACATGCGGTGTATGCGCCCGTAGTCAGGAGGGGCCGAAGGGTCGACCACCATCGAGTCGGAGCACCCGACGGGCGAAGACGACAGCTGGTCCGGAGCGGGCAAGAGGTCCATGTCGGAGGACAACTGGTCACGGGAAGCAATCGGCGGCGCGTTACCCCGGGAAGCGCCCGGCGGTTGCAGCGACGCGTCCACTGCGGACGGCGCCGGCGAGAGAACAGGCGGCGGCGACGGCGGCGGCGCGTCGCCATGGGGCAAAAGCAGGTGGCTGCCGCTGCACAGGAACCTGATGCGGCGGATGCAGCAAAGACATCAAGGTTTTATGAGGACGACCGTGGAGCAACTCAGCCGGCGAGCGACCATCTCGGGGCTGAGAGCGATACGAAGACAAAAAGAGCAATAACGCGTCCTCCCGAGAATGCGACTCTTTCAGCTTCAACATCTGTGACTTGAAAGTCCGGACCAAACGTTCAGCGGCACCGTTTGACTGAGGCGAAAACGGCGCGGACGTCAGATGTTGAATACCATTGGCCTTGCAGAATCACTGAAATTCTGCGGACATGAATTGTGGGCCATTGTCGGAAACAACAGTCTGTGGAAGACCTTCAATGCAAAAGATAGCGGATAACGCTTGGATGGTGGCAGAAGACGTCGTGGAAGACATCCGGACAACAAAAGCAAAATTACTGAATCAATCGACCAGAACCAACCATCGAGCATTCCAGAAGGGACCAGCAAAATCGATGTGTAAGCGTTGCCAAGGGGAAGTGGCTTTTGGCCATGCAAAGAATTTCCGCGGTGGTGCGGATTGTTGTTCGGCACATGCCATGCAAGAAGAGCACATATTCGTAATCGCAGCATCGATTCTGAACCAAGTACAGTGCTGACGAGCAAGTTGTTTCGTTCTCACTATACCCCAATGTCCTTGGTGGAGAGGCCATAAGACAGAGAGAGGACTGTAACGAACGTGGGACCACGACCCTGGACTGATCATTATCAGAACACAACAGCAAAACACCACGTCGTACAAAAAGTCTCTCCTTGTGAGCAAAAAAGCGGCGAACCAACGGATCCTCGATCCGTGACTTTGACAAGGGCCATTGCGTAGCAACAAAACGCAAAACGGTAGCAAGGACAGGGTCGGCAGCTGTGGCTGTAGCTACACGACGAAAATCAATCGGAAACGATTCGACCACATCATCGGTTTCCGCATCAATGAACATGCAAGCAAGTTCGGCGTTTCCGTGCTTAGCAGTGGACCGATACAAGATATCGTAGCGGTACTGCGAGAGGAAAATAGACCAGCGAATGAATTTCTGCGCTGTACGTGGAGGTACAGGCTTGGTCGGATGAAAAAGCGATGTCAAAGGTTTGTGGTCTGTGATGATGGTAAAGTGACGACCATACAAGAAATCATGAAACTTAGTAACACCAAATACGAGAGCCAATGCTTCTTTCTCGATCTGTGAATAATTTCTTTGCGCTGACGAGAGCAATTTGGACGCAAAGGCAATAGGGCAATCACGCGAGCCATCTTTGTGCGCAAGCACAGCACCGATCCCGAAATCCGATGCATCAACCATCAACAAAAGGAGTTTCTGGGGATCGAATGGCGTAAGGCAAGTATTGGAAAGCAACGCCGATTTCAACTGGCGAAAGGCGCGTTCGCATTCCCTCGTCCAGACGAACGGAACACCTTTACGGCGTAAGCGATGAAGCGGAGCTGAAATGGAAGAGGCGTGGGGAACATAGCGATGGTAATAATTAATTTTTCCCAGCACACTCTGTATATACTTCAAATCCTGCGGCGAAGGCAAGTCTTGTATGGCACGGAGGTGCTCTGGACTGGGATGTATGCCTTGGGCATTGAGTACATGTCCCGGATATGGCAATTCACGACCAAAAAACACACATTTGTCCTTCCGCAAGCGAAGACCATTGTGTCGCAAGACCTGAAATAATGTTCGGAGATTGGCTAAATGTTCTTCTTCCGTCTTTCCGGAGATCACAATATCGTCCAGATAGTTTGCTGCAGTAGGGACCGACGCACAAACAGTTTGTAAATATTGCTGAAACAATGCAGGGGCGGATGCACACCCGAATGGCAGTCGTTTGAATCGGTACAAACCAAGATGCGTGTTAACCACCAATACGCGCTGGGATTCTTCGTCCACCAGTATTTGCAAGTACGCATCTGCGAGGTCCAACTTTGAAAAATATTTACCCGGGCACAGTTTGTCAAAAAGATCTTCCGGGCGGGGTAAAGGAAAAGTTGCAGTCTGGTTCACTGATAGGACCTGATTTACGATAGACAAGTTAAACAACTGAAATAAATCTAAACCAAACAAGTTCACTGCAGAAGAAGAACGAAGGACGTAAAAGGACACAAGTTTTGTTTGCCCCTTGTATGTTGCAAGAAGGCTGCACTGTCCTAACACAGGGATCTGCTGTCCTGAATATGTAGTTAGCTTAACATTTGCGGCATGCAATGGAGGTTTGCCCAGCTGTTTGTACGTGTCGTGATTGATTAGTGAAACCGCAACTCCGGTATCGAGCTGGAATGGGATCACGTTGCCATTTATGACCAAATCTACAAAAGGTTTATTGTCGTGCTGACGACAAGAGCGACTGTCTCGTGCAACATGAACTGTTTCTGGGACAGAAGCACTTGCGACTTGACGGGATTTCCGTCTATGTCGACGCACACTTTTTGTGGGACGAACACAGTCACTGCCAGAGAGAGAAGCACTGGGCGGAGTGGCATGAACTACATGAATTTCCATGGGCGAAGGTTCACGAGCCTGAGTATTCTTGGTTCGATTCCGATTCCGCCGCGAAGCAAAGGGCCTGGAATGGTTGTGAGAGTCCGATCGGAGCTTTTTCTGGCAAACACTCTGAACATGTCCTTTTTTATTACAGAAAAAGCAAATCGCTTGGCGTGACGGGCAATTCTCATGCGAATGTCTAGTAGCACACCGCGGGCATGATTTTATCACTGCATATGCTTGCTTACGCGGCACACGTGGCTGCGCGGAAGGGCGCGAGGGCTGTTTACTGTTCCGTGCAGCTCGCCCGGCGGGCCAGTTAACGTGACACACGGCTGGCGAAGTTTCAAATGATTCCTGAGCAAAGTCAGGTGTGTCTTGCCTATCCAATATGTCCATCACTTGTTGAAGGGAGGGATTGACTAGTTTCAAAATCTGTTCCCGTATACGAACATCAGAAATGTTCTGTGCAATCGCATCACGTACCATAGTATCTGAATAAGGGAGGCTACATTCACACTCAAAAGCACAATCCCTAGTAAGGCCTTGCAAAGTTGCAACCCACTCCCTATTAGTCTGACCGGCCGTACGTTTTGTACGGAAGAAAGTATACCTTTTTGCAACTACATTGACTGATTCTTTGAAATATGCATCCAATGCAGACAAAATTTCTTCGTAGGAGAGAGTTGCTACGTCGCGTCGGGTAAACAATTTCACTATCACACGGTAGGTGGACACACCTACACAAGAAAGAAGATGAGGCTGCCGCTCGTTACCTTGAATTCTGTAGGCGGCGAGATGGAATCCAAATTGGCGTGACCACTCCGTCCAGCTTTCCAACGCCGCATCAAACGAACGAAAAGGTGGTGCAACAGCGTGTTGTGGCTGCTGTAGCGGTGGAGCAGCGGCGGCCGCATCGTTTTGCAATGCACGTTGACCCTGGACGAGCTGTCCAAGGGCATCCAATAAGGCCTGCGTCTGCTGATTCTGCAAGCGATAAAATTCGGACAGTACATCTGGAGATTGTGGCGAAGCCATTACACAAATAAATCAGGGCAAAGCAATATCAAGATGAACGCAAAGTGGGCTCGTTATCCCATCCTCGTCGCCAATGTTGTGAATTCGCAGGAGCCAATTCACGGAGTTTGGAGGAAGCCGAAAGGCACGCGATTAAGCTCACGCCATCCTGCGTGAGCTTATAGCGTGCATTTCGGCCTCCTCTAGCAACACTGTATTGGCTCTTCTGCCAACACTACACAAACGATCGTTGGAATAACTTGCAGTATGGCTTTCTGGTTATAGATAAAACTAGGAAACTGAATGAGAGTCAATGCAGATGAAACAGCAATAAGATTCTGTGTGAAAGACAGGGTACCAAAATGTAACTTATCAGTATACTGTTGAATATGGACAAATTTGCCCATGTGTCACACACTCCTTCAGTGGTTGCAAAGCACTTGCATCTATATATTGACAGAAAATCAAGCCAGTCAACGCGGAATTAGTGGAACTGGAAAGTCTTACTGATGCGAGGCTATAAATTTCAATGTGTTGAAAGCTGGAATACAGGGTGTCAACTGTATGTCAATGAGAAAATTGAGGAAGTCAACACAAAACTTCAGTGTAATTATTTCCTTTGAATAAAAGTGTAATTTCCTCATTGTGGATTTCTTTCAGTTACGTCCTGTGTTATACTACAAGAATTCATTCTATGTATGGTCCAAGTTTCATCGAGTTGTCTTATTTGGCAGTGACACATCAAGCTCCAGTCACTTTCGGCCTTATGTTTTGCACACCATATATCTATTTCCAAGTTTCTCATCTAACTTTCGTAAAATAAAATACTATGAATACTAATAGTCTCTGAAATGCCAATAAATCCTAGAAAACTGCAATCTCTGTTAATACAGAATGCTTCCCAGTTCCTTGCGCACTTGAATAGGCTTGTGTCCTGAATGCCTGTGAAAAATACTCCAGCCAGGGAAAGGCACTACTACCTGACAATACCTGCTGACACGTTTCGAGTCAATAAGACAGAATGTGCAAACCACAGGAAGTTGAGTAAATTTATGTAATTTTTCTTTATTACTTCATTTCTATTGTAATGAGTATAATCTCTATCTATGACCACATCAAATCGCTGGTGTGGATCTATCTCCCAATCTCCCAACACTTCTTTTATTTCTAATTTTGGTAATGTACTTTCTTTTGTATCAAGGTGCGAGCGAGCAGTACAGAACTTTGTCTGCTCCCGTAATTACAAATTTTTTCTACATTTTTGGTTCGGCTGTTGACCCAGGACTTGTTATTTGTTACTACTGTGCGAAGATTTAATTATTAATAAATAACGTAAAATAATAAATCTTCACATAGTTATAACCAGGATTGGCATTTTTAAGAGCGACCTGTTTTTAGGGTAAATTAAAGCTCTTTGAAAAGATATGCAGTGCGAAATTTTGGCTCTAGTTGTGAAGATATTTTTCATGCTTTTTTTCTCTTTTTTGGGACCTTTATCGCTTTTCCGTTCCAAGAATGTCTATAATCCCCTCTTCCCTCTCTTATTTTTACGGTAGCTTTTTAGTAATCTTCTGAAGCACACTGTATTATTTTTAAGGGAAATCAGTCGCGAGTTTGATTCCATTTGTATATGGTTTGGAATCAAAGTTAACGTCCTCTCAGCTTGCAGTGAACGTGTGAATGGTAAGCCCACTTCTTTTAGTAAACATGGGACTGAAAGCACATCTGGAGCAGTGGAAAATAATTGTGTATACGAAAAATTCTCTTCCTCTCCTTTGCCGCTACAAATAGCCTGCAATAATGCAAAAAACAATGAATGTGTTTTCATTCTGTCCTTTTTATCTCACCAGAATCAGTAGCTTGCTGTTAGTGAGTGTAATTTTGTTACTGAAGTAGTGTATTACTAGATTTTCCATACCTAAGATATCCAGTGCCCGATTTTTTTTTATGTAATTCAAACATGAGTCCACTTCTTCTTCATGTGCCGTCTCCTCTAAGAAGGTTGGCTGTCATCATGGCAATTTCTGATCTTGATTTGTCTGATCTAAGGAGTTCTGACGTTGAGCAGTTGTACCAATTTTTTAAACTGTCAATCCAGGATGTCCGTCTTCTACCCCTCGTTCTCTTCCCACAAATTTTCCCTTCTAGTATTATTTGCAATATTTTGTAATTTACTCCCCTAATAACATGGCCTAAATATTGTAGCTTCCTTACTTTAATAGTTTTAATTAATTCTTTTTCCTTTCCCATTCTTCTTAGGACATCTTGATTAGTAATCCTCGACACCCAACTAATTCTAAGTATTCTTCTATATGCCCACATTTCAAAAGCTTCTAAACTGTTCATGTCCTTCTTTTTCAATGTCCACGCTTCCATTCCGTATAGTAATTTTGAGAATACATAGCATCTTAGCAACCTCATTTTTGTGTTTAAACAAATGTCTCTCGAACAGAATGCATTTTTCATCTTATTAAAGATACTTCTGGCCTGTCCTATTCTCGATTTAATTTCTTCTGAGCTTTCAATCTCCTCATTTACAATTGTTCCGAGATATTTAAATTTACGTACTTGATCGAGTCCACACAGACTGATAAAACCGTTATGCTATATACTATAGGCGATTCAGGAATTTTGTTGAATGAGAAACACAAGCAGTATCGCATCTCACGACACATTTCCAGCTCTGAGACTGGGATCATATGAACTTCCCCTCATCGATTTGTAGCATATTGACTGGACGTGTAGTGCATGGCTAAAACTTCAACAAATGTAAACAAAAAGACGCAACTCTGAACAGTTTTTCAGAAAATCGAGTTTGAAACAATAGGTGTGCCTATATAATTTGTAGGGGCGCTCATATTCAAGGCAGGGAAAAATTTATAAAAGCGAATAAGCACTTATTTCCATAAGCCTGAGGTGTCTGGATCGAATCTCACCGCCGGTACTTTTCTTAAGAAAACTGAAGATAAGGAATACACTAGAACTTTCAAACTACAATATTCATTTTATTTATAATAATGAATCTTTACAGGCCATTTTGCACGCACATTCAAGCGGTCTGCCGCAGACTGTGTAGCCAGATGCGTTCTCCGTTTGGTTCCCTAAAAACCGAAAAAGAGAGCCATAAATAAAATGGACATGGAACAGTAGAAAGGAGCGAAGCCGAGCCGAACGAGGAGCAGTCTCGTGCGCTATCATCTACGCTATGAGGACAAATGACGCTTGTTACACTCCTGGAAATGGAAAAAAGAACACATTGACACCGGTGTGTCAGACCCACCATACTTGCTCCGGACACTGCGAGAGGGCTGTACAAGCAATGATCACACGCACGGCACAGCAGACACACCAGGAACCGCGGTGTTGGCCGTCGAATGGCGCTAGCTGCGCAGCATTTGTGCACCGTCGCCGTCAGAGTCAGCCAGTTTGCCGTGGCATACGGAGCTCCATCGCAGTCTTTAACACTGGTAGCATGCCGCGACAGCGTGGACGTGAACCGTATGTGCAGTTGACGGACTTTGAGCGAGGGCGTATAGTGGGCATGCGGGAGGCCGGGTGGACGTACCGCCGAATTGCTCAACACGTGGGGCGTGAGGTCTCCACAGTACATCGATGTTGTCGCCAGTGGTCGGCGGAAGGTGCACGTGCCCGTCGACCTGGGACCGGACCGCAGCGACGCACGGATGCACGCCAAGACCGTAGGATCCTACGCAGTGCCGTAGGGGACCGCACCGCCACTTCCCAGCAAATTAGGGACACTGTTGCTCCTGGGGTATCGGCGAGGACCATTCGCAACCGTCTCCATGAAGCTGGGCTACGGTCCCGCACACCGTTAGGCCGTCTTCCGCTCACGCCCCAACATCGTGCAGCCCGCCTCCAGTGGTGTCGCGACAGGCGTGAATGGAGGGACGAATGGAGACGTGTCGTCTTCAGCGATGAGAGTCGCTTCTGCCTTGGTGCCAATGATGGTCGTATGCGTGTTTGGCGCCGTGCAGGTGAGCGCCACAATCAGGACTGCATACGACCGAGGCACACAGGGCCAACACCCGGCATCATGGTGTGGGGAGCGATCTCCTACACTGGCCGTGCACCACTGGTGATCGTCGAGGGGACACTGAATAGTGCACGGTACATCCAAACCGTCATCGAACCCATCGTTCTACCATTCCTAGACCGGCAAGGGAACTTGCTGTTCCAACAGGACAATGCATGTCCGCATGTATCCCGTGCCACCCAACGTGCTCTAGAAGGTGTAAGTCAACTACCCTGGCCAGCAAGATCTCCGGATCTGTCCCCCATTGAGCATGTTTGGGACTGGATGAAGCGTCGTCTCACGCGGTCTGCACGTCTAGCACGAACGCTGGTCCAACTGAGGCGCCAGGTGGAAATGGCATGGCAAGCCGTTCCACAGGACTACATCCAGCATCTCTACGATCGTCTCCATAGGACAATAGCAGCCTGCATTGCTGCGAAAGGTGGATATACACTGTACTAGTGCCGACATTGTGCATGCTGTGTTGCCTGTGTCTATGTGCCTGTGGTTCTGTCAGTGTGATCATGTGATGTATCTGACCCCAGGAATGTGTCAATAAAGTTTCCCCTTCCTGGGACAATGAA
Source organism: Schistocerca cancellata (assembly GCF_023864275.1). NCBI lineage: Eukaryota > Metazoa > Arthropoda > Insecta > Orthoptera > Acrididae > Schistocerca > Schistocerca cancellata. Next base: position 353,634,082 of record NC_064632.1, on the reverse strand, counting down.
TTCACGGTGTTCTTATTTCAATTTCCAGGAGTGTATATATGGTTGGTCGCTTGTATTTGTGCCCGCAACGGCCTCATTGGCTAACTTCAACGCTAATTAACTCAGAAACGGCCCTACGTACAGAATTTGTTCTTAACAGTTATTTCTCAGCACATCCTCCCCAGCTGCGAGCTTTTCTGACTGTTTCTGACCACCGTATCACCCGCGAAACTGTCCGAATCAGGATGATATTGGGCGCAGAAACATGGAAAACAACAATTATTGCTGTATACAGCACATGTAACGAACGCCGAATTTTTTTATGTTCATGATTTTCTCAGTTTGTCTGTTACAACAAAGACGTGGTTTACATTCAGAAACGGTTGTCAGTCGTCACACAGTTTCGAGGCGTACGACATATACCATAGCGTAATACCGAACACTAGTACAGATAGATGACAAAAACAAAAAAAAAAAAAAACAAGAAACTGTTCGTGCAGCGGGACTGGAGCCAGCATCTGTACCCTATGAAACCAAGTGCTTACTCTCTCGGGGCGGATTACTAGGGTACTATCTTTCTCACATAGTGTACAGGGTGTTACAAAAAGGTACGGCCAAACTTTCAGGAAACATTCCTCACACACAAAGAAAGAAAATATGTTATGTGGACATGTGTCCGGAAACGCTTACTTTCCATGTTAGAGCTCATTTTATTACTTCTCTTCAAATCACTTTAATAATGGAATGGAAACACACAGCAACATAACGTACCAGCGTGACTTCAAACACTTTGTTACAGGAAATGTTCAAAATGTCCTCCGTTAGCGAGGATACATGCATCCACCCTCCGTCGCATGGAATTCCTGATGCGCTGATGCAGCGCTGGAGAATGGCGTATTGTATCACAGCCGTCCACAATACGAGCACGAAGAGTCTCTACATTTGGTACCGGGGTTGCGTGGACAAGAGCTTTCAAATGCCCCCATAAATGAAAGTCAAGAGGGTTGAGGTCAGGAGAGCATGGAGACCATGGAATTGGTCCGCCTCTACCAATCCATCGGTCACCGAATCTGTTGTTGAGAAGCGTACGAACACTTCGACTGAAATGTGCAGGAGCTCCATCGTGCATGAACCACATGTTGTGTCGTACTTGTAAAGGCACATGTTCTAGCGGTACAGGTAGAGTATCCCGTATGAAATCATGATAACGTGCTCCATTGAGCGTAGGTGGAAGAACATAGGGCCCAATCAAGACATCACCAACAATGCCTGCCCAAACGTTCACAGAAAATCTGTGTTAATGACGTGATTGCACAATTGCGTGCGGATTCTCGTCAGCCCACACATGTTGATTGTGAAAATTTACAATTTGATCACGTTGGAATGAAGGCTCATCCGTAAAGAGAACATTTGTACTGAAATGAGGATTGACACATTGTTGGATGAACCATTCGCAGAAGTGTACCCGTGGAGGCCAATCAGCTGCTGATAGTGCCTGCACACGCTGTACATGGTACGGAAACAACTGGTTCCCCCGTAGCACTCTCCATACAGTGACGTGGTCAACGTTACCTTGTACAGCAGCAACTTCTCTGACGCTGACATTAGGGTTATCGTCAACTGCACGAAGAATTGCCTCGTCCATTGCAGCTGTCCTCGTCGTTCTAGGTCTTCCCCAGTCGTGAGTCACGTGGAATGTTCCGTGCTCCCTAAGACGCCGATCAATTGCTTCGAACGTCTTCCTGTCGGGACACCTTCGTTCTGGAAATCTGTCTCGATACAAACGCACCGCGCCACGGCTATTGCCCCGTGCTAATCCATATATCAAATGGGCATCTGCCAACTCCGCATTTGTAAACACTGCACTGTCTGCAAAACCACGTTCGTGATGAACACTAACCTGTTGATGCTACGTACTGAAGTGCTTGATGCTACTACTACTATAGAGCAATGAGTCGCATGTCAACACAAGCACCGAAGTCAACATTACCTTCCTTCAATTGGGGCAACTGGCGGTGAATCGACGAAGTACAGTAGATACTGACGAAACTAAAATGAGCTCTAACATGGAAATATAAGCGTTTCCGGACACATGTCCACATAACATCTTATTTGTATGTGAGGAATGTTTGCCGAAAGTTTGGCCGTACCTTTCTGTAACACCCTGTATAAGCACGTCTAAAATTGTGAAACTCGATTTCCTCGAAAACGGTGGAGAGTTTCGTCTTCCTGTTTATATACGCTGAAGTCTTAGTCGTGCCCTATACACCCTGTCAATATGAATCAGATCGACGACGATAAGTTCGTATGGTCCCCTTGTAAGCATCAATAAAACAAGACTTTTTAAAAAAACAAATCACGCCATTTTGTTTTACGAAATGCATGTGAACAGTATTCTTTAAAAAGCCAAAATTTGGAGGAAGTCAACAATGATTTCTGCGCAGCTCTTACAAAAGCAGGAATTCCACACGGTAAGGTCAACTATCCGGCCTTCAACAGATTTCTTCAAAAATACACATAGGTGTCAGTGCTCGATGAGAATACTTAAAGTAAAAGCTACGTGGCGCCTGTTTATGAAGAAACCAGGCAAGGAATCAAGGAGAGAGTGTATGATTGGGATGTGGGAATTATTGTGAATGAAACTATAGACTTCATGGAACGATACGTTTTCAACTGTTTAGTTTTTTCCTTACCAGGGGAGAAAGTTATTCTCATGCTGTTAAAGACGTACGAGCTGCAGTAAGACCAGCACAGTAATGCAGTCAATCATGAACTTTTGCCAAAAACTATGACCTATTGGTATCGAGTTTCAAAAAGTTCTTCTGGTGGTTATGGATCAGGCTCCATACGTGGTTTCAGTTGTTAAACTTTTGAAACATTTGTTCCCTAAGATGAAGCGTATAAAGCTTTACAGGGTTTGTGAACCCATAAGGAGTGAATACGCCATCGCAAATCGATTTATCTCTACCATGAAGAAGATTCTACAGAAAGTTCGGAGTCGTGTTGTTGTCTACAGAGAATGGCTCCAAGCACTATGGGACTTAACATCTGAGGTCATCAGTCCCCTAGACTTAGAACTACTTAAACCTAACTAACCTAAGGACTTTACACACATCCATGCCCGAGGCAGGACTCGAACCTGCGACCGTAGCAGCAACGCGGTTCCGGACTGAAGCGCCTAGAACCGCTCGGCCACAGCGGCCGGCTGTCTACAGGGAAATTCGGACGTTTCCGAAAGAAGAGACAGAACGCATTCGTGTAATTGATGCGCCTAGCTGGACAACGGGTCCACCTACTTCACTGCGTATGCACAAATACATCCAGTCTCCTGTGGGAATCTCAGAGTAGCGAACATGGAGTCAATGGACAGGGACAGCGGATAGGAGGCACTCGGTGGGAATGTCGATCGGCCGTGAGGCGTGTCGAGATAGTCCGTGCAGTTGCGATAACGCTGTGTCCCAGATGGTGCAGTGATAAACGCGGCTGCCTAGTAAGCAGGAGATCATGGGTTCGAATCCCGGTCCAGTACACATTTTCGCTCGTCGCCGCTGATTCCGCGTAATGTACCGCTGCAGCTGACAGCAGTGATCTCTTTAATTTACATATAAGCGTGAGTATTTTGTAATAGATATTACGTTGTGGTGCCCAACGAGACGGACGACGTGTGCCGCTGTGGGAGAGGTTTAGTATAGTTATCCTCTCTTGTTGTTGTTGTGGTCTTCAGTCCTGAGACTGGTTTGATGCAGCTCTCCATGCTACTCTATCCTGTGCAAGCTTCTTCATCTCCCAGTACTTACTGCAACCTACATCCTTCTGAATCTGCTTAGTGTATTCATCTCTTGGTCTCCCCCTCCCCTCCACGCTGCCCTCCAATACTAAATTGGTGATCCCTTGATGCCTCAGAACATGTCCTACCAACCGATCCCTTCTTCTGGTCAAGTTGTGCCACAAACTTCTCTTCTCCCCAATCCTATTCAATACTTCCTCATTAGTTATGTGATCTACCCATCTAATCTTCAGCATTCTTCTGTAGCACCACATTTCGAAAGCTTCTATTCTCTTCTTGTCCAAACTATTTACCGTCCATGTTTCACTTCCATACATGGCTACACTCCATACAAATCCTCTCTTACCAGCGGTAATTAAACAAAAATGGACCTGTGGCTTATTCTTCGCAACAAAAATGATTGGTCGGCCTACCAGGAAAATTTTTAAACAGTCAGCATGGTTATAAAAATGTAATTATTTATTAATAAATAATAGAATAATTAAGAGGAAACCACACACTCCCTCCCACTACGAAGGAGGCACGTTCTGTAAGAAGATGGAAACGATTAAAAGAAAAAGCATGCTCCTCATTTACACGTTCTCATATCTACCGTCTGCGGAGCTGTGGTCAAAATCGTAATGCTAATGGTTAATGCACACTTCGTTTACATATACTGCAAATTTTGATGTCGAAATAGTGAAAGTATCTTGCTATAACACGACGAGCGTCCAATAAGTAATGCAAGACATTTTTTCTCTGCCAGTTTCGGTTGAAAAAATGCTTAATTTGCTGTAGAAAACAGGAATATTCCCGCTTCAGCACATACAGTTTCATGAATTTCCGATGTGTGGCGACGCTGTGTGTAGCCTTGATAATGGCGTCTGTAACGTAGGTGCATTCCAAGAAGAAAACTGCCATTTGAGTTTCTTGGCGAAAAACCAGAACATCGCAGATATTCATAGGCGTTTCCAGAATGTCTATGGAGACCTGGCAGCGAAGAAAGCAAGGTGAGTCGTTGGGCGAAGCGTCTATCATCTTCGCAACAATGTCGCTCAACGCCGTCCGATTTCCCGCGTGCCGGCCGTCCGAATGTAGCTGTGACTCCTACAATGTTGGAACGTGCTGACACTCTCATTCGAGGTGACTGACGAATCACAAACAAACACCCGCTCCACAACTGGACATCCCTGTTGGTAGTGCTGACACAGTCGACCACGAGAGGTACTCAAAGCTGGGTTCCTCGCCGCCCAACAGGAGACCATAAAGACATCTACATCTACATATACATTGTTACTCTGCAATTCACACTTAAGTGCCTGGCAGAGGGTTCATCGAACCATTTTCATACTACTTTTCTACCATTCCACTCTCGAATGACGTGTGGGAAAAAGGAACACCTAAATCTTTCAGTTCGAGCTCTGATTTCTCTTACTTTATTATGATGATCTCCCTACGTAGGTGGGAGTCAACAAAATATTTTCGCATTCGGAAGAGAAAGTTGGTGATTGAAATTTCGTAAATAGATCTCGCCGTAGAGAAAACCGACTTTGTTTCAGTGACTGCAACCTCACCTCGTGTATCATATCAGTGACACTCTCACCCTTATTGCGCGATAACACGAAACGAGCTGCCCTTCTTTGCACTTTTTGGACGTCCTCTGTCAATCCTATCTGGTAAGCATCCCACACCTCACAGCAATATTCCAGCAGAGGACGGACAAGTGTAATGTAGCCTGTCTCTATAGTGGGTTTGTTGCATCTTCTAAATGTTCTGCCAACAAAGCGCAGTCTTTGTTTCGCCTTCCCCACGATATTATCTATGTGGTCTTTCCAATTTAAGTTGCTCGTAATTGTAATTCCTTGGTATTTAGTCGAATTGACAGCCCTTACATTTTGTGCGATTTATTGTATACCCAAAATTTATAGGATTTCTTTTTTACCCATGTGGATGACGTTGCACATTTTTCTTGTTTAGTGCCAATTACCACTTTTCGCATAATACAGAAATTCTCTCTAAATCATTTTGTAACTGGAATTACAGCAAAGGGCCTATGACACCACCTTGCAAGAGCAACAAAGGACAATCTGTACTGAACTGATTGCGCGTTACAAGGCTGATCGTGATAACTGTTTGTCTAACATCGTCACAGGCACATGAAACATGATTTCATCACTTCTGACCGGAAAAAAACAGCAATCCATGGACTGGTGCCACATCACCTATCCTCTGAAGAAAAAGGTTAAAGCCGAACCCTCAGCCGGTCAGGTCATGGCGACGGTCTTTTGGGATTCTGATTGTGTTACCTTGTCTGATGTCCTCGCTCATTGTGCAACGATCAAATGGTTCAAATGGCTCTGAGCACTATGGGACTTAACATCTATGGTCATCAGTCCCCTAGAACTTAGAACTACTTAAACCTAACTAACCTAAGGACAGCACACAACACCCAGCCATCACGAGGCAGAGAAAATCCCTGACCCAGCCGGGAATCGAACCCGGGAACCCGGGCTGCAACGATCAACTTGGAAGTGTCCGCCCCCGGTAGCTGAGTGGTCAGCGTGACAGAATGTCAATCCTAAGGACTTGGGTTCGATTCCCTGCTGGGTCGGAGATTTTCTCCACTCAGGGACTGGGTGTTGTGTTGTCTTACTCATTATCATTTCATCCCCATCGAAGCACCAGTCGCCGAAGTGGCGTCAGATCGAAAGACTTGCACTAGGGGAGCGGTCTACCCGGCGTGAGGCCCTAGTCACACCACATTTACATTTACACTACTGGCCATTAAAATTGCTACACGACGAAGATGACGTGCTACAGACGCGAAATTTAACGGACAGGAAGAAGATGTTGTGATATGCAAATGATTAGCTTTTCAGAGCATTCACACAATGGTGGCGCCGGTGGCGACACCTACAACGTGCTAACATGAGGAAAGTTTCCAAACGATTTCTCATACACAGACAGCAGTTGACCGGTGTTGCCTGGTGGCACGTTGTGATGCCTCGTGTAAGGAAGAGAAATACGTACCATCACGTTTCCGACTTTGATAAAGGTCGGATTGTAGCCTATCGCGATTACGGTTTATCGTATCGCGACATTTCTGCTCGCGTTGCTCGAGATCCAATGATTGTTAGCAGAATATGGAATCGATGGGTTCAGGAGGGTAATACGGAACGCCGTGCTGGATCCCAGCGGCGTCGTATCACTAGCAGACAAGATGACAGGCATCTTATCCGCATGGCTCTAACGGATCGTGCAGCCACGTCTCGATCCCTGAGTCAACAGATGGAGACGTTTGCAAGACAACAACCATCTGTACGAACAGTTCGACGACGTTTGCAGCAACATGGACTATCAGCTCGGAGACCATGGCTGCGGTTACCCTTGCCGCTGCATCACAACAGGAGCGCCCGCGATGGTGTACTCAAGACAACCCTGGGTGCACGAATGGCAAAACGTCATTTTTTCGGATGAATCCAGTTTCTGTTTACAGCATCATGATGGTCGGATCTGTGTTTGGCGACATCGCGGTGAACGCACATTGGAAGCATGTATACATCACCGCCATACTGGCGTACCACCCGGCGTGATGGTATGGGGTACCCATTGATTACACGTCTCGGTCACCTCTTGTTCGCATTAACGGCACTTTGAACAGTGGACGTTACATTTCAGATGTGTTACGACCCGTGGCTCTACCCTTCATTCGATTCCTGCGAAACCCTACATTTCAGAAGGATAATGCACGACCGCATGTTGCAGGTCCTGTACGGGCCTTTCTGGATACAGAAAATGTTCGACTGCTGCCCTGGCCAGCACATTCTCCAGATCTCACACCAACTGAAAACGTCTGGTCAATGGTGGCCGAGCAACTGGCTCATGACAATACGCCAGTCACTGCTCTTGATGAACTGTGGTATCGTGTTGAAGCTGCATGGGCAGCTGTACCTGTACACGCCATCCAAGCTGTGTTTGACTCAATGCCGAGGCGTATCAAGGCCGTTATCACGGCCAGAGATGGTTGTTCTGGGTACTGATTTCTCAGGATCTATGCACCTAAATTGCGTGAAAATGTAATCACATGTCAGTTCTAGTATAATATATTTGTCCAATGAATACCCGCTTATCATCTGCATTTCTTCTTGGTGTAGCAATTTTAATGGCCAGTAGTGTAACTCTGAAGTGTATTTGTTACCACCAGTAAATTGAAAAAACAACTTCAGCGTGTTCCTCGTATCCTTCTCCACGACAATGCAAGGCTTCATACAGCTCTACTGATGGTTTACTTATGTAAACCATTGTAGAAATAAACAGGTCTATGTACTTATAAAAAATAGGAGACCTTACTTTTGGGATTACCCTCGTAAGTTGTTACTCTTTAAAACAGGCCAAATGCGGGCAACCTTTCAGCTCCATTATACCAGGGCTGCTACACTGAAACACAGCTTAGCATTAGTTTCTCTTCTCCGACAAAGGAGTATACACAAACACACAACTAATTACAATTCCAACTACGAACAGTGCTACAATATTTACGTAATTGGCCACCCCTTTCTATAAAACCACGCTATGCTACCTCTGAAGTGGGTGTAGACATCGTAAAGCAATTTAATACGCTTCTGAGCAATAGGGCTAGATCAGAAGGGAAGAAAGCAGTGTTCACAATTGAAAACATGCAAAATCATTTATTTAAATAAAATTCAGCAAGCTTGTGACGTCAGTAAAATAGCCTTTAAAAACAAGTAAGAAATTAAACAACTTCTCGTATATTAATGTGGAAATGAGATTAGCAGCTGACATCAGAAAGAGATCTTTTAAACATTTAAGAGACTAAGCAATCTGTCAAACATTAACAGACACCTGATGTCAGCCAAGCTGCATGTTAATAACCGAAACCTTAACATTTACAAAATCTTTCAATTGCCATTCGAATATAAAATCTTCAATGACTGCAGCAGATTTGGTAACAACTAACAGTGGCCACCCTATTGATGCATCGCGTCCGTTGGGGACACGTGCAGAACCAGGTGGAGTTATATAGATACAATTCAGCCTCACGGCAGGAGGAAAAACCCGATGGACAGGGAAGTGTGAACTCGCCACCCAAACGTGTGCTGGTGGAGGGGGCAGGCCCTATACAACATGAACTACCACAGACTAAGAACTAACCTTAGAAATCTAGTTAACAGTGAAACCTTCCCATCTCCTCTATATCTCTTTTGTTACGCAACCTTCCCTTCTACAATAACCTATGAAACTTTCCCTTAGGATTTCTATCTCTTGCTTAATAATAACAAATGAAATCTTCCCTTTGAAATTAATTCTCTTTCTCAATCTTCGCATACAAATTTCAATGCTGCTTATTAAAAGGGATTTTCTGATTATTTCGACGAAACATAGAATGTGTCGTCGTCGTGGCCCTCAGTCGTTACTTGCATTAACCCAAAACTGTTCCTTACTTTTTTTACTGTTACTGGATCGCCATCTGACTGCTACATCGAACTGCGACTTGAATATACTTACTCTGTTTTACTATACTCTATTAGCTGCAGGTGGGCTGCTATAATAAGTGGCTGTATTTATTACCAAAGCTGACGTTATTCTTTAATAGCAAAGCTGACGTTATTCTGTAATTAATTTGACTGAAGTTACGTAATTCACAGTTAAACTTTTTCTTGACAACAATATAATTTTGCAAAGTTTTACGTTGATGGTTTTTGGGATGGATTATAATCAGTAATGCAATATTGCTGGCAAAAATTAATTATTTATGAATGAAACGATTTTACAAACATTCAAATGGGACTTACTTTTTACAATAATCTTACAACTAGCAATGCGCAAACTTACCTTCAGTACTCCTGAGTTCCTCAAAAAAATTAATTCAATAATATTAGTTCCTCTAATGATAATAGTTAGATGATGTCTCTGTACATCCGTTTATAATCTCTTGCAAATCATAGCTGGTGGCTGGCAGGCACACCGCTGCTCTCAACCTCTCGCTTCAGACCTGCTATCGACTCGCTTCACGGCTCGCTTGCTACTGACTTCCTACGAACGCTAAAGTGTGGTCTCTCCCGCCAACAATGCTTTCTGGTGCAGACAATCCCTGCTACCATTACAAAATGTATCAGTGCGTGGTCTTTCCCGCTCTTTTCTTAAAATGTATCCATACGTGGTCTCTCCCGCCCTTTTTAAAATTATATCAATGTGCGGTCTCTCCTGCGAACAATACTTTGGTGCAGACATTCCCTGCTACCGCAATTATTTCCAACATGACAAATATTAATTATTCCTACTTAATCCTATTAATAAAATATAGACATCTTTCATAAATTGTGGTTTGACAATAGACAATAGAAATATACACGTCTTACAACAGTGCACTGCTTTACAAAGGGCGGCATTATATTACCATATAAGAGCCAAACGCAAATAAAAAATAAGCGTCTGTCCAATCAACGAATATGGCGATAAGCAACAAAGCACTTACCGGCTGGGTAGCACTCTTATTACAGAAATAAGACAAGCAATTAAGCTTATGTGCCCCAAAAATTAATTGGCAGACAGTTACTTGTACTAATTTCGCAGCACGAACAGTCATTAAACAATATTTTGAAATGGAAGAAAATTCAAACTCGCTCACTTCTAACATGTTTTACAATAAGACACTACCCATTGTTTCAAACAAATATGCAACCGAATCTCAGATATCAAACTCGGCTTACCAGGCTGCCCATAATAACTACTGTGGGAAAGTACACTCTCATTTTAGCAGAATTTACCATTGAAAATTTCAGGGCCGGTCAACTAACGACTCCAACAAAATGTTTTACAAATACTTAACTGAAATTATTACGATGAAAAGGCACTCTGATTAAATTAGACACGACCCACTAAAATGTTTTGTAAATGCTAACTGAAATGATTGTAGTGGAAATGCATTCTGATTAAGTTAGACATCACCGTATTTAAAAACAAGAACAACTTCAGCACTCAACATGGTCCACGGTAAGCCACTGGAAATATGAACAATTTAAGCAGTCAGTTCTGATTACGTAACTCCACCAGCTGTGTAACACAGACCACGCAACTTCCATACATTTCACAAACAGTTGCGACTAACGTCTATAGTGAAAAAGAGTGCTTCCATTGAGGTAAAATTACGTTTTTTCGGAGCGAACGCCCATAAACAGCAAACACAGCAGATCTTCTGGTAAGCAGAAACTAATCGCAGCACTACGACTTTAAGAAAACGGGGCGCAGAGGCCACAGAAAAATGAATCAGTAGCGAAGTGACATTCAAAACCTCCACACTCTTGGCACAGGCAAATTTCCAGAGTCCTATCGTCAGCACAGCCAACCCAAAACACCGTCTTCGCGGGATGAGGTCTGTGTTCTGCAAAAGCCGTTTACTATCGGCTCCAGACAGAGGATGATGATGAAGTTTGGTTCGTGGGGCGCTCAACTGTACAGTCATCAGCGCCCATACAAATTCCCAATTTTTATGCAGTCCAATTTTTACGCAGTCCAATCTAGCCACTGTCACGAATTGTGATATGAAGATGAAATGATGAGGACAACACAAACACCCAGTCCCCAGGCAGAGAAAATCCCCAACCCGGCCGGGAATCGAACCCGGGACCGCGGGCAGCAGGGCTAGCCACTAGACCACGAGCTGCGGACTCCAGACAGCGGAGGTAAACAGGCTTCGTGCCCCGCAATTCCTCCTTCCAGTTCGGTCTGCAAATTCTAACTGTCCTCCTTCGTGTCGGTCAAAGCTCCTCGAGCGGAGAACCACCAAAGATCGTGCCCCGCTACCGCGGTCTAGCGATCGATTGATCGATGCGAGCCGAGGCGGCTTAGTAAGTATAAACTAATGAAGATTGTGAGCTGGCTCTGACTTAGGCCAGTTCAGATAAAATCATCGTAAAAATGATAATGAAATGAATTTCTGTATCACACAGATGATTGTGAAGTCCATAACAAAAATAACTTGACTCGCCCGGGTGATAGCAGAATTAGCAGGAAACATAAAAATTTTATTCCCTATTTTCCGCCCCAAGCAACCTCTCTGCTATAAATTGACATCCTCTTGAAAAACATACATAGTGTCCTCCTCTTCGGAAAGAAACGTTAATAACACGTCAATTAAGACTCCGAAATCGCTAAAGCACACGTAAATAATGATGTTTATGTGTATTTTGCTAAGTAATAGCTCTGACACAGTAATTAAAATTAGTAAGTACTTTTACTTTATTTATTATTAAATAGATATTGCCATCTTTCTTAATACATGTACAGTAAAATCTCGGTTAGTCGAGCCTCGGCAGTCCGAACCTCCATTTAATCCAAGGTGGACGACGAATGACTACTATGTTAAAAAAGAAAATAATATCATGGATAAAATCTAAAATACACAGGGAATGGGTGTGATCAATGGCCGAGGTCAGTAGATAAAATTAACACTGAGCTCCATGGAGCAACGGAATATGGCGAGGCCAGCTGACGTTATGCTTCTATGAAGATGGCGAGACTACGCTGCTAAAAACACGTTTTTACAAAAACAAAAATCTATTAACTCTTTTCCCGAAAAGAAAATAAGTACGGTAGTATCAGCTGTACAGCAGTTTATCTAACACGTATGTGTTTACAGTAGACGTTCGAGTTTTTACTAGAACCTTGCTATTAAAAGAAACCAAGTAATAATTTAACTGACGAAGTAATTTTGTTTACTGTAATAATACTTTGAACATCAAGTTCTAAATCTGTTTCAAATAACTGGTCTCTAAAATTGCCGCTCTTCGTGTAATTCAGGTTTTCCCAAATTCGAGCTCTACGCAGTCTCAATCACCTCGAATTACGCACCTTTTACTGTACGCTCACAGATAATTCTGCGTTGGTAATACTCAAACTTAGCTTTTAGTGCTCCAGTCTCGCATGACTTTTTAGTATGAAGGTCTAGACGAGACAGGATGAGAGGGAGAGAGAGAGAGGGGGGGGGGGTGAAGGGGAGAGAGATGTATATATATATAGAGAGAGAACACAGGACACCGAGACTTGATGACACCAGCTATACAAGAGTAGCTAACAGCTAATCACTGACATACTCTTAAATCAACTCTACCCATCACTAAGCCAAACACTTATTTCCAAATAAATTTCTAATTTTCTCCATCCACATCTACATCTACGTGATTATTCTGCTATTCACAATAAATTGCCCGACAGAGGGTTCAATGAACCACCTTCAAGGTGTGTCTCTACCGTTCCACATCGGAACGGCGCGCGGGAAAAACGAACACTTGAATTTTTCTGTGCGAGCCCTGATTTCTCTTATTCTATCGTGATGATAATTTCTCCCTATGTAGGTGGGTACCAACAGAATGTATTCGCAATTGGAGGAGAAAACTGGTGATTGAAAAACTGCAAATGAGCGTACGGTATTGTGGGCCGGGAATCCCCCATTCGGGGAAGTTCGGCCGCCGAGGGCAAGTACTTATTGCATTCGACGCCACATAGGGGCGACTTGCGCGTCGGAGATGGGGATGAAACGATGATGAGGGCAACACAATACCCAGTCCCTGAGCGGAAAAAAATCTCCTACCCCAGCCGGGAATCGAACCGGGGCCGCCGGCCGCGGTGGTCTAGCGGTTCTGGCGCTGCCGTCCGAAACCGCGGGACTGCTACGGTCGCAGGTTCGAATCCTGCCTCGGGCATGGATGTGTGTGATGTCCTTAGGTTAGTTAGGTTTAAGTAGTTCTAAGTTCTAGGGGACTTATGACCTAAGATGTTGAGTCCCATAGTGCTCAGAGCCATTTGAGCCATTTGAACCGGGGCCCCTTGGCGTGGCATTTTGCCGCGCTGACCACTCAGCTAACGGGGGCGTTCTGGTGATTAAAATTTCATGAGATCCCGTCGCAACGAAAAATGCCTTTGTTTTAATGATTTCCACTCCAATTCACGTATCATGTCTGTGGTGTCACCGCCAGACACCACACTTGCTAGGTGGTAGCTTTTAAATCGGCCGCGGTCCGTTAGTATACGTCGGACCCGCGTGTCGCCACTATCAGTGATTGCAGACCGAGAGCCGCCACACAGCAGGTCGAGAGACACTTCCTAGCACTCGCCCCAGTTGTACAGCCGACTTTGCTAGCGATGCTACACGGACAAATACGCTCTCATTTGCCGAGACGATAGTTAGCATAGCCTTCAGCTACGTCAATTGCTACGACCTAGCAAGGCGCCATTACCAGTGTATATTGAGATTATATAAAGTATCAACAAGAGCGATGTTCACCAATTATGGAATAAAGTTAAGTATTACGTCAACTACGTACTTTATTTGCTATATTAACTACTTTACACTGTTCCAGACCTCACGCAAGCCTGCGTGAGCTAAGGCATCCTCGCATAGTGACTTGGCTGTCTTGCCAAGTCACAACAATGTCTGTGGCACTATCTCCCCCATCTCGTGATAATACAAAACGAGCCGCCCTTCTTTGTACTTTTTCGATGTCATCCGTCAGTCCCACCTGATACGGATCCCACACGGCACAGCAATACTCTAGAATAGGACGGACAAGCGTGGTGTAAGCAGTCTCTTTAGTAGACCTGTTGCACTTTCTAAGTGTTCTGCCAATGAATAGCAGTCTTTGGTTTGTTCTACCCACAACATTATGTGTTCGTTCCAATTTAGGTTATTTGTAATTTTAGTCCCTAAGTATTTAGTTGAATTTACAGCCTTCAGATTTGTGTAACTTATCACGTAATCGAAATTTAGCGGATTTCTTTTAGTACTCCTGAGAATAACGTCACTCTTTTCTTTATTCAGGGTGAATTGCCACTTTTCGCACCGTACAGATAACTAAATCATGCCGCGCGGGGCAACCGCGTGGTCTCAGGCGTCTTGTCACGGTCCGCGCTGCTTCCCCCATCGGAGTTTCGAGCCCTCCCTCGGGCATGGATGTGTGTGTTGTCCTTAGCGTAAGTTAGTTTAAGTTAGATTAAGTAGTGTGTAAGCTTAGGGACCGATGACCTCAGCAGTTTGGTCCCATAAGATCTTGCCACAAATTTCCAATTTCCAATTTAAATCATTTTGCAATTCGTTTTGGTCATTTGATGACTTTACAAGACTGTAAATGACAGCATCATCTGCAAAAAATCTAAGACGGCTACTAAGATTGTCTCCTATATCGTTAATATAGATCAGTAACAACAGAGGGCTTATAACACCTCCTTGGGGAACGCCGGATATTACTTCTGTGTGACCTTCCTGACAGGAAATCACGAATCCAGTCGCACAACTGTGGCGATACTCCACAGGCACGCTGTTTGGTTAGAAGACGCTTATAAGGAACCGTGTCGAAAGCCTTCTGGAAATCTAAAAATATGGAATCAATTCGACATCCCCTGTCGATAGCACTCGTTACTTCATGAGTATAATAAGCTAGTTGTGTTTCGCAAGAATGATATTTTCTAAACACGTGCTGACTACGTGTCAATAAATCGTTTTCTTCGAGATACTTCGTAATGTTCGAATACAGTATATGTTCCAAAACCCTACTGAAAATCGACGTTAGTGATATGGGCCTGTAATTCAACGGATTACTCCTACTTCCCTTTCTGGCTATTGGTGTGACATGAGCAATTTTCCAGTGTTTCGATACGGATCTTCCTGTGAGCGAACGGTTGTATATAATTGCTAAATATGGAGCTGTTGTATCAGCATACTCTGAGAGGTACCTGACTGGTGTACAATCTGGATCGGAAACCTTGCTTTTACTAAGTGATTTAAGCTGCTTTACGACACCGAGGATATCTGCTTCCATGTTTCTCATCTTGGCAGTTGTTCTTTATTGGAATTCAGGAAAATTTACTTCGTCTTCTTTGGTGAAGGAGTTTCGGAAAATCGTGTTTAACAACTCTGCTTTAGTGGCACTGTCATCAATGACTTCACCGGTGTTATCGCGCAGTGAAGATATTGATTGCGTCATGCCACCGGTATGCATTACGTATGACCAGAATCTCTTTGGGTTTTCTGCCAGATTTCGGGACATAGTTTCGTTATGGAAATTATTAAAAGCATCTCGCACTGAAGTACGCGCTATATTTCGAACTCCTGTAAAACTTTGCCAGTCTTGGGGATTTTCCGTTCTTTTAAATTTGGCGTGCTTTTTTCGCTGCTTCTACAACAGCGATGTGACCCATTTTGTATACCATGGGGGAGCAGTACCAGCACTTATTAATTTAAGTGGTATGAATCTCTCAATTGCTGTCGATACTATCTCTTTGAAATCATTCCACAACTTTTATATACTTACATGAACAGATCGAAAGGAGCGAAGACTGTCTCTTAAAACGGCTTTAAGAGCATTTTTATGAGTTTTTTTTTAAAATAGATATACTTTGAGTTCCTTTTTGATGGTTGTAGGTGTTACGGTATTCATCCTAGCAGCAATTGCCTTGTTGTCGCTAATCCCTGTATTCGTCACAATACTCAGTATTTGTCTAGGATTATTTGTTCTAAGAGGTCAAGTATGCTTTCGCCACCACCGCTTCGAGTGGGCTCATGAAGTAATTGTTCAAAATAATTTTCTGAGAAAGCATTCAGTACAATTTCGGATGACGTTTCACGCCTGCCGCCGGCTTTAAACGTATAATTTTTCCAGCATATTGACGGTAGATTGAAGTCACCATCGACTGTAACTGCATGAGTGGGCTACTTATTTGATATGACACTTAAGGTTTCTTTGAACTGTTCAGCAAATATATCTTCTGAGTCGGGTTGTCGATAAAACGATCCAATTAATAGTGTAGTCCGAATGTCAAGTATAACCTCTACACATACTATTTCGCAGGAACTAACTACTTCAATTTCACTAAAAGGCAAACTACTTCAGACAGCAATAAATACTCCACCACCAACTGTAATTAATCTATTCTTTGTGAACACTCTTAGATCGTACAAAACTTTTCGGCTGAACTTATTTCCGGCTTTAGCCAGATTTCTGTACCTATAACTATTTCAGCTTCAGTGCTTTCTATTAGGGCTTGGAGCTATGGTTCTTTTCCAACACAGCTACGACAATTTACAACTACAATTCCGATCGTTTCTACAACTAATTTACTGTGTTTTAACTGTCCCCTTTTAGACAGACGCCCTTTCTGTGGTTCCCTGAGACCCTCTAACCTAAAAAACCGCCCAGTCCCTTCCACAAAGCCCCGCTACCTGTGCAGCCTTTTGCTGTGTGTAGTGGCACAGATATCCATACAGGCAACCTCCGTAAGGGCCTGTTGACGCGGACAGGGGTGCGGGACGGGGGGGTTACAGCAGTTCTGTCAGATGACACGGGATGGCGCTGGGGTGCGAAACTGCTCGGACAGCGGGCAGCAGGTAACTGCACACGAGGCCGTGGCAGTGGAAATCCCCACCACCACTTCCCCTCAAATGCCGACACAGGGCACCATCCAGTTCTGAGACATTTAGTCCATAGAGCAATCACTTGGATCACTTGGACATCATAGTGACAAGATAATAGTAATATCAAAAGGTCCTATAAGCTCTGCGGCAACTGAGGAACTATCTCGTCCTAGCTTAATCGTCTCTTCAAACGCAGCTCTCTGTGTAAAGAAGCAGATGTGAATAAAAACCTGCCAAAACTTTTAATCGGAAGCTTCAAACTATTTCTCAAGAGATCTCCGCAATTTACACTAAGATCATTACTGTACCTACATCCGGATAAGGCACCTAACCCGTCGGCAAAGACAATGAGGGCTAAACAGCTGCAGAAAGGAGCACACACATGGAGAGCTTCCGCAGTTCATTCCATACGGGATTAAGGTATTTAATTTTTTGTTGTTGAATTGTTGAAGTACGGCGATCAATACTGAAGCTTCACAATCATCAAACGCAGAAATGACAAGTAAATGGAATTCTATCGTTTCCTTTCTACTTAATATCTGCACGAAAAAAATGTTATACACTATTGTTGATTGTGACGAAAAAACTGCGTTTAGAAACTGAAAGCTCTTATGATTATTGCGTTTCCTGTACTATTAAAAATGTGTAATACTTAATAACGACTGAAGGATGCCAAGTTATAACTTATCTCATAGAAAATGTTAAACAATAGAATGTATATGTCAAGGTGATCCATAATACGTAGTTATACATCTGTCATTACTAGAAAGACAATATGATAATTTGATTGCCGTGGGAAGCAGTAAGTCCCTGTGTAGGTAAGCTTCAATCGAACTCATATCTTATTACATCGCCCTTCAGTTTAGTAAATTAATGGTGGCTTAAGCAGAATACGGCCATGCGCAAAAGTGAAAAATCGTTTCTTCTCGACAGTGACATCACGCGGAAGTGCTCGCTGCCGAAAGCGTTGGCCCAAATTTTCTATGTAAGTATTGCTTGTTGCTGCCTACACAGATGCGGCTATCCTCTCTCGGTCTCACCCCTCTGTCACCCCACCTTGCTACCCTTGACGTCAGGGAGGCCGTTGCCAAAGCGCCTCTAGCGTGATCTCCCGAAACTAAGCAAGCGACACGCCTGACATCTACTGTCGTCTAACGGAACTACGAGCACACCCCCGAGACAGTGGTTTAGGGGGGGCTTCCTCTCTGTATATGTTACTATCTTTGTCTGTGGTAGTGGACTCCTGACCTATTAAGCGTGACCCAGAAACCCGCCACCCGATGGCGCAAGTCAAGGAATCTGCAACCTACACGGTCACAGAACCGCCTGAGGCTCTCATTCAGACCCTCCACTCGGCTCTGCATCAAAGGAACGCAGTCGGTTCTATCGACGATGCTGCAGATGGTGAGCTCTGCCTTAATCTCGGAAGTGAGCCGTGTGTCGGCTCTCAACATATATCGCGCGGTAAAGATTGTTCTGAGTCCTTCCATTCCATCGTTAGTTGTTTCTTTCATATTTATCGTTATGCTGCGTACGATTCTCTTGAGATTCCCCGCTGGCGGCGTGTCTGGTCTTATCCATCTTCGAGTCGTTGCTTCCTGCTAGCCTTGTGTAAGGGAATAAGATCTTTGGGGGGACGGCCGGTTGGTTGCCTGGCGGTGACGAGTCGATCAGTCGGTTTTTAAAATCGGGAATTAGAGAATGTCGTACGATTAGACCGCGGCGTGGCGTGGCGGTGGAGAGATGGCTGTTGTTCCGAGAAGCCGCGTGGTCTATCCTGGCGGTGCGAGACGAGTGGGACGAGTTGACGGGATAAGGCTGCAAGCTCTTGCTGTGAGCACCCGGGGGCCACGGCTGTGGTTCCGAGTCACTACTTGGTGGGAGCGGCAACGGATGTCTTTAAATTTCCCGTCTGGAGGCGGGAATGATGGACTAGCAACTCGCATAACCTCAGGAGTGGTATTTCGCCGCCGTGGGTGCAGAGAAGACGAGGGCTCCGGTGACACAGCGCGTGGCTGCGTGACTGCACAGTTAGGTACGCTGGCGACGTGTACACGGTCGGGTGTGAGGAGCCTTTGCATCGGAGTTCACCTGCTGTTTCTCTGATAAACTGCAAGTTAAGTTGGTTAAAGGTTTAGATGTTAATTGAAGAATTTTGGTTTGTGCAACCAGCGTTTTTTCTGCCTTGTGGCCTCCTGCGTTCGGGTTTACTTTCCCTGTCGCCGGTGTATTTATAGACAGTGATCTTTTCCGCTTCTTATTAGTACTGCCCGGTAGGAAGTGTATTTTTGGGCAGTGATTATTGTTTTAGATTACATTTTTTCTGCCTTGTGGCCTCCTGCGTTCGGATTTCCTGTCCCTGTCGCCGGTGTGATCTTTTGGCTTCTTGTTAGTACTGCCTGGGAGGAAGTGTATTTTTGGGCAGGGATTATGGTTCTTGATTTGATTCCTCCTCCTCCCCTGGCCTCGCGTGAGGTGGAGGTGTTTGTTGAATGTGAGGCGCTGTGGGTCTGTTAGCCCGCTTCTAGCCTGCGCATCCTTCGGGAGACAATTGTGGCCGCCCTTACACCCAGTCGGTTAAATATTTCTATCCCAGGACATTTTGATGGCAGGACATCGTATTAAAGTTGTTAGTTATTGTAAAATGTTAAATTGTTGTATTTTACTCTGATTGTTTTTTGTCCATTGTTTAAAAAGGTTAAGTTTGCCTTTCAGTGGTAGGTTTTTAAAATTACGTGGCTTTAAAATTGTTAGTTATTGTAAAAGGTGAATGACTGTATCTTTACTTTGATTGTTTTAATCTGCTGGGCATCCTTTGAAAGTGCTAGTTCTGCCTCCCTGTTAGCGAGCCCTTGTAATTTAATATCTTGTTGTGTCAAAGTTTAAAAGAAGTTGGCTCCCTACATGTTCGGTAGCGAAATTGTATGCAAATTGGTGGTTTTTTGTTTCATTACTTGGAAAGTTTTAATTTTATTATTAAATGCTTTATCAAAGTCTGTTTTAAATAAAATGGTTTGGCTATTAACGGTAAAGTAAAGTTTTTAATTTCATTACTTGGAAAATTTTGATTTGTTATCAAATGTTTTATCAAAGTCAGTTTTAAGTAAAATGTCTGACCCGCCTCAGTGATGCCCCTTGGCAGCAGCCTCAAGCTGTGTGACAGAAGCCAACGGAAAAAAATGGTTCAAATGGCTCTGAGCACTATGGGACTTAACATCTATGGTCGTCAGTCCCCTAGAACTTAGAACTACTTAAACCTAACTAACCTAAGGACATCACACAACACCCAGTCATCACGAGGCAGAGAAAATCCCTGACCCCGCTGGGAATCGAACCCGGGAACCCGAAACCAACGCAGCCTGGAGCTGTGAGGAAAAGGTCGCTAACTCAGCTCGCATCTGTAGACAGCAATCACAGTTCCTATCCATTACTGCAGTCACTTCTGTTTGAAGCCCGTAAAAATATGTAACAAATAACGATGCACTTGGCTTATTCGCAGCAGGAATTCGAAGTGCTCTCTCACTAACGGTCCAAACGACACTGAGCTGCACTAACCAAAACAAACAAAAGCCTATACAATACGAGGATCGATAACTACGGCGGTAGCGTACTCCACACTGTTATTAAAATAAAAGCTTGTGCCTTGTAAGCACTCGAACACACAAGAAATTACAAATACAATCTAGTAACTACACAGGTTACAGCTCCTGTTGGAAGCTCGTAAAAATATATAACAAATGAACAGTATACTCGCCTTATTAGCAGCAGTAACACGAGGTGCTCTGTCTCTGATGGTCTATCCGACACTGAGCTGTACTTACCAAAACAAACAAAAATTCTTACATCACGTGAACTGCTGTGGATGCTGCAACAACTGAGCAGTACAAAGTGCAAACATCAGGGTGAACAATGAAAAAGGCGTTACTGTTGTCAACAGTGACTTGAGTGAATGGAACAAGTTTGTTTTCAAAGTCTTGTCGGCTTCTGCACTTCTGTCGCAAACTGTCAGTGTGGTACAAAGATAAATGGGGTTAGAAATGACACTAAATGCTATTTTTGTGTGTCGAGCCACCAGAGAGCACGGGTCTCTTGAACCAAAACACTCAGAAGATATTCCTGGACAACCTCCGAATGTTTTTCGGTAATTTAGGGTTCATCCTTTACCGTAATTAAAGCCAATAATTGCTGCATCGTGTTTTCCCTCTGCAACTGTACAATCCTGAAGGTCCCATGTCTTCTTGTCAGGATTCCAGCGGTGGAGACCCGACAAGGTAACACAGTGCCCAAGCCAGTAGCTTCATAATCAGGAATTGTCGTGTTCATATACCCATTTGCTAGTCCTGATCCAGGTTTTCTTGAAATACTTTGGAAGAACGCTGGAATAGCAGCTCGGGAGACCATGGCTAATTTCCACTCCGATCCTACTCCAGACGAGTTAGCCTACGAGTGTTCGGTGTCTGACGATAATATCGGCGAGCAGTTAAATTCTAAACAACAGGTCTGGCAACGCTCAACTTACAGATCAGTAATTTAAAGCAGAAGGTTTAAATTAACAGCCGTAACATGCAGATTTACAATAAGACTGTTTAAAAATGTACATGTGATAGAAATGAGAGCAGTCACAATGTACTCTCCTAGCATTCAGTTCAGTACCCCGTAGTAATACTACTACTAATACCAATTTCCTCTCAATAAAGCACACGCATCTGTCCATTTGTCTTCGAGAAAATTATCCCCCAACGGGATAAAATAAATAAAAGCATATCACTTTGCTTGAAGTGGTGTGTGTGTGTGTGTGTGTGTGTGTGTGTGTGTGTGTGTGTGTGTGTGTGTGTGTGTGTGCGTGTGTGTGAGAGAGAGAGGTGTGTGTGTGTGTGTGTGTGTGTGTGTGTGTGTGTGTGTGTGTGAGAGAGAGAGAGAGAGAGAGAGAGAGAGAGAGAGAGAGAGAGAGATACAAGCACCTGTTCCAAACTCTCGTCTACAAAATTTGTGTTACGCTGAACATACAAGGACATTAATATCAGAATTAATTTTGCTTCATCCTTACAACATATGAATTGTCTCAAACAGACGGGAATAAACTGAAGAATCGAAGAAACCATCCATATGACAACGGACTGCTGATTCTCTCTGTTCGGGACTTGAGTAGTGATTGGAAACGGCATGACCTCGTTGTAGTTTCACTTACATTGCAACTGAATAAACATAGTGGCTTACCAATTGTTTGTATGAGAGTAGTTTCCTAATCGAGACTCGTGGACGACTGAGCAGAAAATCAGTAACAAAAATTTAAGTGTGTCGTTGAATAGATAACCTGATGAAAGAAAAGAGGAGTGTTGTGCCAGTCTACTTCTTGAGTTATTAGTCTACAGATACCTCATCTTCATGTTCTGTCTGTTACACACTAAGTGTCGCAGACGATCTACAGTAATAACACAGTCTCGACACTCTGGTGTGAAAGTTGTTACCGTTTTACACATGGAGCTACACTAGCGCTCCAAGTGGTGAGAAAGCAGACAGTGATATGTTTCGTAAGGATAATGTGTATCTTATTTATTTTTCTACTTAATTAAAGAAATATTTGTTATACTTTTGCGTTTCATACATTACTAAATCACCAAGAAACGTGAATTATCGGGAAATAAATGTAAAAACAGCCGAATTTCACTGATTCAGTGACGTAAGCTACAACTTATTCTTTAAGAAATTGTCTACTATCAAATATGTGCAGAACTACAGCGTACTCCACTGACAGCAAAAGAATATAAATACTTATTTGATACACAAGAAGCATATATTCCTGTTGTTGTCTCTTCTTATTATGACAGGTAGTCTTCTTGCCGCGTAAAAAGTTTTTTATGGAGTCTAATGATTCTCCCATTCTTACACTTCATCCGACTTTCCAATACACGAATATTTTTAAAAATATAATTACTTTTGCTTCAGAAGCGAATATGTTGAAGATTCTTGCCGTTTGTGACACAGATGTAGCAATAATTATGGAACTGGTTTTTTTCCCTGTTGCGAAATGGATTTATTACTTTTTGAAATTTTGTTATGACATCTGTACGGTTTTCCCTTCAGATATAGCTTTGGTGGCTTATTGGGCACTATAAATAACGTTGGTATTAATTCCACACTGGTCTCCTATGTTCCACTTTCACTGATTTGGCTGTGTAGCGAACATTTTTGCAGAAAGTCAGGTCTTCCGGTGTTTACTAGCAGTTCATTGATTGCTCTTTATTAAGTATCCGTAAGTTACAAGAGTATCTGATTAAACTGCCCTGTAATCTATCGATTCATATTTTCTAGGGTTCTTAGGAAACTAATGAATGAAAATGTGATGTCATTTTTAGTTGCTATCGATTTTGGTGGCGTTACATATGCTTCCTATTGTAAAAGCTATGTTACAGATCAGTATAACAGATAATACTTGCACTCATCCGATGTCGTACTCACAAGTGTCACTCGCTGACCGCTTGGAGCGCTGCTATCGGAGTAACAAAAGCTAGACAGTGTGTCACGACTGCTAAGACTGGGATAGTAAGGACCTCATATCGCTTCAGAGAGTAAATTGCACGGTACCCTACACATAATCTTTGACTGCGTGTTCCTGGAGCCAAAGAGTTAAAAAATAATAAACAGACATTGACTGGAAACGTCAGTGTTTCTCTAATCGCTTTGCGTCAGCTGCTACATAACAACTAGAGTTCAGCCTAAACTTCAGCTGCTATTGAATCCTGGTAATTATATATTTATTCACGCCACACTGTGTAATTTAGTTTGCTTTAAAATTTGATGATGATAACCATGACGGAGTATATGGAGTGCACGTCTAAAATTGCTCTTTAGATGTCAGTACTGTTATATAATTTTAATTGTTACCCAGCCACGGAAAATGCATAGGCTTCGTCAAAACTTTTGTAGATTAAATGTGTATTGTGTTCCGTTCTGTTCTGATTTTGTTCTGTAATTTATAGTTCAGATAGACTTGATGTATCATCTACTGATTAAAAGGACAGAAGAAATTGGCGGGAGTCTCAGATGCACATAAAAATGTAGTTTCGTTGAGCTTCAGACGATATAAAACTTAATACCATCTCCTAAATTCTGAAGACTTTAACTTTCTTCGTCTTCCGATGGAATTTATGAGACATTGTAGTTACCGAAGCAGCTCAAGAGGAATTTGCAATATTTCCCAACGGTTTCACAAGTGGAGTAATGGTAATCACTTCAGTTCTTGGTGAACGTTTTGAATTGTATTATTCTATGGCTTTATTCATTGTTATATTTTCGCTGGTTACTGTACACCGTTGTCTCCACTGCAGCTGTTGTCCGCTCTTGATCTACAGATCTATGGTTTATTTTGCAACACTGGCTTCGATTTCTTTGTGTTAAATATGTCTTATTTTTATATTTCGTTTGTATTATTTGTTTGTATTATTTTTATATTTTATATTTTTTTATTTTTATATTTTATTTTATTTGTTTGTATTATTTTTATATTTCGTTTGTATTTCTGCTGCAGAGCGTTTGTAGTACACTCGATTCGTTTTTCTTCCGATAAACAGTTCTTCTATATAACCTTTCCGATTTACTTCTGATCTCTTACTTGACCTATACAGATGAATATTGTTTTATGCTACTACCTTTAATTGCATCGTGATAGATAAATAAGTTTTCTAAATGGTTCAAATGGCTCTGAGCACTATGGGATCTGAGGTTATCAGTCCCCTAGAACTTAGAACTACTTAAACCTAACTAACCTAAGGACATCACACACACCCATGCCGAAGGCAGGATTCGAACCTGCGACCGTAGCAGTAAATACGTTTTCTACATTGTACTGCTCACTGTCGTGTCCAGTACATCTGCACAGCCTTTTTTACGATACTCGATTCGTTTTCCTTCAGATATGGTTGTTTTTATTAATCTGTGACTGAGCGCTGTACTAATAATTGGAGTTATTTTGTTTTACGATGCACAAAAATCTCGAAATCAAAGCTGTCTGTTTCATTCACAGTTCAAAATATGGCCAAAGGTATGACACTTTATCGCCTTGTTAGTTATGCAATCTTCAACTCTGATGTTCGTTACATTACTGGTCAAACAAGACACGTAGTCGCGCTATCTCCACAATACCCCCACACTCTGTCTTGTTTTCTATATGAAACAAATTGCCTATAAAATCTGTTACTGTGTATATTGGGACAGTTAAAAATGTTCATTTAAAATCTGCAGCACTTATCTGTTAAAGAGAAAATTTTTATTTCAACGCTAGAGACATCACCAAGTGCTACTGACACCAATGTCAACTGCTTTATTCTTGGGCTAATTGAACGCAGTTACTGCGCATCTACATCTACATCTATACTCTGCGAACCACTGTGAAGTGCATGGCAGAGAATATGTCCCACTGTAACAATTGTCAGAACTTTTCCCTTTCCATTCACGCATGGAGTGCTGGAAAAAAGATTGTTTAAATGCCTTTGTGCTTCCTGTAATTAATCTAATCTCATCCTCACGATTCCTATTGGGGCGATATGTATTGGGCTTTAGGATATTCCTAGCGTCATAATTTAAAGCCGGTTCTTGAAACTTTGTTAGCAAACATCCTCGAGATAGTTTCCGTCGGTCTTTAAGAGTCTGTCAGTTCAGTTCTTTCAACATCTCAGTGACGCTCTCCCGCGGGTGAAACAAAACTGTGAGGTTTCAGATGTTGGTGACGTTTTACGTTACAATTTTATGGTGCGTTCTTTATTAGGTTAATGTTAATATTAAACTGCAGAGCAGCAGAACAGTTCCAACTTTTTCCCCTCGTCATGGCCAGCTAAGGAACCATATACTAGTTTCAGTTCATTTGCTGTTTTCGTTCCTTCAATAGTCTCATTTTATGTTTGTTATTTATGTATTAATGTTTCCCGTCTTCCATTCATACATATTCCGTTTTTTCCTCTGCTTTGGCATGCTCTCAAATGAACTTGATTTTTTACATACTGAAACTGGTTTCTGTTAATTGGTTCCCATCTATTTGATCCAGGCTGTTGTTGATTTTCCTGAGGTATTTGAAAATTTTTCTGATAAACTTCCTCTGGTGTGTCGAATACATTTACCCGTGATTCACTGTAAAATACACTACTGGCCATTAAAATTGCTACACCACGAAGATGACGTGCTACAGACGCGAAGTTTAACCGACAGGAAGAAGATGCTGTGATATGCAAATGATTAGCTTTTCAGAGCATTCACACAAGGTTGGCACCGGTGGCGACACCTACAACGTGCTGACATGAGGAAAGTTTACAACCGATTTCTCATACACAAACAGCAGTTGACCGGCGTTGCCTGGTGAAACGTTGTTGTGATGCCTCGTGTAAGGATGAGAAATGCGTAGCATCACGTTTCCGACTTTGATAAAGGTCGGATTGTAGCCTGTCGCGATTGCGGTTTATCGGACCGCGACATTGCTGCTCGCGTTGGTCGAGATCCAATGACTGTTAGCAGAATATGTAATCGGTGGGTTCAGGAGGGTAATACGGAACGCCGTGCTGGATCCCAACGGCCTCGTATCACTAGCATTCGATGTGACAGGCATCTTATCCGCATGGCTGTAACGTATCGTGCAGCCACATCTCGATCCCTGAGTCAACAGATGGGGACGTTTGCAAGACAACAACCATCTGCACGAACAATTCGACGACGCTTGCAGCATGTACTATCAGCTCGGAGACCACGGCTGTGGTTACCCTTGACGCTGCGTCACAGACAGGAGCGCCTGCGATGGTGTACTCAACGACGAACCTTGGTGCACGAATGGTAAAACTTCATTTTTTCGAATGAATCAAGGTTCTGTTTAGAGCATCATGATGGCCGCATCCGTGTTTGGCGACATCGCGGTGAACTCACATTGGAAGCGTGTATTCGTCATCGCCATACTGGCGCATCACCCGGCGTGATGGTATGGGGTGCCATTTGTTACGCGTTCCGGTCACCTCTTGTTCGCATTGGCGACACTTAGAACAGTGGACATTACATTTCAGATGTGTTACGACCCGTGGCTCTACCCTTCATTCGATCCCTGCGAAACCCTACATTTCAGCAGGATAATGCACGACCGCATGTTGCAGGTCCTGTACGGGCCTTTCTGGATACAGAAAATGTTCGACTGCTGTCCAGGCCAGCACATTCTACAGATCTCTCACCAGCTGAAAACGTCTGGTCAATGGTGGCCGAGCAACTGGCTCGTCACAATACCCCAGTCACTACTCTTGATGAACTGTGGTATCGTGTTGAAGCTGCATGGGCAGTTGTACCTGCACACGCCATCCAAGCTCTGTTTGACTCTATGCCCAGGAGTATCAAGGTCGTTATTACGGCCAGAGGTGGTTGTTCTCGGTACTGATTCCTCAGGATCTGTGCACTCAATTTGCGTGAAAATGTAATCACATGTCAGTTCTAGTATAATATATTTGTCCAATGAATATCCGTTTATCATCTGCATTTCTTCTTGGTGTAGCAATTTTAATGGCCAGTAGTGTATTATCCATAACGGACGTGAGGTAACGGTTGTTAAGTTTTTACGGTAACAATTGGTAACATTCAACCGTATTTCTGGCCTACACGTAGCTCTACAGCACGTTCCGAGAGATAATGCTCTCCTCATCAGGTGACAAACTTTGCTCATGAATTTAAAGCACTAAAAATCTACCGACAATAATAAATTCGGTGTTCACAAGATAAAATAGAAAAAACACATTGGACTTTGGGTCGTCGTGTTACATTAAAATTGTCGATACCTGTCAGTGACCGTCCTACCCCTCACCTCACACCGCATGTCACGTTGACGCTTCTGCAGAGGTCGAGGGTGTTTGTGAACTGACACGTCCGCCGTGGTACTAAGTAACTGAAACTACTGGCTCAAATATAATACTGTTCAGCTGGTGGTCTACTTTTCCTCATTTCCTAAGCTGACGATCGTCAGTCTCTAGCGGTTCCTCAAAGAGGTATTACAAATTTATAATCACGTATCTGCCCTAAAAAAATTGTACAAAGTCGCTAATAATTCTCATTTAGTTGTCTTTTACTTGTGCGTTCAGAATATTGCTGTATTCCTTTTATGAATAGCGAGCTCCAATTCCTGTAGCAAGTCGAGTGTTTCCTTCCTTTCTTTTCCATGTCCCAAATTTCTAAGACTTCTGCTAATGCCTTAAGGAGATACGTATACGATTCACAGCAGCTGATTTGTCGTATTGCTTCATCTAACTGCATCTTTATGTTCCTTGTACCTAATCGAAAAATGTTCTTCCTGTCTGTACAACAAATTTTGCTTCAGAGACTGTGCATTTAATTATATAAACTCCCTATCTTTCGAACTTATTTATCTTTTTACCCATATCGTGCTTCAAGTCCTACCTTAGTAGATTATTTGTCTGAGACGCTACTTTAACACAGTATGGTTAAAAATGTTCGCGACCTTTTGCGTGACGGTCCCACACTATGACACCGCGACTAGTTTAATTTTATATTCATTAAGTTTATTCCTTCTTTTCTTTGCAAACATATTAAAAATATCTACTTTGTAACCTTTGTTAACCGCTGTCTTCTTAATGACGTTTAATTCCGTCTCTTTATCCTTCCTGCTCATTGGCATACTGTCTGTCTTGTGCAGGAAACAGAATGCTGCTTCTTATAAGCCTGTGAATGGCGTGAACCATAAGCGATCACAGTATCGGCTGTTGGTTTTCTGTGAACGGTGAATAAGTGTTTGTTTCTCTACTTCTTAATGGTCAAATCGAAGAATTGTAAACGTATTTTGTTGAACTTATTTAGTATTTCTTCAATATCTTCATTTGCACTATCAACAAGCAACCAAGTATATCGTCTAAGTCAAATTTTTGAGAAGCAATTTTACCTATAACGTCTTGGTTAAAATTTAAAACTCTGTCTTGAATTTCACTGAAAAAATGTTACCCATAGTCCGGGAAATGCTGAACCCCATGGCTAAACCATTAAAAGTGAAATAGTTAAAATTTGTAATCAAATGTAAAAGTTCAGTGGATTAGATGGGCTCTTGTTTTGAAATTTTACTGTACTCAAGCAAATTTTTTCTCATAATCCCTATCACTTCATTAACAGGAACACTGGAGTAGAGTTACTTAACATCCAGTGAAACCAAACGAAACAGTTAGTGACCTGTTTCTCCTTGATTCCATCGATCAGAGCCATACTATCACTTACCGCATAGTTGTTCTCATAGATGTAAGCCCAGTTACCTTGTAGGCTGGTCTGCTTCTACAGTTCACTAATGAACGAATCATGCTGAACCTCTACGATTCTTCAGCTGTGAACTTAATTTAGGCGCAGTTAGATTTGTATATGACATCTTTTTTTGACTTCCGTTAGCAGGAAGATTGTGTTTCTGATAATGTTTTTTAATACAGCTTGTAAATCTGCTATTAAATAGTTTGGAATACCAGTGATGTCATTTTCGGCAAATAACGTTCTCGTATTCGCAGTGTACTGCTCCTCCTATAACATCACTACAGTATTCCCCGTATCTGCTGTAGTGGGTCCGCAGCTCGTGGTCGTGAGGTAGCGTTCTCGCTCCCACGCCCGGGTTCCCGGATTTTCTCTGCCTCATGATGACTGGGTGTTGTGTGATGTTCTTAGGTTAGTTAGGTTTAAGTAGTTCTAAGTTCTAGGGGACTGATGACCATAGCTGTTAAGTCCCATAGTGCTCAGAGCCATTTGAACCATTTTTGCTCTAGTGGCAACGGCTGTCCCTTCATTAACCGTTTTATTTAAGGACCTGACAGTGAACTGTGTCGCTTTCTCAATTCTGTTTTTACAACTTTTAGCAGCATACGACTGACATGACCAATTTCATAATTATTTAATTGGAAATTTCGGTTGTCATTTCAATGAGAGCAATCATTTCCTTTGCGATCTTTTTGTCACTAATATTAGTAACTTTGTTACCAGACGTGCAGCTCTTATTATGAATGTTTTTATTTATACTTTTTCACCGTTTTTCTACCCTCTGTTTGGCAGATAATTCTCTTCAGTTTATAATTTTCATCTCGAAATTGGACTGTTGAAGTTGAAACCTCCCCTTAGAAACATTTGTGAATGACTGTGCTGATAAACCTCTTACGTTACTTGGTTTTCAGAGAGCTGAGCAGAACTGAACGAATATTTCGCCCTTTAATTATTCTGATCAACACTAAACTGACACACAATATTTTTAGCGCAACACAATCTGACTTTCAAAAATCCCTACAAAAGAAGGCCCCTGACTAACAGTAACCTATACCTTTCATGAATCACTTTCCTCACAAAAATCTTCGCTACTCGAACTACTGCAATACAGCGAGCGCCAATTCTGCCAGATAAATAAAAGATTCTAACTACTGAAGGCACTAACTACTGATAGGCTGTAGTTACCACAACCAACAGCGGGAACGCCTTGGGCTGCGGATCGGAGCCGCCAGGCGGGGAAGCCGCCGGCGGTGGAGCACGCACCACCGGGTAAACACAGGACGAGTCGAACGACAGACCAACGACAACTGACAACAACCGACCACGACCGACTATGAGCGACACAAGGAAGAGATAAACAACGGAGGCTTGTGGAAACCACAACACCAAACACCAAACGTAAATCCACTCGGAACCAGAGCCAGGCAAATGTCAACAACGAGCAACGACTAGAACGCAGTACCGCCGAGATAGAAACGAAGTCCAGAGCGAGTACCAGACTGCTGGACTAGGTTGTTTTTTCTTTATTGTATTTCAATTCCCCATCGGGGCGGGCTGGCAGCAGCATATGCGCTGCTCTTCGGCCGAAACACATGGAACAAACAATAGAAGACATTTAAAAATAACAATGGAGAGAATATGGTGAACTTAGATATAAAAAAGGGGGAACATCATGGAAGGCAATAGACAAAAAACGGGGTGACTGTAAAATGGAGATAAAAAACTGTTTAAAAGTAGCACACACAAACAGCCACACACTGCGACAATTAAAAGAACACAAGGCACAGTATGACTGGAGCATAAAAGGTATGGACGGATGGCGTAGCACATAACAAACACTGACAGCGAACCTCAGGGCAGTACACAATTAAAATCACACCTCTTGACGCACAGGAGAAACAGCACTAAACACAACACTGATGTGGCACACTGACGATGATCAAAACAGAGGATCTGCCAGGCGCAAGGAGATGAGGGAGACTGGAAGAAGGGAGGGAGGGGTTGGACTAGGGCTTTTTTTTTTCTTTATTGTTATTTTGAAACCTATAGTACAGGCAGGCCGGCAGCAGCATACGACGCCGTTCTTTGGCCGCAGAGAAACACAGATATACAAATGAAGACATTTAGAGAAAAAACATGGTGGACATATAAACGGAGACAAACACTTTTTAAAATACAAGGTGCCGTTCACGGGTGTAGAGTCCAAGATAAAATTGTTCAGACACTTGGACACAGACAGAAACGAGAACTGTCACACGTGAACATAGGTGCACAAAACGAATAACACTGAAGCACTTAAGCACAAAACGACGGCACACACAGAACACGAGGAATTGATCTCCGGCGCGCGAATGTTCACTAACCGTGTACGAGTCTGGGGACCTGCCAAGAGAGGAGGAGTGGGGGAGAGAGGGAGAGGGGAGAGCAGATGCCATGGGCAGGGGAGACAGGGGGAAGGGAGGAAGGGGGAGGGGAAGCCCGGTGGAAGAGGGGTGGAGGGAGGGGACGGGCGAAAAGGAAAAGGAAGGGAGGGAGGGTGCCTAAAGGAAAGGATACAGGAAGTGGGGGGGGGAGGATCAAAGTTGATAGGAGGGGTAGATGGAGGGGAGGAGGACATCATCAGGGAGGGGGAGCTGGCAGAAGCCACCTTGGGAGAGGGTAAGGAGGGTGGAGAGATGGAGACTGGGTGGGATGTGGGAATACAGGCGCGGCAGCGGGTGGGGGTGGGAGAGGATGGGTGAGACAAGCGGATGAGGAGGATCGAGTTTGCGGGAGGTGTACAGGATCCGTATCCTTTCAAGGAAAAGGAGGAGGTGGGGGAAGGGGATGAGATCGTACAGGATCCGCGTGGGGGAGGGGAGACGGATGCGATAGGCGAGGCGGAGAGCATGGAGGGAATAATAAAAGGTAGGGGGGACGGAAATCCAGGCCGGATGGGCGTAACAAAGGATAGGGCGGATGAGGGTTTAATAGGTGTGGAGGATGGTGGAGGGGTCCAGACCCCACGTATGGCCGGAAAGGAGCTTGAGGAGACGGAGTCGGGAGCGTGCCTTGGCTTGGATTGTCCGGAGATGGGGAGTCCAGGAGAGGCGACGGTCGAGGGTGACGCCAAGGTATTTAAGGGTGGGAGTGAGGGCGATAGGACGGCCATAGATGATGAGGTATAAATCAAGGAGGCGGCAGGAAGGGGTGGTTTTGCCTACAATGATCGCCTGGGTTTTGGTGGACTAGGGCCGAGCGGGTCCCTATATACGAAACCGGAGAGAGCGGCTATTGGCCGCTGTCTGCACGTGGCTTAGCGGTGGCGCCCTCGCTGCGCGAGAGCCACTGCGCGGAATAGCCGCCGCAGAGGCGGAGCCCTCTATGGGCTGACCACGTCCATTTGTTCTGCCGCGTGTTCGACTTCCGCGGCGGAAGGTACTAGAATAGGCATACTTAGCAAATGAAAGATTTTGATAGAGAACAAACAATATATTTACCTTAATAGTGTTCAAAAGTCATTATATATATCAGTTCATGACATCCAGTCATACAAATTTACTCTTTCTGATGGACACGCGTCCAGATCATCTGCTCTCAAAACTCCGCCATCTCTCTCCCCACATCCACCTCTGCTGGCGGCTCACCTCCAACTGCGCAACGTACGCGCTGTTCACATCCAACTGCCCAACACTACAATAGCGAATATTTCAACAATGCCAACCAGCCACAGGCTGCACACAGCACAGTCAGTGATTTTCATACAGAGAGCTACGTGGCGTTACCAACATAAAAACCTAAACAGCCTACTTACAAAGTGTTTATAAAAACAAATTGCTGTTTTCCACAGTTCTCATGGTTATTTAGTTCTCATTTATTGTGTCTATCTTGGAAACAGAAGTTTGGTAATATACTCTGTTTTTTTTTTTTTTTTCAAATGTGTCATAGAAGCCTCTTTGGAGCACTGCAATTTTACAAATGGCATTTTGGTTTTAAGTAGTAGTTTTAATGTTTCATTTACTTTGTGATGGAGTTTTTTCACATTTTGTTCATTTGCCCATTTCTTACACCTTTGTTTTAATGCTTTAGCACAGTTGTTAGACCAAGCCTTTCTTAGACCATTCCTTCCTTGCAGTCTTAACTCGTATTGCTGCTGTCTGTGCAGCTTTCTTGATTTATTCTTTGAATTCTTACCAGTGGCTGTATTTTCTTTTGAAATTGTTATAGCTCATTTTTTATTTCTCGTGGGCCGACAGCATTGTAAATCTGCTGTCAAGATATTAAATCATTTTAATCACTAACGTTACTGTAATACAAGGAGGTGACTAAAGTCGTGGGACAGCGATAAGCACATATGTAGATGGCGGTAGTATTGTGTACACAAGGTGTAAAAGGGCACTGTATTGGCGGAGCTGCCATTTGTACCCAGGTGATTCATGTGAGAAGGTCTCCGACATGATTACTGCCGCACGACGGGAATTAACTAACTTTGAACGCGGAATGGTCACTGGAGCTAGACGCATCTCCATTTCGGAAATCGTTAGGAAATTCAGTATCTCGAGATCCACAGTGTCAAGAGTGTGCCGAAAATACCAAATTTCAGACATTACCTCTTACCATTGATAGCGCAGTGGCCGATGGCCTTCACTTAACGACCGAGTGCAGTGACGTTTGCTTAGCGTTGTCAGGCTAACAACAATCGTCAATGGGTGAAATAGCCATAGAAATCTATCTGGCGTGTACGACGATGCATCCATTAGGACAGTGAGCCGAATTTTGCCATTAACGAACTACAGGCGCAGACGAGCGACACGAGTGCCTTTGCTAACAGCAGAACAGCGCCTATAACACCTCTCGTGTGCTCTTGACCATATCGGGTGGGCTCTAGACGACACGAAAACAATGATCTGGTCAGATGAGTCCCGATTCCAATTGGTAAGCCGGCCGGAGTGGCCGAGCGGTTCTAGGCGCTACAGTCTGGAGCTGCGCGACCGCTATGGTCGCAGGTTCGAATCCTGCCTCGGGCATGGATGTGTGTGATGTCCTTAGGTTAGTTAGGTTTAAGTAGTTCTAAGTTCTAGGGGACTGATGACCTCACAAGTTAAGTCCCATAGCGCTCAGAGCCATTTGAACCAATTGGTAAGAGCTGATGGTAGATTTCGAGTGTGACGCAGTCCCCCATGAAGCCATGGGTCCAGGCTGTCAACAAGGCACTGTGCAAGCTGATGGCTGCTCTATAATGGAGTGAGCTGTGTTTACATAAAATGAAGTGGGTCCTCTGGTCGAACTGAACCGATCATTGACTGGAAGTAGTTATGTTCGGCTACTCGGAGACCGTTTGCAGTCATTATGGACTTCATGACAATACGCCATGTCACCTGCCACAATTATTCATGATTGGTTTGAATAACATTCTGAAAAATTCAAGCGAATAATTTGTCCGGCCATATCGCCCAACATGAATCCCATCGAACGTTTATAGGACGTAATCGAGAGGTCAGTTCGAGCAGAAAATCCTGCACTGACAACACTTTCGGAACTACAGACAGTATTTCCAGCTATGTCCTTAGCAAATCGTTATGGCTGGTGCAGCAGAAATTTTTTGTAAGTTAATAAGTTGATGGAGTTTTATTAATCAGCAATTACTGTGCTCTATTTTTGAGTTGTTTGATTCGTTTTTAAGATTGACAGCATCTGTTGATAGCTTGGTAACTTTAACAAGCTGTCAAATATGGCATTTGATAGATGGGAATTACTCTGGAATTCTTCTGTCCGAGAAGAATCTGAACATATGTCTAACACCAAATCTAAAAGCGATTTAATACGTACATGTCCAAGCCCAAGCTAAATTTTGAGTGATACACAACTGAGAATAACTACCACATAAAAAATACATGTGAGTAATTGCTTAATAGCTATAGTGACTCTTTCCTGGATTGGTGATCACTGGCACAGACCAAGTAAACCGCTACTGGTGGCACTGTGATGGGCCTGATGAACTAACTTGAAATGATGGACCTGGACATAGTCCAATGAATCATTATCAGACAACACTAATATCTGATGGAGATTGAAGACAGATGTTCCCTCCCCCTTCCAGGCAGGTCCTGGCGGAGGCTCGAGTCCTCCCTTGGGCATGGGTGTGTGTTTGTCCTTAGGATAATTTAGGTTAAGTAGTGTGTATGCTCAGGGACTGATGACCTTAGCAGTTAAGTCCCATAAGATTTCACACACATTTGAACATTTTCTCCCTTCCATCCCATAACTAGCCCACAGAGTGAGGCCACAGCCACAATTATGAGTCCAGCTAGAAGTTCCATACTGACCAGACATAAGGCGTTCAGGGAAGCCGTAGTGTCCACAGAGGTGGGAACCTCTTGGAAATTTCAGACAATAGCATTTTGTTCCCTAGGACCTTCGGACATTAGATCTTTTTGGTGATATGTATGGAGGCTGAAGGCTGACCCTGACTTGGAGGCCATA
Organism: Schistocerca cancellata; assembly: GCF_023864275.1. NCBI lineage: Eukaryota > Metazoa > Arthropoda > Insecta > Orthoptera > Acrididae > Schistocerca > Schistocerca cancellata. The sequence goes on along the minus strand of NC_064632.1, from coordinate 353,598,191 downwards.
TGGTGGTGTTCCAGTGTCATTTCTCACGCTAGTGCTTCCATTTCTCTCTCCTGCGTGTGTACACTGGTTCGGATGACAAACTATTTGATGGCCTGTGACACCACCTGCGAGTAGTCTGTTGCCTTGGTGACTCCTGATAGTTCTGGGGACCCGAATGAGATGGTGTTCATAGGTATGGAACCATATTCGATAGTCGGTCTGGAAACAACGGCATCATAGGAGTAAGTCGAACAGTGTGTGATGACGTCGTCCTTTCAGAAAACTAGACAATCTCCTGCTATCGTTTAGTGTGGATCTAAAGTGCTTAGGAAAGACGTTACTGCCTATTAGCTAGATGTATCAATTAAGATTTTGCACATGCAAGTTTTCAACTTCGTGCTGTTCATTCGACGTTCCCATTGGGTGGAATGGTGGTTTGGTGGTGCATTCATTGTTAGTTCTGCTGCAGAAATTGATAAAGGATGCGAATGTAAATTGTGAGTATGATCTACTGTCTTCCTTCTATGGCAAAATATTTGTAGCGCCCTGAATGTAATTTTTGATGGAGTAGGCGATGCAAATTAAGTCTGAAAATACGTGATCCACTACGAGACTAAGAACAGATCAGATGAGTACATGAATCTCTGTGGAACATTTCTTGGTGATATGATGAGTGTGAGAAATATTTTCACAGTGGTAAGTAAGATGCGGTGTTTGGTCGGAGGAACGAGGGTGACAACAACATATTTATTTTTTCAATGCTTGTATCAACTGTTGGCTAATACATGAACCTTCTATTGATAATTTTCATTCAATATCTGAAGTATGTCCCGCTGGGATCTTGCAACAGGTCAATTAATCACTTCATAGGCCCGCCGCAATAGCTGCATGATGTTCTTCAGCTCTTGTTCTTCAAACAATGTTGGAAGTGTAGAAAATCGAAGTAAACTTTAAGTGGCTGGTAAGAACTCACAAAAGGTGTCACAAAGGATTCAATTTTGTGTCCAGTCCTATTCCTTATGTACGTGAATGACCTTCCACTTAACATTCAACAAGAAGAATTGTTACTTTTTGCAGACGGTACTAGTGCAATAACAAATTTGTTAGAGAGAAAGCAGCATGAGGCATTGTTAATGATCTTTTCCAAATAATTATTAAGTGGTACTCTGAAAATGGACCTAAATTTGGAGAAAACGCAGTGTATTCACTTCTGTATAACAAATAAAGTCATACTAACAACTGACGTAGCATATGAACACCAGTCAGTAAATAGGGTGAAATGCTCTAAATTGTTTGTATAGATGAAAACTTGAACTCAATCAATTCAGCTATTTTTACTCTTTGTATAATTTCTAGACTCGTAAATAAATGATTGAACCTCCTGAGATATTCCGCATATTATAATGTGCTATGGAATAATATTCTGTGGAAATAGTTACTTAGAAAGAAAGTTGGGAGGTGGCAGGAGCCCCCTCTCATATTTCTATCTTACTCTGAGTAATTAGATTTTCCTCTCTAATTGCATGCGGTGAAAAGATGCTATTCCTTCACACGCTGACTACCCACACAGCATCTCTCGTCACCCAGGTGGTCCGGTGACAGGCGGGCTCCGCTGATCTTGAGAGGGTTAAGCCGACGGGTGTGAGGGAGTCGAGTGGATGCTTTCCAGATGCCGACATTGTCATAAGAGCGGCCCAGAGGGGCCAGGGGCCAGAAGGGGCGTCTGGACTAGAGATTCCGTTACTTCGCAGAAACTTAGTGAAAACACTTTCTGGCAGGCTACCAGCGAGGCGTGGGAATGACTTGTGTTCCCAGGCAGTCTTGGCGGGCAAATTTCCGCATTTTGTGTAAAATCGTAACTGTGATTGGCTTGCTCAGGGCATAGCTCCGTGACATAGCAAAATCGGCGCAGAAATTGGCGCCAAGAATCTCCATTGGTGGAATGGTTGTGCTTAGGCAATAGAGTGGAATTTTCCGCCTGTTTTCGAGTTGCTGATTGGAATGTTTAACCATGGCCACTGTCGTGAGGGCGGGAATGTTCTGTGTTGGGCATGTACAGGTGCTCTTGAGAGAGTTGGCTCTCACCTTTCGGTCGGAGTAGGTTACAAGACTGAGCTCTCGCTGCCCTGGATAGCCTGCCTTCCGTTGGCTGTCTAATATACTTTTATTTAATTGTAACTGTTTGACGAAGTAGCTGAAGTTTCGACTTCAGTGTAACTTCCCGAATACAGTTGGCAGTTGACTGTTTTGCGTACAGGCGGCCTATGTTGTCTGTCTTGAGCAGTTTTGGCTAAAGTTGACTGTATCGGAGTTACTGTGTGACTTCGCTCGTTAAAATCAGTCATTGTACTGTCAGTGATTGTGTGGCGGGCCTTCTTCGTCTCCCTCAGAGGCGCATTTGTATTGATAGGAAGTCTTTAGTCTGGAACAACCAGACCAGGATAATTTGTTTCGGGCTATACTCGCGATATTATCATCATCACGACGGGACGTCGAAGCAACCAGCCATCGCTTCCAGTACGCCATATTGTGTCCTTGCAGTTAAGAAGACTGCTTGGTAATGTATGTCCGCAACATCGGTAGATTAGGGAATTTGCACTGTGATAATCAGAGCTCAGCAGAGCGCGCCTGTTCCCGTCTTTTCTTACGTGGTTCTGTCTTGGATGTTCATTGTCTGAGTTCTCACTACTGTAGCAGCAATTAATGTTGGGTTGGCTGGGTGTTACTCTTAAGATTTGAGTTGCAAGGGATTGGCTCCACATACCACTTCATCATAAATGTCATAATCTAATTTATGGACAACTTCACCTTCACAGCATTTATTTGAGTATCCAATTTGATTCAATTTGATGTATTGTAAATGTTTCATGTGTTTTGTTTATGATTTTGAGTTTAGTCATAATCAATCAAATTGTTATTTTGAACAGAAGTTTCATTCTGTTAATCGGTAGAACAACCCTTTTATTTCTCACTGCGTTACTGAAATTTTCCTTTATTTAAGTAGTGTCTATCAAATTAAATTATTGCAGGTGCCAAACTCTTTTCTACTCCACTTGCAGGGTCGATTACAGTCAGTTCGCGTTTCTTCTTAATCCATGTGCAACAGCAAAAGTCGGAGTTAGAATGGGGGGGGGGGGAGGCTTAGAGCATCATTTACATATGAAGATTCTAGAAGAATTCAGTGTTAAATACACTGCTAGCCCCGGCACCTCGCAAAGTGTTGCTTTCGCACTAGCGAGCAGTAGAATGATGTCTGGTATTCACTTGCAGTCTTCATGTATTTAGGCATTTCAGCTGCATCATCACAATATATCGTAAACAGCCGAAACACTATGACCACTGTATACCGCGACGTTGGATGCCGCCTGGTGGCAATGTGGGCACGTGACGCGGTAACAAAAGTATGTAAGCGGAGTAGACACGGGCGGGGGATCATCCTAGCGAAGGTATGGGCTGCAAATGGGGAAATCCATTCAGATAAGCGACTTTGACAAAGGGCAGATTATTATTACGCAGAGCCTGTGAACGAGTTTCTCAAACACGATGAAACTGATCGAATGCTCACGTGCTATAGTTGTGAGCATCTACGGAAATATGAAAAAGGACGGCGAAACTACCACTAGGCGCTAAATGGCTGGACGTCCACGGCTCTTCACAGAACTTGGGATTTGGAGGCTTGTCTGCTCTGTTAAGTACGATACTCGTAGATGGTGATCTGTGACTTCTCTTCTGAAAGAGCACAATGCTAGTGCACGCACAAGTGTTTCGAAGCACATCGTTTATCGTACAGTGTTGAACATGGAGCTCCAGAGCAGACCATCCGTACGTGTTCATACACTCCTGGAAATGGAAAAAAGAACACATTGACACCGGTGTGTCAGACCCACCATACTTGCTCCGGACACTGCGAGAGGGCTGTACAAGCAATGATCACAAGCACGGCACAGCGGACACACCAGGAACCGCGGTGTTGGCCGTCGAATGGCGCTAGCTGCGCAGCATTTGTGCACCGCCGCCGTCAGTGTCAGCCAGTTTGCCGTGGCATACGGAGCCCCATCGCAGTCTTTAACACGACGTGCGGACGTGCGGACGAGTCCCGCGCGCGCTCCTGCCGTAATAGCTTTCGAACTGGTTTTTTTTTTCTCGTGGAAAATCGGGTCAACGAGTGTATCAGAACAGTGACAAACTTCAATTACGTGTGTTGTGATACAGTGATGTGAAATATCCACAAGCTTAAGTGGAAAAATTGTGCATTAACGTGACATCGTATCTGCACTGAGCTGGACTCGCGTTGGACCTCACCAAAGGTATCTCACCTGCAACTAACACTCATGGAACATTACTAACACTCATAGGAACAATTGACGGTACTAACAATACTAATAACAGGCTGTGAAGTGCAATTATGAAATCGAAAGTAAGAGATCCTGCGTGTGACGAGTCAAGACCGTAACTTATGGTAGGCCGTTTTTCATTCTGGAACGACCACAATTCCACCAAAACTGTACGTAAACAATAGAACAGTGAAGGAAAGCTTCTGCAAAAATTAGGGCTCGTTAACTTTAACTTAAACGGAATTAAACGGAATAATTACAAACAGCCATGTCAAACACGGTGACAGAACGCAAGTCCCTCAAGTAGGTTGCTAGGCGCTGGTCGGAGTGCGTGTTAAGTGTCGTAAGTAGGCCGGAGTGCGTTAACCGACACCCAACGGTGTTGCTAAGCGCGACACGTGATTCCGCGCTCCGCCACCAGAGGCAGCAGTGCCATCTGTGCGTGAGCGAACTGCGTACTAAGCGCGACACGCTTACTTACACGCGCGGGACTACTTGGCCGACCTTCCAGCGAAACCGTGCCGCGCCGCGCAGTACCGACCGGCACTCGCCGGCGTTCACACGCGAGCTGTGTACTGCAGCGTGTCGCCTCCTGTGCGCCGCGCTGGCGTTTCGCTTCGAACGCATTTCTATCCCTGCCGGCTACGTGATGGCGCATCGCCCCTACGATAACTGAACAACTCTCACTAAAACTTAACAACCCTGGATCGTGTGCGGCAACTTGGTGGTGCGTGCACCACACCAACGTCAACCAGAGGCCCTTCTGGAAGAGGCAATACTTGCAGTAAAGCGTCGCCGGTTGGCATGGCGTCGGGTGTTCACGAGTACGTGGTAATGTCCCCAAGCCAAAAAATCGCCGCCATCGACGATATACTAAACGAAATTGGAGCTGAACTCAAAGCCAAACACGTGTCGTCAAGTGTCCTACAGACAGTCAGAAACAAGATATTCCCCCTTGCATTCCAGTTAACATCCGCGGAAGCAAAGGTAGATCTCTTAAAAGAGCAAAATAAAGACCTTCTACGTGAACTACAATACTCGGCAGACCCAGTCAAGGAGCTCCGTATTGAGACACTTAGCGAGCAGGTCAATAAACTCGAGGAGGAAAACTCCAGGCTCACAGAGATTAATCATGAACTTAGAGGGCAGGTCAGGGAGCTAACAGAAAAAGTCACGGATCAGGCTCAACAGCAGGCCAAAACTTTAACGTACGCCGCGGCCCTGTCCACCGCCCCAAAAGAACATAAACGAATTGAGGCGGCCAAGGCGAAACAGGCAACCACCCTCTTCATCAAGTCAACATCCAACCAAGACTCCAAAGCGGTGAGACAAACACTGACCCAACACATTAATCCAAGGCAGGACAATTTACACATAAAGTCGATAAGAAATACAAAAACAGCGGTCATAGTCGAGGCAGCCACACAGGAAGATTGCCGAAAAATAATCGAAAAAGCAAAGGACATCGACAACATTACCTGTGAAGGGCCCAGAAAGAGAAAACCCCTAGTCGCGATCTATCGGGTGTCCGACACAATTACTGACAAAGACTTCTTAGAGTGTCTCTATGACCAAAACCTAAGTGACGACTTCTCGAAAGACGACTTTGACAGCGAGGTCAAAATAAGATTTCGAACAGGACCAAAGGGCAGGGGTTACAACCATCAGGTCCTTGAAGTCCCACCGAAATTATACTGGTACCTAACAAAAAAGGGCAAAGTGTACATTGATTATCAATCACTAACTGTCAGGGATTTCACAGCTGTTAGCCAGTGTTACAACTGCTGTGACATTGGGCACACAACGAAAGGGTGCACCGAACAAGCCGCTATCTGCTCAAGGTGCGGTAAGAAGGGCCATAAACGCGCCGAGTGCCGAGCCAAGGAGGCCATCGACTGCATCCCCTGTCACAACAGGAATCGAAGGTGCAACAAAAGCAAGGGAGGTGCTTGTCAAACGTACAAACAACTCCTAGACCGCCTAATTGACAGCACAGACTATGGAAACTAGCAATCCCTCAAGACCAACCGGTGGGAAACATAAACCTACCCAAGCACAGACGCACCCATACAAAGCACCCTCGACAATAAATCGCAATCATCAGCGTGCCATAACCTGGCGTAAGAGGCAGAAATTTCTCCCTGACGACTACCCAAATGACGGTTACATCCCAGGACTGTCACACAACACGAACTTGGAAGACAGCCACTATGCAACCATCGAATTCATAGACGACCTCACGTTAACTGGACAGATACCATCAGACGCAGCCAAACTAATCAAGAGACAAATCCTGCATTGGATAACTTTCCACACGACGCTAATGAACAGAATTGACGAACTAGAAGACGAATTAATAGTAACAAGCACTACATCCTCACACAACCAAGACAACCATGACACATATGACCAACCACAGCAACAACACAAAAGCATGACGCCGAAGAACCAAGACTACACTTCTATTCCAGTGCGCCCCCGTACCTACGACACCAAAAAATGCGAGGGGCGCATAAAGCCTGTCAGATTTGTACAAGGTGAGACCCTAAACCCCAAAGAAACAGACGTACTAGACATCCAAATCAACAAGACTGGCATACTGACGAAAGACCAACACACTGACAATACCACTCATCATCTGCAAAACAAACGAAAGATATGGCACACTGACATACCCACAGAAGACGACGATGACATATACTGCTGCCCTTACGCCAATGAGTGCAGCGTACACAATCATCAAAGCAACAAGACCACCCCTGGGCAACCTGAAGCGACACCCGAAAGAGCCAACAGCACACGTGTGACAGAAACATCCAAGGAGTCTAAACAACCGAAACGCGAGGGGAAAGTAGTTGCGTGTGACGATCATTTCCGACAACCGCGGGCGCCTCCACCCAGTGCCACAAAAGTTCCTTCTACAGGCGACCCCGGCCCCCTCTCATCACCCAAGTCCGTGTCTGCGAGAGGAACACCAGCACCACCAGCTGCTCCTCCTGCGCACACCAACAGCAGCATCAACAAAGCACCCATCGCAGAGGGGCAGCGTGTAGCTGCCACTCAGCCACGACACCCCAAGACGGCGCAGACGCCGACACCCGCTGCCACCACCAGCGATTTTAATTATAACAACATAGATTTAAACTTAAAATTAAGTAGATTAGAAAAAAGGGAGCTCTTCGAAACAGCGCAAAGAATGATCATTAGGCTATACCACCCCCATGGCAACTCAGTCTGCTTTCGTACAACGGAGCAGACGGACAGAATAATCCTGAAAACAGAGAACATCCCCACGGACTCAGATAGTCTGCTAGACCTACTCCTGCAGGTTTGCGCTCGCAGAGAAGAAAAATTTGATCTCGAAAAATTATACGAAGATCACGTTAGGGCCTATGGAAGGACCTACTTTGATTTCAGTCAAACAGGAAGTAAATGCTACGTTCACGTGAAGCATCCGATCTGAGGGTTGCTCAACTGAACGCCATGAGAAGCACACACGTCAGTCTGGAACTTCCACAGGTCCTGAATGAGCTAAACTGCGATATCCTGTGCATACAGGAGCCATATACGAAACAAGGCCATATCACCAACATCCCCACCCACGCGATATCAATATCGGGTAAGGCAGACTGCAAGGCGTCAGTCATAATCCTCAACACAGACATTCACCCAGTTAAAATAACGGAATTATGCACAGAACACGTTGCTACAGTGGAGATTACGTACAGGGGCGATACATGGGTCGTTGCATCGATTTATGCTCAATACAGCCATTGCATTAATCCCTATGCAAATGCTATCAGAAAAATTGCACAATACGCCGGCAATAAAAAATTATTAATCTGTGCAGATATTAATGCAAAATCCACTCTATGGCACTCCAACAGAACAGATGACAGAGGACGAATAATCAATGACGTAATACACGAAAATGGACTGAACGTCATCAACGAGGAAGGACACCATCCTACATTCACAGGGCATGACGGCTCCTCATCCAACATAGACATCACCCTTGCAAATAACGCCGCGACTACCTACATACTAGACTGGACGGTACACGACCACATTACCACGAGTGACCATAATGTCATCACGCTAACTCTACAGAAGACAGCAAACAACAACACTGCAACACAACCCAGAAGACTGCTCTTTCATAGGACAGACTGGGACACAGTAAGACACAAGATACAGGAACAATCACTGCAGAACATCAGAGGCAGTGTTGACTACAGAGCACACAAGTTAACAGAAATCATTACACACATACAAAACACCTGTATCCCCACATCACGCAAAACAAAACAGCAGACCAGCCCTTGGACAGCACACCTAACACAACTCAAGCAGGACACCAGACGTAGACGCAGACTCTACCAAAGGGCAATCTCAGACAGAGAAAGACAAGTAAGACTACATGAATACCGGCTTGCCAAGGACAGATACAAACAAGAACTAAATAAGACTAGAAAAGACCAATGGAATGACTACGTAGCAAGACAAACACAACTTAACATATGGGGGGAACCTTACAAGATCGTGACCGAAAAAATCAAGAGCCCACTGGTTCTGGGAACGCTACGACAGGATGACGGGGTGATGACTAAAGGATGGAGAGGCACAGCGGAGTACCTGCTAGGCAAACTCCTTCCTGACGACATCGCCACCACAGACACACCTGAACAAGCAGCATTGAGACGAGAACTCACCACAGCCTACACCACACCAACCGTCACCTGTCCGTTTGCGCAGGAAGAGGTGGCGATAGCGATCTCAGAACTTAAAAATAAGAAAGCGCCTGGACCAGATGGTATCCACTCTGAGGTACTAAAACAGATAGCACCGCAGATCACCCCATACCTCACAACTCTGCTGAACGACGCATTAAGGCTAGGCCGTGTGCCTGCAGTGTGGAAAGCCTCTAGGGCGGTCATCATCAAAAAAGCACCAGACAAAGACCCCTCAGAACCCAAATCATACAGACCCATATGCCTCATCAATACACTTGCTAAAACACAAGAAAAACTACTTTGCAAAAGACTACAAACACATCGCACACTTCGGGGACTGACACCACACCAATATGGCTTTCGGGAAGGAAAGTCTATTGATGATGCAATCAACAAAGCACTTCAAATTGTACACAACACACCTACAAAGTACACACTAGCCATTATGATTGACATCTCGGGTGCATTTGATAATCTATGGTGGCCGGCCCTCTTCAAGAGGCTCAGACACCTGCAGGTACCGGAATCCCTGTACAACAGTCTTGTAGACTACTGCAGGGACAGAACAGTCGCTTGGCACATGGACGACAAGAAAGTAATCAAACGCATTACCAAAGGTTGTCCACAAGGATCGATCTGCGGCCCCATCTTCTGGGACATAATGTTAGAACCGCTCCTAGAATTACTTGAGGAGCACAATGCGACAGATGGAGTTGTCGCTTACGCTGACGACCTGCTTGTGGTAGTGTCAGCAAACAACCGTGCCCAGCTAGAAGACAGAGCCAATGATACACTCACAACAATTACACAATGGTGCACAGACAACAAGCTCAAGGTAGCAGAAAATAAAACAACTTACACACTACTAAAGGGCATCCTGCATAGGAACCCAGCAGTCAAAATCGGGGACACAAACATTAAAAGATCAAAAGTAACACGCTACCTTGGAGTCTACATAGACGAACGGTTGAACTTCCACGAACACATACGAATATCCACGGACAAAGCAGAAAAAATACTGCACAAACTGGCAAGGCTAAACTCGAAACAATACAGACTACCACTGTCAGTCATACGAACATATCATTGCGCTCTCTTCGAGTCGGTACTATGTTTTGCTGCCAGCACGTGGGCCCATAGACTCAGCCTATCCACTAACAGAACCGCCGTACGGCGGGGGCAAAGAAGCATTCTGCTTCGACTAACAGGGGCCTTCAACACAACCTCAGTCGACGCACTTTGCGTCGTGATGGGAATCTTCCCAATAGACGTAACCATAAGATACCGTGCGGCAAAGTACTGGCTAAAGATGGGGAAACTAGACCAGGTTCGGCAGATCACTGGTGAACCATATGCTACATCACGTCAACTCAAAGCATGGCGAGTGGATACCTGGCAGAGCGAGTGGGCTAACAGCGATAAGGGCCGACGAGTCTATAGCTTTTTCCCTGACATCAAAGAACGATTAAGACTGAAGCATATCGATCCTAGCCGCGGTATGGTACATTTTCTGACAGGCCACGGCCCTTATCCCATGCACCTGAGCCGCATGAGTCTGCAGCAGACTACCAGATGCACATGTGGGGAAGAAGGCTCCCCAGAACACACTGTCCTATTCTGCGGGCAACGCACAAACATTAGACACACACTACACATTACCCGGCAGAATACCCAAGATGAAATATACACCATTCTACGAGACCCAGACCTATGTGACAAACTTAATACACTAACTGACGAAATATCCAGGTCCCTGTATACCGAATATCTAAACAATAGACCATTCAGAAGGCAAGGCCGGGGACGCAGACCACAGAGTGCCCATGAGATGGATAGCAGTACAAACACCTCGGGCGAAGACACAGATGTTGAGATAAGCCATGTCGACGACCCATTGTGGCAACCTGCGTATGAGTAGTCTAGGTACCTGAACAACATCCAACACTAAAGAACACACACATGCACACAAAATCACAAATGAGTAATAGTCAAAATCCAGGCACTTACCACAGGGACCTACGCATCCTGGCGAGAAGCAACACCCAGCCTGGATGGAAGGATCTTAATTGTGGTTCCCCTTAGCTGGGCCCAACCCGACGGATACTTAACGTAGATCGGGGAAAACCACCGTCCAGGCTGAGTTGCCGCGTAACCAGGAGGCGGGAACTGGTCTTACATGCATATGTACACACATGCACACACACGCACATAGCACATACATACAAGAACACACACAAGAGGATATGCAGTCAAAAGGTGACATGACACCTGTAAACAAGGGTTAACTCCAAGATAGGCACCTACCATATGAACCTACGCCTCCCGACGAGAGACAACACTGGGCCTGGATGGAAGGATCTTAATTGTGGTTCCCCTTTGCTGGGCCCAACCCGACGGATACACAATGTAGATCGGGGAAAACCACCGTCCAGGCTGAGTTGCCATATAGCCGGGAGGTGCCAATCATTCATCAAGCGAGAACTTGTCTGACAAGCACACATACACACCCACAACCACACATAATGACACACACACAGACCTGAACAAATTCAATAAAATCACTCCATCACATCTAGACTAGTTAATATTTAATTTTGCACTATGTAATAGTAAAAAGCTAACTAAGTTTACAAGTACATATGTGAACTGTGAGTGGCGGCCAGCGTCTTGAAGGTCATTCCAAGACCCTGACCGCAACCCACACATAGGTGGTGGTAATTTCTCTATCCTTTTCTTTCCTATCTTTCTGTTTACTCCTTCTTAAATTCAAAATGAAATTGTTTTCCATTTCCGTATTATTTATATTATTTGTAACGTATCTAAAAGCTGCACAACGAACAAGTAACGTAAAAGCCCGCCTCCACGTGGCAAGACTTGGGCAACAGTGTGAGTGGGATCGGGAACAGGGGAGGTAACTCACATAACCACTCCTGGGCCCGAGCCCAGTCACAGTGGCTAAGAGGCTTAATACGACCCACCATAAGCAATTAGAAGGTGGGTCAATAAATAAAGAGCAGCAAAAAAAAAAAAAAAAGTCTTTAACACTGGTAGCATGCCGCGACAGCGTGGACGTGAACCGTATGTGCACTTGACGGACTTTGAGCGAGGGCGTATAGTGGGCATGCGGGAGGCCGGGTGGACGTACCGCCGAATTGCTCAACACGTGGGGCGTGAGGTCTCCACAGTACATCGATGTTGTCGCCAGTGGTCGGCGGAAGGTGCACGTGCCCGTCGACCTGGGACCGGACCGCAGCGACGCACGGATGCACGCCAAGACCGTAGGATCCTACGCAGTGCCGTAGGGGACCGCACCGCCACTTCCCAGCAAATTAGGGACACTGTTGCTCCTGGGGTATCGGCGAGGACCATTCGCAACCGTCTCCATGAAGCTGGGCTACGGTCCCGCACACCGTTAGGCCGTCTTCCGCTCACGCCCCAACATCGTGCAGCCCGCCTCCAATGGTGTCGCGACAGGCGTGAATGGAGGGACGAATGGAGACGTGTCGTCTTCAGCGATGAGAGTCGCTTCTGCCTTGGTGCCAATGATGGTCGTATGCGTGTTTGGCGCCGTGCAGGTGAGCGCCACAATCAGGACTGCATACGACCGAGGCACACAGGGCCAACACCCGGCATCATGGTGTGGGGAGCAATCTCCTACACTGGCCGTACACCACTGGTGATCGTCGAGGGGACACTGAATAGTGGACGGTACATCCAAACCGTCATCGAACCCATCGTTCTACCATTCCTAGATCGGCAAGGGAACTTGCTGTTCCAACAGGACAATGCACGTCCGCATGTATCCCGTGCCACCCAACGTGCTCTAGAAGGTGTAAGTCAACTACCCTGGCCAGCAAGATCTCCGGATCTGTCCCCCATTGAGCATGTTTGGGACTGGATGAAGCGTCGTCTCACGCGGTCTGCACGTCCAGCACGAACGCTGGTCCAACTGAGGCGCCAGGTGGAAATGGCATGGCAAGCCGTTCCACAGGACTACATCCAGCATCTCTACGATCGTCTCCATGGGAGAATAGCAGCCTGCATTGCTGCGAAAGGTGGATATACACTGTACTAGTGCCGACATTGTGCATGCTCTGTTGCCTGTGTCTATGTGCCTGTGGTTCTGTCAGTGTGATCATGTGATGTATCTGACCCCAGGAATGTGTCAATAAAGTTTCCCCTTCCTGGGACAATGAATTCACGGTGTTCTTATTTCAATTTCCAGGAGTGTATTTTGACCCAGCGACGTCGTCAGCTATGATTTCAGTGGGCACAGGACCATCGAAATTATACAGCCGATCAGCGGAAAAGTGTCGTCTCTCGGGTAAATCACATTTTTGCTGCATTAGGTCGATGGTCGTCTCTAGAAACGCCGTCACTGAGGTGAACGATGGCTCGAAACGTGCAGCGCGCCTCGGTCGCAGGCTGGTGGGAGCATTATTACGCTATTGGAGACATTGTCCTGCGCTTCCGTAGGATCTGCGGTAGTAATCGAAGACACGCTGACAGTTGTGAACCACCTACATCCCTTCATGCTTCAAGTGAGCCAGAACCTTGCTATAGTAGTTTGAGAAGCATTATAGTGATCTCACATTGAATTCTCGGTGACCAAATTCACCTGATGTAAATCCTACGGAACCCATCTGGGTTGCTATCGAGCGCGTAATAGCATACGAAAATCAGCGACCCGTTATTTGCGCGAATTACATGACCTGCGCCAAGACATGTAATGCCACATACCTCTACAAACCTGTTACCAAACTGTCGGAACACTGATACCCAGAATCAGTTATATATTTCGTTCCAAAGATGGACAAACAAGCTATGAAGCAAGCAGTCGTAATGTTTTGGCTCATCAGTGTACACTGGTGCACAAAGCTTAAGGGCGAAAGTAACCTTGACATGATGTATCGCTGCCAAGTAACACTTCAATGAAACTTGAATTGTACATAGAGAGAACTGCTACACTTTAATACAGAAGGTAACTGAAAGAAATACGCAGTCAGACGAAAAGAATTGACACCTTTGTTCAACGAGAACAATTACACTTCAGTCACAACGATTCATGATGGTTGCCTGGACATGAAAAAAGGTAGTACAGGATTCTCCATAGGGTGTGCGTTAACCAAGAACGGAACTGCACACTACATAACCTGCTCCGTTGCTGGGCACAAGATCGTTGGGCATTCTTGTGTTAGGGCATACCATTCCTCTAGCAGCGCAGTTGGCGGCTGCTGTATGGTCGATAGTGCATGTCGATATGCTGCAACAGATCTCTCCAACGCATTTCACATGTGCTCGATGGGATTAAAATCGAAGGAAAGGATGGGCTAGTACATTCGCCAAATATCCTCAAGATCCGACACCTGAGCTGTTCGATTCGATTGTGCACTGACTATCCTTAAAAAACAAACCAGGAGCGAATCCACCACTGAAAAGATGCATATGAGGAAAGAGTAGCGAAACACAATAACATTGACCAGTGAGTGTGCCATGTTCAAAGATTTGTAGGTCAGAACACCCATGCGGCATCATTTTTCCCCACATCATAAAACCTGAATCTCCAAAACGATCATGTTGGACAGCATTTCTGTGTGCATTAAGTACCCTCATATTGTGACAATTGGGAACGTGCATACTTGTCATCCAAACTCATTTCGACTCCACTCTTTAGTTAAGCAGTCTGTGGATCCCTAAATCATCTACAAATTTAATCATGTGTTAGCCCTGCTACACTCTATACTCATAACAAGTAAAGTTTTGTTATTTGCTATCAATCTTTGCATTACAACAGCAGTACACTATTACAATTAATTTTTGGTGATTTCATTTAAAAATTATTGGTATGTATTGATACATGTGAAACATCTAAATGAACTGAGTTTGCATTTACATTATACATAATTTTTTTTTGTTTTTCTTAACTAATATTCGTATCTCGTTTCATCTAACATAATACTAAGATTAAGTTGTAAATGGGCAAAGCCAGGAATTCAATTAATAACTGAGATCAACTAAGATGAGTGTTATTCTTGATTGAACAGAACTATGGCAGACGAGGAAGGAGCAGCACCAGAAGCGCCCCCACAGGGCGAAGCTGCACCATCTCCCAGCAAAATGGCACCACCACCATCTGCTAGCCAGGCTGCGGTACCGCCATCTGCTAGCAAAGCAGCTGTGCCGCCCTCTGCTAGCCAAGCGGCAGTACCACCGTCTGCTAGTAAAGCAGTGGTACAACCATCTGCTAGTCAGGCAGTAGCACCATCTCCAAGCAAAGCGGAAGCAGAAACAGGACCGAAACCTAGTAGAGTAGAGGCTGCACCAACACCTAGCAAAGCAGAAGCTGCACCGACTCCCAGCAAAGTAGAAGCTGCGCCGACTCCCAGCAAAGCAGAGGCTGCACCGACTCCCAGCAAAGCAGAGGCAGCTGTTAAACCCAGCAAAGTGGTGAGTTACTTCTATTCCTACCAGCACTGACACCTGCCACCATCATATCCAGGCATTCTGAAGAAAACTACTAGTTTATGTTTAGCAGCTGTTACCCATAGCTGTACTTGCATATAAATAGTTTTGCTAGGATATGTGAAGCTAAGTAAGTTACAGTATGTCTAATAACATCAGCTGTCCTCACATGTCTGCCTGTTCAGGTAAGCACAGCTCATGATAGGAGCCATAATCTCCCCCCTCCCAAGCTGTCCCAGTGCATGATGTGTCGGTATGTACAGCACCACTGCTGAGTGGTGCAACAGAGGGGTATCGGTAGGGGTGTGTATGTATGCATTCTGCTATTGGAGTAAGTATGCATTATACAGTGTGTACATTATACAACAGATAGTGTCCAAGTATGGATTAAACACAATGAAGAAAGTAAAAGCTTTGTATTCATTATTTTGAATGGTATCACACAACATGCATCAACCAGTGAAATCATTTTCACAAATGAAAAAGATCAAAAGTTAATGAGCCAAGAGCTTCATCAAAGAGTAAAAATTTTCCCCTAATTCATGTAAAATTGTTCAAACCAGTAAGTGTCTTGTACAGTAGCTTTCTCAAGTAGCCTATGTCCTTCTTCATAGTTCAAGCTATCTCCATCGATATCAGTTCAGCATGTTAGTCTTGAAAACGTAAGAAACAGAGTTACCATCACATTTATAATATTAGTTTGAATTTATTTATTTTTATTAGATTGTGTTTTTACACATGCACTGCTCCCTAAAAATAAGGACAGCACATGTTACATAGTTATAATTATTATTGCTACAATTCACAGCACATTAAAAAAATTACTCCTTTTATAAGTAGCTAATCCAAAACTGTATTTCACTACTTCTTCTTCTTCTTTCGATTTCGGCCATCTTTGGACCACGTTCAACAATTCACTTGCCCGGCTTTTTGATCTTTTTTTCTCTCTTCCCAATATTTCCTCATCATTTTCGAGTGGTTCCTCCTCCGCTCTTCCGACCATTTCCTGTTATTATTCTTTAGTTTCGTTTCTTCTGGAAAACACTTAATTTCGTTCACTATTTGTCTAAACTTTTCCCTGTCCCTGATTGACTCACGGGTGACATTAAAATAGGCCAAATCCGTTTTCACCATCTGTATCCATTTATTGTTGGTTTTTTCGTTCCTGTTACTATGTTCAAACACTTTTCTTGTTAGTCTGTTTCCATCCATCCTCGACAGGTGACCATAAAACGTTAGTCTGCGTTTACGCATTGCCTCACTCACTTTCTCAATAGTTTTGTATATTTCCTTATTACTCTTTAGCTTGTACTCTTCCCCAATCTTTCTCGGTCCTAATATTTTTCTCAAAATTTTCCTTTCTTTCTTTTCCATGTTTTCTATTTCCCCCTTTTTGTTAAGAGTTAGGCACTCCGATGCATACAGGCATTCTGGTCTAATGACAGTTTTATAATGTCTTAATTTAGCTTGAATCGAAATGTTTTTTTTGTTATATATGTCTTTGGTTTTTTGAAAAGCAAATTCCATTTTCCTTACTCTCGCCTGGTTTGCACTCTTGTCTAAACCATTCACTTGAATTATTTCACCTAAATACTTAAATTTTTCTACTCTCTTAATATTGCCGTATTTAGTAATAAGATTTTTCTTGTTATTTCTATGATTAGACATATACACGGTTTTTTCAAATGAAATCTGCAGTCCAGCTCTGGCCGAAACTTCTTGTAGTTTCTCCAAGTAGTTCTGAGCTATTTCTTCGTTTTCTGTAATTATTGCCAGATCTTCTGCAAAAGCTAAACAGTCCACTTCTATTTTTTCTTTTTTTGTTCCAATTCTGATGTCATTCTTGGTGCCTTTGAGTTCTTCTTTCCATATTCTCAATATCTTTTCCAGTACGCAGTTGAAGAGGATTGGGGATAAACCATCACCTTGTCTAACACCTGTTTTAATTTCGAACTTCCTTGAAATTTCACCCATAAATTTAACTTTGGCCTTACTGTTTGTTAGCGTCTGTTTGATAATTAGAATTGTTTTCTTATCGACCCCAAATTCTTCCAATACTTTCAGTAATGTTTCTCTATCTACCGAGTCGTATGCTTTTTTGAAATCTACAAATACTATTGCAAATCTCTGGCCTCTTGAGATTCTGTAACGAATTAGTGTTTTCAGGTTAAATATTTGTTCAACACAGGATCTACCTTGTCTAAAACCTGCTTGATATTCACCTATTTTTTTATCCAGAACTGGCTCCACGATTTGAAGTAATTTCCTTGACAAAATTTTGTATCCTACTGGTAGTAGCGAGATCCCTCTATAATTATTAACATTCATCTTATCCCCCTTTTTGTGTCGTGGGTGTATCAGGGCACACTGCCAGTCTTCAGGAATTCTTTCTTCGTCCCAGATCTTCTTAAACATATGTTCCAAAACTTGTGGGAGGTTGGTATCCATTATTTTTAGGATTTCTGGTACTATGGAGTCTTCACCTGGGGCTTTATTGTTTTTTAGACTGTGTATTATGTGTTTTATTTCTTCAGCGTCTGGAGGTTTTGACTCGGTATTAGTATTTCGGTGGTTTTCAAAACTCATTTTATCTTTGGGTGGTTCACAATTTAGTAGATTCTCGAAATATTTTGCTAGTATTTCACAATTAGTCTTGTTTGTCAAACCTAGCTTGTTCTCTTCATCTTTAAAACATAAATTTGGGGATTGGTATTTGGTTAGCTGTTTTCTAAAAGTTTTGTAGAAATCTCTAGAATTATTTCTTTTAAAGTCTTCCTCAATCTGTTCTAGGTTATCCTGAAATTGTCTTCTTTTTTTATTACGGAAAAGCTTAGCTGTTTCTCTTCTCTGGATTTTAAAATTGTCAAGATCTTGAGGATCTTTTGTGGAGTTCCATTTCTGCCACAATTTCTGTCTCTTCTCCAGGTTCTCATCACATTCATTGTCCCACCATGGATGTCTTCTTACTCTTTTCACGAGACAATTTTCTGTTGCTATTTCAACTATTTCGTTTTTGATCTCCTCCCATCCCGCTTCCTTATTTATTGTGGATATGCCATCGCTATCTTTGTGCAATGCTCTTTGAAACCGTTGTTTAATTTCTTCATTTTTTAAAGTTTCTGTGTTATATTTTGGAATTTTGTAAAAGGTTTTCTTCTCTTTTCGAAATGGGAGTGGTCTGAATTTAATCGTAGTCAAATAGTGGTCTGAATCAACATCAAGGCTTTTCAGCACTTTAGTGTTTTGAATTTCTTCTTGACAATGAAGTGAGATAGCCACATGGTCAATTTGGAATTCTCCGAGAAGTGGATTTGGTGATCTCCATGTTTTAGTTTTTCGGCTCAGCTTTTTGAAATGTGTTGTCATTATTTTCAAGTTGAAATGCCTACATACCTCTATAAGCCTTTCTCCATTTTTTGAAGTTCTTTTGTGACCTGGGAAGAGGCCTACTGTTCCATGGTATTTTTTCTCCCTTCCTATTTGTGCGTTAAAATCGCCTACTAACATTTTTATGTTCTTCTTTGAGCATCTATCCAGTTCCATTTCAAGTATCTCCCAAAATTCTTCAACTTTCTCCGGGTTATTTTTGTTGTCCTGGTTTATGGGTGCATGGCAGTTGATTATAGAGTATCCTTTGTTTTTACATTTAATCTCAAGAATGGATAGTCTCTCAGAACTCGAGTAGAAGTTAGTAACTGAATCTAAAATTGAGTGATGTACCAGAAATGCTGTTCCCAGGTATGGCATTTGTTTCATTAAGATTTTACCTGGTTTTCCTTTAAATAAACGATAGTTTTCAAAATCTAAAGCAGTTTCATCTAAAAACCTTGTTTCTTGCACTATTTAAAAATAAGAAAAAAGAATCAATGAAAATAAACTGATCTAGAGGAGGAAGGAAGATGAGAAGAAGAGTGTTAATTGAGAAAATCAAGGTATTGACTATGTACAAACAAATGTTAAGAGTAATTGATAGAGGTAATGGCAAACAAAGCAAAGGAAATTAGTGAGGCACTGCAAGGTAGTGATTCTTCATGATTTTGTTTTAACTGCATATAATAAAGGCAATCCACCAATTTTCATCCACAATGCCACATCTATCGCACTGCAGCACCCTAGGCACTCACTTTCAAACTCAGAAAACATGGCCTCTTTCATTCTGATACTGGTCTTCATGTTTTTGCCATGAAAGTCATCGTCCATAGCATATGACCGTGATCCACCTCTTTGTCCAACACTGCAGTCCCTGTTTTCCCCAGAGGGCACATCAATCTGAAACCATTTGTTCTCACAACTAATATGTGTTCATGAAAAATCGTCCCAACAATTTCGCATGTGGCAGCAAACCCATGACACTACTAGATGTGTTTGTTGATATCCAGAAAGGGCATTGTTGTTTGGTCTATTCGTCGCACTAAATCCAACTTAATGATCACAGTAGTCCCCAACAGCATCATCATCACAACTGTCCCCACTTTACTTTACTTATTTTCTTTTATATGTAACCAATATCAGCACTATAAATGCTTTTCAATGATTTTGGCAGAAGCGCTGTAAAAAAACAGATTTTTTTAACACGTAGTGAGTACACTTAGTTGAGCTTGGTCACTCTAGTACACTGGAATGAAAGAAGACGCTGTCCTGTGATGTGAGGTCTTTTTTATGAATGTTGGGCTTTAAAAACACTTCAAAGTGCATTCAGGCTTGTAACTCGTTTTGGCAGAGTACTACAAACTGTATCCTCAGAGTTGTAGAATCTTCTGTTGGCAAATAAAGCAAATCCTTTAAGGCATGGAGGAAGAAGGCGATAAAGTAGTCATCAGTAGGTCACGAGGAGTCAATAGTGCAAAAACCAGATGTAAAGTTGCAGAAACGACAAGAAGTCACTGCAGTCTGCATGACCTATACTACAACTATCTACACTCCTGGAAATGGAAAAAAGAACACATTGACACCAGTGTGTCAGACCCACCATACTTGCTCCGGACACTGCGAGAGGGCTGTACAAGCAATTATCACACGCACGGCACAGCGGACACACCAGGAACCGCGGTGTTGGCCGTCGAATGGCGCTAGCTGCGCAGCATTTGTGCACCGCCGCCGTCAGTGTCAGCCAGTTTGCCGTGGCATACGGAGCTCCATCGCAGTCTTTAACACTGGTAGCATGCCACGACAGCGTGGACGTGAACCGTATGTGCAGTTGACGGACTTTGAGCGAGGGCGTATAGTGGGCATGCGGGAGGCCAGGTGGACGTACCGCCGAATTGCTCAACACGTGGGGCGTGAGGTCTCCACAGTACATCGATGTTGTCGCCAGTGGTCGGTGGAAGGTGCACGTGCCCGTCGACCTGGGACCGGACCGCAGCGACGCACGGATGCACGCCAAGACCGTAGGATCCTACGCAGTGCCGTAGGGGACCGCACCGCCACTTCCCAGCAAATTAGGGACACTGTTGCTCCTGGGGTATCGGCGAGGACCATTCGCAACCGTCTCCATGAAGCTGGGCTACGGTCCCGCACACCGTTAGGCCGTCTTCCGCTCACGCCCCAACATCGTGCAGCCCGCCTCCAGTGGTGTCACGACAGGCGTGAATGGAGGGACGAATGGAGACGTGTCGTCTTCAGTGATGAGAGTCGCTTCTGCCTTGGTGCCAATGATGGGCGTATGCGTGTTTGGCGCCGTGCAGGTGAGCGCCACAATCAGGACAGCATACGACTGAGGCACACAGGGCCAACACCCGGCATCATGGTGTGGGGAGCGATCTCCTACACTGGCCGTACACCACTGGTGATCGTCGAGGGGACACTGAATAGTGGATGGTACATCCAAACCGTCATCGAACCCATCGTTCTACCATTCCTAGACCCGCAAGGGAACTTGCTGTTCCAACAGGACAATGCACGTCCGCATGTATCCCGTGCCACCCAACATGCTCTAGAAGGTGTAAGTCAACTACCCTGGCCAGCGAGATCTCGGGATCTGTCCCCCATTGAGCATTTTTGGGACTGGATGAAGCGTCGTCTCACGCGGTCTGCACGTCCAGCACGAACGCTGGTCCAACTGAGGTGCCAGGTGGAAATGGCATGGCAAGCCGTTCCACAGGACTACATCCAGCATCTCTACGATCGTCTGCATGGGAGAATAGCAGCCTGCATTGCTGCAAAAGGTGGATATACACTGTACTAGTGCATGGTCTGTTGCCTGTGTCTATGTGCCTGTGGTTCTGTCAGTGTGATCATGTGATGTATCTGACCCCAGGAATGTGTCAATAAAGTTTCCCCTTCCTGGGACAATGAATTCACGGTGTTCTTATTTCAATTTCCAGGAGTGTATTATATGGGTAATTGAGAAGTTGTAAGTTCTACAAACTGAAACAGTAGCAAATGCATATTTTTTGCCCAAAACGAACAAAATACACAGTCAAGATCTCTAATACTTACGATCCACACTGGAATTGTAAATCAGCATCGCTAAATGCCACAAGTGTTTGGTATCTCTCATTATAATACACCACTGACGTTTCTGACCATTAAAGTTAAAGTGTACCAGAGGACACCTCCAGAAAATATATATAATACTCATACTGTAATGGGATATGTAGTATGTCCCATCCCTTATTGCACAAGGATTCACTGAAGAGCTGTTTCATTCAGGTATTTTACTTTCCAAACACCCACAACATCTATGAAACAAAAATATTGTGTAGTCAATGTGTTACATCACGCATTTATAATCTGATGTTGTGGACAGATACAACATTGTATTCACATATTGCACTTCAAAAATCGTGTTTCATCCTTTGTATTGAGGTGAAGTTGCATCTCTTAGAGATTATAATGCTTTACAGGCTTTCACTTCAACGTTTCCAGTTATTTCTAACTTTTTGAAAACTGTAGATGCTAAAGTCAAAGATTTATCACGTTTTACTTCAATAAAAGGTACAGTATTACTTTTAAGAAATTTAACGTAGTTTTGATTAGTTTTGATATTTTTCTGCGCACTACATCTTTAGCATCTGAAATATTACACAAGAAATTCAGTGCATCATTACTTATTGACAAATTCTTCTGCTCCATTACTTTCTTCTGTATAAATTGATCAGTTTCTCACAAAGTTAGATAACTGACTAAGGTTCTCTAAATTGCCTTAGTTTGAGATCAATGGCAAGCATAGGGCTACCGATTTGGAAATAGGTGAAACAACTTATGGAAAAAGTTTACATGAAATTTACAGTACAGATGCAAAATTAATGTAGCCAATAGGTAAGTTAAAAATGTGAATAAGTATGTGTTACAGATGTTAAATAATAAATCTGTCTACATAGATGTAAGGGATTGAAGGGTAAGAGGAACAGGATGTCTATGTCTGAAACTAAATTGCCACAGAATAATAACTAATTTTTGTTTCATTATTTTATTCCTACAAGCTTCTTACCTATGGATTCGACCATGCACATGTGTGCCACATATTTTGTTTGCACAGTCTCCTCTGTCCCACTCAATCTGTCCTTCTCTTCCTCCACTGCTGTAGGTCCATCTCCTGCCCCCTCTTTCTGCCCATATCCTCTTCCCCTCTCTCTATCCATTTTCCTCTTCCCTCTTTCTGTCCATTTCCTCTATCTTTATCTCTGTCCATTTCTTCTTCCCTTCTCTCTTCCCATCTCCTCCTCCCCCCCCCCTCTTTCCATCTACTCTTCCCTATCTCTCCGTCCACCTCCTTTTCCCCATATCACTTCCCATCTCATGCTTCCCCCTCTCTTTGTTCATCTCCTCATCTCTGTTCATCTCCTTTCATAAATACCCATTGCAATGTGCAATGAGAGCTAGGTGATGCTTATCCCCACAGTACTTCAGATGAGACAGTGTTATGTATAATAAGTCTGATTGAAATCAATCTAAGGAATTAGGATGCCATTAGTACACACACACACACACACACACACACACACACATATATATATATATATATATATATATATATATATATATCCTGAATATTTGTTCAGGGTTATTCAGGATTTTATATTTTAGAGTTTTAAGATTCATCACACATTTCTAATTATTAAATAGGTACTATATCCCATTTTCCAAAAATTTTTATCTCTTTTCTACTATTCTTTGAAAACAATATGTGAAATATTCACACATTTGTAGTTTCTAATTCTTCTTTTATGCTTTCATGCAGGGCGATTTCATCTCAGTTAACAAACGTCAAGGGTGAATATCTCACATCATTATTTCAAAGTTTTTCTAATGCAAATAAATGTTGAATTACCACAAGACACCTCCCAAAACCTAAAATATTTTGACTTTCTGATGATTTGTTGAAACATCATAGACCTCTCTACATGAGGGAATTTATGTAAATGTCCTAACAAATCGGAACATCAAAGAAATTGTAATAAAAAACTACTATTGGTAGAAATCTAGAATTATTTTTACTAAAAACCTCATTTACAATATTATCACACATGGTTTACGTACTTCTGAGCTTTTATTCATCTTTACTTTAGAATAATAAACTATGAAAATTTGTAACTTATAGCGAAATTCAAAATTAGATTTTGAAATTATGAATTGTCACAGGATGTTAAATGTCTTGCGAAATGATAAAGAAGAAAGACTGATAACGGTCAGCTGTGGCAAAATGCCTGAAATTCTTAAACTATCAAAATATTTCTACATAAAAATGAGTGAATCTGAAAATTTTTGATTCTGTATAAATTATTTTCTCTATAATCATCATTCTGAATATTCTAAAATTTGCATGGTATATTTGTTGGTAATTGAAGTTGTGGAAAGTGCAATCAGAGTGGGCAGTATTGTGCAGAGCAAAATTTCGGGAATTCGTATGTTAGACCTAGCTACTTTCAAGGTCAAAATTTCCTGAATACTTTAAAATTTAAATTAATTGCTGATGTTGAGTAAATGTAATGCAAAACTGGTATGTCTTAGTCAGAACCATTATTTCATAGCATTGTAAGTCTTAATTTTGTTCAAACATTTTATTAAAAAATTAGGTACAGAAAATAGCTTTGTCTATACATTTTTCTGTTTCTGATATTAATCACAAAGTTTTATTGTATTTTATCATGAT
The DNA here is from genome assembly GCF_023864275.1 of Schistocerca cancellata. Classification (NCBI taxonomy): domain Eukaryota; kingdom Metazoa; phylum Arthropoda; class Insecta; order Orthoptera; family Acrididae; genus Schistocerca; species Schistocerca cancellata. Next base: position 353,573,589 of record NC_064632.1, on the reverse strand, counting down.
TTTACGTTCTTTATAACATTCCATGAATTAAAATTGCCTACAATGTAACAATCAACACTGCACTGCTGAGAAAAGATCATCTGTCTTTTTTTTTCATCTGCTCCTAATTGAAAATGTATAACCAAGCTGAATTTGCACATGGACAAGGATGATCCAACAGTAGTAGTACTTGGTAAATGGGAACTGCACATTGATCTGTTAATGACGGCCATTTGAAAGAATTTGACAGATCATGTGGTGTCATAAAGGAAACAGCTAATCTTGCAGCTCATGAGAGATGCTAATTATTTGTCCCACCAGCTGCTGATCGTCATACACATAATAAATGAAGCTGCTGAGAACAGAGCCTTCTAAAGTATACTGAGCTCTCTGTATTTCACACACAGTATTAGCCTGCATTTCATGATGAACTGTTCTTACAATGTATATGCCACTCTGGGATGCAAGCCAGTAGTGACTTTACTGAATTCCTTCCACTGGCTTCATAACAGACCACTCTTTGTCCCTTTTTTAAGCGGAATTCACCTAACGTACTTTCATTCAAAAGTAAGATTTTCATGTTTTGTAGTAATTTTGTTATGGTCTGTACAAATCCAGTAGCATCTCTTATAGTGTCGACAGCTTCATGCTGGAGATTAAATCTTCTTGCAAGATGTTTACAGAGATCTCATACCCTATTACATGCACTTTATCCATGACCTGTTGCTGAAAATATCAATTTTGTCTTAATCCCTCACAGTGTTTCCCAACCTCATAAAGCTGAAAGCGATTTTTAAAATGAGATCCACCACCATCAGCCACATACATATTTGAGAACTGTAAGGGCTCTAGGTACTATGTCATCAGTTATTGTGATGACATCATACCATGCGTGTGCACTGTTGTGAATAAGATCATCACCAACAATAGCAAAACAATGTGATGTTACAAAGGAGTGAGCAACACATGTGAACATTGACACTTGCAATGTGTGCCAGTGGTAAATGTTAACTTAGTTCTGCAAAGCAACAGACCAGTTCTGAGCAAAGACGAAATGAAGAACTAATGTGTCAGTATTCTGGAATGTGGCTGATTTTACTTTTGATAAAGCCTATCTCTTAATCCTGCTGATACAATGATGAGCTACTCCTTTCATAATCCAAAGCCTAAACTCTGTAACAAACTTCCCTAGCTCCACTGTTTTCTTCACTAACTCTCCTCTATCCCACAGTGCATAGTTACATCACTGTCAGTATCCTGAAGGTGTAGAGGTCATCTCTTCAGCACCAGGGCACAATGCAAACTTCTCCAAACAGCATTTATCTTGTGGCTCTTGATATACACAAAAGAATTAGGCTGATCTCTGTGTACTTTTTTCCTGTAACACTACTGGTGGTGAAACAAATTAGTTACAAATTAGTGCAGTAAATGCATATACATGGCGTTTTACTCATTTTGGTTATAAGGTGTAGAATTTTATGAGACTAGTTTTTAAATCTGGTCTCTCCTTCTTCATTAGGTGATATGCTTTTCTTATTGATCTTGTCACACATCTTTTAGCCTTTTTTACTTTTTCACCATTTTCGCTATAAGCTACATGGACATTTTACATTAGAAATTCAATGATGCAAAATGTGCAGGGTGTAGAAAAATTTCTAATACTTTACACAGAATAATGCTGCCCACTTTGATTGCAGTAACTACTAACACATTAAGCAAACAGCATATTGTGAAATTTTCATAAATTTTGCGATGAGTGGTTTCGAGCAAATATTTCGTAAAAAATTATAAAATGCGATTTTTTAAGTTTTTAGTAATAAGTATTAACAGAATACAGTTAGCTGGAGAGTATAAGATATGATTTATAATTGTATTAGTTGATCTGATAATATAACAAGTAAGTTATTATTTTGTGACATTCCAAATTTAAAAAACTTAAACAGTAAAATAAATTTTTTGTATTCTTGTCTTAAATTTGTAAGTTAAAAGAAAGTGCATCAGTGTATGTATTTGAACATTTAAAGAGGGAACTCTAAAGCTAAACATCTGATGGGTCTCCAGCACTTTTGGTTTGTTAGTTATATGTTTTTACTTCTCTACTATTTTAAGAGTTATTTACAAAATATACATTTTTCAAAGGACTACACCATTTACAAAAACCAAGAGAAAATGAAAAAACCTTCTTTCTTGACACATATGATCTAAACATCTAACATATATTTTTCCAGAGGAATTCATAATTATAAATCGACATGTGGTGTATGATTTGAGATGAAATTGTCCTCAACTAGATGTTTTGAACATTTTTGAAAATGAGTAACTTTACTAATTTTTATGTGTGTTTTGATATTTTTGTTTTTAATGAACTTTTCGTTCAGGTTTTTGAAATTTTTATTATGAATATTTTTTAATTTTTCATAAAGTACTCATTATTTAGTGTTATGTTAGGATGCAAGAATGTGTAAAGTAAACTTTTAGCCCTGTTTTAAATTTATTCTATTGTAATCTGCAGCATTCATGTGTGCAGCGTCTTTCAGCAAAAACAGTAAATGCTTTAGAAGGTGATATTTGAGGAAAACTTTCCAGACAACATTTAATCTGTTTTTATTGGTTATAGAGATTCAGCCACTTATACATATAAGTTTTCAAATTGCATGTGGGTATCCCAGTTGCTATAGAGGTGGTTGCCAACTACATTTTTTTGTTTTGAATTTCTGTATGTGAAACCACCCATGACTGAGTATAGGTAACTGAATGTTTCAGCTGTGATTCTGAAATCCTCGCCAATCCATCTGTAATTGTGTTCATGTTCTGTAATGAAAAGGCTGTTGCTGCTACTTGTAGAGAACTTGGTAGATGATTTCACAACTGCAGGGTAGCCAACTGAAGAGTTTTTCTCATGTTCTCGCTAAACTGTGTGAGATTGGTGTAATGCCCAACAGTCATATCTCATGTTAAAATGCCAATGAGCAATGTGGATCAAATAGAAGACATTAGTCAGTAGGTAGAACATAGTCCTCCTCTAAGTACATGAAGGATTTCTATATGTGTTAGTGTTTCAATTACAAGAATATGAGGGATGTTACATTCACACTGTCACTATTCTTATTGTATGCAGCTGATTCAACGCCTTTGAGAAGAAGGTGAAGCTAGATGGCTTGTTGCAAATAGCTGACTGATTCTGTTAATACTATTTACTTAAGATTCACTTCACTTGTGACAGTATCAATAACAACCATAAGTGACATCAGTGGTCTGATTAAATCCCATATGCTTCTGTGGAGACACATTTTTAAGAACGATTCTCTGTAAATATGTGATTTAGTTTGATACACAATACGTTCATCAGATCTGTTGTGTTACCACACTGTTTCAAATGGCATCATTGTCTAACCTTTTTGAAAACTACATTCCATCAGTTGGTCAAGCTTACTTTAACTTCAAGCCCCTGTGTATTCTTCCAGCATGATGGGACCCTTGCATCTTCTAGTTGTCAGGTGACGTATTTGCTGGAAGACAAATCAGCAGAAATAGCCACTTTTCTTGGCCACCATGGTCTGTGGACATTATACATTTAGATTTTTGCCTTTTGAGGGTGGTTGAAAGGTGAAATGTACGAAGAAAAAATAGATGAAAATGACAAACTGATAGTTTGGTTATGAACAGCGATGTCCACATAAAAGAACACTAAGACGACCTTATAAGAGCTACACATGGCGTTCTCGAGATATTTAAAAAGTGCATAGAATTCAGAGATGGAATTTATGAAAATCAGCTTTGAATTTAACCATTTGTCTTTGCTTAGCACCTTCGGAGAGTATCAGTCTGGGTTACATTCCAATAGCTGTATCTCTGTAACGAATAAAAATTGGAAAATTGCTATACTGAGTGTTTTATTCGAATCCACATGCTGAGGCCTAATGCACACCATCATCCATTTTGAGACTGAATTATGTATGCATGCTCCTGACATCTGTTGATCTTATGATGAACTGGACTTATCTGTACCTGTAGCCTTGCACTGAACATAAGAACCTATACAAAAAATTGGCTCACTAATTTCTCAGATATTCATTTCCATGAGTCCCCAAAGCATAGTTTTGTTACCCAGTGCTGCTTAATTGTTGTCTATAGTTAACAACATAATTTAGTATCTACATTATGTATGTAGTAGTAATACTTTGTAACTGGAGATGTATATGTACTTTTATATGAACCTGAACTCCACAGATGTGCTAGATGAAAATCGTAATAGTGAGAACCATGAAGTGCTGAAATAGCTTTATATGAACCTGAGCTCCACGGATGTGCTTAATGAAAATCATAGTAGCGAGAGCCATGAAGTGCTGAAATAGGTCATATCGTGTATGTGGTAATTTTAGTACCTCTTTTTATGTTGTGACTCTCGTTTTACGTTAATTACAAGCTTTACAAGTGACAAGACACTATTGTCATCAGCCTGTATACAGAAATTTTCTGAATAAAATTTAATAATAAGTATAATCTTAAATATTAGTTAATATTTCACAAAGTGGTTACATTACTTTTTATAGGAAGTGTAGGATATTGAGATTTCATTAAAAATATTCAGACGCATATGACTGCTGTTTTGACTAAAAATTTGATCTTCAGAAATAATTCTTTTACTCAGGACTTCATTTCTGTGCTTAAACTACTTCCTTTTCCTCCTAAAACACTGTATATATTCATCAGAATACTGAGTCAACATCTTCATTCAAATATATTTTAGCACATACTGTGTTGAAATTAAGTTTAAACATTGGTTAAAATCAGTTTATCCAAAAAAATATTTATGAATTGGATAATTATTTTGCATATTTCTACTTATGTATGACAGTATTTTGTATATATTAAATCATTTATCCTTTGACATTTAGTTTCATTCATCTTGCTCTTACAAGTAATCCAGGAGGTATGTTCACAGTAGCAGCTGACATTGTTAAAGTTTTTAATTTGGTAGCATTTAAAAAATCTGAATGATTAATGACCAGCTGTTACCTGCATTATGAAGGACAGAAGGAAAAAGACTTTTATTTATAATTATGTGAAGGAAATGGGAAAAATTTTATTTTCTATATATCACAATTATTTTGTATTATAACAAATTAATAGAACAGCTCAGTAAATTATAAGAAAATTATTATTTTACATCTGCATCTAGAAGTATATTCCACAAGTAATCTTAAAGTGTTTGACAGGGGGTTCTCTGAGCATCACTTCCCTTCCCCTTTTCCAGCATCAGTCGTGGGTGGTCTCTGGTAAGAACAGTTGTTGGACAGTCTCTGCATGAACTCCAGTATCTATGAATTATCTAAAGTTCCCGCAAGATATAAGTGGGAACAAGCAGTACAATGGGTGACTCTCCTGAGAATGTAACCTGTGCGTATTTTAACAGCAAACCACACAATGATGCACAAAGCCTCTGTTGTAAGGTCTGTGACTTGAGTTGCATGAGCATCATTGTGATCTTTCTTGGCTACTAAATGAACTTTTGACAAAACATGCTGCTCTTCTTTGGATCTTCTCTATTCCCTCCATATGCATATCCTAAGATCTATAATGGGTACGACTGCTTCCAGTGACTGTTCTGTAATATTGTGTAATTACACAATAATGGTTCCTTCTGTCTGTTCATGAACAATATGTTACATTTGTTACTGTTGGGGATCAACAGCCAATCCCTGCATCAGGTGCCGATCCTCTACGGATATTCCTGCATTTTACTACAATGTTCTGTCGTTGGAACTTCTGTGTACACAACAGAGTCATCCACGAACTTCATGGAGCTAACGTTATCCACTACGAGATTTATACAGGGTGAGCCACTAACTATTGCCAGCTAGAATAACTCTGACAGTATGATAGGAGCTGAAACGTTTCTGGGACAAAACTTGCATGTGACAATGGGGGCCATAATATGACGTTGGTTTTTTGTTGTTAGGTGGGGTCGTGTCAGCAATATGAAGGTCAACTTTTTTTTTAATTGGAGACGAATCCAATGATGTATAACAGTAAGGTCTTTGAAGGTCAACCATTTACAGAAAGTGTTCATTGTGATGACCACTGGTGTCAATGCAGTGCTGCAATCTTCTTATCATGGACAAAGTGGTATTCCTTATTGCATTGGCACTTATCAAAACAATTGCTCTGACAATTCTCTCTCCCATATATTCAAGTGTAGTTGGAACGTCTTTATAAACAATGGTTCAAATGGCTCTGAGCACTATGGGACTCAACTGCTATGGTCATAAGTCCCCTAGAACTTAGAACTACTTAAACCTAACTAACCTAAGGACAGCACACAACACCCAGCCATCACGAGGCAGAGAAAATCCCTGACTCCGCCGGGAATCGAACCCGGGAACCCGGGCGTGGGAAGCGAGAACGCTACTGCACGACCACGAGATGCGGGCTATAAACAATGTTTTTAACGAATTCCCACAAGAAAAAATCCAGAGGTGTCAAGTCTGGCTAACGAGTGGGCCACGACACATCTCCTCCATGTCCAATCCAACTATTTGGAAGTTGTCTCTGCAACTCATTTCTAGGCATCAGCGAAAAATATGCCGGACACCCATTGTCTTGATACCACATTCTGTTCCTTACTCCTAAAGGTATTTCTTCCAATAACAGACCTAATGTTTCTTGCAGGAATGTAGTGTACTTCCTACCATTAAGGTTTCCTTCAATGAAATAGGGACCTATAATTCTGTCCTTCAGAATCCCACACCATACGTTCACCGACCATGGTTCTGGTGTGCAACTTGCCACAGCCAACATGGATTTTCAGTTGCCCAATAATGGGTGGTATGCAAATTAACATTTCCATGGTTTGTGAATGTAGCCTCTTCAGTAAATAAAATCAAATTAATAAATGTGTCATCCCACTGAAACTGAAGTTGAGCCCATCAGCTGAATTCAATCCGTACCAGTCAATTCTTGGTGGAGACTTATGTGGTAAGGATGATATTTATGGCGATGCAGAACACAAACAACACTACTCTGGCTCATGCCAGATTCCATTGCGGTATGACACGAACTAACACAAGGATCTCAAACTGCAGTGGCAAGGGTACCAATTTCTGTTTCCTCGTTAGTAACTTTCCTTTGCCAGATTTGTTTCCAATGCCTTAAAGATCTCACTTTATCATATACATATTTAAATGTACGACGTGAAGGGTGAGTACATTAAGGATATATTTGAGCGTATAAATCTCTAGCTCTCACTGAATTTCGTTGGCATTCTCCATAAATGAGAAGCATATCAACTTGTTCATCGAAGGAATACATCATTCACATTCGCTCGATTCGACGATACTAGTCTTACCGTTCCTACTAGTGTTTTATTGCGAAACCGTCGAATGATGTTTACATGTCAATGGCTCGTTAGGTGGATACACTGTATTTGGCGAATCTTTACTGTTTGCGCGATATACGAGAAAGAATTGTCAGAGCATGTGCTTTGATAAGTGCTGAAGTGATAAGGAATACCACTCAGTCTATGATAAGAAGATTGTAGCACTGCACTGATACCAAAGGTCATCACTTCGAACAGATGTTCATGCCACCTTTTTGACCTTCGTTAACCATCCAAAGACCTTACTGTTATACAGCAATGGATTCGTCTCGATAGCCGCTATCAGAAAATAAGTACCAAACTATAGCACACCACTTAAAAAAAAGTTGTCCTTCATATCTCTGACGCGACCCCACCTAACAACAAAAAACCAACATCATATTATGGCCCCCGTTGTTCCCTGCAATATTTGTCCCACAAACTCTTCAGCTACTGTCATACTTTCGGAGTTCTTCTAGGTGACAATAGTTTGTGACTCACCCTGTGTATGTAATGTAAGGTAATGTAATATACAACAGTTTTTCTTGGTACATCTGAAGTAACATTTAAGTCTGAAGATTTCCCTCCATTACCCATATTATAATCAAAAATTGCTAAGTTTAAAATAGATATGAGATTACAGTAACAAAAAGTGTTTATTATTGCTATTATTACTTTTGTTAATCCAACCATAATCAGAAGATTCTGTGTCTTACTTGCTATGGCCTCACCAGATGCTGGGCATCAAATGTCAAATCTGCAGTTCTGATACTAGTATCACTCCTCCGATTTTAGAAAAAGCAAGCAGGTAGTAGAATTTATACGACAATTAGTATGGTTAAGGACATGGGCTTGTAGTTACTTAATGAAATATTCACTCAGACAGTGCAACAAACTCTGTGGCACTACCAACAGTGAGCATGGCGACCACTGTTGAAGGAGAAACGCCTACCAGCGCATGTCACAGTTAGATAGCAGGAGGATTGTGCCTTCTTAAGGCTGTGTTTTATCATTCCACAATATTTCCGCTCACAGTGGTCGGGATCCTACGACTGTCATGCAGAAATGGAATCGATGGATTCAGCAAGAGCATATTCAGCATCTTATAGGATATCACCAGCCCCATTGAAGTCACACTTCGGAGACAGACATGTTATTCACTCAACTGCACTGAGTCGTACATTCATGACACATATCCTAAGTCAGACAAGTATCTACACAGACAGTGCAACGACATCTAGAGCATCACAGGCTGTCAGTTCTAAGACCCAGTTCCGCACGTGGCATCACAATAGAAGCTACAGTGAGACTGAACTTTTCCATATTTCATACATCACTGTCAAGTGGACCCAGCAATTGACCTGATGGTAAACAATGCAATCACCTCTGGTTCACATACTTGGTAACTTGGACATCTAGCACTACATTTCTGATGTGTTAAGGACTATCCTCAATGTTTCTGTTACCTTATCTTTCAACAAGATAACGCAGTGTCACCCATCCTTTCTTCATCTACACTGATAGACAGTGTGTCCAGTTGTTGCTTTGTCACAACGTTCTCCAGATTTCTCCCTCACTGAAAACAGCCAGTTGACAGCCACTATGACTGATAGACTCCAACATAGAGGGAGCAGCATGGAATGATGTAACTCTATATGTCAGCCAAACTCAGTTCGACTTGATGAACAGCCTCATTAGAGCCATTACAGCAGCCAGAGGTAGCAGGACTGTGCATTCAACTTCACATCCTGTATACCTTCAAAGCACATACAGATCTACTCACGTAGTCTGCCTGTCGTTGAGGTTTTCTATTTGAAAACTGGTTTGCTGAAACTCTCCATGCTAGTCTATCCTGTGCAAGCATGTGCACCACTGCATAACCACTGCACTATACATGCATTTGTATCTGATAATTGTAATCAAGCCTTGGTCTCTCTCTACAGTGTTTATCCCCCTGCATTTCCTTCCACTACCAAATTGACAATTCCTTGACACTTCAAGGTGTGTTCTATCAACTGTTCCATCTTTTAGTCAAGTTGTGATATAAATTTCTTTTCACCCCAGATCCCTTCCGTTCCTTCATATTTCTATTATATCCACCTGTGTAATCTTCAGCATTCCTCTGTAGCACCCCATTGCAAAAGCTTGTATTCTCTTTTTGTCTAAACTGCATACTATTCAAGATTCACTACCTCACAAGGCTGCATTCTAAACAAATACTTAAACTGATAGTAGATCCAAAAAAGTTGCTCTTTCAAGGACATGATAATTTTTGTATAACCAGTTCTGCTGCTTTGAGTTATTACTTTGTTTTATATGAACTATAGGACTATTCCAGCTATACAGGCATCATAAAATTATGTTTTCAAGTCCTGACTTCCATGAAAGCTCGTTGTTGCTGTTGCTACTTATTTCTTTACTTATTACAATCTTTCGTTGTCACTTTAGTAATAATCAGTTGTGTGTTACAGTATGTTCTGACACTTCATTAATAATGTTCAGTGTAAACTTAATTTCAACTTTTTAAAAATTTAAGACTAAAGCTTCATGAGGATTTAGGCCAGGGATAAGAATCTTTTCAATAACAGACATCACAGGTTTTCCCTTAATTGTCCTTTGGTACAGCCAACCAAATCGCAGGTTAATATGACATTCGATTAAATACATGGTGTCCCAAAATAATGTATACACTCTTTGAAACTGAACATATCTTTAATGAAAGGAGTTATAAATACAGTTTTAGTGACGTTAGGTGCTTCATGGTCCGACTTAAGGTGGTAATTGTTCAAACTGGTATCTGTCCATCGCAATACGCCGTCGACAACGACGCACGACTGAGCGATATGCCAACTTTATTGATTCCAAAGGAATAGCATCACAGGCTTTCTCAATTTTCTCTCTAAGATCATCCAGTCTGTGTGGTCTCGCAGCGTAAACTGTGTTCTTGAGCGTATCCCACAGAAAGAAGTCTAGAGGAGTTAAATCTGGAGATCGAGCGGAATACTCCACTCTCTCGTCGTCCTACCCATCTGGCAGCGAATGTACGATTAAGAAATGCCCTCACATCCAGGAGAAAATGAGGTGGCGCCCCATCCTGTTGAAAGCAATTATCTTCATTTCCAAACACAACGCTAAGACCAGGAGTTATCATTTCCAACGTTTTCAAATACGAGTCGCCTGTGACAATGTCGTCAAAGACGTACGGTCCGATTAACCCTCTAGAAGACAGACCACACCAGACTGTTACTCCTGGTAGGGCAACATGCCTTTGCTCAGTTACGTATGGATTCTCCCTGGCCCATTACACGCAATTATGGCAATTAATTGTTCCATCAAGTTTAAACGTAACTTCATCTGACCAAACAATTCGATCTTGAAAACGTTACTCTTCTTCACATCTGTTAACGAACCACTCACAAAATCCTCGTTAAGAGCATGGGGAAGTCTTGGAATGTAAGGCTTAAAGTTCTGAGACCGCAAAATTCTATGAACACTGTTTCTGCAAATCCCAGTCTGTCGAGGGCATTGGCTCACAGATTTCTTCGGGGATCGTGTGTATGCCTGGATTACTGCATCAACACTCTCATTGTCTGTTGAACTTCTCTTTCGTCCGCTATGTCCCTTCTTCATATCGTTCACCGTTCCTTCGTCTTGTAACTTATCTCTGATTCTTGTAATTGTTACTCTTGTCGGTGGTGGTGTTACAATTTCAACTCTCCAATGTCGGCGTACAGCGCTTACATGTTTTCCAGTAACACTTTACCACCCATTTTCGTTGTTCATACGATAACGCTATGTTTGTTGACAATCCTGAAACAAATAAAGCATTGTTATGTTTTTCAACGCCTTCTATATTATTACCCGTAAGAATTGTATTTCTGTCTCCTTTAGTTAAAGAGATATTGTTTGTAAAAATCTTGTTATGTTATAAGATAAACCCGTGAAATTTAGCGAGAAATACATACTACCGTCTGACTGTAGGCGTAGGCCCAAAACTAATTAGGACGATCTGAAACATTGTTTAAAAAAGTGTGACTGCTTGTAGTTTTTGATCACTGATATTTACGAAAACTGCCATGATGTTTTGAAACTGTGACAGATAGAACCATATTTTCATTAGATCTCATCCATTTCTCTTTCACGCATCATCTTTTGTAATCGGTCCCCACTGAACAAAGTAAAGCTATGTATACGACAGCTACCAGAGGCTATTAATTTTTTCGTTCAGGGAGGCCATTTTGATCTCACGAGTGGCGTGTGGAATAAAAAGTCAGTATGTTGATTCGATAATATTTCTTTATTTGTTCCGCGACGTACGTGACTGAGGCAGCAGAATCATTCTAGAATCCGTTTTGAAATACTTGTTGATTCCCATGACCTACATTTCGATCCTTGTAAGGCTCATCTTCAGATGGAGAACGTGGAGGTTACATCTTTATTCTGTAGTGTGATAAGAAAGAGATCGATAAAAAAAACTAAAATACCACCATGAGTGATAGTTACATGGCGAACTGTTTCTAAAACGGTATTCTTTTACTTAGTGAAAAATGATGGGAGGCATTTCATTTAGTATCCACATCGCAGCTTCCGTTTTAAGAAAATATTGGCCACAGTTTCATCACCCTTCACTATACAGAGTTTCGCTATTAATCCGTTTTGAAATACTTGTTGATTCCCATGACCTACTTTTCGAGCCTTGTAAGGCTCATCTTCAGATGGAGAACGTGGAGGTTACATCTTTATTCTGTAGTATGATAAGAAAGAGATCGATAAAAAAACTAAAATACCACCATGAGTGATAGTTACATGGTGAACTGTTTCTAAAACGGTATTCTTTTACTTAGTGAAACATGATGGGAAGCATTTCATTTAGTATCCACATCGCAGCTTCCGTTTTACGAAAATATTGGCCACAGTTTCATCATCCTTCACTATATAGAGTATCGCTATTAATCCGTCTGCATCAAGCATCGGCTGTACAAATGATGTACATTACAAAGATCTTACACAGTGAATTCACTGTGGAAAATTAAACATCAGATGGAATTAACTATCATTGCTTAAAATCCTCAAATGGAAAGCTTAAAAGCATAATATTCAAATTTTCAAGAAGTCAACAACTACCTACATTCCCAATCATAATTCTTTACGTCACCTAGGCAGCATCAGAAGACATTCTTCAGAGCTATGATTAATAGTGAACTTAGCATCCCAATGAATCTACTGCGCCCAATAATGGATACAACCATTTGATAACCAATAAACTAATTCGTACAACAAAATGTAACCAAACGATTGGTGAACAATTGCGTACCCAGGAAGTAGGAAATCTCATTTGTAACCCTGCCTTTCCTATGGAAGGTCTCTTACTAAGCAGTCAATCGCTTTAAGATTATAAGAATAAGCATTTGGACCCGCAATAACATACAGAATACAATCAACCACAACACACAAATTATTGTGCAACAATTTGAAAACTCAAGTGTAACCAGCCCACTGGTAACTCATGTCCAAGCTTCAGCGTTTGACAAACTGGTAGAAACTTGATAAAAAGATTCGAAAAGTACATGAATGATCATCGAAAGCACCCAAATTACAACGCAATTATATGGGACAACGATAATGGGTGCGTCTGAGCCGGGAGCTTCATTTGCCGGGAGCCCCACCGTCTGACGCAAATCTTTTTAGTGACACCATTTCAAAGACTTACGTGCCGGTGAGGATGAAATAATGATGAAGGGAACACAACACCAAGTCCCCAAACGGAAAAAATCTCCGATCCGTTCTAGAATCGAATGAGGGCCCCTTGCAAGGCATTCTGCCACACTGACCACTCATTTATGGGGATGGACAGTAATATTAGAAGACGATGTGTAGAAAATCAGTTATAGCTCGTATGCAAGCTTCTATAGTGAACAAAGTCGTAGAAGCTCCACGACAAGATTCAAAGAGCACATGGATGCACTTCAGCCACACAACCTGAACAAACCCAACTTTGCCACATGTCTTGCATAACACAGACGTTCTGTAAATTGCATAGAAGAGAACCTTCAGGTACTTCGTTTTGCTACCAAAAGCGTCAGAACTGACCTTGTTGAACAAATTGAAATCTTAACAACACATATATAACACCAGGCTACCTTCTCTCAGAGACCAGAGTGAAATGGGAAACAAATTTTTGCTAGTGAACTACAAGATTTATTGACTTACATTTGTAACGCCATTCAGTGACCTATCAGAGAATAATTCTTGTGCTATGTAGCCAAATAACTAATTACTCTAGTGTTAATTTAAAAACAAAGCCGATGGCATCACAGTTATGCTAAAATAATTACATAAAAGTCGAGCATTAAATTTAATGCTCTCATACATATTATCATGGTAGCTGAAATAACCCGAATCTGTGTTTATCATAATCCAGTGACTCTCAAGAAGAAAAACGCCAGCACGTTTCCCGATACACACACACAAGGATATATATATGATATCGCCATCGGGGAAGACATTAAGCATGAACGGAAGCAAGTAGCTCGCAGCCGTCAGCATGTGTACATATATATGTGACGATGATGAAGTCCTATAATCCGTGACAGCGTGTAGGGAAACAATGCAGGAGACCCGCACCAACGTACTAGGCAAGGTCCTAGTGGAGGTGGTTTGCCATTACCTTCCTCTGACTGTAATTGGGTGGCCGTATCTATGAGCCAGAAACTTGCTACAGTGATTTGAGGAACGTTATAGTGAACTCAAGTTCATGTCTCGGCGATCAAATTTGCCTGATGTAAATCCTATGTAACCTATCTGGGTCGCTATGGAGCGCCGGCACCGTGTACTTACGTGAATTACATGACCTGTTGGTAGACATGTAATACCACATACCT